>NC_135353.1:24497937-25112637 GCF_023851605.1 Tamandua tetradactyla | reverse complement strand
CCCACTGTGCTTGCTCTCTGTGCTCCCTTCCTTCCTGGGGGCCCTCCAAGAGAACTGGCGCTGTCACTCAGGGGCTTATAGGATGCCTCCTCCTGAAGGAAGCCGATTGTTTCCCATCAGTCCCTGGCTAGATCAGAGCCACAACTTCAATTTTTGAAAGCTATTATGCTCTGCAGGAGCTTCACTCACAACTATGTTCCTGTTTGATTCCTCTCAGCCAGGCATGTTTTAATCTTGTGAAGTAGCCGACATCCACAATTCCCTTCAGAGAACCCACGAAAATCATGCCTTCCACCAGTGGATATGTCTGTGACTTTCCACAGGGTGTGGAGTTGCCATAAATGTCAGGAAAGTGGGGAAAACTTCAGAATTAAATCAATATTATTAAGCACCAGGGAATGAACACTGAGCAGAAACAAGATACATGCCAACTATGTTTTAAGAGGTTTAGTTTATAACTTAATAAGCATCTAATGAGACGCCAAGGAACATAACCCTAGAATTGTTCCTGCTGTGGGAAAAGCTTCAGTCACACCACAAATCTTCATGTATATCAAAAAATTCACATAGGAGAGAAGTCCATCAAATGCCAGGAATGTGGGGAAAGCTTCAGAATTAGGACTGAAATTATTAAGCACCAAGGCGTTTACACGGAAGAGAAGCCCCATATGTGTCAATAATGTTTTAGAGGTGTTAGTTGTCGTTTATATCTTAATAAGCACTTCATGACACACCAAAGAATAAAATCATATAGATGCCCCTGGTGTTGGTAAAGCTTCAGTCATACCACAAACCTCCATGCACATCAAAGAACTCACGCAGGAAAGATTCCCTTTAAATGCCAGGTATATGGGAAAAGTTTCTGTCAGAATGTGCACCTTGTTAAAGACTGGAGAAGACATTTATTGAGCCACCTTATTTTTGTGACATATGCAGGAGAAAAATTTGCAGGCTTTTGAGCCTTCTGAGACTCCAGAAAGTCCACAGGGAATAGGAAGTTTGCCTAGTGCCTACAGTCTAAAAAAAAGTCACCAAGTGGAGGTTGACCCTAAAGATGATGAAAGAATAAAAAATCATCCAAGCACTTAAACATAAAGATCTGTTATTAACAGAGACCTAGAGAGATGCAAAGGTCATTCTTGAGAAAAAGTAAATAAGTTGCCTGTCTTGTTCAGCCTCGCAACTTCAGCACCTAACACAAACGCGACACATAGTTTGTCCTTTATAAATAAATACGTAAATAAAGACACTATATCTATCAAAGAGCAGAACCTGCTCTGGCCATCTGAAAATTAGCTCTCAGTTTCCTCAAGTTCAGTGATCTTCATTTCCAGGGCGTCAGATAGTCAACACATACACGACACCCATGAGTCCTTGTCTCATTCTCTAGCAAGAGGAATAGAAGAGAAGAGTATTCCGTTCCTTTACAGGGAGCTCAGAGAGAACTAGTAATTGGAGACAGCTGCTCTGGCTGTCATTCTAATTGTACAAACTTCCAAGGCCAGGGCTCTGGGGACTTTACTCTGGTATAGGAAGGGATTCATAAGGTGCTATGGGAGAAGCACCTCCACGCAGCTTGCCTCTCCACCCATCGCACAATACAGCAGTGTCTGCTATTCAGGACTTCCAAGTAGTAGTGGCCTGAATGTTAACAGAGACCACCTGGGGGCCTTGCAAGAATGGGACACTTCCCGTTAATTCTCTCAAAACTGAGATTTTTGACATTATAGAATGTCAAAACCTGCTCTCGAAGGAAGCTAGAAATCTTCCTCACTCAGGGCCCACCACACATACTCAGGCAATGCTGTTTGACAGCTACTAAGATGTGCGTCATGAAAAGAAAATACTCTTCAAGCAAATTAGGAGAATAGAAGTTATGTAACGTTATTGTTCCCGTAATCTTGGACTGATGATAGCATTTGGGTGTAAATGTATACTGAGAATCTAAGGGATTAAGGGAGAGGGATATAAGTATGCGTTTTGCCATGGGTCTTTCTTTTTTTGCGTGTGTATGCTGTATGGCGGGGTCACATTTCATTATTCTTCCATGTGAGTATCCTGTTATTGCAGCACCATTTGTTGAGTTTTGTTTGTTGGTTGGTTTTGTGGGTTTCTTTGTTTTGTTTGTCACTGATGATGTGTTGTTGCCATGGTAATCCTGCTTGTCATGGGATGTACGTGGGCCAGGAATCGAACCCAGGTCTGCCGCATGGCAGGCAAGAATTCTACCACTGAGCTACCTTTGACCCCCCTTTCCTGTGTTTTTTAAGCACAGAAGAATTTGTGTGTGTGTGTGAGGGGGTTGGTTTGTTCATTCCTAACATCTCTCAGAGCACTGGTATGGGACACCGGCTAGAGGGACATTGATTTAGTTAAGCCTTCAGCATTATAGTTTAATACTCAATGTCTTAATGGTAAATTGAGTTGTTAGGACAAAAACCAGAACCTACGTCACCTGACTCACAATCAAATGTCTTTTCCTCCACACTAAACCAGCCTTGCTGGTAGCAGAGAAACGTAACCATTCCTCAAATTAGGAAGTCGAATCTTAGGATGTTATGCTAAGCATTGGTGTTAGAGCTCAGCCAGAATCTGCGCGTCCACTTCTTAGGAGATGTGGAAAATTCCCTGCACAAGCCCAAGGAGAGGCTTTCACTTCTCCAAGTTCAAATCACCCAGTACTGTTTGGCATCTTCTCTTGTATCCACTAGGGTATCCAAGTGCTTTAGCAATAACAGTCTCTTTAACTTCCAGCAGCTTCCACAAATGGAGAAGAAGCATTCTAATGTATTTGTAAAGTACAATAAAAATAATCATAAGAATGTGAAATAAAAGGTCAGATACATGTAAATCATAAGACTAATTTCTGTTATTGTTATTAGATTCAGTAGATTTAAAGGTGCACTTTCAACTTACTCCAAGTTTCCAAATGCTTCAACTCAATGTCTGAATTCACATTTGGGGGGTCCAAAAAGAAGCAATTCCCACACCAACAAAGTGTGAGTGTTGAGTCACACTTTGAATAGCACTGCTCAGACTCTGGTGGAGTGATGTGACATAAAAAGGAAAGGGTGTGCAGTTTTAGTGTTGGCAGATTCAATAAATATTTGTCATCAGAATGACATGAAATTCTTCTATGACAGCATTCCGAATTGCTTTATAGAAACTGTAGCATGCATTCATGGGGAATCAAGAGATTTGCACTGTAGTTGATTCACGCCCTTGGCCTTCATTCAGTTGTCACTGTTGGGAGTGAGTGGGGGGCAGTCCGAGTAAATACTCACAGCGTAGACCCAGCTCTGACTGATAGAGGTGGTATTGGGGGAACTGATGGTCAAAAATGTGAGCCACTTGATGACCCGTGTCCCTGGGATACATTTATTGTGACTGGAAAATTTCTAACTGGGTAAATGTGTGAGAACAGTATCAGAATGTACAGCTTGTGGAATCATTCCATAAGCACCCTTATCAAAACCCAGTCTTAGTTGGAGTCCCATCCTCTGCATCCCTATTCTTTGTTTTCTGCATTGCAGCCTCATCCCCATGTTAAAAAGAAGAGGGAGGTGGGAGGGAGTTTGGGCCCTCTTCCAGGTATGCATTTCACTTCGGTATAAGCCAGTGAGTTGCCTTTTCGGGGGGTTCATGGATTTCTTGAAGTCCATCTGGGTGAAACTAATGGGATTGGCTCTAGGCCTAGACCTGTCCTTCAACCAGACAAGCACCACTTTTAAACCTTTTCTAATATTGAAACCGAAAGAAAGATGTTCTTAGATCCAAGTGTATTGTAATCCCTCCTCCTCATCCAAAACAAATTTGAAAATACCCAGTTAAGTGATCTACCTGTAGTTCCAGTTCCAGCATTCCATCTGTAAAGATCTTGCACATGAAGATGCTTTCCCTGCTTATAATTCAGATAAACATGACCAAACTGTGTCCACCTTCTCTTTTATCCAATAGTTTTATGTCAGTCTGAGGTGGACATTACCCTCCTCAAACATTCACCTGCCTTCTTCATTTGAAAACGGGTTACCCATTGGGAACCAACTTAAATGTATATCAATAGGGACTGGTTGAATAAATTGAGAATCCATTCCATGGACTATGCGGCAGCCACTGAAAACAACTTGGTGAATTTCTGCGGGCTAGTGTGCAAAGATGGCCAATATAGATAAAATGAAGAAAACCAGCCTGTAGTACAATGTATATAATATGGTCTTACTTTTGAAAAAAACTGGAAAATATCTTTTTATGCTTAACTATCTGGATGGATAAAAAGGAAACAAGAGGGCTGTCTCTAGAGAGTAGAACCGGAGAAGGGGGCCTCTTGGGCTTTTCTCTCTATGTCCTCTATACATTTTTATTTTTCCCAATGACCGTTTACACATTTTCTATGTGTAAAATAGAATAACATATTCTATGCCACAACAACACATTCTATGAATGTATTTTCAGTATTAAATAGTAAAGTAAAACAGAAAATTTAGCAAGCCAAATGCTAGAGGGTGGCTTTCGTGTTTTTGCTCCATAATTTTGAAAGCCCAAAATTGTGAAAATCTTACTAACTTAGAAATTGTTTCACTAGATTACAGAGGGTTAGCAAAGTGACTTTTAAGAGCAGACTGTATCCACAGAGAAACAATTATGTGAGGTTTCCAAACTAAGATGAGTACAAGTTCATTAGTCAAATAAGGAACCCTGAGACAATATTGAAGCAAACACAGCGCAGATCGACCTCCAAAATAATCACACACACGTACAGAGATGAAATCAAATTAAAGCAGACATAGATTATTTAATTGGGGCACAAATTGTTTCCTTTGACTCATCGTGGAAAAGATGGATACTGCACGTCTTTTAAGACCTAGCAGAATTTGCACCGCATCTCTCCTGCTGTACTCAAGTGCTACCAATTCAGCCTGCTACAATTAGTAGCAGCCTGAAACCTGCCCAGATCTAAGTGTAGGGAACACAGATCACACCTCTTGATGGGAAGCGTATTCGATCCAGTTGCTACTGTAACAGATATCACAAACTCAGTTGTTCAAAACAACAAATTTATTTATAATCTTAAAGTTCTGAAAGTCGGAAGTCCCATAAAGTTCTGCAAGTCGGAAGTCCAAACTGGGTCTCGCTGGGCTAAAATCAAGATGCCAACAGAGCTGCATTCCTTCTGGAGGCTCTAGAGGAGAATCTGTTCTTTGAGTTTACAAAAGTTTTAGAGGCTTCGTGCAATTCTTGTCTCCTGGCCTTTTCCAGCAATGGCAGAATTCCAAACTTTGTTCCTGTCACCACCTCTCCTTCCCTGACTCTCCTGCTTCCGTCTTTCTCTGATAAGAAAACTTGGGATAGTAAAGTTGAACAGTGGGCATAATCTGATTTCAAGATCCTGAACTTAATCACATTTGCATAACCCCTATTGTTTCGAACGGAAACACATTCATGGTTCCAGGTTTTAGGACACGGAAATCCTTAGGGGGCACCATTCTGCCAACCACAGGGAGATTAGCAAAAGATCTGAGGCCATGTTTTAAAATTGCTATAAATGACAAAGAAACCATGATTTGCAGATTCGTCAAGGACATTTTTCTAACAAACATTTGGAAGAGATTTCCAGTGCAAATTATACTTTCTTGCAGCTTAAAACTGGAAGAATTGGGATAAGAATAATGAATTTCCTTATTTCATTCTTGTTCCCTTGGGGTATGTAGGGGATACCTTACCATTAGGGGGAACACCTTGAGAGAAATATCATAGGAGTAGGGACTCCTCCCTGCCCAAGGACAACTCTACTATCTCAGGAGATAAGACAGAGAATGTGTTTTCCCCCCCAACCCAGACCAAGATGAGAGGGCTTTAACTCTTTCTTGGTCACTCTCTAATTTCTCTCATTCTTAAGAAAGGGACCTAGTTGGTAAGACATGGCTAGAGAATTACTACAGAATGAACTTCAAAGTAGGGTTAAACTGGCCTCTATCAGGGCCAACAGTTAATAGCATGACTTTCATAAAAGGACTCAAATTTTAGATTTTTGAAATAAACTACAGTAATTCGTACATTCCTGTGTTGGGTCTTAAACATGTTAGTTAAATGTAAATATTTAAAATATATCAATATTTGTCTAATATTTTAATATACCGTGCCCTTAAAAGTATGGGTCCAGGCTTTGCTAACCTCTGAGAAGGCGTTATTGGACAATGAAAACTGAAGGAGGTCCAAAACTATATTCTAGATATGTGCCCTATAAATAAAACACTTATTTTCTATGTTCTTCAGGATACTTATTAACTTTTACCAGATATAGGTGGTCAAGAAACTTAAATGAACTATAAATATAAGGAACTTCGTTTCTTAATCAACATGCAGTACAAACCAAAAATTAGGAGGACAAGGTCAGCACTGTCCAACTCTTGGGTCAAAGAATAACATGAAAACTGCAAAAGGACAAAACTTAAAAATCATCATTAAGAACATTTTATATACATATATATATATATATACACACATATATATATACTTCTAGATTACAACAATTAGACTCTGAGAAAAATTGATAGTCTTGAAGGCATAGCTTTAAAATTCAACGAAAAATCAAAAGGCAATATGCTTATATTTACTGAAAGCTTATCGTGGGTAGTACTTGCATCTAAGTATACTTCATTTAATCTTTTTTTTTCTTTCTTTCTTTTTTTTTTTTTGTATGGGCAGGCAAACTAGGAATCAAACCGGGGTCTCCGGCATGGTAAGCGAGAACTCTGCCTGCTGTTCATTGCATCTTTCTTGTACTTATCAGGAACGTACTCTTATTTTCCCTTAATAGTACTTATGAGGTTGGTACCTTGTTTGCCCTGATCTTTTTGAAATGTTCAGCAGCATAACCATCCATTAAATGTTCTAAGTATGCATGTTTCCAAGAACTATTTGGCACTTTTAAACTAAATACCGACAATACATGCTAAAGTTTACCATATGGAAGCATTTTAATAAAGAGATGAATAATTGATGTTCTCTAGCCTGTAAAATTTCAGACATGTGATTATGATACAGAAGGTGGGTGCATCTCCTATTTTGATGGTAACTAATAAAACCAGTTAAAATGGATTGCATTAAATACTAAACATGACACATAAACAGAGCACGATACTTTTACAGAGTCGAGCGCCTCAGTTTTAGGTTGGAGGTGGGAGTCAACTGCAGTGTGTGTTGCCACAGTTCACGAAGCAGCGCCAAGTTGTTCCAACAACTGGTAAGTGGGATTGAACAAGTAAGGGCATTTATATTTCAACATTACTAAAACATAGCACCAATAAAGATCAGTTGGGCACATCGATGGTTGACAGGAAAATCCATCATTAATCATTTGTATGCTGTGGGCTTACAAGTATAATATGGTTGGATTGAGAGGCAAATATTTTAATGTAATGAAGAAACGACTTGCTGAGACAGGATAAGTGAAACCTATGAGAGTTGCAAGAGTAGATACATACTCTAGCACTCCAATGATTTGGAAGATGATTTCTAAAATTAGTAAAAAAAAAAAAAAAAAGAGGTTGTTCTTATGAGCTCAAACAAAACTTCTTTAAAGACAAAAAGGTGGCTGCAGTTAAGTGCTAGGTGAAGACTTTCATGAGTTAGTGTCAGTTTCAATAGGACATATTACCCTC
The DNA here is from genome assembly GCF_023851605.1 of Tamandua tetradactyla. Taxonomy (NCBI): domain Eukaryota; kingdom Metazoa; phylum Chordata; class Mammalia; order Pilosa; family Myrmecophagidae; genus Tamandua; species Tamandua tetradactyla. The sequence goes on along the minus strand of NC_135353.1, from coordinate 25,104,976 downwards.
AACAACTCTTAAAGATATCTTTTTTAAAGTGACTGACTAGGTGTAAAATCAAGCCTGTAATCTGTCTGAAACACTTAGAACAATGATTACACTTGTATGGCTTCTCCCCTGTATGAATTCTTAAATGAGTCACAAGGGTTGGTTTCTGTGTAAAGGTTTTCCCACATTAACCGCATTTAAAAGGCTTCTCTTTAGTGTGAGTTCTCTGGTGCAAAGTAAGAGCTGTCAGTTGAACAAAACTTTTCCCACAACTCTCACATCTATGAGGTTTTTCACCTGTATGAGTTGACACATGTCTTTTAAGACTGGATCTATGACGAAAATTCTTGCCACACTCTAGGCATTTATAAGTTTCAACTTCAGAATGTCCTTTTTGATGCACTCTAAGGTATGCCTGTCCAGCGAATTGCTTTTTACATACAGTGCACTCATAGGGTCTCTCCCCTGTGTGAATTCGTTGGTGTCTAGAAAGGTCTGAAATACGAAGGAAACTTCCCCACATTCAGGGCACTTGTGAAGTTCTAGCCTGAATGGGATTTCTGGTTCCCCAAAACTTGTGAATATTTATCCTCGAGCTTTATCTGTTTTGAAGTATTTTCTTCATTTTCTCACTCGAGAAGAAAGCCTGAAAGAAAAACAGAAATTGCAGGTGCCATCAGGTAGAAAGTGAGCGAGTTACATGTATTGGGTTAACCTCTAGTGGAAAGATAGGAACTCCTAGAGAGTATCTCAAAGAGCTTGACCCTGAATAAGGCTGAACTTTTCTTTGCTTCTTTCTCTGGTGTTTAATGGACAATTTCTTACCTGTCTGAGAGTCAAGAAAGTGTGTCACTTCTCTGGAATTCTGTAAATCCTTCTCCAATGAGTATTCAACGTTGTACAATGGGAAGCTCAGGTTAGGATTTTGAATTGGATAGCCTGGTGAAAATAAAAATGGATAGTCTTGAATGCATAGCTTTAAAATTGAACGAAAAATCAGAAGGCAATATGCTTATATTTACTGAAAGCTTATCGTGGGTAGTACTTGCATCTAAGTATACTTCATTTAAACTTTGCTTTTCTTTCCTTCTTTTTTTTTTTTTTTTTTTTTTTTATGGGCAGGCAAACTAGGAATCAAACCGGGGTCTCTGGCATGGCAAGCGAGAACTGTGCCTGCTGTTCATTGCATCTTTCTTGTACTTATTAGGAAAGTACTCTTATTTTCCCTTAATTGTACTTATGGGGTTGGTACCTTGTTTGCCCTTATCTTTTTGAAATGTTCAGAAGCATATCCATCCATTAAATACTCTAACTATGTTCATGTTTCCAAGAACTATTTGGCACTTTTAAACTCAATACCGACAATATATGTTAAAGTTTACCATATGCAAGCATTTTAATAAAGAGATGAATAATTGATGTTCTCTAATTGTAAAATTTCAGACATGTGATTATGATACAGATGGTGGGTGCATCTCCCATTTTGATGGTAACTAATACAACCAGTTAAAATGGATTGTGTTAAATACTAAAAATGACACATAAACAGAGCACGATGCTTGTACAGAGTCGAGTGCCTCAGTTTCAGGTTGGGGCTGGGCGTCAATTGCAGTGTGTGTTGCCACAGTTCATGAAGCAGCGCCAAGTTGTTCCAACAACTGGTAAGTGGGATTGAACAAGTAAAGTCATTTATATTTCAACATTACTAAAACATAGCACCAATAAAGATCAGTTGGGCACATCCATGGTTACAGGATAATCCATCATTACTCATTTATATGCTGTGGGCTTACAACTATAATATGGTTGGCTTGAGAGGCAAACATTATAATGTAATGAAGAAACGACTTGCTGAGACAGGATAAGTCAAACTTATGACAGTTGCAAGAGTAGATAAAAACACTAGCAGTCATATGATTTGGAAGATGATTTCTAAAATTAGTAAAAAAAAGAGGTTGTTCTTATAAGCTCAAACAAAACTTCTTTTAAGAGAAAAAAGTTGCTGTGGTTAAGTTCTAGGTGAAGACTTTCATGAGTTATTGTCAGTTTCAATAGGACATATTACCCTCAACAACTCTTAAAGATATCTTTTTTAAAGTGACTGACTTGGTGTACAATCAAGCCTGTCCTCTGTCTGAAACATTTAGAACAATAATTACACTTGTATGGCTTCTCCCCTCTATGAATTCTTAAAAGAGTCACAAGGTTTGGCTTCTGTGTAAAGGTTTTCCCACAGTAACTGCATTTAAAAGGCTTCTCTTTAGTGTGAGTTCTCTGGTGCAAAGTAAGAGCTGTCAGTTGAACAAAACTTTTCCCACAACTCTCACATCTATGAGGTTTTTCACCTGTATGAGTTGACACATGTCTTTTAAGACTGGATCTATGACGAAAATTCTTGCCACACTCTAGGCATTTATAAGTTTCAACTTCAGAATGTCCTTTTTGATGCACTCTAAGGTATGCCTGTCCAGCGAATTGCTTTTTACATACAGTGCACTCATAGGGTCTCTCCCCTGTGTGAATCCGTTGGTGTCTAGAAAGGTCTGAAATACGAAGGAAACTTCCCCACATTCAGGGCACTTGTGAAGTTCTTTGCCTGAATGGGATTTCTGGTTCCCCAAAACTTGTGAATTCTGAGCAAAACAGTCTACACTCTGAGAATTAAGGGGTTTCACACCTCGACACTTTTGTACACGGAGACTAGATTTGAGAGCTTCTTCCAGATTAGAGACCTCAGGTTTTTCTCCTAGAAAGTAGCTCTGATCATCTACAAGCTTTGTGAAATCTGAGTGTAGATCGTCTGGGTGGATTTCATGTTGATATTTCAAGTGTTTGTAATATTTTTGTGAAATGGGGTCATGGATAGGGGTACCCTCTAAGGTAAAAATAAATGAATATTTATCCTCGAGCTTTATCTGTTTTGAAGTATTTTCTTCATTTTCTCACTCGAGAAGAAAGCCTGAAAGAAAAACAGAAATTGCAGGTGCCATCAGGTAGAAAGTGAGCGAGTTACATGTATTGGGTTAACCTCTAGTGGAAAGATAGGAACTCCTAGAGAGTATCTCAAAGAGCTTGACCCTGAATAAGGCTGAACTTTTCTTTGCTTCTTTCTCTGGTGTTTAATGGACAATTTCTTACCTGTCTGAGAGTCAAGAAAGTGTGTCACTTCTCTGGAATTCTGTAAATCCTTCTCCAATGAGTATTCACCGTTGTCTAATGGGAAGCTCAAGTTAGGATTCTCAATTCGATATCCTGGTGAAAATAAAGACGGGAAGTAAGATAATGAGCCACCATGGAAGACTTCTGGTTGATTCCTTGGACTATTGCCCCTTCAACATCTAATAACTTCACAATTGCAATTACTTCACCTTAACTTCCCACATGCGTTTTATTTTTTGAAATACAGGAGCAAAACCAAAAATCAGGACTAGTTTCCTCTATTCTATGGAAGGAGTGTGAATCATTTCTACACTTAGATTAGTGTGCTGAATTATTTCTACATTTATTTAGAATATATATTTCCTGAGGTTAAGCCAAAACAAAATTTGTCATGTTAAAACTGAAAAAACTTTACGTTAAAGAGCACCAAGGAAAGAAATGTAGAAGTGGGTGTAATGAAACTGCTTACTGGAATATTTTCATGTAAGAGAACCTCAAGTTAAAATGATAACTAAACAGGGTTGGCAACCAGCAAGACCTGTCTTTATATGTTTGTTTCACCTGAAGACTATGGTGATTTTTCTTAAATTAGCCTGCATAATTGCCAACGAGTGCTCTGATTATCAATCTAGAAAAAACAAAGATAATTTCCCACCAGTCACTCTCCCCTCATGTCTTACACCATCCCTCTCCTCATTGAGACCAGATGAGTCTTATACCCTCTTTTCCAAATCCCTTCTGCATCTCTGGAAAAGTTTACTGGTCTGAAATGAAATAGTGGTTGGAAAATGCTAATTTTAGGACCTACTTTTGTAGGGAAATATTTATACATTAATATTATTCACTAATATCAGCAAGTAAGTTTGGCTAATGTTATTCCAAGGGCAATTTTTGACTTCCACACACTTTATCAAAACATAGGAAGTGGAGTAAAATACATTATTTCATAGTTCACGGACAAAAGGTAATATATTAGATTTCCAGGAAAATAAAATGAATTACAGAGAAAGTACTCTTACATTCACTGTTTTGTTAATGCTTGGATTTCAAAGCTAAGCATTGGATGGAAGAGGACCGTGCTTCAGGTAAAGTAAGACTAGAGGTCATAGATGAAAGAAAGCTGCCATCTAGTAAAAGTGTGAGAGAATTGAATCATGGGACAGTGGAAATTATCAAAGTATTAGGGTGGCAGAAACTGGGAGGCGTAGAATATCCCATTATGACAGACACAGCAAAACACAGTCCAGAGCTACAGGAACTGTCCATATGGCTATTCCCATCCCTCACAGTATGGATATGAAGCAAGTGATGCTGTAGATTTAATTGAACACCCACTGGAAAATCAGACCCACAGAACTGCGCCTTGGGTGAAAGATTAGGTATAAGACCGCGTCAATGATGAAAAGTAGCCCTAGAGTCAGAATCTATGAGAAATAAGACCAGGAGTATCCTTCCTGGGAAGCAGCGTCTCATGGATTTCTCATAAGCTTCTGCCCTCAGGTCCATGTGCTATACTCAGGACAGCACATGTCCTGTCAAAGAATGACATCAGACAAACTCAAAGAAGCCTGAGAACTTTCTACCTTAGTTCTTCTGTCCCAGCTTCCATAGAGCCTGGCCACAAATTGGGTGCATCAGGGCAGTGCCATGGCTAGATGCATAGAACATGTGCCCAAACTTGAGCTTCTAATGGATGTTAACCTAAGGTACTTTTCAGTTCTATGCTAATCTACTCAGTGTTGCCTGCGTGACATTCGGTTCCATGGGCATCAGGTATATCCCAGCCTCAACTCCCTGGACTATTAAAGCCCTACTCCTGAAACTACACTGATTTCCAATCCCCTACTTATACTCCCAGCACTTATCAACTAGGCTACTTTCTATTGCCCTTTGAACAATCTCACACTTTTCTGACCCCAGTATCTGTATGCTACTATTATACACTGAATAAAGTACCATCACTATACACTCTCAAACATTAGGGACTCCCAAATTAATAGGCTAAGCCCTTGATCTTGAGGCTTGCTCTTATGAAACTTATTTCTGTAATGGAGAAGCTAAGAATACCTATAATTATGTGTAAGAGTGACTCCCAGAGAACGCTGTTGTTGCTCAGATGTGGTCACTCACTCTCTAAGCACAACTCTCCAAGTAAAGTCATTACCCTCCTCCCTACATGGGACATGATGTCCAGGGGTGTGAGTCTCTCTGGCAACGTGGGATTGACAATGCCTACATGACCAAAACAGGGAAAAGAAATGTAACAAAACAAGGTATCAGTGGCTAAGAGATTTCAAATCAACTCGAGTGGCTATTCTGGACATTACTCCTGTGCAAGCTTCAGCTAGATATTGCTGACTGACATGGTATGCCGAGCCCCAACCTGTAAACCTTAAGGAATATCCAGGGATATATCAGAGACTCGTCTTACAAATGTTTCACTCAATACGTTTATTTTTCTGAAACCTAAAGCCTCCAGATGGTTCCTAGGCCCGATAAACCAGGGGTTACCAGTCTCTAGAAGAACATCATCCAGTTGGATGCCCCTACCCCATAATGTCAACAGCCCTTTTCAACATGAAGAAGTTAGAATGGACATTGTCCCAATATTTCTAAAGATTGTGAGAAGGATCAAAGGAGGAGTTGCAATAGAGATGACAGGATTTTTTAAATGAGTGTGGCTGCTGAATCATTTAAATGATAATTCCTTTCAGTCTCCAGGGTCTTGGAGCAGTTAGAGGGAAATACCTGAATTTGTGGAACTGTAACCTATGCCAAATGCTGAGATTTGTTCTATAACTCCTTATTAAAATGTACTTTGAAATTTACCGCTTTTTTGTATATATGTTCTATTTTACAATTAAAAAAATGTTTGAAAATACCATCACTAAAGTATAATCAAGGAACACTCCTTAGATGGTGTTTACAGGGTGGTGCGACGGTGGCCCAGTGGTAGAATTCTCACTGCCATGCTGGAGGCCCCGGTTCGATTCCTGGTACCTGCCCATGCAACAAATAAAAGGTGTTTGCAGATGTTCGTCCAACTTCTGCCTGCCAATATGGTGAAAATAGCCATGGTTCTTCTCATAAGAGAAAGATGAAACGGTTTGATGATAATACGCAGTATCATCAAACAGACAAATCATCTGACAGACATCTAGACAGGGACACTCTCATACACTGTGGTGGGTGCGTATGCTGGTACAATACTTTTGGAGGACAATTTGACAATATCTACTTAATTCTCAATGCATTGGCCAACTAATCAATTGATCCCCCTTCTAGCATTTGACCCTATCGACACATGCACCTAGAAGGATACTCACTGCATGTTTTATAGCTTAGTTCCAGGATTTTAGGTTTAATATTGAATGACAGTCAGAAGCGAAATCTCCATGTGTACTTCTGCCGGCGAGGCTCTTCTCATTAGCCTCTATGTCAGCCAGTCTGTGTTGGCCCAATAACCACTGCAGTGACAAGTTATTTTTACAGCAGCAGAGGTAAGAGAATTTATTTGCTCGTCAGAAGATAAAAATGAGGGCCTCAAAGATGGAAGCCAAAGCCCCTTTCCTGACATTCAATAATATTTTCTGTCTTTCACTCAAAACATCCACTAGAATATTAGTTTTCCAGTGATGATAATGCGTTGCCCAGGGTATACACTGCTTGACTTAATAAATGGAAGGAAAGAAAGAAAACACTAGCAGAAACATGGAAGCATGGGGTGTGTGACTTTTAAAATATATTCACAAATTCTTTGCTGTTCCTCACTTCAGGAGGTGAACCTTAATTCTCCTTCCATTACATGTGTTTGGGACTCAGTAATTCTCTCCTAATGAACCGAATATGGAAGAAGTGATGTCGTATTGGGACTCGTCTATAAAAGGCACTGCTGCTACGTCATTTGTCTCCCTTGGATTGCTGGCTTTGGGAGAAGGTGTGCGCTATGTCGTTGAGGACACTAGAGCAATTTATGGAAGGGCCCTCACACCAAGGCACTGAGACCTCCTGCCAACATCAGAGTGGAGAGCCAACTTCTGAATGGCTGCCCCAACCTAGTTAATCTTTCAGATGACTGCAGAACCTACTGTTCTCATGACAGTAAACAAGTTGCCTCTACTTTATAAAAATGTAGAAGCCTTAAACTAACGTTTGAGTAATTTATTATGCAGCAATAGATATCTAATACCAGAAGGGAAGAAGCAATCTGAGTTGAACAGAGAAGGTGCTTTGACTATGAATATCCCCGCCCCCGCAACATGCTCAGGTAATATCTTTAACATAATTCCATTAACAGAGACTCTGTGCCATTAAGTTGCCAATGGGCCATGAAGAAAAACACACTGGGTATTTGGATAGCTTACCATACATCACTTACTCCAGCAGGATAATCTGAAGAAATTAAAGCTACAAGAGTCTTCTGATACTTTTCAGACAGCACTTGTTCTCTCTCTATTCTGCTTTAAAATATTTTTTAACTTTTTAATGGTATAGTGCAATATATATACAAAGCAAAGAAACAAAAAAAGCGATAGTTTTCAAAGCGCTATTCCACAAGTAGTTACAGGACATATCCCAGAATTTGTCATGGGCTACTGTATGATTCTCTTGCATTTTTCCTTTCAGCTGCTCCAGAATATAGGAGGCTAGAAGGCTCAGATTTTTTTTTATCATCACAATCGATTTTTTTTCTTTTTCTGAGAAAAATAACCTATATATATACAAAAAAGGCAATAAGTTTCAAAGCACAGCACCACAATTGGTTGTACAACATACTTCAGAATTCGGTATGGGTTACAATACTGGAGACTAAAAGAAATATCAATACAATGATTCAGCAATCATATTCATTTGTCAAACCCTAACTTCTCTGCATAATTCCACTATCAACTTTGATCTTTCTACCACTTTTTAGGGGTATTTGGACTATGCTCATACTACCTTTTTCATGTGAGAAGGGCTGTCAATAAGGGGTTGGGAGATGAAACTTGCTGGTGTGCTGGAAAGGCTGGCCCTTTTAGGTTTCAGGACTTATCTGGTCCAGGGACCCATCTGGAAGTGGTAGGTTTCTGGAATGTTACCCTAATGTATGGAACCTTTGTAGAATCTTATATATTGCCCTAGGTGTTCTTTAGGATTGGCTGGAATGGTCCTGGTTGGGGTTTGGCAAGTTATGATAGGTACCAACGTCTAACTGAAGTTTGAGTAAGAGTGATCTCTAGAGTAGCCTCTAGACTCTACTTGAACTCTCGCAGCCACTGATACCTTATTTGTAATACTTCTTTTCCCCCTTTTGGTCAGGATGGCATTGTTGATCCCACAGTGCCATGGCCAGGCTCATCCCTGGGAGTCATCTTCCATGTCACCAGACAGACTTTCACCCTTGGATGTCATGTCTCACGTAGGGGAGGGGGCATCAATTTCACTTACAGAGTTGGGATTAGAGAGAGTGAAGCCACATCTGAGCACCAAAAGAGGTCCTCCAGAAGTAACTCTTAGGCATATCTGTAGGTGGTCTAAGCTTCTCTGCTGCCTACATAAGCGTCACAAGAGGAAGCCTCAGGATCAAGGGCATGGCCTATTGATTTGGGTGTCCCTAAAGTCTGACACAGTATCAGGGGATTCCCTGTTGGTAAGGTTTAATAGTCCCATATTTATCTCCTATCGCTCAAGGGTCTTTGCCATTACTTTTTGATTATCTGCTTACTATAATCTAGGATGTATTCAGGCATTGCATTAACCTATACGGGATTAAAGGACCTCTTTCTTATTCTGGGCTTCCTGTGTTTCTATTGTTCAAATGAGCTATACAGATAGGTTGAGTTAGATTATGCACTACAGAAAATTTCACTTCCAGACCAAATAAACCTTTCTTCCTATGGTCTTAAAGAGTATGTGTGGTTCTAAAATATAGACAATGTCTTCCTTACCCCTATGTTCTGAATTACGTTAACACCAACCTGATCGGCTTTCGTTCTTATCTCTGAATATCAGGTTATAACTATATAAAACAGCCTCTCAAAATCTAGAAACAATAATTACCACTCGGGACTTAATGTGTCTGCTCTTAAAGCTTACAATCCAGGCCCCTCTTTACTTACAAACATTTTCTAAAGGACACCATACCATTGTTGTTCTTTTGTTTCTGGCTCATTTTGCTTCACCAAATGTCCCACCACATGCTCATTCACACCGTTGCACGCCTCAAGACTTCATTCACTTTTGTAGAAGCACAACTTTCATTCATAAGTACACACCATCGTTCACCAATCTACTTCTCCCGTCAGTGCATGCTTCAGCCACCTGCACTCATTAGGCATCATATATAGTGCCCAAGTCCACAGTCCATCAAAATTCTCAATTTTAGATAATTTCATTGTTCCCAAGCGAAAGAAAACCAATGAACACACGCTTACTAAATAGGAAACCTAACCTCCTAACTCTTGTCCCTCATCCCATTATTTACCTCTGCTATTGCTGTGGTAGCGCTGATGGTTTCCTTCTGAAAACAGTCCATAGCATGCAATAGCAGTTTCCCCCCTGTACCTTGGACTTCAACTCTCTTTGTATACACGAATCATACTTTTGCAAGAAGTAATTCTTGCAAAAACAAATTTATATTTCTAGCATTAATCAGTGGGACAGGTAGATCTATACAATCGCTTTCAAACTTGTTCTTCTGCAATACGGTAACATTACTTATGGACGCACTAGAGAACCACCTTCACATCCATCTATTCCCTTACACTGGAGTTCAACCTCATTAGATAACCGTTCATCCATCTCTACCTTCTATGTATCTCTAAGTCCCCTATATTGTGTATTAAAAGCCTCTGATTCTATTTTTATGATGGTCATAAAAGTGGAATCATCCAGTTTCTATCCTTTAGTGTCTGCCTTATTTCATTCAGCATTATGTCCTCAAGGCTCATCCATCTTGTCAGGTGCTTCAAGAAGTCATTTCGTCTTACTGCTGCATAATATTCCAACGTATGTATATACCACATTGTGTTGACCCACTCGTCCGTTGATGGGCATTTGGTTTGCTTCCATCTTTTGGCGATAGTGAACAATGCTGCTATGAATCATGCTGCAGCGCAGGTATAGGCACAGGTTGGGAATGTTAAGTTGGGGTTTGTGAACGTGGGCGCCCAGTGGCCATGGTGTGGTGGTAGTTGTGGGAGTGCACAGGTCTGGGGGGCATAGCCGTGGTGGATGCTGGTGTAGGGCATGGGGCCCTTTGTGCGCCCGTGTAGAGCTGTGACAGCAGGTCAGCATTATGCCTTCGTGGAGAGGGGCAGATGTGACCTGACTTCACAGGTTATCTCTTTCTCAGAGCTGGAAAGTGTGACTGAAGACCGTGCGCATGCACAGGTCTAGGAGTGCTGGAAACTAATATTCCCAGAGCTGAAGGATGTGATTGGGGGTGCAGGCGCATGCGCGGGTCTAGGAGTACCCTAAACTGACTCGCAGAGATCCAGGGGAGGCGGGGTGAGGCTCTGAGCCTCTATGGGTGGGGGATGGGTGTAAAGTGGGTATGAAGGTATGTGCTGTCAGTTTTATGCACTGGCAATAGCCTGCAGGCTACGGCGAGAGGGGGGCGGTAGTGCTCAGGAGGGGTGCAGGAGAGGTGGATTGGGCTGCACTTGGGATGGGGGTGTGGGGCAGGCATGCGCGCTGGGGGTTGGTGGGGCAGGGGCACTTGGAGAGTAGGGAGTGGGGGCGGGTGACAGGGTTCACATCTGTGGGGTGTGAGGTGAGTCGTGGGTTGGAGGGCGGTGATGGCAAGGGTAGCCTGCTCAAGGAACACGGCCTGGCTTACTTGCTAGTCTCCCTGTCTGTGCACTTCCGCAGGCTCCGCGCCTCTGCGCCTTCACTCCAGCTTTCTGCTTCTCAGTTCCTCAGCCTCTGCAACCAGGGCTCCCACATATGGTGCAGAAAGCTCTCCCAGGTCAGCTGCACTCTTGAATTGCCCTCTCAGTCACCTTCCCATCCCTTCTCTAACTTTTTCTGTGGAGCAGGCCTGAACTCGATTTACCCTTTTAGGCCATCTCCCTGGAACTCCTTCTGCTTTAAATTTTCATTGCGTATATTCTTCACCATCAGAAAGATAAAAATTTGACGTTTTGCATAGACGTTTATGGTGAAACCTTACCAACTGAGATGAAAAAGCAAATACTTCACACTGAAAACATGTCCCAGTTTCATTATAGTACTTTTGAACCCCACATTTTCAAAAGCATAATGTATTTTATATTTTTAGGATTAGCACTTCTGTTGATTTCTAATGACTACAGACATTTTGATATTACTGCATATCTGTAGCAAGCAGAAGTGTCCGGTTGAGTTCCCACGAGGTTTCCTTTGTTTGTTTTAAACTAATGTCTTTCATAGATTATTTTCTGTTGCACAATTGGAATTCTTCACAGGTTGCATTACATTCAGCTCAGTTCCTTTTCCTAGTCAGCTGTTTAGTTAGGCAAGGGTATTTCCTAGTATTCGTATTTTATAGGCTTCCTGCTTGTAATCCCTTCAAACTCTTGAACGTGTTTTCTCTTCCTTTTTGATGCTCCCATTACCTAATATCTTAAGTTTTCATCCTGCAGCATTTCAGCGATCTTGTTTCTAACTTACTAAGTGTTCCTGTATATAAGGAGGACAGCAATACTCTTAATTTAAAAGCATAACCTCCTATGGCTAGATCTCTGTATATTTATCCAATCTTTGAATGCTAATTCATTATTTTAACACACCATAGACCCTAATATTACAGTAGATTTCTTGAATTACCTCTATTAACTCTTGTCTTTCCTATCTCTATTGGAACCTTTCACAGTGAGAGGAGTCTAACTATAGGAAATGTTTGTACAGATGATTGTTAATGTGCTTCACATGCTCTCATTTCTCAGGAATATATATTTCTTCATACAATGTCTTGCTCCCAACAAAGGGATAAAAGGATTTAGCTTAGGTTTTTTGTTCATCAGTATGCAAATCCTTTAGTTATTTACTAATGGAGGATGTTTCCAAGATATATTTTTACCATGGTCCTTTTTGCAGGCAGGTATACACCTATATACATACATACATACATACATACATACATGCATACATCTGTCAATCTATGCACACACACACACACACACACACACACACACACACACACACACACACACAGTCATTCCATATATAGCAAACAACCTAGCTTTCAGCTGACAGGAAACATAATCTAGTAATTTGTCCCATTATTTCAAAAAATTTTTTCCATTCTACCACTATTCTATGCTTTCCATTCACTCTATATCACAAGAGATTCATTTACCACATCAAAGGAATGGTCATTTAAAAACACAGTAGTAGTTGAAGTCATTATGTAATAATGGAACAGTAAGTCTTACAGCATTTTGCAAAGCATAAAAATCAGTTTAAACCACAATGACAAAGGGGCCATCCATTATCACTCTCCAAACAGTATTTTTTACGTGTTTAATTAAGTCCTTCTTACTCTCACTTGTGTATGAAATACATGAAATTCCCCCATGCTTTGTTGAGTGAAGTATAAAATCAAGATTCATGTTGGTGTCTGGCATCATGTGTGATCTTTATACGTGGCACTGTTGCTAATCAGTCAATGTGGAGAATTGTAACGCACATGCAGAAAAACTTATATTAAAGGTTACCACCTGAGTTCTTCCACTTGTTGCGGACAAAAATATGGGGTTTTAAAAACTCTTAAATACACTATGAAATGTAGGGTCTGTAAAGATTGGAATATCAATGACAACATTTTAGACAATTCCCCTTTGATTACAGTATCTGTACATAGGTACCTGTTGGATTTTCCTCTTTATTACCTCTATTTAAAACAAGAGAGACTTCCAGAGAAGATGGTGGCTTAGTAAGAAGCGCGGATCTTAGTTCCTCCTCCAGAACAGCTACTAGGGAAGTAGAAAAGATACAGAACAGCTCCTCGAGCCACGACAAAGATCAAAAAGACAGCGTACCCCATCCTGGAATGGCTGACTGGCTGGGAGAACCCGCTCCAGTGAGATCGTCGAGGGGCGCGGGCTTCCCTGGGCCGGGGCGGCAAGCAGCCGGAGTCCCTCCTTTCGTCCTTCCCGGGCCAGCTGGGAGAAGTGGACAGTCGGTCCCCTCAAGCCGCGGCGGCTGGCGACCCCCCCACATGCGGCCCCCAAACCAACTGGGAGAAATGGATCGGAGATCCCCAGACCGTGGAGAATGGTGAACGGGGTCCCTTCCAGACACGTGACTTCCCAGTCCGGCTTGGAACGGTGCACTCTCCCGGGCCCTCCCGCCACGCTTGGCGCTCCGGGCAGACTAGGAGATTCAGAGGGGCGCTCTCCCGGGCTGCGGCGGCCGGCGACCCTCCCTGCGTTCGGATCCCCGGGCCGGCTGGCACTCTTCCAAGCCGCTTCGGCTGGTGAACCTCCCCCACTGCGAGAGTTTTCCAAAGTTAAAGGAGCCACAGCAGCTTTTACTGGTGGGACCCACAGACAAACGTGTGCCACAAGCACCACCTACTGGACAGGATGAGAAAAACAGAACCCAGAGATTTCACAGAAAGATCTTTCAACCTGCAGGGTCCAACACCCAGGGAAATATGACTAAATGCCCAGACGCCAGCAGAAGATAATGGATCACGTTCAGAAAATTGAAAATATGGCCCAGTCAAAGGAGCAAACCAATAGTTCAAAGGAGATACAGGAGCTGAGACAACTAATGCTGAATATATGAACAGAAATGGAAAACCTCTTCAAAAACGAAATCGATAAATTGAGGGAGGACATGACAAAGAAATGGGTTGAACAAAAAGAAGAAATAGAAAAACTGAAAAAACAAATCGCAGAACTTATGGAAGTGAAGGATAACGTAGAAAAGATGGAAAAAACAATGGATACCTACAATGATAGATTTAAAGAGACAGAAGATAGAATTAGTGATTTGGAGGATGGAACATCTGAAGTCCAAAAAGAAACAGAAACTATAGGGAAAAGAATGGAAAAATTTGAACATTTTTCAAAAGGGAACTGAAGGACAATATGAACCGCACAAATATACGTGTTGTGGGTGTCCCAGAAGGAGAAGAGAAGGGAAAAGGAGGAGAAAACCTAATGGAAGAAATTATCACTGAAAACTTCCCAACTCTTATGAAAGACCTAAAATTACAGATCCAAGAAGTGCAGCGCACCCCAAAGAGAATAGACCCAAAAAGGCGTTCTCCAAGACACTTACTAGTTAGAATGTCAGAGGTCAAAGAGAAAGAGAGGATCTTGAAAGCAGCAAGAGAAAAACAATCCATCACATACAAGGGAAACCCAATAAGACTATGTGTAGATTTCTCAGCAGAAACCAGGGAAGCTAGAAGACAGTGGGATGATATATTTAAATTACTTAAAGAGAAAAACTGCCAACCAAGACATCTATATTCAGCAAAATTGTCCTTCAAAAATGAGGGAGAAATTAAAACATTCTCAGACAAAAAGTCACTGAGAGAATTTGTGACCAAGAGTCCAGATCTCCAAGAAATACTAAAGGGAGGAATAGAGTCAGATACAAAAAGACAGAAGAGAGAGGTATGGAGAAGGGTGTAGAAAGAAGGAAAGTCAGATAGGATATATATAATACAAAAGGCAAAATGGTAGAGGAAAATATTATCCAAACAGTAATAACACTAAGTGTTAATGGACTGAATTCCCCAATCAAAAGACATAGACTGATTATCTTACCCTGTTTCTAACTCCTGCTGGACTCTGTTACCAATGACATATTTCAAGTTTATTGGAGCGGAAGGGATACAGACTGTGCAACAGGACTAGATACAAAAACTCAAAAATGGACAGCACAATAATACCTAATTGTAAAGTAATCCTGTTAAAACACTGAATGAAGCTGCATCTGAGCTATAGGGTTTTTTGTTGTTGTTTTTTACTATCATTACTACTTTTATTTCTTTTCTCTATATTAACATTTTATATCTTTTTCTGTTGTGTTGCTAGTTTCTCTAAACTGATGCAAATGTACTAAGAAACGATGATCATGCATCTACGCGATGATGTTAAGAATTACTGAGAGCATAGGTAGAACGGTATGATTTCTAAATGTTGTGTTAATTTCTTTTTTTATTTTTATTTTTTTTCTTTTTTTCTTTCTTTCCGTTAATAAAAAAATAAAAAAATTAAAAATAAAATAAAAAAAAGACATAGACTGGCAGAATGGATTAAAAAACAGGATCCTTCTATGTGCTGTCTACAGGAAACACATCTTAGACCCAAAGATAAACATAGGTTGAAAGTGAAAGGTTGGGAAAAGATATTTCATGCAAATAACAACCAGAAAAGAGCAGGAGTATCTAACCTAATATACAACAAATTAGACTTCAAATGTAAAACAGTTAAAAGGGACAAAGAAGGACACTATCTACTAATAAAAGGAACAATTAAACAAGAAGACATAACAATCATAAATATTTATGCACCGAACCAGAATGCCCCAAAATATGTGAGGAATACACTGCAAACACTGAAAAGGGAAATAGACACATATACCATAATAGTTGGAGACTTCAATTCACCACTCTCATCAATGGACAGAACATCTAGACAGAGGATCAATAAAGAAATAGAGAATCTGAATATTACTATAAATGAGCTAGACTTAACAGACATTTATAGGACATTACATCCCACAACAGCAGGAGACACCTTTTTCTCAAGTGCTCATGGATCATTCTCAAAGATAGACCATATGCTGTGTCACAAAGCTCGCCATGTGTAAGTTTTCTGCAAAGTGGTAAAATATAAAGAACTGACTGTTTCAATCTTATGCTATGTGCTCATGTATAAAGAACTCACTATGTGTCAGTGGTGTGCTAAGTTTTAAAGTATAAAGGACTCACTATGTGTCAGTCTGGTGCTTGGTAATAAAGTACAAAACACTCACTGTATGTCAGTACTGTGCTAAGTGTTAAAGTATAAAGAAATCACTGTCAAAAGTCCTAAAGCGTAAAGAACTTACCATGGGTCAGGTTTGTGCCAAGCATGAAAGAAAGAATGCTGAACAAGAAGATAACTTATTTTCTCTTTTGTCAAGCATGGCCCTTGCCTCTTTCAAGGTTTCTCTTAATCATAGGGCCTTATCTTTGGTGTTGATGATTTTTTTATTCATTCATCATCTTAGGGTTAAACTCCACTTGGTGTCTTCTTTAGATTGGGGCCACTGGACAAGATTCCCTCCCCCTAGGGACTTTCTGTATCTCAGAAGGTTTGAGTGCTGCTAAACTTTATCCCACACATGCTACGATAAAAGGCTGCTTGCCTGAGCATATTCTCTGGTGTTTAAAAGGTGGACATTATGACCGAAACTTTTACCTCATTTCTGACTTTGATACGATGTCTCTGCTGGGTGAATTTCTATGATGAATTTATAGATTCATGAATTTATAGACGGTTTATGCTAAGAGTGGAACTTTTCCCACACCAAAAACATCTGTATTGTTTATCATATTAGTGATATGCGTGGGTTTTCTCTTCAGTGTGAATATGCTGGTGCTTAATGAGGGCAGACCTAATTCTGAAAATTTCCCTACATTCCTAGGTATTTAAAACATTTCTCTCCCATAAAACTGCTCTTGTGATGGCCATAAGATTCTGAAGCTCTCATTTATAAACTCATTCATTCCTTTGTCCCTTGGCACATCTTTATGGGGTTTTACAACACTCCGTGCGTACTCCTTTGACTCTTCATTTTCCGGGAGCATTTACTCTGGCCTGCACAGATACTACTTTGTCACGTGGTGCTTGTAATTCTAATGCTGGCACATCATTCCCAGTGTCACTTCTGAGTTTTAACCTTGTTGGAATAAACAGAAGAATCAGTCATGCCTGTCCCAGTACAAGGAAACCACAGGGATTGTGAGAATAGCGAGACCAATGTCATAATTTATAGGAAAAACTGATATCTAATCCCATCCAGACAAGATGGCACAGACCCGATTCTCTCAGCACATCCCTGATAAGCACTACCGGAAACGCTATAAAGAAGTCAAACCACAACCAGAGGAGAAATCTTAAAACTGGTAAAGGAGGGTCAACTGGTTTGGAACCCCAGCACGGCCAGAGTAACGTGGCACCAACTAACATGAAGAAGACACTCCAGATCCAGTGTTTTCTGATACTTAGCAATGCCCGAGAACACCACCCCAGTATGATTTTGCTTGCCCGGTACAAAAGGGAATCATTGTGAAAACATCAACCAAGCCTGAAACCTTTGGACCAGCAGGCCAACCTGGAGGCCAGCCCACAGAAAAGGTCAGAAGATGTACTCTCCTTCTACACTGGGTCTGAGACACCCAATGTAGGAGATTGTCATGTAAACTCTCAGAACTAGTGAATGGATCCCAGAGACCTTGAGGCCTGAGATTCCCAACCCAGCACAGGGGACAAAGTCATGGCAAAGGATCTAACAAGAGGCCCAGCCACAAGCTGTGGCTCAACCCAGGAAGTCTTTTTTTCCCTTCAGGTGTGAGTCTCCCCTTATCCACTGAGAGGTATCCGGGTGCCGGGACGGGGGAAAAAATCTTCCACCCCCAACCTTACACAGAACGTACAAGGACCAGAGGGAACAGCAGTAGAAATAGTGAAAACAAGAAGGCCAATATTAACACCACAGAGGCACTGAAACAATTAAACTGTCCTCTGCACCATGGCCCAAGGTCGTGGGAAGGAACTTGCATGCTCTGCTAAAACAGGGTGTCTGCAACTGTAAATTTACATCATACACGAATCCAAGAACGACATCACTTGGGTGAGCATAGTTATCCTGGCCAAATGGAATAAAACTGGAAATCAATAACAGAAAAGCGAGGGCAAACGTCACTATAAATTCGAAAAGGGAGAAATACTCTTCCAGGTAATCTGTAATTCAAACAGGACACCACAATGACATTAAAACATACAGAGAAGAGAAAGAAAACAAAAGTATAATATACGAAAATATGGAGAAAGTACCTAGAGCCATGCTTAGAAAGAAACGTACTGCCTTAAATGTCCACATTAGAAAGGAGGGAGGCCCCACTGAACTACGTTCTTACAACAATAAACTAGAACAAGCAAGCAAAAAACCTAACGGTAACAGAAGTAAGGAGAGATCACAATATAAGTCAAAAACGAGAGGAAATGAATGAAACCAAAGACTTTCTTTTGGCAGAACAAAATCAATAAAATCAATAAACTTTGAACCAAAATAAAAAAATAGAGAGGGTACAAATCAAAAGTAACATGAAAAAAATGGAAGATATCACTACAATTTCTATTAAGAAAAGAATAATAAGGGATTACTACAAACAGATTTATCCTCACATGTTTGATAAGTTAGACGAAATGGGCCAATTCCTCAGAAATTCCCAACTACGAGAATTCCACTAGTATGAAATAGATAACCTCAACATCAGCGTATATATTAAAGAAATTTAATTTACAATTGACAAGGTCCTGGAAAAGAAATCCCCATGCTCACATGGTGTCCTTGGCAAATTCTTCAAAGCCTTAAAGAATTAAATCCAATTTTATACAACTTTTATAAAACATAGAAGGGGAGACGATCTGATACATACAGAATTTCTATGCTGAACGTTACAATTCTAAGAAGTAAACAAAGATGACCTCAAAGGGAAAGGGGCATGGTTACCTAGAGAGGCGATGGTCTCACGGACTTCTCGCATGACACCAATGTAGAGAACCTTCTGAGCGTGGTTCAGTATCTTCCACTCTTCCCGGGTAAAATATATGGCCACATCTTCAAATGTCAATGATTTCTAAAGAAGAGAATGGACTTTAGTGCAGGACCTTCCTCTCCCATAACAGTCCCGTCACCTGTCTCTAGTATGTGAAAGGCCAGAAAACTGAAGGAAGTATGTCAAGGATTTCCAAGACAAAGAGAAAGCAGAAAAGAAGGATCCAAAGGGATGCGTAAGCAGCGTGGGAGATCTTCATTCTCGTGATGACAATCCTAGCTGTCCAGGAGAGACCATGTGGAAGTAACAACGAACTTGCCTGAGAGCACCTGCTGAGCACAGGCAATTTCAAATGCTGATAAGGGAATGAACTGGAAAGTATTGCTCACCTGGGATTCAGGCAAGGTGGAATGCCATTCCATCTTCAACTGGTTGGTGCTCCTCTGTTCAGAAAGGGCCAGGATCAGTTCAGAAAGCCCTGCAGGAGATGCAAAAGAGCTTGAGGAAATTCCTCTCTTTTTTGTTCATGAACATCTTGAACTGATTTCTACAACAGAGAACATCCAGACTCTTTCAGTAAAGGTGGTACATCTTCACACGTGCGTGTGTAGTGCCCAGAAGTGTCCATCTCATTGGACATAAGAACCAAATATCTATCAACCCATAGAAATAAATCCCCCGTTGGCTCTTTCCCTTTTTCTCCCGAAAGTAATTAATTAATGCAAATACAATATTTGTACCTATCATGACCTGAAACGTTCTGTGATTTGGGCAACATTTAGAGGTGTTTGAAAAGGAAGAATGCTGCCTACAGTGGAAAGTAGGAAATGCGGGACACTTTTCCTTTTATTTCTTTGTTTCCAGGTGCACCCCGCTATTCCTATTCTATCTCTAGGGGTATTTCTGATCCCAATTCTTCATCTCCCTTTTAAGGACAGGGTGTCTGCAAAACTTCCTGATAGGGCTTATCTTCTCCAATATACTAAGGAGCAGGTTATATGGTGTTAAGTTGTGTGGCTTGGGTATTTTGGGATCCTCACCAATCTCCTGTTGCTGGACTCCTGTACTCCCACCTTGGAGATGTCATAATTGACAACATGGCTGAGCACACAGAAAACACCCACGACATTCAAGCTGAACCAAATATTACCACCGCGCCAAGGAGCTGATCATTCTAAGGAAGCTCCTCACCTCTTTCTCCTGCAGGTTCTGTTTCTTTGTGAGGATTTGGGTCCAGCTTTCCCCGCTCTAGTCTGTATATATTCCAAATTTCTTCGTCCTGTTGCACACCCACTGGTTGGAACTTTGCCTTATGCCTCTTGAACCCAGGGACCTCTGCTGCTACCCCCAAGGGCACTGCCTGCATCCCCAGCTCATGGACCGTACCCTAGAAACAATCCTCATCTTCATTACCACAAAGCCACATTTGGTTTTGGAATGGTGGTGGAGGGGAAACACATTACAGTCCACAGTTGGAAAATGTGAGGCACTAAAGGAAGTAACTAAAAAACAGAAGACACACCAAGCCACCTTTTCCCCACAAAGGTCTATACTCACAAACTGCGGAAATTGGCATAAAGTGAAGCAAACTGTGGAGAACGCCAGACCTGCCACCTGCTGCCCCACCTCTGGGCCCTCAGCCACAGCTCAGCCCCCTAGCAGGCAGAAAGCAATTATTTTTTCTATGGCCATGATCAACCCTGCCGGAAGTTTAGAAACATGTGAACTGACACTCATTGGCTATAAGAGGAGCAGTGAGTTCATGCAACTATTTATTTCTGTACTTCTTAGAACAACTTCCAAATGTCAGCGGGCACAACGGGTTTAAAGGAATGTCTGGTTCCTTGATGCCCACAGCAGCTTTAGAGCTATACGGATACTTTCCATGGTTTTGTATAAGCGTAGGCTGATGTCTCTGAGTCTGAAGTGACGTGCTGTGTCATGATACCATAAGCCAGGGTTAAGGAAATGTTTCTTCAGCTGCAGCGATAGATATTATTGATGCTTACCCCTTCCCGCACTCACCTCACTCCCGCCAACCCACGGGGTTACTCTTCCTCTACATGGAAACTCGAGTATCGCCCATAGGCACGCTGCAGGCAGGCAGCCTCCGAGTGTGTATCAGCCACACCCCCGGGTTCTATCTGCTCATAGGGTAGACTGAGGTTGCCTCAGGAGGTTAGAAGTGAGGCAGGTGCCTGGGTACCTGCTTGGGAAGACAGATCCACTGGCACTCAGGCCGAACGCCGCCCTGCAATGACGATGCCACCATCCATGAATGATGATGCCACCCACTGAAAATAAATGATTGAGTCCGGCACAGCCCCCAGCAAAATTGTTTCAGGAAAGAATGTCTTTGGGTGAGTTAATCTTTCATTTTGATCTGGTGTTCATAGAGTCCCCATCTCACTAGGAATTGGGAAGTCGCACCTCTCCTGACTTGTCGGGACATAACTAGGATTGTGGGTTCAAGTCCCACCTCAGTGCGGTCTGACTGTCTGCTGAACAGTATGGACCGCTCTATTACTTCAGTTGGCCATGGGATCTAGCCCTGCTGATCCTGAGTGTTGATTCCTGTGTGTTTCCAATCCCTTTTCCAAGAGGGTGTCCACACTGTTAAGAAACCGCTACGATAAACCGTTTTCCTAGATTGAGACCATCTGAAAGTGCACCAAAATCTTGTAACCGGTAACTATGAGAACTATTAGCAGTGCTGAAAGTAAATGCCCACTAAACTATATTCTGGATAGCTGGTCAGTTTACAGATGAGTCTTTGAAAGAGAAAAGAAGGAATTTTTTTTCAGGTTTTTTTTCTGCAAACCTACATGGCCTCGATATACATTAGAGTCTGGGGGGAAATGTCCAATGGAAGGATCTCTAAATGATAACACCATTTTACGACTCGAATTATACTGCAAAAGAGAGGAAAATGGCATGAGATCTCCTATATCCAATCATTTGTGACATTATGTCAAAGTAAAAATTTTCAAAAAACTTCTCAAATTATGGTACAAAAAGAAGATGAAGAACAGGGACTTAAAATAGGGAAAGGTCAGGGCAAAACTTCTTGGATGTGTCCACATAAAAGAAAGAGGGGTTTCTAGATTCTTTCCCTGGTGAAGGTTTCTCTCTCCGAGGCATTTAGACTGTTCCTCAGCTCCCCAACTCCTTTCCCCGGGGAACAGGAGGAAGGTGAGGTGCCCTCGCCCCAAAGTGAATCCTCATCAGGTTCTTCTCCCAGCAAAGAAGGAATGGGCTCCCTACCCCACATCCAACAGGGTACAGATTTCCACCTAGGCGCCCCCCAACCCCAGGCAAGGCAATTTCTGCTCAGGCAGGTCCCCACCAGACTAGATGAACAGGAGCATCCAAGAGGATTCATTTTCACGCATACACCCTTTTTTTCTCTCTATACTGCAAAAATAGCATAACCTCACACTATGATAACCTGAGTAAAATCGAAAATGTTTATTCCACAGTATTTGCAACCTATAAAACCACCTTGGCAGACATTGAAGCACTTTTTTTAATAAGTATGAAACTCTCCACGTTTTCTCTAGCACTTGCATCTTTCTGCTTATTATTTATTTTGAATCTGTAGCGTTTGTTGAAATGTTTCCATATAGCATATATTGTATTCAAAGTAAACAATCCATGTTTCACAATATCCTCACTTAGCAATACAATCATCATCACCCTCAATTTTAGACAATTTCCATTGCTCCAAAGGGAAAAATAACAGATAGACATATCCACAGTAAACAGAAAATCCCCAACTCCCCTTAACTGTTGTCTCCAACCCCCCCCCCCCCAATTATTTACCCCAGTATTGTCGTGGGCCTAGTGATGCATTCCTGTAAATATAGATCATACCATGCAGAAAGTAGTTTTCCCCACATACCGTTCTATTACTGACTTTCTGGTCAAGTGTTGTGCTTTTGGAGTAGTTCATTCAATAACTCACTTATATTTGTAGTGCTTATCAGTGAGGGTACATGGCTCCAACAACCCCTTCCAATCATATTCTCATTCACTAGGGCACGATTACTCATAAACCCACTAATGAACTACTGTCACCTCTATCCATTCCCATACTTTCAAATTCAAACTCATTTACTAGTCTGTACATTTTAGGTAACGGTTCCCCCTTATGTAGCTTCTGTCTATCTCTAGGTCCCCTATATTTTACATTTTAACACTCCGCGTTGACCTTTTCCAGAGGATTCATATTAGTGAGATCGTACAGTATCTATCCATTTCTGTCTGGCTTATTTCGCCTAGTACTACGTCTTCAAGGATCATCCATGTATTCATATGCTTCAGGACTTCATTTCTTCTTATGGCTGCACAATATTCCATCATATGTACGTACCACATTTGTTTCTCCATTCTGTCTTGATGGACACATGGGCTGCTTCCATCTCTTGACAACTGTGAATAATATCGAGGCATTTTTAAGCATTCTTCTTACCCCGGAAGAAAACGTGGCTGGTAAATGAGAAAGCCAAAGTAGAAAGCGGGACTTTGCACGAATTACAACCCAACAGCGCGGTTCAGGCTCCAGTAGCAATACTACTCAGCTTCTGAGCTACATTGGAACCCCAGTGAATACAGTGACTGAGCCAAATTAGACCAGTATAAAAGTTTCATAATGAGAGGGCTGCAGAGGCGGGCCCCAAACCAAAAAAAATGGTAAGAAAAATCCAAAACATACTGCAGGGGCCAAAAGAGAACCCCCTCGTTTTACTTCAGAGAATTTTTGAGGCTGTTCAGCCAGATACTGACACAGACCCAGAACATCCCGATAACATAAGACTACTAAGTGTGACTTTCATCAACCAGAGGGCCCCAGACATCAGAAACAAAAGTGCAGAAATCGGGGGCGGGCCACGGTGGCTCAGCAGGTAAGACTGCTTGCCTGCCATGCCCGAGGACCCGGGTTCGATTCCCGGTGCCTGCCCATGTAAAAAAAAAAAGAAAGAAAAGTGCAGAAATCGGAAGCAGGGCTAGGAATGCCAATCTCACAGCTAATTGAGACCGTCTTCAAGGTTCTCAATAATAGTGATCAATTCCAGGAAACACAACTGAAGCAGCGATGGACCTAGTAGGCTGGGCTCTATAATGGGAATTCATTAAGTTTCAAGTTCACGGTTCTAAGGCTGTAATAATGTCCAAACTGGGGCATGCAGGGAAAGATTCCTTGATTCAGGAGAGGCCGATTCATGCAGAACACCTCTGTCAGCTGGGAGGGCACGTGGCTGGGATCTGCTCATCCTTTGGCTTTTGGTTTCAAACAGCTTCCTCAGGGATGGTTTCGTTCTGCATTGCCAAATGTCTCTTTGTTGGCTCTGAACTCTTTCCAAAATGTTGTCCCTTTCAAAGGACTCCGGTAAACGAATCAAGACCCACTCTAAACGGGCAGACTTCCTATCTCTATCTAATCAACCGCTCAGACCCACTATTGGGTGTGTCAGTCTCCCTGGAAACAATCTAATGGAGTCCTATTCTATGATATTGAATCAGGATTAAGGAAAGATGTCCTTCTTGGGTACATAACAGTTTCAAACCAGCACAGGTACTTTTCTCCTTTAGCCAAAACATCACCATTTCCCACCAGGTACCCCAGATATTTATCCTGGGTGAAAAAGACCTGGGGACTTTCTTATCGGGAAAGGAGCTGCTCACTTCGTCTTAATTTGAAAGCCAGGGACGCTATCTCCAAAGCCTACAGCAGTAGTAGGAGTTTCTGGAGCCTCACATAACAAACCATTCTTACAGACCCTTGAATGCCAGATGGGAAATACATCTCTAAAACGCAGTTTTGTCTACATGCCTGAATGTCCTGGGCCTCTGCTTGGTTGAGACCTCTAGTCAAAGTAAATGCACAGGTGTTATACATCTTTTGTCAAATTTGTCCCCATGATTTTCATATTTTTCATGCCATTGTAAATGATATTTTTATTTTATTTCAATGTCTTCCCATTTATTGCTAACATACAGAGATACAATTATTTTAATATAATGATCTTGTATCCTCCAACCTTGCTAAACTTATGTTGTTAGTTATAATTGTGGTTTTGAAGGTTCCTTAGGATTTTCTAGATAAACATTTCAACCAGGAGCATATAGGGTTTTCCTTCATCCTCTCCAGTTGGGAACTGTTTCTTTTTTTCCCCTCCTTGTAATGGAAAAGATTAACGTCTAAAAAATACAGAATCTTCCACTCATGGTATACCTCTATGTCTACTTAATTTTTTATTTGCTTTTATCAGAATTTTGTAGATTTCTGCATTTAGTTCTTGCACATTTTCTTAGATTTACTATTGTGCTGTTTTAAATGATACTGCTTTTGAAATTTTCCAACTTCTTGTGCGTTGTTCATATATAATAAGATATATTATAGTATATTTATCCTGTATCCTGTATAACTGCTAAACTTAGGTCCTGATTCTATTAGCTTTTTGTAACATCTTTTAGGATTTTCGGTGTAGACAGTGAAGTCATCTATGAATACAGTCAGCTTTATTTCCGTTCCTTTACAAACTGTATGCTTTTTCATTCTTTTTCTTGTTGAACCACTGCCTGTGACATCCAGCATGATGGTGAATCACAGTGCTGAGAACAGAGATCCTTGCCTTATGCCTAATCTAATGGGGAAAAAGTCAATACTTCTATTCCAAGCTTGCTGCGAGTTTTTATTAGTAATTGTTGTTGAATTATATCAAATAGTTTTTCTACATCTCTTGAGATGTTTTTTCTTCCTTAATATGTCGATCTAATGATTTGCATTCATTGATTTTTTTTATTAACGGAAAGAAAAAAAAAAGGAATTAACACAACATTTAGAAATCATACCGTTCTACATATGCCCTCAGTAATTCTAAATATCATCACATAGATGCATGATCATCGTTTCTTAGTACATTTGCATCGGTTTAGAGGAACTAGCAACACAACAGAAAAAGATATAAAATGTTAATATAAAGAAAAGAAATAAAAGTAGTAATAATAGTAAAAACAACAACAACAAACAAACAAACAAACAAGCAAACAAAAACAAAAAAACCCCTATAGCTCAGATGCAGCTTCATTCAGTGTTTTAACATGATTACTTTACAATTAGGTATTATTGTGCTGTCTATTTTTGAGTTTTTGTATCTAGTCCTGTTGCACAGTCTGTATCCCTTCAGCTTCAAGTACCCATTGTCTTACCCTGTTTCTAACTCCTGCTGAACTCTGTTACCAATGACATATTTCAAGTTTATTCTCGAATGTCCGTTCACATCAGTGGGACCATACAGTATTTGTCCTTTAGTTTTTGGCTGGATTCATTCAGCATAATATTCTCTAGGTCCATCCATGTTATTACATGGTTCATAAGTTTATCTTGTCCTAAAGCTGCATAATATTCCATCGTATGTATATACCACAGTTTGTTTAGCCATTCTTCTGTTGATGGACATTTTGGCTGTTTCCATCTCTTTGCAATTGTAAATAACACTGCTATAAACATTGGTGTGCAAATGTCCATTTGTGTCTTTGCCCTTAAGTCCTTTGAGTAGATACCTAGCAATGGTATTGCTGGGTCATATGGCAATTCTATATTCAGCTTTTTGAGGAACCGCCAAACTGCCTTCCACAGTGGTTGCACCATTTGACATTCCCACCCACAGTGGATAAGTGTGTCTCTTTCTCCGCATCCTCTCCAGCACTTGTCATTTTCTGTTTTGTTGATAATGGCCATTCTGGTGGGTGTGAGATGATATCTCATTGTGGTTTTGATTTGCATTTCTCTAATGGCCAGGGACATTGAGCATCTCTTCATGTGCCTCTTGGCCATCCGTATTTCTTCTTCTGGTAGGTGTCTGTTCAAGTCTTTTTCCCCTTTTGTAATTGGGTTGGCTGTCTTTTTGTTGTTGAGTTGAACAATCTCTTTATAAATTCTGGATACTAGACCTTTATCTGATATGTCGTTTCCAAATATTGTCTCCCATTGTGTAGGCTGTCTTTCTACTTTCTTGATGAAGTTCTTTGATGCACAAAAGTGTTTAATTTTGAGGAGCTCCCATTTATTTATTTCTTTCTTCAGTGCTCTTGCTTTAGGTTTAAGGTCCATAAAACCGCCTCCAGTTGTAAGATTCGTAAGATATCTCCCTACATTTTCCTCTAACTGTTTTATGGTCTTAGACCTAATGTTTAGATCTTTGATCCATTTTGAGTTAATTTTTGTCTAAGGTGTGAGATACGGGTTTTCTTTCATTCTTTTACTTATGGATATCCAGTTCTCTAGGCACCATTTATTGAAGAGACTGTTCTGTCCCAGGTGAGTTGGATTGACTGCCTTATCAAAGATCAAATGTCCATAGATGAGAGGGTCTATATCTGAGCACTCTATTCGATTCCATTGGTCGATATATCTATCTTTATGCCAATACCAAGCTATTTTGACAACTGTGGCTTCATAATATGACTTAAAGTCAGGCATCGCGAGACCTCCAGCTTCGTTTTTTTTCCTCAAGATGTTTTTAGCAATTCGGGGCAACCTGCCCTTCCATATAAATTTGCTTATTGGTTTTTCTGATTCTGAAAAATAAGTTGTTGGGATTTTGATTGGTATTGCATTGAATCTGTAGATCAGTTTAGGTAGGATTGACATCTTAATTATATTTAGTCTTCCAATCCATGAACACGGTATGCCCTTCCATCTATTTAGGTCTTCTGTGATTTCTTTTAGCAGTTTTTTGTAGTTTTCTTTATATAGGTTTTTTGTCTCTTTAGTTATGTTTATTCCTATGTATTTTATTCTTTTAGTTGCAATTGTAAATGGGATTCGTTTCTTGATTTCCGCCTCAGCTTGTTCATTACTAGTGTATAGAAAAGCTACAGATTTTTGAATGTTGATCTTGTAACCTGCTACTTTGCTGTACTCATTTATTAGCTCTAGTAATTTTGTTGTGGATTTTTCTGGGTTTTCTACGTATAGTATCATATCGTCTGCAAACAGTGATAGTTTTACTTCTTCCTTTCCAATTTTGATGCCTTGTATTTCTTTTTCTTGTCTAATTGCTCTGCCTAGAACTTCCAACACAATGTTGAATAATAGTGGTGATAGTGGACATCCTTGTCTTGTTCCTGATCTTAGGGGGAAAGTTTTCAGTTTTTCCCCATTGAGGATGATATTAGCTGTGGGTTTTTCATATATTCCCTCTATCATTTTAAGGAAGTTCCCTTGTATTCCTATCTTTTTAAGTATTTTCAGCAGGAAAGGATGTTGAATCTTGTCAAATGCCTTCTCTGCATCAATTGAGATGATCATGTGATTTTTCTGCTTTGATTTGTTGATATGGTGTATTACATTAATTGATTTTCTTATGTTGAACCATCCTTGCATACCTGGGATGAATCCTACTTGGTCATGATGTATAATTCTTTTAATGTGTTGTTGGATATGATTTGCTAGAATTTTATTGAGGATTTTTGCATCTATATTCATTAGAGAGATTGGTCTGTAGTTTTCTTTCTTTGTAATATCTTTGCCTGGTTTTGGTATGAGGGTGATGTTGGCTTCATAGAATGAATTAGGTAGTTTTCCCTCCACTTCGATTTTTTTGAAGAGTTTGAGGAGAGTAGGTACTAATTCTTTCTGGAATGTTTGATAGAATTCACATGTGAAGCCGTCTGGTCCTGGACTTTTCTTTTTAGGGAGCTTTTGAATAACTAATTCAATCTCTTTACTTGTGATTGGTTTGTTGAGGTCGTCTATTTCTTCTTGAGTCAAAGTTGTTTGTTCATGTCTTTCCAGGAATCCGTCCATTTCATCTAAATTGTTGTATTTATTAGCGTAAAGTTGTTCATAGTATCCTGTTATTACCTCCTTTATTTCTGTGAGGTCAGTAGTTATGTCTCCTCTTCCATTTCTAATCTTATTTATTTGCATCCTCTCTCTTCTTCTTTTTGTCAATCTTGCTAAGGGCCCATCAATCTTGTTGATTTTCTCATAGAACCAACTTCTGTTCTTATTGATTTTCTCTATTGTTTTCAGTTTCATTTATTTCTGCTCTAATCTTTGTTATTTCTTTCCTTTTGCTTGCTTTGGGATTCGTTTGCTGTTCTTTCTCCAGTTCTTCCAAGTGGACAGTTAATTCCTGCATTTTTGCCTTTTCTTCTTTTCTGATAAAGGCATTTAGGGCAATAAATTTCCCTCTTAGCACTGCCTTTGCTGCGTCCCATAAGTTTTGATATGTTGTGTCTTCATTTTCATTTGCCTCTAGGTATTTACTAATATCTCTTGCAATTTCTTCTTTGACCCACTTGTTGTTTAAGAGTGTGTTGTTGAGCCTCCATGTATTTATGAATTTTCTGGCACTCCGCCTATTATTGATTTCCAACTTCATTCCTTTATGATCCGAGAAAGTGTTGTGTATGTTTTCAATCTTTTTAAATTTGTTAAGACTTGCTTTGTGACCCAGCATATGGTCTATCTTTGAGAATGATCCATGAACACTTGAAAAAAAGGTGTATCCTGCTGTTGTGGGATGTAATGTCCTATAAATGTCTGTTAAGTCTAGCTCATTTATAGTAATATTCAGATTCTCTATTTCTTTATTGATCCTCTGTCTAGATGTTCTGTCCATTGATGAGAGTGGTGAATTGAAGTCTCCAACTATTATGGTATATGTGTCTATTTCCCTTTTCAGTGTTTGCAGTGTATTCCTAACATATTTTGGGGCATTCTGGTTTGGTGCGTAAATATTTATGATTGTTATGTCTTCTTGCTTAATTGTTCCTTTTAATAGTATATAGTGTCCTTCTTTGTCTCTTTTAACTGTTTTACATTTGAAGTCTAATTTTTGGATATTAGTATAGCCACTCCTGCTCTTTTCTGGTTGTTATTTGCATGAAATATCTTTTCCCAACATTTCACTTTCAACCTATGTTTATCTTTGGGTCTAAGATGTGTTTCCTGTAGACAGCATATAGAAGGATCCTGTTTTTTAATCCATTCTGCCAGTCTATGTCTTTTGATTGTGGAATTCAGTCCATTAACATTTACAGTTATTACTGTTTGGATAATATTTTCCTCTACCATTTTCCCTTTTGTATTATATATATCATATCTGACTTTCCTTCTTTCTACACTTTCTCCATGCCTCTCTCTTCTGTCTTTTTGTATCTGACTCTAGTGCTTCCTTTAGTATTTCTTGCAGAGCTGGTCTCTTGGTCACAAATTCTCTCAGTGACTTTTTGTCTGAGAATGTTTTAATTTCTCCCTCCTTTTTGAAGGACAATTTTTCTGGATATAGGAGTCTTGGCTGGCAGTTCTTCTCTTTTAGTAACTTAAATATATCATCCCACTGTCTTCTAGCTTCCATGGTTTCTGCTGAGAAATCTACACATAGCCTTATTGGGTTTCCCTTGTATGTGATGGATTGCTTCTCTCTCGCTGCTTTCAAGATCCTCTCTTTCTTTTTGACCTCTGACATTCTAACTAGTAAGTTTCTTGGGGAACACCTATTTGTGTCTAATCTCTTTGGGGTGCGCTGCACTTCTTGGATCTGTAATTTTAGGTCTTTCATAAGAGTTGGGAAATTTTCAGTGATAATTTCTTCCATTAGTTTTTCTCCTCCTTTTTCCTTCTCTTCTCCTTCTGGGACACCCACTACACGTATATTTGTACGGTTCACATTGTCTTTGAGTTCCCTGATACCTTGTTCAAATTTTTCCATTCTTTTCTGGATAGTTTCTGTTTCTTTTTGGAATTCAGATGTTTCATCCTCCAAATCACTAATTCTCTCTTCTGTCTCTTTAAATCTGTCATTGTAGGTATCCATTGTTTTTTCCATCTTTTCTACTTTATCTTTCCCTTCCATAAGTTCTGTGATTTGTTTTTTCAGTTTTTCTATTTCTTCTTTATGTTCAGCCCATGTCTTCTTCATGTCCTCCCTCAATTTATCGATTTCGTTTTTGAAGAGGTTTTCCATTTCTCTTCGTATATTCAGCATTAGTTGTTTCAGCTCCTGTATCTCATTTGAACTATTGGTTTGTTCGTTTGACTGGGCCATATGTTCAATTTTCTGAGCGTGATCCGTTATCTTCTGCTGGCGTCTGGGCATTTAGTCAGATTTCCCTGGGTGTTCGACCCCACAGGTTGAAAGATTTTTCTGTGCAATCTCTGGGTTCTGTTTTTCTTATCCTGCCCAGTAGGTGGTGCTCGTGGCACACGTTTGTTAACGGGTTCCACCAGTGAAAGTTGCTGTGGGTCCTTTAACTCTGAAAAATTCTCGCCGTAGGGGAGGTTCGGCAGCCGAAGCGTCTTGGAAGAGTGCCAGCTGGCCTGGGGTTCCAAACGCGGGGAGGGTCGCCGGCCGCCGCAGCACGGGAGAGCGTCCGGCCGAATTAGCTAGTTGGCCCGGGGAGCCAAGCGTGGCGGGAGGGCGCCAGCTGTCACAGCCCGGGAGAGTGCACTGTTCCCAGCCGGACGGGGGTGTCACGTGTTTGGAAGGGATCCCCCGGTAACTGTTCTCCGCAGTGTGCGGATTTCTGACCCAACTCTCTCAGTTGGTCCGGGAGGCCTCGCGTGGTGGGGGCGCCAGCCGCCGCGGCCTAAGGGGACCGTCTGTCCAATTCTACCTGCTGGCTTGGGAAGGTGGAAGGGAGGGACTCCGGTCGCTTGCCGTCCCACCCAGGAAAGCCCGTGCCCCTTGGTGATCTCACCGGAGCTGGTTCTCCCAGATAGTCAGCCGTTCCAGGATGGGGTACTCAGTCCCTTTGATCTCCCTCGAGGCTCCGGGAGCTGCTCTGTAATATCTCTACTCCCCCAGTAGCTGTTCTGGAGGAGGAAAGGTAAGGGTGGCAAGGCTGTCGAGGCTGGTGGTGGAGGAGCCGGTGAAGGCGGAAAAGGGGAGAGGAGGGCAGGCGGGTCCGCTGCTGCGGGGCGTGGGCGCCACGCGGCGGGCTGGCGGACAAAAGAGGGGAGAGGAGGGCGGGCGGGTCCGCTGCTCCGGGGCCTGGGTGCCGCGCGGCGGGCCGGCGGACAAAAGAGACCATTCATTGATATTTTAATTAAAATTTTCATTTTGACTTAATTGTACGTTCACATGCAGTAGTGTGAAATAATATGGATACTCTTTTACCATTCACCCAATACTAACATCTTACAGAAATACTGTGCAATATTTATTCAGGATGTTGGCACTGATACAGTCAAGATCCAGAAGAGTTCCTTTATCACAAAGATTCCTTGTGTTGCCCAAGATCCAGAACCACACTCATCTCTTTCCTCACAGCCCTGACCCTAACTACTGGAAACCACTAGTATGGTCTCCAATTCTGTAATTTTGTCATCACAAGTATGATATATAAATTAAGTCGTTCAGAATGTAACCTTAGGGGGTTGGCTTTTTTTTACTCATCATAATTCTCTGTATGTGCATTCACAGTGATGCATATATCAGTAGTTTATTCTTTTGTAATTGCTGAGTAGTGCTCCATGACAGCTAACTTAAGTGGTTAAAGTTAACGTAGAATGGAACCATTGAAGGATGTTTCAGAGAACAGAAGGAATAACGTGGATATTGGTGAGCCACCAGGAGCCCTGGCACCTGAGACTTGTTGCACAATAGCATGGGTGAGGGTACACTTTATACAATTTACAGCCCCACCTGGACTCAGGCCGAACGCTGCCCTGCAATGATGACGCCACCATCCATCAATGATGATGCCACCTCCCACTCTAAATAAGTGGTTGTATCCTGCCTAGCCCTCAGCCCCGCCAAGCTGCGGCCCCAGAGGCTGCTAAGGACACAGGAGACCTCTCTATCTGAAGTGTCCTCTGACAGAACACAAAGGGAAAATTAAAGTCCCTATTTCCTCCAGACTGCCTTTCTCAGCTTCTGTGGGGGCCACTTTCCCCTTCCTCAGTCTCTACTGCAAAGTCACCCTCTCCTGCCACTGTGGGGAGTGAAGCTGTGCGCCCCTGCTCCTCTGAGGGAGGCAGTATTCCAGACACACTGTCTGGCAGGGGCCTTGGAGAATCAGGCCGGCACTCGGCCCCTCCCTCATTCCCTGGAATCTCTCCTCAAACCACCATTTTGAGTCGCAGTTTGCGGACCGGGCACCAAACGGTAAAGATCTGATTCAAGGTCGAGGGGCTTGTCTTCTTCAGTCTTTAACAAGGTGCACATTCTGACAGAAACTTTTCCCATATACCTGGCATTTAAAGGGAATCTTTCCTGCATGAGTTCTTTGATGTGCATGGAGGTTTATGGTATGACTGAAGCTTTTCCAACACCAGGAGCATCTATATGGTTTTATTCTTTGGTGTGTCATTAAGTGCTTATTTAGATATAAACTACAACTAAAACCTCTAAAACATTATTGACACTTATGGGGTTTCTCTTCCGTGTGAACTCCCTGGTGCTTAATAATTTCCACCTAACTTCCACCTAACTGTGGAGTCTAAGTACAGCAGAAGTGGGGCTGCCACAGGGCTTCTTCACTTCACTGAGAAGCCGGTCTCCCTCAGGAATCGTCTCCAGGCCCACCTCCAGGCTAGAATAGGCCCAGAACCAGCTCCCTCTGTGGATGCGATGGAAAATACCAACTCCAGGGCCTTGGGCTTCTAGCTTAGCCCTTAGGGGCGCAGGGTGTCCTTACTGTATCTGCCCCATAAAAGGCAGCTACCAGAGGTGTGAGGTCCTAGCATCCTCCTGGGGAATGGCCATCCGTGGTTGTTGTGGGGCCCACGAGAATATGCACGTTGGTTGGGACCGCCTCCCCACTGTGCTTGCTCTCTGTGCTCCCTTCCTTCCTGGGGGCCCTCCAAGAGAACTGGCGCTGTCACTCAGGGGCTTATAGGATGCCTCCTCCTGAAGGAAGCCGATTGTTTCCCATCAGTCCCTGGCTAGATCAGAGCCACAACTTCAATTTTTGAAAGCTATTATCCTCTGCAGGAGCTTCACTCTCAACTATGTTCCTGTTTGATTCCTCTCAGCTAGGCATGTTTTAATCTTGTAAAGTAGCCAACATCCACAACAATTCCCTTCAGAGAACCCACGAAAATCATGCCTTCCACCAGTGGATATGTCTGTGACTTTCCACAGGGTGTGGAGTTGCCATAAATGTCAGGAAAATGGGGAAAACTTCAGAATTAAATCAATATTATTAAGCACCAGGGAATGAACACTGAGCAGAAACTAGATACATGCCAACTATGTTTTAAGAGGTTTAGTTTATAACTTAATAAGCATCTAATGAGACGCCAAGGAACATAACCCTAGAATTGTTCCTGCTGTGGGAAAAGCTTCAGTCACACCACAAATCTTCATGTATATCAAAAAATTCACATAGGAGAGAAGTCCATCAAATGCCAGGAATGTGGGGAAAGCTTCAGAATTAGGACTGAAATTATTAAGCACCAAGGCGTTTACACGGAAGAGAAGCCCCATATGTGTCAATAATGTTTTAGAGGTGTTAGTTGTCGTTTATATCTTAATAAGCACTTCATGACACACCAAAGAATAAAATCATATAGATGCCCCTGGTGTTGGTAAAGCTTCAGTCATACCACAAACCTCCATGCACATCAAAGAACTCACGCAGGAAAGATTCCCTTTAAATGCCAGGTATATGGGAAAAGTTTCTGTCAGAATGTGCACCTTGTTAAAGACTGGAGAAGACTTTTATTGAGCCACCTTATTTTTGTGACATATGCAGGAGAAAAATTTGCAGGCTTTTGAGCCTTCTGAGACTCCAGAAAGTCTACAGGGAATAAGAAGTTTGCCTAGTGCCTACAGTCGAAAAAAAAGTCACCAAGTGGAGGTTGACCCTAAAGATGATGAAAGAATAAAAAATCATCCAAGCACTTAAACATAAAGATCTGTTATTAACAGAGACCTAGAGAGATGCAAAGGTCATTCTTGAGAAAAAGTAAATAAGTTGCCTGTCTTGTTCAGCCTCGCAACTTCAGCACCTAACACAAACGCGACACATAGTTTGTCCTTTATAAATAAATACGTAAATAAAGACACTATATCTATCAAAGAGCAGAACCTGCTCTGGCCATCTGAAAATTAGCTCTCAGTTTCCTCAAGTTCAGTGATCTTCATTTCCAGGGCGTCAGATAGTCAACACATACACGACACCCATGAGTCCTTGTCTCATTCTCTAGCAAGAGGAATAGAAGAGAAGAGTATTCCGTTCCTTTACAGGGAGCTCAGAGAGAACTAGTAATTGGAGACAGCTGCTCTGGCTGTCATTCTAATTGTACAAACTTCCAAGGCCAGGGCTCTGGGGACTTTACTCTGGTATAGGAAGGGATTCATAAGGTGCTATGGGAGAAGCACCTCCACGCAGCTTGCCTCTCCACCCATCGCACAATACAGCAGTGTCTGCTATTCAGGACTTCCAAGTAGTAGTGGCCTGAATGTTAACAGAGACCACCTGGGGGCCTTGCAAGAATGGGACACTTCCCGTTAATTCTCTCAAAACTGAGATTTTTGACATTATAGAATGTCAAAACCTGCTCTCGAAGGAAGCTAGAAATCTTCCTCACTCAGGGCCCACCACACATACTCAGGCAATGCTGTTTGACAGCTACTAAGATGTGCGTCATGAAAAGAAAATACTCTTCAAGCAAATTAGGAGAATAGAAGTTATGTAACGTTATTGTTCCCGTAATCTTGGACTGATGATAGCATTTGGGTGTAAATGTATACTGAGAATCTAAGGGATTAAGGGAGAGGGATATAAGTATGCGTTTTGCCATGGGTCTTTCTTTTTTTGCGTGTGTATGCTGTATGGCGGGGTCACATTTCATTATTCTTCCATGTGAGTATCCTGTTATTGCAGCACCATTTGTTGAGTTTTGTTTGTTGGTTGGTTTTGTGGGTTTCTTTGTTTTGTTTGTCACTGATGATGTGTTGTTGCCATGGTAATCCTGCTTGTCATGGGATGTACGTGGGCCAGGAATCGAACCCAGGTCTGCCGCATGGCAGGCAAGAATTCTACCACTGAGCTACCTTTGCCCCCCCTTTCCTGTGTTTTTTAAGCACAGAAGAATTTGTGTGTGTGTGTGAGGGGGTTGGTTTGTTCATTCCTAACATCTCTCAGAGCACTGGTATGGGACACCGGCTAGAGGGACATTGATTTAGTTAAGCCTTCAGCATTATAGTTTAATACTCAATGTCTTAATGGTAAATTGAGTTGTTAGGACAAAAACCAGAACCTACGTCACCTGACTCACAATCAAATGTCTTTTCCTCCACACTAAACCAGCCTTGCTGGTAGCAGAGAAACGTAACCATTCCTCAAATTAGGAAGTCGAATCTTAGGATGTTATGCTAAGCATTGGTGTTAGAGCTCAGCCAGAATCTGCGCGTCCACTTCTTAGGAGATGTGGAAAATTCCCTGCACAAGCCCAAGGAGAGGCTTTCACTTCTCCAAGTTCAAATCACCCAGTACTGTTTGGCATCTTCTCTTGTATCCACTAGGGTATCCAAGTGCTTTAGCAATAACAGTCTCTTTAACTTCCAGCAGCTTCCACAAATGGAGAAGGAGCATTCTAATGTATTTGTAAAGTACAATAAAAATAATCATAAGAATGTGAAATAAAAAGTCAGATACATGTAAATCATAAGACTAATTTCTGATATTGTTATTAGATTCAGTAGATTTAAAGGTGCACTTTCAACTTACTCCAAGTTTCCAAATGCTTCAACTCAATGTCTGAATTCACATTTGGGGGGTCCAAAAAGAAGCAATTCCCACACCAACACGTGAGTGTTGAGTCACACTTTGAATAGCACTGCTCAGACTCTGGTGGAGTGATGTGACATAAAAAGGAAAGGGTGTGCAGTTTTAGTGTTGGCAGATTCAATAAATATTTGTCATCAGAATGACATGAAATTCTTCTATGACAGCATTCCGAATTGCTTTATAGAAACTGTAGCATGCATTCATGGGGAATCAAGAGATTTGCACTGTAGTTGATTCACGCCCTTGGCCTTCATTCAGTTGTCACTGTTGGGAGTGAGTGGGGGGCAGTCCGAGTAAATACTCACAGCGTAGACCCAGCTCTGACTGATAGAGGTGGTATTGGGGGAACTGATGGTCAAAAATGTGAGCCACTTGATGACCCGTGTCCCTGGGATACATTTATTGTGACTGGAAAATTTCTAACTGGGTAAATGTGTGAGAACAGTATCAGAATGTACAGCTTGTGGAATCATTCCATAAGCACCCTTATCAAAACCCAGTCTTAGTTGGAGTCCCATCCTCTGCATCCCTATTCTTTGTTTTCTGCATTGCAGCCTCATCCCCATGTTAAAAAGAAGAGGGAGGTGGGAGGGAGTTTGGGCCCTCTTCCAGGTATGCATTTCACTCCGCTATAAGCCAGTGAGTTGCCTTTTCGGGGGGTTCATGGATTTCTTGAAGTCCATCTGGGTGAAACTAATGGGATTGGCTCTAGGCCTAGACCTGTCCTTCAACCAGACAAGCACCACTTTTAAACCTTTTCTAATATTGAAACCGAAAGAAAGATGTTCTTAGATCCAAGTGTATTGTAATCCCTCCTCCTCATCCAAAACAAATTTGAAAATACCCAGTTAAGTGATCTACCTGTAGTTCCAGTTCCAGCATTCCATCTGTAAAGATCTTGCACATGAAGATGCTTTCCCTGCTTATAATTCAGATAAACATAACCAAACTGTGTCCACCTTCTCTTTTATCCAATACTTTTATGTCAGTCTGAGGTGGACATTACCCTCCTCAAACATTCACCTGCCTTCTTCATTTGAAAACGGGTTACCCATTGGGAACCAACTTAAATGTATATCAATAGGGACTGGTTGAATAAATTGAGAATCCATTCCATGGACTATGCGGCAGCCACTGAAAACAACTTGGTGAATTTCTGCGGGCTAGTGTGCAAAGATGGCCAATATAGATAAAATGAAGAAAACCAGCCTGTAGTACAATGTATGTAATATGGTCTTACTTTTGAAAAAAACTGGAAAATATCTTTTTATGCTTAACTATCTGGATGGATAAAAAGGAAACAAGAGGGCTGTCTCTAGAGAGTAGAACCGGAGAAGGGGGCCTCTTGGGCTTTTCTCTCTATGTCCTCTATACATTTTTATTTTTCCCAATGACCGTTTACACATTTTCTATGTGTAAAATAGAATAACATATTCTATGCCACAACAACACATTCTATGAATGTATTTTCAGTATTAAATAGTAAAGTAAAACAGAAAATTTAGCAAGCCAAATGCTAGAGGGTGGCTTTCGTGTTTTTGCTCCATAATTTTGAAAGCCCAAAATTGTGAAAATCTTACTAACTTAGAAATTGTTTCACTAGATTACAGAGGGTTAGCAAAGTGACTTTTAAGAGCAGACTGTATCCAGAGAGAAACAATTATGTGAGGTTTCCAAACTAAGATGAGTACAAGTTCATAAGTCAAATAAGGAACCCTGAGACAATATTGAAGCAAACACAGCGCAGATCGACCTCCAAAATAATCACACACACGTACAGAGATGAAATCAAATTAAAGCAGACATAGATTATTTAATTGGGGCACAAATTGTTTCCTTTGACTCATCGTGGAAAAGATGGATACTGCACGTCTTTTAAGACCTAGCAGAATTTGCACCGCATCTCTCCTGCTGTACTCAAGTGCTACCAATTCAGCCTGCTACAATTAGTAGCAGCCTGAAACCTGCCCAGATCTAAGGGTAGGGAACACAGATCACACCTCTTGATGGGAAGCGTATTCGATCCAGTTGCTGCTGTAACAGATATCACAAACTCAGTTGTTCAAAACAACAAATTTATTTATAATCTTAAAGTTCTGAAAGTCGGAAGTCCCATAAAGTTCTGCAAGTCGGAAGTCCAAACTGGGTCTCGCTGGGCTAAAATCAAGATGCCAACAGAGCTGCATTCCTTCTGGAGGCTCTAGAGGAGAATCTGTTCTTTGAGTTTACAAAAGTTTTAGAGGCTTCGTGCAATTCATGTCTCCTGGCCTTTCCCAGCAATGGCAGAATTCCAAACTTTGTTCCTGTCACCACCTCTCCTTCCCTGACTCTCCTGCTTCCGTCTTTCTCTGATAAGAAAACTTGGGATAGTAAAGTTGAACAGTGGGCATAATCTGATTTCAAGATCCTGAACTTAATCACATTTGCATAACCCCTATTGTTTCGAACGGAAACACATTCATGGTTCCAGGTTTTAGGACACGGAAATCCTTAGGGGGCACCATTCTGCCAACCACAGGGAGATGAGCAAAAGATCTGAGGCCATGTTTTAAAATTGCTATAAATGACAAAGAAACCATGATTTGCAGATTCGTCAAGGACATTTTTCTAACAAACATTTGGAAGAGATTTCCAGTGCAAATTATACTTTCTCGCAGCTTAAAACTGGAAGAATTGGGATAAGAATAATGAATTTCCTTATTTCATTCTTGTTCCCTTGGGGTATGTAGGGGATACCTTACCATTAGGGGGAACACCTTGAGAGAAATATCTTAGGAGTAGGGACTCCTCCCTGCCCAAGGACAACTCTACTATCTCAGGAGATAAGACAGAGAATGTGTTTTCCCCCCAACCCAGACCAAGATGAGAGGGCTTTAACTCTTTCTTGCTCACTCTCTAATTTCTCTCATTCTTAAGAAAGGGACCTAGTTGGTAAGACATGGCTAGAGAATTACTACAGAATGAACTTCAAAGTAGGGTTAAACTGGCCTCTATCAGGGCCAACAGTTAATAGCATGACTTTCATAAAAGGACTCAAATTTTAGATTTTTGAAATAAACTACAGTAATTCGTACATTCCTGTGTTGGGTCTTAAACATGTTAGTTAAATGTAAATATTTAAAATATATCAATATTTGTCTAATATTTTAATATACCGTGCCCTTAAAAGTATGGGTCCAGGCTTTGCTAACCTCTGAGAAGGCGTTATTGGACAATGAAAACTGAAGGAGGTCCAAAACTATATTCTAGATATGTGCCCTATAAATAAAACACTTATTTTCTATGTTCTTCAGGATACTTATTAACTTTTACCAGATATAGGTGGTCAAGAAAACTTAAATGAACTATAAATATAAGGAACTTCGTTTCTTAATCAACATGCAGTACAAACCAAAAATTAGGAGGACAAGGTCAGCACTGTCCAACTCTTGGGTCAAAGAATAACATGAAAACTGCAAAAGGACAAAACTTAAAAATCATCATTAAGAACATTTTATATACATATATATATATATATATACACATATATATATACTTCTAGATTACAACAATTAGACTCTGAGAAAAATTGATAGTCTTGAAGGCATAGCTTTAAAATTCAACGAAAAATCAAAAGGCAATATGCTTATATTTACTGAAAGCTTACCGTGGGTAGTACTTGCATCTAAGTATACTTCATTTAATCTTTTTTTTTCTTTCTTTCTTTTTTTTTTTGTATGGGCAGGCAAACTAGGAATCAAACCGGGGTCTTCGCCATGGCAAGCTAGAACTGTGCCTGCTGTTCATTGCATCTTTCTTGTACTTATTAGGAAAGTACTCTTATTTTCCCTTAATAGTATTTATGGGGTTGGTACCTTGTTTGCCCTTATCTTTTTGAAATATTCAGAAGCATAACCATCCATTAAATGTTCTAACTATGTCATGTTTCCAAGAACTATTTGGCACTTTTAAACTAAATACCGACAATATATGCTAAAGTTTACCATATGCAAGCATTTTAATAAAGAGATGAATAATTGATGTTCTCTAGCCTGTAAAATTTCAGACATTTGATTATGATACAGAGGGTGGGTGCATCTCCTATTTTGATGGTAACTAATACAACCAGTTAAAATGGATTGCGTTAAATACTAAAAATGACACATAAACAGAGCACGATACTTATACAGAGTCGAGCGCCTCAGTTTTAGGTTGGGGGTGGGAGTCAACTGCAGTGTGTGTTGCCACAGTTCATGAAGCAGCGCCAAGTTGTTCCAACAACTGGTAAGTGGGATTGAACAAGTAAGGGCATTTATATTTCAACATTACAAAATCATAGCACCAATAAAGATCAGTTGGGCACATCCATGGTTGACAGGAAAATCCATCATTAATCATTTATATGCTGTGGGCTTACAAGTATAATATGGTTGGATTGAGAGGCAAATATTTTAATGTAATGAAGAAACGACTTGCTGAGACAGGATAAGTGAAACCTATCACAGTTGCAAGAGTAGATAAATACTCTTGAACTGCTATGATTTGGAAGATGATTTCTAAAATTAGTAAAAAAAAGAGGTTGTTCTTATGAGCTCATACAAAACTTCTTTAAAGACAAAAAGGTTGCTGCGGTTAAGTGCTAGGTGAAGACTTTCATGAGTTAGGGTCAGTTTCAATAGGACATATTTCCCTCAACAACCCTTAAAGTTATCTTTTTTAAAGTGACTGGCTTGGTGTACAATCAAGCTTGTCCTCTGTCTGAAACATTTAGAACAATGATTACACTTGTATGGCTTCTCCCCTGTATGAATTCTTAAATGTGTCACAAGGGTTGACTTCTGTGTAAAGGTTTTCCCACAGTAACTGCATTTAAAAGGCTTCTCTTTAGTGTGAGTTCTCTGGTGCAAAGTAAGAGTTGTTAGTTGAAAAAAACTTTTCCCACAACTCTCACATCTATGAGGTTTTTCACCTGTATGAGTTGTCACATGTCTTTTAAGACTGCATCTATGACGAAAATTCTTGCCACACTCTAGGCATTTATAAGTTTCAACTTCAGAATGTCTTTTTTGATGTGCTCTAAGGGATGCCTGTCCAGCCAATTGCTTTTTACATACAGTGCACTGATAGGGTCTCTCCCCTGTGTGAAGTCGTTGGTGTCTAGAAAGATCTGAAATACGAAGGAAACTATCCCCACATTCAGGGCACTTATGAAGTACTTTGCCTGAATGGGATTTCTGGTTCCTCAAAACGTGTGAATTCTGAGCAAAACATTCTACACTCTGAGAATTAAGGGGTTTCCGAAGTCGATACTTTTGTACTCGGGGACTAGGATTGAGAGTTTCTTCCAGGTTAGAGACCTCAGGTTTTTCTCCTAGAAAGTAGCTCTGATCATCTACAAGCTTTGTGACATCTGAGTGTAGATCATCTGGGTGGATTTCATGTTGATATTTCAAGTGTTTGTAATATTTTTGTGAAATGGGGTCATGGATAGGGGTACCCTCTAAGGTAAAACTAGAGGAATATGTATCCTCTAGCTTTATCTGTTTTGAAGTATTTTCTTCATTTTCTCTGTCGAGATGAAAGCCTAAAAGAAAAACAGAAATTGAAGATGACATCAGGTAGAAAGTGAGGGAGTAACATGTATTGCGTTAACCTCTAGTGGAAAGATAGGAACTCCTAGAGAGTATCTCAAAGAGCTTGACCCTGAAAAAGGCTGAACTTTTCTTTGCTTCTTTCTCTGGTGTTTAATGGACAATTTCTTACCTGTCTGAGAGTCAAGAAAGTGTGTCACTTCTCTGGAATTCTGTAAATCCTTCTCCAATGAGTATTCACCGTTGTCCAATGGGAAGCTCATGTTAGGATTCTGAATTGGATAGCCTGGTGAAAATAAAAATGGATAGTCTTGAATGCATAGCTTTAAAATTCAACGAAAAATCAAAAGGCAATAAGCTTATATATACTGAAAGCTTATCGTGAGTAGTACTTTATCTAAGTATGCTTCATTTAATCTTTTCTTTTCTTTCTTTCTTTTTTTTTTGTATGGGCAGGCAAACTAGGAATCAAACCGGGGTCTCCGGCATGGCAAGCGAGAACTGTGCCTACTGTTCATTGCATCTTTATTGTACTTATTAGGAAAGTACTCTTATTTTCCCTTAATAGTAGTTATGAGGTTGGTACCTTGTTTGCCCTTATCTTTTTGAAATGTTCAGAAGCATAACCATCCATTAAATGCTCTAAATATGTTCATGTTTCCAAGAACTATTTGGCACTTTTAAACTAAATACCGACAATACATGCTAAAGTTTACCATCTGCAAGCATTTTAATAAAGAGATGAGTAATTGATGTTCAATAGACTGTAAAATTTCAGACATGTGATTATGATACAGATGGTGGGTGCATCTCCTATTTTGATGGTAACTAATACAACCAGTTAAAATGGATTGCGTTAAGTAATAAAAATGACACATAAACAGAGCACGATGCTTGTACAGATTCGAGTGCCTCAGTTTTAGGTTCTGGGTGGGCGTCAATTGCAGTGTGTGTTGCCACAGTTCATGAAGCAGCGCTAAGTTGTTCCAAGAACTGGTAAGTGGGATTGAACAAGTAAGGGCATTTATATTTCAACATTACTAAAACATAGCACCAATAAAGATCAGTTGGGCACATCTATGGTTGACAGGATAATCCATCATTAATCATTTATATGCTGTGGGCTTACAACTATAATATGGTTGGCTTGAGAGGCAAACGTTTTAATGTAATGAAGAAACGACTTGCTGAGACAGGATAAGTCAAACCTATGACCATTGCAAGAGTAGATAAATACTCTAGCACTCATATGATTTGGAAGATGATTTCTAAAATTAGTAAAAAAAAAAAAAAAAAAGGAAGTAGTTCTTATAAGCTGAAACTAAACTTCTTTTAAGACAAAAAGGTTGCTGCTCTTAAGTCCCAGGTGAAGACTTTCATGAGTTAGGGTCAGTTTCAATAGGACATATTTCCCTCAACAACTCTTAAAGATATCTTTTTTAAAGTGACTGACTTGGTGTACAATCAAGCTTGTCCTCTGTCTGAAACATTTAGAGCAATGATTACACTTGTATGGCTTCTCCCCTGCATGAATTCTTAAAAGAGTCACAAGGTTTGGCTTCTGTGTAAGGGTTTTCCCACAGTAACTGCATTTAAAAGGCTTCTCTTTAGTGTGAGTTCTCAGGTGCAAAGTAAGAGCTATCAGTTGAAAAAAACGTTTTCCCACAACTCGCACATCTATGAGGTTTTTCACCTGTATGAGTTGTCACATGTCTTTTAAGACTGCATCTATGACGAAAATTCTTGCCACACTTTAGGCATTTATAAGTTTCAACTTCAGAATGTCTTTTTTGATGCGCTCTAAGGTATGCCTGTCGAGCGAATTGCTTTTTACATACAGTGCACTCATAGGGTCTCTCCCCTGTGTGAAGTCGTTGGGGTCTAGAAAGGTCTGAAATACGAAGGAAACTTTCCCCACATTCAGGGCACTTGTGAAATTCTTTGCCTGAATGGGATTATACGTTCCCCAAAACTTGTGAATTCTGAGCTAAAGAGTCTACACTCTGAGAATTATGGGGTTTCCTCCTGGACACTTTCGTTCATAGGGACTAGGATTGAGAGCTTCTTCCAGGTTAGAGACCTCAGGTTTTTCTCGAGAAAGTAGCTCTCGTCATCTATAAGCTTTGTGAAATCTGAGTGTACATCATCTGGGTGGATTTCATGTTGATATTTCAAGTGTTTGTAATATTTTTGTGAAATGGGGTCATGGATAGGGGTACCCTCTACGGTAAAAATAAATGAAAATGTATCCTCTAGTTTTATCTGTTTTGAAGGATTTTCTTCATTTTCTCTCTCGAGATGATAGCCTAAAAGAAAAACAGAAATTGCAGATGCCATCAGGTAGAAAGTGAGGGAGTAACATGTATTGCGTTAACCTCTAGTGGAAAGATAGGAACTCCTAGAGAGTATCTCAAAGAGCTTGACCATGAAAAAGGCTGAACTTTTCTTTGCTTCTTTCTCCGGTGTTTAATGGACAATTTCTTACCTGTCTGAGA
Organism: Tamandua tetradactyla; assembly: GCF_023851605.1. Lineage (NCBI taxonomy): Eukaryota > Metazoa > Chordata > Mammalia > Pilosa > Myrmecophagidae > Tamandua > Tamandua tetradactyla. The sequence continues at coordinate 25,060,268 of NC_135353.1, read as the reverse complement.
GTCAAGAAAGTGTGTCACTTCTCTGGAATTCTGTAAATCCTTCTCCAATGAGTATTCACCGTTGTCCAATGGGAAGCTCATGTTAGGATTTTGAATTGGATAGCCTGGTGAAAATAAAAATGGACAGTCTTGAATGCATAGCTTTAAAATTCAACGAAAAATCAAAAGGCAATATGTTTATGTTTACTGAAAGCTTATCGTGGGTAGTACTTGCATCTAAGTATACTTCATTTAATCTTTTCTTTACTTTCTTTCTTTTTTTGTATGGGCAGGCAAACTAGGAATGAAACTGGGGTCTCCGGCATGGCAAGTGAGAACTCTGCCTGCTGTTCATTGCATCTTTATTGTATTTATGACGAAAGTACTCTTATTTTTCCTTAATAGCACTTATGAGGTTGGTACCTTGTTTGCCGTGATCTTTTTGAAATGTTCAGAAGCATAACCATCCATAAATGCTCTAACTATGTTCATGTTTCCAAGATCTATTTGACACTTTTAAACTAAATAACGACAATATATGCTAAAGTTTATCATATGCAAGCATTTTAATGAAAAGATGAATAAATGATGTTCTCCAGCCTGTAAAATTTCAGACATGTGATTATGATACAGATGGTGGGTGCATCTCCTATTTTGATGGTAACTAATAAAACCAGTTAAAATGGATTGCGTTAAATACTAAAAATGACACATAAACAGAGCACGATGCTTGTACAGAGTCGAGTGCCCCAGTTTTAGGTTGGAGGTGGGAGTCAATTGCAGTGTGTGTTGCCACAGTTCATGAAGCAGCGCCAAGTTGTTCTAACAACTGGTAAGTGGGATTGAACAAGTAAGGGCATTTATATTTCAACATTACTAAAACATAGCAGCAATAAAGATCAGTTAGGCCCATCCATGGCTCACAGGATAACCCATCATTAATCATTTATATGCTGTGGGCTTACATCTATAATATGGTTGGCTTGAGTGGCACATATTTTAATGTAATGAAGAAACGACTTGCTGAGACAAGATAAGTGAAACCTATGACAGTTGCAAGAGTAGATAAATACTCTAGCACTCACATGATTTGGAAGATGATTTCTAAAATTAGTAAAAAAAAAAGAGGTTCTTATGAGCTCAAACAAAACTTCTTTCAAGGCAAAAAGGTTGCTGCGGTTAAGTGCTAGGTGAAGATTTTCATGATTTAGTGTCAGTTTCAATAGGACATATTTCCCTCAACAACTCTTAAAGATATCTTTTTTAAAGTGACTGACTTGGTGTACAATCAAGCTTGTCCTCTGTCTGAAACATTTAGAGCAATGATTACACTTGTATGGCTTCTCTCCTGTATGAATTCTTAAATGAGTCACAAGGCTTGGCTTCTGTGTAAAGGTTTTCCCACAGTAACTGCATTTAAAAGGCTTCTCTTTAGTGTGAGTTCTCTGGTGCAAAGTAAGAGCTGTCAGTTGAAAAAACTTTTCCCACAACTCTCACATCTATGAGGTTTTTCACTTGTATGAGTTGTCACATGGCTTTTAAGACTGGATCTATGATGAAAATTCTTGCCATACTCTAGGCATTTATAAGTTTCAACTTCAGAATGTCTTTTTTGATGCGCTCTAAGGTATGCCTGTCGAGCGAATTCTTTTTACATACAGGGCACTCATAGGGTCTCTCCCCTGTGTGAAGTCCTTGGGGTCTAGAAAGGTCTGAAATACGAAGGAAACTTTCCCCACATTCAGGGCACTTGTAAAGTTCTTTGCCTGAATGGGATTTCTGGTTCCCCAATACTTGTGAATTCTGAGCAAAACAGTCTATACTCTGAGAATTATGGGGTTTCCCTTATGGACACTTTTGTTCATGGGGACTGGGATTGAGAGCTTCTTCCAGGTTAGAGACCTCAGGTTTTTCTCCTAGAAAGTAGCTCTGATCATCCACAAGCTTTGTGAAATCTGAGTGTAGATCGTCTGGGTGGATTTCATGTTGATATTTCAAGTGTTTGTAATATTTTTGTGAAATGGGGTAATGGATACGGGTACGCTCTAAGGTAAAAATAATGAATATGTATCCTCTAGTTTTATCCGTTTTGAAGTATTTCCTTCATTTTCTCTCTCGACATGAAAGCCTAAAAGAAAAACAGAAATTGCAGATGCCATCAGGTAGAAAGTGAGCGAGTTACATGTATTGGGTTAACCTCTAGTGGAAAGATAGGAACTCCTAGAGAGTATCTCAAAGAGCTTGACCCTGAAAAAGGCTGAACTTTTCTTTGCTTCTTTCTCTGGTGTTTAATGGACAATTTCTTACCTGTCTGAAAGTCAAGAAAGTGTGTCACTTCTCTGGAGTTCTGTAAATGCTTCTCCAATGAGTATTCACCATTGTCCAATGGGAAGCTCATGTTACGATTTTGAATTGGATAGCCTGGTGAAAATAAAAATGGATAGTCTTGAATGCATAGCTTTAAAATTCAACGAAAAATCAAAAGGCAATATGCTTATATTTACTGAAAGCTTATCGTGCGTAGTACTTGCATCTAAGTATCTAAGTATACTTCATTTAAACTTATCTTTCTTTCTTTGTTTTTTTTTTTTTTTTCGTATGGGCAGTCAAACGTGGAATCAAACCGGGGTCTCCGGCATGGCATGCGAGAACTCTGCCTGCTGTTCATTGCATCTTTATTGTACTTATTAGGAAAGTACTCTTATTTTCCCTTAATAGTACTTATGAGGTTGGTACCTTGTTTACCCTTATCTTTTTGAAATGTTCAGAAGCATAACCATCCATTAAATATTCTAAGCATGTTCATGTTTCCAAGAACTATTTGGCACTTTTAATCTAAATACTGACAATATATGCTAAAGTTTACCATATGCAAGCATTTTAATAAAGAGATGAATAATTGATGTTCTCCAGCCTGTAAAATTTCAGTCATTTGATTATGATACAGATGGTGGGTACATCTCCTATTTTGATGGTAACTAATACAACCAGTTAAAATGGATTGCGTTAAATACTAAAAATGACACATAAACAGAGCACGATGCTTGTACAGAGTCGAGTGCCTCAGTTTTAGGTTGGGGGTGGGAGTCAATTGGAGTGTGTGTTGCCACAGTTCATGAAGCAGCGCCAAGTTGTTCTAACAACTGGTATGTGGGATTGAACAAGTAAGGGCATTTATATTTCAACATTACTAAAACATAGCAGCAATAAAGATCAGTTAGGCCCATCCATGGCTCACAGGATAACCCATCATTAATCATTTATATGCTGTGGGCTTACAACTATAATATGGTTGGCTTGAGAGGCAAACATTAATATGTAATTAAGAAACGATTTGCTGAGACAGGATAAGTCAAACCTATGACAGTTGCAAGAGTAGATAAATACACTAGCACTCATATGATTTGGAAGATGATTTCTAAAATTAGTAAAAAAAAAGAGGTTGTTCTTATAAGTTCATACAAAACTTCTTTCAAGACAAAAAGGTTGCTGTGGTTAAGTGCTATGTGAAGACTTTCATGAGTTAATGTCAGTTTCAATAGGACATATTTCCCTCAAAAACTCTTAAAGATATCTTTTTTAAAGTGACTGACTTGGTGTACAATCACGCCTGTCCTCTGTCTGAAACATTTAGAACAATGATTACACTTGTATGTCTTCTCCCCTGTATGAATTCTCAAATGAGTCACAAGGCTTGGCTTCTGTGTAAAGGTTTTCCCACAGTAACCGCATTTAAAAGGCTTCTCTTTAGTGTGGGTTCTCTGGTGCAAAGTAAGAGCTGTCAGTTGAAAAAACTTTTCCCACAACTCTCATATCTATGAGGTTTTTCACCTGTATGAGTTGTCACATGTCTTTTAAGACTGCATCTATGATGAAAATTCTTGCCACACTCTAGGCATGTATAAGTTTCAACTTCAGAATGTCTTTTTTGATGCACTCTAAGGTATGCCTGTCGAGCGAATTCTTTTTACATACAGGGCACTCATAGGGTCTCTCCCCTGTGTGAAGTCGTTGGTGTCTAGAAAGGTCTGAAATACGAAGGAAACTTTCCCCACATTCAGGGCACTTGTGAAGTTCTTTGCCTGAATGGGATTTCTGGTTCCCCAAAACTTGTGAATTCTGAGCAAAACAGTCTACACTCTGAGAATTATGGGGTTTACCACCTGGACACTTTTGTTCATGGGGACTGGGATTGAGAGCTTCTTCCAGGTTAGAGACCTCAGGTTTTTCTCCTAGAAAGTAGCTCTGATCATCCACAAGCTTTGTGAAATCTGAGTGTAGATCGTCTGGGTGGATTTCATGTTGATATTTCAAGTGTTTGTAATATGTTTGTGAAATGAGGTCATGGATAGGGGTCCCCTCTAAAGTAAAAATTAGAAATATGTATCCTCTAGCTTTATCTGTTTTGAAGTATTTTCTTCATTTTCTCTCTCGAGATGAAAGCCTAAAAGAAAAACAGAAATTGCAGATGCCATCAGGTAGAAAGTGAGTGAGTTACATGTATTGGGTTAACCTCTAGTGGAAAGATAGGAACTCCTAGAGAGTATCTCAAAGAGCTTGACCCTGAAAAAGGCTGAACTTTTCCTTGCTTCTTTCTCTGGTGTTTAATGGACAATTTGTTACCTGTCTGAGAGTCAAGAAATTGTGTCACTTCTCTGGAATTCTGTAAATCCTTCTCCAATGAGTATTCACCGTTGTCTAATGGGAAGCTCAAGTTAGGATTCTCAATTCGATATCCTGGTGAAAATAAAGACGGGAAGTACGATAATGAGCCACCACGGGAGACTTCTGGTTGATTCCTTGGACTATTGGCCCCTCAACATCTTATAACTTCACAATTGCAATTACTTCACCTAAACTTCCCACATGCGTTTTATTTTTTGAAATATGGGAGCAAAACCAAAAATCAGGACTAGTTTCCTCTATTCTATGGAAGGAGTGTGAATCAATTCTACACTTAGATTAGTGTGTTGAATTATTTCTACATTTATTTAGAATATATAATTCCTGAGGTTAAGCCAAAACAAAGTTTGTCATGTTAAAACTGAAAAAACTTACGTTAAAAAGCACCAAGGAAAGAAATGTAGAAGTGGGAGTAATGAAACTGCTTACTGGAATATTTTCATGTAAGAGAACCTCAAGTTAAAATGATAACTGAACAGGGTTGTCAACCAGCAAGACCTGTCTTTATATGTTTGTTTCACCTGAAGACTATGGTGATTTTTCTTAAATTATCCTGCATAATTACCAGCGAGTGCTCTGATTATCAATCTAGAGAAAACAAGGACAATTTCCCACCAGTCACTCTCCCCTCATGTCTTACACCATCCCTCTCCTCATTGAGACCAGATGAGTCTTATACCCTCTTTTCCAAATCCCTTCTGCATCTCTGGAAAAGTTTACTGGTCTGAAATGAAATAGTGGTTGGAAAATGCTAATTTTAGGACCTACTTTTGTAGGGAAATATTTATACATTAATATTATTCACTAATATCAGCAAGTAAGTTTGGCTAATGTTATTCCAAGGGCAATTTTTGACTTCCACACACTTTATCAAAACATAGGAAGTGGAGTAAAATACATTATTTCATAGTTTCACGGACAAAAGGTAATATATTAGATTTCCAGGAAAATAAAATGAATTACAGAGAAAGTACTCTTACATTCACTGTTTTGTTAATGCTTGGATTTCAAAGCTAAGCATTGGATGGAAGAGGACCGTGCTTCAGGTAAAGTAAGACTAGAGGTCATAGATGAAAGAAAGCTGCCATCTAGTAAAAGTGTGAGAGAATTGAATCATGGGACAGTGGAAATTATCAAAGTATTAGGGTGGCAGAAACTGGGAGGCGTAGAATATCCCATTATGACAGACACAGCAAAACACAGTCCAGAGCTACAGGAACTGTCCATATGGCTATTCCCATCCCTCACAGTATGGATATGAAGCAAGTGATGCTGTAGATTTAATTGAACACCCACTGGAAAATCAGACCCACAGAACTGCGCCTTGGGTGAAAGATTAGGTATAAGACCGCGTCAATGATGAAAAGTAGCCCTAGAGTCAGAATCTATGAGAAATAAGACCAGGAGTATCCTTCCTGGGAAGCAGCGTCTCATGGATTTCTCATAAGCTTCTGCCCTCAGGTCCATGTGCTATACTCAGGACAGCACATGTCCTGTCAAAGAAGGACATCAGACAAACTCAAAGAAGCCTGAGAACTTTCTACCTTAGTTCTTCTGTCCCAGCTTCCATAGAGCCTGGCCACAAATTGGGTGCATCAGGGCAGTGCCATGCCCTAGATGCATAGAACATGTGCCCAAACTTGAGCTTCTAATGGATGTTAACCTAAGGTACTTTTCAGTTCTATGCTAATCTACTCAGTGTTGCCTGCGTGACATTCGGTTCCATGGGCATCAGGTATATCCCAGCCTCAACTCCCTGGACTATTAAAGCCCTACTCCTGAAACTACACTGATTTCCAATCCCCTACTTATACTCCCAGCACTTATCAACTAGGCTACTTTCTATTGCCCTTTGAACAATCTCACACTTTTCTGACCCCAGTATCTGTATGCTACTATTATACACTGAATAAAGTACCATCACTATACACTCTCAAACATTAGGGACTCCCAAATTAATAGGCTAAGCCCTTGATCTTGAGGCTTGCTCTTATGAAACTTATTTCTGTAATGGAGAAGCTAAGAATACCTATAATTATGTGTAAGAGTGACTCCCAGAGAACGCTGTTGTTGCTCAGATGTGGTCACTCACTCTCTAAGCACAACTCTCCAAGTAAAATCATTACCCTCCTCCCTACATGGGACATGATGTCCAGGGGTGTGAGTCTCTCTGGCAACGTGGGATTGACAATGCCTACATGACCAAAACAGGGAAAAGAAATGTAACAAAACAAGGTATCAGTGGCTAAGAGATTTCAAATCAAGTCGAGTGGCTATTCTGGACATTACTCCTGTGCAAGCTTCAGCTAGATATTGCTGACTGCCATGGTATGCCGAGCCCCAACCTGTAAACCTTAAGGAATATCCAGGGATATATCAGAGACTCGTCTTACAAATGTTTCACTCAATACGTTTATTTTTCTGAAACCTAAAGCCTCCAGATGGTTCCTAGGCCCGATAAACCAGGAGTTACCAGTCTCTAGAAGAACATCATCCAGTTGGATGCCCCTACCCCATAATGTCAACAGCCCTTTTCAACATGAAGAAGTTAGAATGGACATTGTCCCAATATTTCTAAAGATTGTGAGAAGGATCAAAGGAGGAGTTGCAATAGAGATGACAGGATTTTTTAAATGAGTGTGGCTGCTGAATCATTTAAATGATAATTCCTTTCAGTCTCCAGGGTCTTGGAGCAGTTAGAGGGAAATACCTGAATTTGTGGAACTGTAACCTATGCCAAATGCTGAGATTTGTTCTATAACTCCTTATTAAAATGTACTTTGAAATTTACCGCTTTTTTGTATATATGTTCTATTTTACAATTAAAAAAATGTTTGAAAATACCATCACTAAAGTATAATCAAGGAACACTCCTTAGATGGTGTTTACAGGGTGGTGCGACGGTGGCCCAGTGGTAGAATTCTCACTGCCATGCTGGAGGCCCCGGTTCGATTCCTGGTACCTGCCCATGCAACAAATAAAAGGTGTTTGCAGATGTTCGTCCAACTTCTGCCTGCCAATATGGTGAAAATAGCCATGGTTCTTCTCATAAGAGAAAGATGAAACGGTTTGATGATAATACGCAGTATCATCAAACAGACAAATCATCTGACAGACATCTAGACAGGGACACTCTCATACACTGTGGTGGGTGCGTATGCTGGTACAATACTTTTGGAGGACAATTTGACAATATCTACTTAATTCTCAATGCATTGGCCAACTAATCAATTGATCCCCCTTCTAGCATTTGACCCTATCGACACATGCACCTAGAAGGATACTCACTGCATGTTTTATAGCTTAGTTCCAGGATTTTAGGTTTAATATTGAATGACAGTCAGAAGCGAAATCTCCATGTGTACTTCTGCCGGCGAGGCTCTTCTCATTAGCCTCTATGTCAGCCAGTCTGTGTTGGCCCAATAACCACTGCAGTGACAAGTTATTTTTACAGCAGCAGAGGTAAGAGAATTTATTTGCTCGTCAGAAGATAAAAATGAGGGCCTCAAAGATGGAAGCCAAAGCCCCTTTCCTGACATTCAATAATATTTTCTGTCTTTCACTCAAAACATCCACTAGAATATTAGTTTTCCAGTGATGATAATGCGTTGCCCAGGGTATACACTGCTTGACTTAATAAATGGAAGGAAAGAAAGAAAACACTAGCAGAAACATGGAAGCATGGGGTGTGTGACTTTTAAAATATATTCACAAATTCTTTGCTGTTCCTCACTTCAGGAGGTGAACCTTAATTCTCCTTCCATTACATGTTTTTGGGACTCAGTAATTCTCTCCTAATGAACCGAATATGGAAGAAGTGATGTCGTATTGGGACTCGTCTATAAAAGGCACTGCTGCTACGTCATTTGTCTCCCTTGGATTGCTGGCTTTGGGAGAAGGTGTGCGCTATGTCGTTGAGGACACTAGAGCAATTTATGGAAGGGCCCTCACACCAAGGCACTGAGACCTCCTGCCAACATCAGAGTGGAGAGCCAACTTCTGAATGGCTGCCCCAACCTAGTTAATCTTTCAGATGACTGCAGAACCTACTGTTCTCATGACAGTAAACAAGTTGCCTCTACTTTATAAAAATGTAGAAGCCTTAAACTAACGTTTGAGTAATTTATTATGCAGCAATAGATATCTAATACCAGAAGGGAAGAAGCAATCTGAGTTGAACAGAGAAGGTGCTTTGACTATGAATATCCCCGCCCCCGCAACATGCTCAGGTAATATCTTTAACATAATTCCATTAACAGAGACTCTGTGCCATTAAGTTGCCAATGGGCCATGAAAAAACACACACTGGGTATTTGGATAGCTTACCATACATCACTTACTCCAGCAGGATAATCTGAAGAAATTAAAGCTACAAGAGTCTTCTGATACTTTTCAGACAGCACTTGTTCTCTCTCTATTCTGCTTTAAAATATTTTTAACTTTTTAATCGTATAGTACAATATATATACAAAGCAAAGAAACAAAAAAAGCGATAGTTTTCAAAGCGCTATTCCACAAGTAGTTACAGGACATATCCCAGAATTTGTCATGGGCTACTATATGATTCTCTTGCATTTTTCCCTTCACCTGCTCCAGAATATAGGAGGCTAGAAGGCTCAGATTTTTTTTTATCATCACAATCGATTTTTTTTCTTTTTTTGAGAAAAATAACCTATATATATACAAAAAAGGCAATAAGTTTCAAAGCACAGCACCACAATTGGTTGTACAACATATTTCAGAATTCAGTATGGGTTACAATACTGGAGACTAAAAGAATTATCAATACAATGATTCAGCAATCATATTCATTTGTCAAACCCTAACTTCTCTGCATAATTCCACTATCAACTTTGATCTTTCTACCACTTTTTAGGGGTATTTGGACTATGCTCATTCTACCTTTTCAATGTTAGAAGGGCTGTCAATAAGGGGTTGGGAGATGGAACTTGCTGGTGTGCTGGAAAGGCTGGCCCTTTTAGGTTTCAGGACTTATCTGGTCCAGGGACCCATCTGGAAGTGGTAGGTTTCTGGAATGTTACCCTAATGTATGGAACCTTTGTAGAATCTTATATATTGCCCTAGGTGTTCTTTAGGATTGGCTGGAATGGTTCTGAATTACATTAACACCAACCTGATCGGCTTTCGTTCTTATCTCTGAATATCAGGTTATAACTATATAAAACAGCCTCTCAAAATCTAGAAACAATAATTACCACTCGGGACTTAATGTGTCTGCTCTAAAAGCTTACAATCCAGGCCCCTCTTTACTTACAAACTTTTTCTAAACGACACCATACCATTGTTGTTCTTTTGTTTCTGGCTCATTTTGCTTCACCAAATGTCCCACCACATGCTCATTCACACTGTTGCATGCCTCACGACTTCATTTCCTTTTGTAGAAGCACAACCTTCATTCATAAGTACACACCATCGTTCACCAATGTACTTCTCCCTTCAGTGCATGCTTCAGCCACCTGCACTCATTAGGCATCATATATAGTGCCCAAGTCCACAGTCCATCAAAATTCTCAATTTTAGATAATTTCATTGTTCCCAAGCGAAAGAAAACCAATGAACACACGCTTACTAAATAGGAAAACTAAACCTCCTAACTCTTGTCCCTCATCCCATTATTTACCTCTGCTATTGCTGTGGTAGCGCTGATGGTTTCCTTCTGAAAACAGTCCATAGCATGCAATAGCAGTTTCCCCCCTGTACCTTGGACTTCAACTCTCTTTGTATACACGAATCATACTTTTGCAAGAAGTAATTCTTGCAAAAACAAATTTATATTTCTAGCATTAATCAGTGGGACAGGTAGATCTATACAATCGCTTTCAAACTTGTTCTTCTGCAATACGGTAACATTACTTATGGACGCACTAGAGAACCACCTTCACATCCATCTATTCCCTTACACTGGAGTTCAACCTCATTAGATAACCGTTCATCCATCTCTACCTTCTATGTATCTCTAAGTCCCCTATATTCTGTATTAAAAGCCTCTGATTCTGTTTTTATGATGGTCATAAAAGTGGAATCATCCAGTTTCTATCCTTTAGTGTCTGCCTTATTTCATTCAGCATTATGTCCTCAAGGCTCATCCATCTTGTCAGGTGCTTCAAGAAGTCATTTCGTCTTACTGCTGCATAATATTCCAACGTATGTATATACCACATTGTGTTGACCCACTCGTCCGTTGATGGGCATTTGGTTTGCTTCCATCTTTTGGCGATAGTGAACAATGCTGCTATGAATAATGCTGCAGCGCAGGTATAGGCACAGGTTGGGGATGTTAAGTTGGGGTTTGTGAACGTGGGCGCCCAGTGGCCATGGTGTGGTGGTAGTTGTGGGAGTGCACAGGTCTGGGGGGCGTAGCCGTGGTGGATGCTGGTGTAGGGCATGGGGCCCTTTGTGCACCCGTGTAGAGCTGTGACAGCAGGTCAGCATTATGCCTTCGTGGAGAGGGGCAGATGTGACCTGGCTTCGCAGGTTATCTCTTTCTCAGAGCTGGAAAGTGTGACTGAAGACCGTGCGCATGCACAGGTCTAGGAGTGCTGGAAACTAATATTCCCAGAGCTGAAGGATGTGATTGGGGGTGCAGGCGCATGCGCGGGTCTAGGAGTACCCTAAACTGACTCGCAGAGATCCAGGGGAGGCGGGGTGAGGCTCTGAGCCTCTATGGGTGGGGGATGGGTGTAACCTGGGTATGAAGGTATGTGCTGTCAGTTTTATGCACTGGCAACAGCCTGCAGGCTACGGCGGGAGGGGGTTTTAGTGCTCAGGAGGGGTGCAGGAGAGGTGGATTGGGCTGCACTTGGGATGGGGGTGTGGGGCAGGCATGCGCGCTGGGGGTTGGTGGGGCAGGGGCACTTGGAGAGTAGGGAGTGGGGGCGGGTGACAGGGTTCACATCTGTGGGGTGTGAGGTGAGTCGTGGGTTGGAGGGCGGTGATGGCAAGGGTAGCCTGCTCAAGGAACACGGCCTGGCTTACTTGCTAGTCTCCCTGTCTGTGCACTTCCGCAGGCTCCGCGCCTCTGCGCCTTCACTCCAGCTTTCTGCTTCTCAGTTCCTCAGCCTCTGCAACCAGGGCTCCCACATATGGTGCAGAAAGCTCTCCCAGGTCAGCTGCACTCTTGAATTGCCCTCTCAGTCACCCTCCCATCCCTTCTCTAACTTTTTCTGTGGAGCAGGCCTGAACTCGAGTTACCCTTTTAGGCCATCTCCCTGGAACTCCTTCTGCTTTAAATTTTCATTGCGTATATTCTTCACCACCAGAAAGATAAAAATTTGACGTTTTGCATAGACGTTTATGGTGAAACCTTACCAACTGAGATGAAAAAGCAAATACTTCACACTGAAAACATGTCCCAGTTTCATTATAGTACTTTTGAACCCCACATTTTCAAAAGCATAATGTATTTTATATTTTTAGGATTAGCACTTCTGTTGATTTCTAATGACTACAGACATTTTGATATTACTGCATATCTCTAGCAAGCAGAAGTGTCCGGTTGAGTTCCCACGAGGTTTCCTTTGTTTGTTTTAAACTAATGTCTTTCATAGATTATTTTCTGTTGCACAAATGAAATTCTTCACAGGTTGCATTACATTCAGCTCGGTTCCTTTTCCTAGTCAGCTGTTTAGTTAGGCAAGGGTATTTCCTAGTATTCGTATTTTATAGGCTTCCTGCTAGTAATCCCTTCAAACTCTTGAACGTGTTTTCTCTTCCTTTTTGATGCTCCCATTACCTAATATCTTAAGTTTTCATCCTGCAGCATTTCAGCGATCTTGTTTCTAACTTACTAAGTGTTCCTGTATATAAGGAGGACAGCAATACTCTTAATTTAAAAGCATAACCTCCTATGGCTAGATCTCTGTATATTTATCCAATCTTTGAATGCTAATTCATTATTTTAACACACCATAGACCCTAATATTACAGTAGATTTCTTGAATTACCTCTATTAACTCTTGTCTTTCCTATCTCTATTGGAACCTTTCACAGTGAGAGGAGTCTAACTATAGGAAATGTTTGTACAGATGATTGTTAATGTGCTTCACATGCTCTCATTTCTCAGGAATATATATTTCTTCATACAATGTCTTGCTCCCAACAAAGGGATAAAAGGATTTAGCTTAGGTTTTTTGTTCATCAGTATGCAAATTCTTTAGTTATTTACTAATGGAGGATGTTTCCAAGATATATTTTTACCATGGTCCTTTTAGCAGGCAGGTATACACCTACATACATACATACATATATACATGCATACATACATACATACATGCATACATCTGTCTATCTATGCACACACACACACACACACACACACACACACAGTCATTCCATATATAGCAAACAACTTAGCTTTCAGCTGACAGGAAACATAATCTAGTAATTTGTCCCATTATTTCAAAAAATTTTTTCCATTCTACCACTATTCTATGCTTTCCATTCACTCTATATCACAAGAGATTCATTTACCACATCAAAGAAATGGTCATTTAAAAACACAGTAGTAGTTGAAGTCATTATGTAATAATGGAACAGTAAGTCTTACAGCATTTTGCAAAGCATAAAAATCAGTTTAAACCACAATGACAAAGGGGCCATCCATTATCACTCTCCAAACAGTATTTTTTACGTGTTTAATTAAGTCCTTCTTACTCTCACTTGTGTATGAAATACATGAAATTCCCCCATGCTTTGTTGAGTGAAGTATAAAATCAAGATTCATGTTGGTGTCTGGCATCATGTGTGATCTTTATACGTGGCACTGTTGCTAATCAGTCAATGTGGAGAATTGTAACGCACATGCAGAAAAATTTATATTAAAAGTTACCACCTGAGATCTTCCACTTGTTGCAGGCAAAAATATGGGGTTTTAAAAACTCTTAAATACACTATGAAATGTAGGGTCTGTAAAGATTGGAATATCAATGACAACATTTTAGACAATTCCCCTTTGATTATAGTATCTGTAAATAGGTACCTGTTGGATTTTCCTCTTTATTACCTCTATTTAAAAACAAGAGAGACTTCTGGAGAAGATGGTAGCTTAGTAAGACGCGCGGATCTTAGTTTCTCCTCCAGAACAGCTACTAGGGGAGAAGAAACAATACAGAACAGCTCCCGGAGCCACGACAGAGATCAAAAAGACAGCGTACCCCATCCTGGAATGGCTGACTGGCTGGGAGAACCCGCTCTGGTGAGATCGTCGAGGGGCGCAGGCTTCCCCAGGCGGGGCGGCAAGCAGCCGGCGTCCCTCCCTTCCTCCTTCCCGGGCCAGTTGGGAGAAGTGGACAGGCGGTCCCCTCAAGCCGCGGTGTCTGGCGACCCCCCCACGTGCAGCCCCCCGGACCAACTGGGAGAATTGGATAGGAGATCCCCAGGCCACGGAGAACGGTGACCGGGGTCCCTTCCAGACATGTGACTTTCCGGTCCGGCTGGGAACGGTGCACTTTCCCGGGCCGCAGCGGCTGGCACACTCCCGCGACGCTTGGCACCCCGGGCTGACTAGGAGATTCAGACGGGCACTCTCCGGGGCTGTGGCGGCCGGCGACCCTCCCTGCGTTCGGATCCCCGGGCCGGCTGGCACTCTTCCAAGCCGCTTCGGCTGGCGAACCTCGCCCACTGCGAGAGTTTTCCAAAGTTAAAGGAGCCACAGCAGCTTTTACTGGTGGGACCCACAGACAAACGTGTACCAGGAGCGCCACCTACTGGGCAGGATGAGAAAAACAGAACCCACAGATTTCACAAAAAAATCTTTCAACCTGCAGGGTCCAACACCCAGGGAAATATGACTAAATGCCCAGACGCCAGCAGAAGATAATGGATCACGTTCAGAAAATTGAAAATATGGCCCAGTCAAAGGAGCAAACCAATAGTTCAAAGGAGATACAGGAGCTGAGACGACTAATGCTGAATATATGAACAGAAATGGAAAACCTCTTCAAAAACGAAATCGATAAATTGAGGGAGGACTGAAGAAGACATGGGCTGAACAAAAAGAAAAAATAGAAAAACTGAAAAAACAAATCACAGAACTTGTGGGAGTGAAGGACAAAGTAGGAAAGATGGAAAAAACAATCGATACCTACAATGGTAGATTTAAAGAGACAGAAGCTAGAATTAGTGAATTGGAGAATGGAACATTTGAATTCCAAAAAAAAAACAAACTATAGGGAAAAGAATGGAAAAATTTGAACAGGGGATCAGGGAACTGAAGGACAATATGAACCGCACAAATATACATGTTGTGGGTGTCCCAGAAGGAGAAGAGAAGGGAAAAGGAGGAGAAAAACTAATGGAAGAAATTATCACGGAAATTTCCCAACTCTTATGAAAGACCTAACATTACAGATCCAAGAAGTGCAGCACATCCCAAAGAGAATAGACCCAAATAGGCGTTCTCCAAGACACTTACTAGTTAGAATGTCAGAGGTCAAAGAGAAAGAGAGGATCTTGAAAGCAGCGAGAGAGAAGCAATCCATCACATACAAGGGAAACCCAATAAGATTATGTGTAGATTTCTCAGCAGAAACCATGGAAGCTAGAAGACAGTGGGATGATATATTTAAATTACTAAAAGAGGAAAACTGCCAACCAAGACTCCTATATCCAGCAAACTTGTCCTTCAAAAATGAGGGAGAAATTAAAACATTCTCAGACAAAAAGTCACTGAGAGAATTTGTGACCAAGAGACCAGCTCTGCAAGAAATACTAAAGGGAGCACTAGAGTCAGATACGAAAAGACAGAAGAGAGAGGTATGGAGAAGAGTGTAGAAAGAAGGAAAATCAGATATGATATATATAATACAAAAGGCAAAATGGTAGAGGAAAATATTATCCAAACAGTAATAACACTAAATGTTAATGGACTGAATTCCCCAATCAAAAGACATAGACTGGCAGAATGGATTAAAAAACAGGATCCTTCTATATGCTGTCTACAAGAAACACATCTTAGACCCAAAGATAAACATAGGCTGAAAGTGAAAGGTTGGGAAAAGATATTTCATGCAAATAACAACCAGAAAAGAGCAGGAGTGGCTATACTAATATCCAACAAATTACACTTCAAATGTAAAACTGTTAAAAGAGACAAAGAAGGACACTATATACTATTAAAAGGAACAATTAAGCAAGAAGACATGACAATCATAAATATTTACGCACCAAACCAGAATGCCCCAAAATATGTAAGGAATACACTGCAAACACTGAAAAGGGAAATAGACACATATACCATAATAGTTGGAGACTTCAATTCACCACTCTCATCAATGGACAGAACATCTAGACAGAGGATCAATAAAGAAATAGAGAATCTGAATATTACTATAAAAGAGCTAGACTTAACAGACATTTATAGGACATTACATCCCACAACAGCAGGATACACCTTTTTCTCAAGTGCCCATGGATCACTCTGAAAGATAGACCATATGCTGGGTCACAAAGCAAGTCTTAACAAATTTAAAAAGATTGAAATCATACACAACACTTTCTCGAATCATAAAGGAATGAAGTTGGAAATCAATAATAGGCGGAGTGCCAGAAAATTCACAAATACATGGAGGCTCAACAACACACTCTTAAGCAACGAGTGGGTCAAAAAAGAAATTGCAAGAGAAATTAGTAAATACCTCGAGGCAAATGAAAACGAAAACACAACATATCAAAACTTATGGGACGCAGCAAAGGCAGTGCTAAGAGGGAAATTTATTGCCCTAAATGCCTATATCAGAAAAGAAGAAAAGGCAAAATTGCAGGAATTAACTGTCCACTTGGAAGAACTGGAGAAAGAACAGCAAATGAATCCCAAAACAAGCAAAAAGAAAGAAATAACAAAGATTAGAGCAGAAATAAATGAAATTGAAAACATGAAAACAATAGAGAAAATCAATAAGACCAGAAGTTGGTTCTATGAGAAAATCAATAAGATTGATGGGCCCCTAGCAAGACTGACAAAAAGAAGAAGACAGAGGATGCAAACAAATAAGCTCAGAAATGGGAGAGGAGACATAAGTACTGACCCCACAGAAATAAACGAGGTAATAACAGGATACTCTGAACAACTTTACGCTAATAAATACAACAATTTAGATGAAATGGACGGGTTCCTGGAAAGACATGAACAACCAACTTTGCCTCAGGAAAAAATAGATGACCTCAACAAACTAATCACAAGTAAAGAAATTGAATCAGTCATTCAAAAGCTTCCTAAAAAGAAAAGTCTATGACCAGACGGCTTCACATGTGAATTCTATCAAACATTCCAGAAAGAATTAGTACCAACTCTCCTCAAACTCTTCAAAAAAATCGAAGTGGAGGGAAAACTACCTAATTCATTCTATGAAGCCAACATCACCCTCATACCAAAACCAGGCAAAGATATTACAAAAAAAGAAAACTACAGACCAATCTCTCTAATGAATATAGATGTAAAAATCCTCAGTAAAATTCTAGCAAATCGCATCCAACAACACATTAAAAGAATTATACATCATGACCAAGTAGGATTCATCCCAGGTATGCAAGGATGGTTCAACATAAGAAAATCAATTAATGTAATACACCATATCAACAAATCAAGGCAGAAAATTCACATGATCATCTCAATTGATGCAGAGAAGGCATTTGACAAGGTTCAACATCCTTTCCTGTTGAAAACACTTCAAAAGATAGGAATACAAGGGAACTTCCTTAAAATGATAGAGGGAATATATGAAAAACCCACAGCTAATATCATCCTCAATGGGGAAAAATTGAAAACTTTCCCCCTAAGATCAGGAACAAGACAAGGATGTCCATTATCACCACTATTATTCAACATTGTGTTGGAGGTTCTAGCCAGAGCAATTAGACAAGAAAAAGAAATACAAGGTATCAAAATTGGAAAGGAAGAAGTAAAACTATCACTGTTTGCAGATGATATGATACTATACGTCGAAAACCCGGGAAAAGCCACAACAAAACTACGAGAGCTAATAAATGAGTACAGCAAAGTAGCAGGTTACAAGATCAACACTCAAAAATCTGTAGCATTTCTATACACTAGTAATGAACAAGCTGAGGGGGAAATCAAGAAACGAATCCCATTTACAATTGCAACTAAAAGAATAAAATACCTGGGAATAAACTTAACTAAAGAGACAAAAAACCTATATAAAGAAAACTACAAAAAACTGCTAAAAGCAATCACAGAAGACCTAAATAGATGGAAGGGCATACCGTGTTCATGGATTGGAAGACTAAATAAAGTTAAGATGTCAATCCTACCTAAATTGATCTACAGATTCAATGCAATACCAATCAAAATCCCAACAACTTATTTTTCAGAAATAGAAAAACCAATAAGCAAATTTATCTGGAAGGGCAGGGTGCCCCGAATTGCTAAAAACATCTTGAGGAAAAAAAACGAAACAGGAAGTCTCGCGCTGCCGGACTTTAAGGCATATTATGAAGCCACAGTGGTCAAAACAGCATGGTATTGGCATAAAGATAGATATATCGACCAATGGAATCGAATAGAGTGCTCAGATATAGACCCTCTCATCTATGGACATTTGATCTTTGATAAGGCAGTCAAGCCAACTCACCTGGGACAGAACAGTCTCTTCAATAAATGGTGCCTAGAGAACTGGATATCCATACGCAATAGAATGAAAGAAGACCCGTATCTCACACCCTACACAAAAGTTAACTCAAAAAGGATCAAAGATCTAAACATTAGGTCTAAGACCATAAAACAGTTAGAGGAAAATGTAGGGAGATATGTTATGAAACTTACAATTGGAAGCGGTTTTATGGACCTTAAACCTAAAGCAGGAGCACTGAAGAAGGAAATAAATAAATGGGAGCTCCTCAAAATTAAACACTTTTGTGCATCAAAGAACTTCATCAAGAAAGTAGAAAGACAGCCTACACAATGGGAGACAATATTTGGAAATGACATATCAGATAATGGTCTAGTATCCAGAATTTATGAAGAGATTGTCCAACTCAACAACAAAAAGACAGCCAACCCAATTACAAAATGGGAAAAAGACTTGAACAGACACCTCTCAGAAGAGGAAATACAAATGGCCAAAAGGCACATGAAGAGATGCTCAATGTCCCTGGCCATTAGAGAAATGCAAATCAAAACCACAATGAGATATCATCTCACACCCACCAGAATGGCCATTATCAACAAAACAGAAAATGACAAGTGCTGGAGAGGATGCGGAGAAAGAGGCACACTTATCCACTGTTGGTGGGAATGTCAAAGGGTGCAACCACTGTGGAAGGCAGTTTGGCGGTTCCTCAAAAAGCTGAATATAGAATTGCCATAAGACCCAGCAATACCGTTGCTGGGTATCTACTCAAAGGACTTAAGGGCAAAGACACAAACGGACATTTGCACACCAATGTTTATAGCAGCGTTATTTACAATTGCGAAGAGATGGAAACAGCCAAAATGTCCATCAACAGACGAGTGGCTAAACAAACTGTGGTATATACATACGATGGAATATTATGCAGCTTTAAGACAGAATAAACTTATGAAGCATGTAATAACATGGATGGACCTAGAGAACATTATGCTGAGTGAGTCTAGCCAAAAACTAAAGGACAAATACTGTATGGTCCCACCAATGTGAACCTTCATTCGAGAATAAACTTGGAACATGTCATTAGTAACAGAGTCCAGCAGGAGTTAGAAACAGGGTAAGATAATGGGCAATTGGAGCTGAAGGGATACAGATTGTGCAACAGGACTAGATACAAAAACTCACAAATGGACAGCATAATAATACCTAATTGTAAAGTAATCATGTTAAAACACTGAATGAAGCTGCCTCTGAGCTATAGGTGTTTTTATTTTGTCTGAGTGTTTGTTTGTCTTTTTTTTGTACTATTATTATTATTTTTATTTTTTTCTCTATATTACCATTCTATATCTTTTTCTGTTGTTTTGCTCGTTCTTCTTCTAAAACGATGCAAATGTACTAAGAAATGATGATCATGCATCTATGTGATGATGTTAAGAATTACTGATTGCATATGTAGAATGGAATGATTTCTAAATGTTGGGTTAATTTCTTTTTTTTTCTTTAATTAATAAAAAAAGAAAAAAAGAAGAGAGATTCCATGCCTTTTTCATGGGCACCACTTGGTAAAGCAGGCTACAAAAAATGGCACCTGGACAGAATGATTAAATGCAGAAAGAGGGACAATTTTCTCGAAAAGCAGCTACCCTGTAATTTTAGGATGAGTATTCACATTCTATGGGGGCACTGGCATGTGCTGATAACATACAGTCCTGCAGTTAGGTGAGGAAGGGACGAAGCCATTCTCTCCAAGTACCAGGTGGAGTCTCACATGAGAGGTGAGAGGACTGACTGTGCCCTTCCCCATAGTCTGCCTGGCACCAGCAGAAGAGAGATGGCTCTCAGAATGAAAAGCAGCAGGGATGGGAACAGCCTTAGGGAACCATCAGAGCTAGAATTGATCTAGGCTTCCAGTGCAAACAGGTCACAGTACCTGGGGTATCAGTTCTCAAGTGGCTCGTTTCGAATGTAAGGAACTCAGGCAAGGTCCCCGAAAGGTTTAACAAATCTTTAAATTCATACAATGATCTTGCGTGACATGATGTCTCCCAGGGTCTGCCCTTTGGTCCTTGTGCTTTCTCACTGGATACACTCCTGGTTTGATCTCAACTCCCCTCAAGACTTCAGTGATCATCTATAAACCTTTGACTTGCAAATGCCTATCTCAAACCCTGATCTCTCAAATTCCAAATTGGCCACTTCCATCTCAAGACTTATAAGCGCTTCAAAAACCCCCACGTTTCAATTTAAACTCACCTTCACCAAGCAAACCTGCTCCTCCTCCAGTGTTCTCTGTTTCAGTGAAGAATACACCCTTTACCCTGTTTGCTGGCCAGAAACTCTGGATACCATCCTTAACCCTTTCTTCCTCCTCATTCCAACACCCAATCGATCACCCAGTTCGATAATTTCTACCTCCTAAATAATTTGTGAATCAGACCTTTTCTCTCCATCTTCACTGCCATGATCCTACTTTTAAAAACCGTCCTCTCTCACGTGGAGGATTACAGCAAACTCCTAACTAGTGTCCCTCTTTCCAGTCTTACTCACTCATATCACAGCCAGACTGAACTTCTAAAATGCAATTCTGTGGATATCTACGCCCTATGTAAGAACCACCAATGGCTCCCCAGAGCCCTGGTAAGAAGGCACAAATTTCTCAACAGGCTGAAAAAGTTTCTCATGATCCAGGCCTCTGCTTCTCTCTGCAGGCTCTTCTTTTGCCAGCCCCCTTCATCTCCTTCTCAACTGCCACTCACACGGCAAGTTGGAGGGACATGCTCTTGGTTCTTCAAATGCGCCCACTCTCTACCTCGGAGACTCCGTGCACACTATCTCTTCTGCCCAGTGCCCTCTCCCTTCTCCACTGCCTCTGCTCACCAGGCAGACTACAGCTCATCACATGGGTTAGAAACTAGATCTCCCCTTCCTCCGGGAAGTCTTCCCTCTCAGTCAAAGGCTGGTTAGGTGGTCCCCCAGGCCAATCCCACAGTGTTCTGCTCCCTCTGTCACATCTTTGTACAGATCACTATTTACATATCTGAACCCTCCATAGTATTATAAGCTCCAGGAAAGCAGGGACTGTATACTATCGAACCCCAGTTTCAGGCACAGTGCCTGGCTATTAACGGGTGTCCGTATTTATTTGTTGAGTGAATAAAATTAGGATGTGGGAAGGGAAAAATTTGCTAAACTCCAGCAATGCGCTAATTATGGATGGCTCAGAAACTGTTATTGTACCCTAGATTCTTTCCGACTTATTTTTCACTTTTTTATGTCTCTTTTGTTCTCTTGCTATTTCATTGTCTCTTGAAAGTGCCACCCTGTTGCACCTGTGCCTGGGAATAAGCGGG
This sequence comes from Tamandua tetradactyla, assembly GCF_023851605.1. Lineage (NCBI taxonomy): Eukaryota > Metazoa > Chordata > Mammalia > Pilosa > Myrmecophagidae > Tamandua > Tamandua tetradactyla. The sequence goes on along the minus strand of NC_135353.1, from coordinate 25,038,649 downwards.
ATGTTTGTGGACACACTTGGCCTCTTTCTAAAAGATTAGCAAGGAGGAGCACATTGATAACAATCTAAGAAAACCCCAATAGGCGGTGAAAAACAGAGGCACCCAAGATCTTTCTCTAACTGGGCTTTTCTCTCTAGTGCTAACCCCTGTAGGTTATTGTGCAGTGATTCTAACAACTTAATGTTCATCTCTGGAAGAACTAGGTAAAAATGCACTGCAGGTTGGAGTTTTACAGAGAAGGTAAGTTTGACAAATGAGCATGATTGCTGAATCGATTATGTTGATATTTCTTTTAGTTCCCAGTGTCTTAGAGAAGTTAGAAGTAAAAACCTAAAATTGTGGAACTGTAACCCCTATCAAACTCTGAAATCTGTTCTACAACCAATTGTGCTGTGCTTTGAAATGTATTGCTTTTTTGTACGTAGGTTATTTTTCACAACAAAGAAAAGAAGGAAAATCAAACGAACACAAAAATAAGAATTGTGTTCTGTAGAATGTTGGCTTGAAGGTTGATTTCAAGATCTTTTTTGGTAATTTAAACATGTAAACTAGGCAGGAAGTGTTTTTGTTTAAGGAAAAAGGGAATACTTTTCCCCTTGAAGTAAAATAACTGATTGATGCAGAAAGTTGTAGAAGACGTGCTGGAAGGGATTTTTATTGGTTCTGGTTAAGTTGGGTAAGATTTTATAGTTGTATAACATTTTAATAGTTTTCTTATCAGATGTATGTTCATGTAAAACATGGATTAAATTTTCACTCTGTTAAAATGAGAATGTTTTCTTGGATTATTTTTTTTTTTGCTCTTAGTGAGAAGCTATAAAAGATTTTTAACCATCTGAGTAACCTGCCTAGACGACAAAGATTCTATGTCTTATCAGACTAATATCCTTATTGATATGTATGTTGACCACCTCCTTCCTTATTGTTTTAGAAAACGGCTCCTCACTCAAAAATATTATGCATTTTTAAAATCATGCTAACTCCTCTATTTACTTTTAAACTTTTGTGTCATCTTGATTAAAGACGATCTTAAAAAAAGCATATGCAGGGGAGTACATATAATATGATCCCCTTTACTTAAACAATAAAGATTACATGTTTGCTTAAAAAAATGCACCGCAGGTGACTCAAAATAGTCTGGTTACTGTACTATGAGAAATACCAATCTAGTTTAAGATTTAATAAGATAGACTATTTCTTTCTAATTTTGTAAATAGTTGCATCCCTTTTGATTGTTTGGAGTAGAGTGAATATTACTCAAAGTAATAAATTTCAAAGTTATCCCCAAAAAACAACCAAGGAAGACCCCAGGAATGATGGAAACCCCTCAGAACTGGCAACATTACATTTCGTATTGATTCTATTTTCCAGGGAGAAATGAGTCATTATCCACAGCATCCATTTTCCCAAAGCTTCCCTGCGTGTCACAAGGGATCCAAAGTTCATTAGCTTACAGAGTGCCTAATCCCATTTGATCTAACTTGCTTTGTTCCCTGCTGTGCCTGAGAGCTTGCCCACTCCTGTGACTATTTATCAGGGCTAATAATTGGTGCTTCTAACTCGGACCACAGTGCCAACCGTTCAGAGTTCTTGTTCTCTCAAAACAGAAACAAAAGACGTGAAATCAAACCTTTGACTTACCAAACTCCAGGAAGGGCTGACATTCCCCAGCAGTACTGTAGTTCAGCTCCTGTGGCTCATCCTGTGGGATCCACTCCTCTGCCAGTGTGATATGCTGGGAAGGTCCCACAACCTGGATTGCAGAGGACTCCAGTTCGATGTGTGGTGGAGTATGGGCTGTTTCTACTGGTTGCTGCTCTTCTGAGAGTGTTTCTTTCTTGTGAGCCTGGGAGAAATGCGAGAAACCATCACTCTAACTTCTAGACCTGCACTACCCAGTAGAAATATAATGATATCCACGCCTGCAGTTGTAAATTTTTTAGTGTCCATAGGAAAAAATAAAACTGAAATGAGAAGTCACCCTTAATAGTATGTTTTATTTAACACGTTATATTCAAAATACCTTGATTTCAAACTCTGATCAAAACAAACAAACATTAATGAGATATTTCACACATATCATTGCATAAGGAGTCTTTGGAATTTGGTATACTTTTTCCACTAACAGCATGTCCCAATTTGGATGAGCCACACCTTACAGGCTCAAGAGCCACAGGTGGTTAGTGTCTACTGTATTGGGCAGCATAAGTCTAACACCGTAAGAATCTTATGTGACAAACAATACCAAGAAGAGAAAGGATGGAAAACTACAAATGACTTCTATGCTAGGGTAGGAAGGCATTTAGGAAGCTCCTGTTCAGGTAGGCCAAGTGCCTGGAATGGAACAGCTCCTGAGGAGCCCCAGCAACACACAGCCCTGGAGTGCCCTTCATGGCCACCCAGAAGCTCTTCCTAGCGTCTCCCAAAGATTCTCCCCTGTGCGCAGCTAAAGTACACCAAAACAGAGGGTCTGGTCCATGGTGGTGCTCAACAGGGGCCAGTGCCACCCTCTTGGGGTGCTCAGAATGCGATGGCATGTGGAGGTTATTTGAATTTGGAGGGCCAGACATGGGAGAGTAATTTACAAGGCAGAAATGTTCCACATCGTAAGCAACACTTGAGTGTCCCACTCAAACGTGCATGTAGGTGAAGAAAATGTCAGAACAGCACCCTGTTAGTCATAAAAATGCAAAATATTTTCACATATTTTTAGACCAACTTGAATTTTCTAGGAATCCACTACTGTAAAAATCAAGGAAGACTATACTATAATTTGTTCAGAATTTTGGCAAGAGTTCAATCCCATTTTGGAAACTCCCATGACTAGCAGCAACACTGCTGTTAACATTTGACCTGTCTTAGTGTGAATTTCAGGCGGTTGCATTCACAACAACTCTATGAATAGAGGCAACTATCAGACCACTTCATTATGTTTTCAGGTACAATCAAGCCCAGACTTACATAAGATATATATCTCTTTTGTACGTACTGAAATACACATCTCTTCATGATAGATTGCTTTCCTCTAACTTTTTCCTCATATTCCAATTACACGCTATTTGGCACAGGGATTTGCAATCTTTTTCCAACAAGGCGCAGAAAGTCATATTTTAGCCTTTGCGGGCCACAACTGGTCAGTTGCATATCCTTTTTTTTTTTTCCTCATTAAAAATAAAAATGCAAGGGTAGTTCAGAGGCAGAATTCGCACCTGCCATGTGGGAGACTTGGGTTTAATTTGCGGCCCATGTACTTCCTCCCCCCAGAAAAAAGAAAAACAAACAGGAAAAACAAATAAAATTCAACAAATGGTGCTGCAATAACAGGATAATCACATGGAAAAAGAATGAGATGTGACCCCCGCCAAACAGCATACAAAAAACATTTCTCTAAAAAGGTAAAAGCCATTATTAGCTCATGGGTTGTACGAAAGCAGGGGGTTGGCCAGATTTGGCCTGTAAAACACCAAGCATTTTATTTATCTTTTTACTTTATATATGTTGGTATATGGACTATGCTATCCATGAATGTTATTTTAGGACAGTAGGGGGGTCATTACAAAACATGTTATAGAATGGGGGTTGGGTCTGATAGAGCTGACAATCCCTGACTCATGTGCTGACTTCAGCAGAAGAAAACTATGAAATGTTGCTTTGGAGAAATCTTGCGGTTAAAGAATAATGCCAAGACAAAATATCTGATCTAGTCCCAGCTCTTGCTGTTTAATTGCCAACTTTTATCTCACCTGATTCTTCGAGATCTCAAGTTCTTCCTCTAAGTCTTCTATCAGTGACAAAATTCTTTCTCTATTCTCTGGGCTGTTCAGCCTCACCCAGGTCTCTATCTTCGTGGGCAGAATATTTAGGAATTGCTCCAACACTAGAAGCTCTAAGATCTGTTCCTTGGAATGCATGTGTGGCTGCAGCCACCGAAAGCACAGCTCCCTCAGTTTGCTGAACGCGTCACGAGGCCCGGCTGCCTCTTTGTACTGGAACTGCCTGAAGCACTGACGGAAGACTTCATGGTCAGGGTCATACTCTTGAAGCATGGAGCCCTGGTTCAGGGAGGCCTGCATCGCACAACCTAGGATCACAGCCATCGCCTCCTTCCAGCAATTTAGAATTGATCTGGGAACTGAAGTCTGAGATTCCGATTCAAAGCCACCTACAGCTGAGAAGAGGAAAACATAAGAAGAAAGAGCAGTGGTTAGGAGAGGGCCTTCTTATCTCCATTATCTCTTTTCCCCAATGTCTTATGGCAGCAGTTCTTATTATATTTTGCGGTTTTGAGAAGCTTGTGAAAGTGGCAAACTCACTCTCTAGAAAAATACATTTACACATCCAAATCTACATACGATCCCCAAAGGTTTACAATATCTTTACAATATCTTACAGATATCCAAGGATTTCATCATCCAGCCCCACCTGGCTACTTAATTTTCAAATTAATTGAAAATAAACATTTGCTTCCTCAGTCACACTACCATCATTGTAAATGCTCGGTCGCCATCATTGTGATAAGTTCTGACAGCTCTGTTCTAGAATTCCACCCAGCCCAGGAGAAGAACACCTGCCCTTAAATGTGCTGGCCTCTAATGCCATTTTCAATCCACTAAACACTGTTTAATGTTTCTGAGTACAGATAGACTCAAATGAAAAGGAGGAGGAATACTAATAAAAGTTTTGTTTTGTTCTTGGATGCAGGGATTTTTGCTTGTTTGTTTGTTTTCTTGCGGGGTGCAGAGTCGGGGAATCAAACCCGGGTCTCCGGCCTCGAAGGCGAACATTCTACCGCTAAACCACCGGCACACCCCTAACAAAACTTTTGAATAACCCTCAAGTCCCTTGGCTTGAACACCCCTTAGTAGCCTTAAATCAAATGGACTTTGGCTAGAGATTTGGTGAGAGCAGTCAAGCATCAATCCCTCATTCGTCTTACCACCGGTATGAGTACTTCCGCTACCGTCCCCGTTCCCCCTGCCTGCAGGACATTCCAAGTTTCTTTCCTCTGAGAAAAAACCACTGCCTAAGGCAGACTATCAGGAATCTGCTCTGCATCCGTAAAAATGGACAATTCTTGAGTTCATACTACATGCCAGGAACTGTTCTCGGCATCCTGCATACATTAGCTCATTTACTCCTCACTCAATTTTAGTAGGTGGGTACGAGTATGATCCCCTGAATGCAGTTGAGGGAACCGAGGTTTGAGTCTAAGCCACGTTGAATAATTTGCCCATGACTATAGAGCAAGTTAGAGAGCGAAACAGCTAATGAGCTTAGAATTTGCGGTCTCACGCAAATTCCATCCCTACAGCAATCAAAATGGTCTCAGCGGAGACTCCGAGACGGAGGACGCAGACACGCACATGTCTGTTAGGACCTAGAACCGCCCAAGCGTCTCTGGGCTCTCTATGTCTGCCTGCGGTCTCCTGGACTGGAAGAACGAAAATCAAACGCTCAGGCCTCTCTTCCCAGGAGTCACTGAAAATCGACCCTCTCTGCTCCCACCTCTGACTTGACTAAGAGGAGGCGAACTACAGCGATAGATTCGCCCACGCGTGCCGAGCCTGCTGGCGGCGCGACCCTCAGCAAGTTACTCAACTGCTCACCGTGCCGTCCCCTTAACAATAGAATAATAGCTTCTACTTTTAAAAATCTGCTGTTTAGATCCAGTTGCTAGGAAAGCACATCGCAGTGTGCCTGGCACAGTGCAAGCGTGGTTGTCGCGACTCATCATGGACGCTTATAGTCCCCGACACTCTGGGTTTCCTTCCATCGGCACTATCGAAAGAAAAGTTCCCTGCACGCAAATGCAAAGTTCCCTAACATTCCACCTGAACCCTTCATAGCCGGATGAAAAGTTCTCCTCCAATCTCCCGTGAGAAGCTCCCCTCGCGCCCCGAAGAGAAATTCCCCTCCAATCTCCCGTGAGAAGCTCCCCTCGCGCCCCGAAGAGAAATTCCCCTCCAATCTCCCGTGAGAAGCTCCCCTCGCGCCCCGAAGAGAAATTCCCCTCCAATCTCCCGTGAGAAGCTCCCCTCGCACCCCACTGAAAGTTCCCAAGAGGCTGGGGGTTTCCTCTCCCAACCATCCCTGTCGTGATCCCGCCGTCAGGGACCAAGGAATAAGGCGGTGCGTGAGCCACAGGGCACTTGGGGAAAGGTCAGAGGGACCTTCCTCGGAAAGTTCAAAATCTGGGTTCAGTCGAAGCCGAGGCGCAGGCTGTGGTCCCCCGCGCCCTTCCGCGACGTCGCGCTGCCCGCAGGGGCGTCCCGGCCCCAGAACCACCCGGGGAAGGCGCCGCGGGGAAGCCAGGACCGAGGCCGATGGGGGCCTCACCAAGGTCGCTCCTCCCCGGCTCGTCAGTCAGGACAGGGCTGCAGGTGGTCAGTGGGCGCAGCCCTGGAGGAGGAAGAGTCCAGCCAACGCGCGCCCTCTGGGCAGTGCCGGCCCCGCCCTCCGTCTGGTCCCTCGGGACTCACCTCCTCAGCTGCCGGCTCTGCCCAGCTCACCCGCGCAGGACCCACGTGGCTGCGGACGAGAGCGGGACCTCCAGAGGGCGCCAAGCCCTGAGGGAAGTGCCCCTGTTTCCGGTCCCTCCTCCTCAGTGGCCCCCAGGGGAGGGGCGGGGCCAGGCGGTGTCACCCCAGGGGGGGCTGCTCCCCCATCAGCCCCTGCGGAGCCTGAGCAGCTGGGAACCCTCTTTCCACCTGCTCCGAGCCCAGTCGGTCGTCCCCAAGCTTCTCAGTTTCTGTGGATTTTCCGCGCAATTCAGGTATCCGGGCACCACCCGGCGCTCCCATGTGTGGTTTGCGTTGTGTTTATCCTCTTTGGGGTTCACCCCACTCATGACTCTCTGGGTTTATATTTCACCAAAGATGGAAAGGTTTCGCACATTGTTCCTTCTGACGCTCATCAGACACCCTCTGTTTCCAGGTATCTAATGACCCGATGTTGGCTTCTGGTACGTCGCAAGTGGCTGGAAGACACTGAGATTTACTGATGTCTTCTATCTCTTTGTCTCTGGTTTTCAGATTGGGTAGGTGTTGTTGATGTGCCCTCAAGTTCACAACTCTGTCCTCTGTCACGTCCGCTCTACTAGTGAGGCTGTCCAATGAGGTGTTTTTTTCCTCTTACTGTATTTTTCAGTTCTCTAATTCCTGGTTTGAGTCTTTTTAATTAAATCTATTTTATTTCGTGAGATGGTCAAGAGAATTATTAACTGCTTGGTGAATCTTTTTTTCCTTTTTTTTTATTTATTATTTTTTTTATTTTTTAACATGGGCAGGCACCGGAACTGAACCCGGGTCTCCGCCAAGGCAGGCAAGAATTCTGCCACTCGGCTACCATCGCACGCCCCCCACCTCTTTTTTTTTTAATGACGGCTCCTTTCAATTCCTTGCTCAGTGATTGACATGAGATTCCTCTCGGTGTTCGCCTCATTTGATTGACGTTCCTCATTCAAATTGCGATTTTCCTGGGTTTTTTGTATGAAGGATGATTTTGGAGTATATCCTGGACCTTTTAGCTAGTAAGTTCAGGTTCTGTTTAAAGTTTTATTTCATCACACATCATTATGTTCAGGTTTGCCATGCAGATCCTGGCTTTCTGTCACAGGCTGTGGGTTGCATGACAGTCTGATTTTCAGAGCTGGTGGGTGTTATATTGCTATGCTTGGCTTATCCCACGGGGCTGGGTCTTCCACTCATCCGTGGTGATGCAGCTAATGGGTGCCAGAAAGAGTCTCTGCAGGCCAGGCCACCATGTGCGCTTAGGTGAGGAAAGGGATTCTGTTGCCGTCTGGAAAAGGGTGCTTCCAGTGGTGAGACCTACTTGTAACAGGAACCCCCTCCAGTGATGAGACTGCACTCTTATTGTGGTATAATCCCCTTTGCTGGGGCCTCTCAGCATTACGGTGTCTCTGGGTGGACAATGGCAGTCCCAGGCTAAGAGTGTGGGACAGCACCTCTAGATCAAGATCTCTGTCATGAGGGGAAAACCCCTTGCAGAGTCCCTTGGTCTGATGGTGTCTGAGTGTGTGTGTGTGTGGGTGTGGGTGGGGGGCCCTAAAGTTTGGTGGGGAATGGAGCCCATATCCATGTGGAGCAGAGATCATGTCATTTGAATGGGAACCTGGGCAGAAGGATGAGGACTGTGGAGCACTGCAGGTCTGCAGGGAACGACTGCTGGTATAACTTTATCGTGACCCCATCCTTTTGGATACCATCATGCCTCCATTGCCTTTTTTCCCTTAGAGAGTTTAGTCCTAAGGGTGAGGGACTAGTTTTAAGGAATGGATATATTAAGTTGTGATCATCCATGGGATGCCAGAAATTGGGGGTGCTGTTCTCCTTGTGTTTTCCAGTACTGTCAGCATTATCTGCTCCATGGCTTTTACTCTTTCCTCCTTGGAGACTTTGGAAGACAAAGAACGACTGGGCCCCGCCGGCTGTGAAAGATCCTATTTTCTCCCCCAGTGCCCTTAGTCTACCTCTGTAGGGGGCTCTTGATGCCGCTTGCAGAGGTTCCTTTCTTTGTCCACATTTGTCTCCCCACCCCCATGTCTCCTCCACACCTCACTTGTATGCCTGGCATTCTTTTCCCCATTGCACACATGTTCTCAGCCCCTCACCCTCATTTCTGTCTCTGTAACCCATGCTTCTGATGTGAAATTTTTATTTTTGCATCTGAGGTTAAAGGAGGCCTTGTGCCGTTCCAGTCGCCTGAGTGCTTAGAAGATGTGGCCGTGTACGTCTCCCAGCAGTAATGTGGACATCAGGATCCTAGTATGAGGGCCCCCTCCAGGGACATGGCCTAGGAGAGTTATGAGAATGTACCTTCTTTTGGCTTGTGCGTTTATCAATCGACGGACATCAGGGCTGTTCTCACCTTTTGGCTATTGTATTAGTGCTTTTATGAATATTCATGTGTGCTTCAATACCTGTTTGCGGTTCTTCTCTGTATATATATATATATCCAGGAGTAGAACTGCTGTGTTATATCATATTTCTTTACTTAATATTCTTCGTTAATATTTAGGATTTTGTATATATAAAATCACGTCATCTGCATAAACAGATAATTTTACTTCGTCCTTTCCAGTTTGGATTTATATTATTTCTGTTTTTCTTGCCTAATTTCTTAGTCTAGACATTCCAGTATAGTTGAAGAGAAGTGGTGAGCTTGTCTTATTCCTTATCGTGGAGGCTTTCAGCCTCTCACCATTAATGTGAACTTCCTGTTACTGAATTCAAAGTGTTCTTTATATATTTTTCATTAAATTCTTTGTCAATTATATGGTTTGTAAATGTTTTCTCTCTTATCTTTATACACTCTTCATATGTCCTGTGAAGAAAAATCATTTTTACATTATATATTGACTAAATTTTAAATTTATTTTTTTCAATTTATCAATATTTTGTGTTGTAATTTGCGGTTTCGATGTCATATCTCAGAAAGTGTTGACTAATCCAAGTTCATGAGAAGTTACTACTGTGTTTTCTTCTAAGAAAACAATTGTATTTTCCTAAACGTTCCATTTCATTTCATTTATTTATATTTCTGTGTGAATCTAGTATCACTTTTTCTCTGTTACTGTGCAGCTTCGTATAATTTTTGAATTTGTTCAGTTTGAGCCCTCTAATTTTTTTCTTTGTTTTAAAGACCTTTCTGGCTATCCTATCTCTCTAGCTTTTCCATATAAGTTTTAGCGTCAGTTGAGAAATTACTGAAAAAAAAATCTAAGCTGGGACTTATATGGATTCTATTCAGTCAGGAAATTAATTTGAAATTATTGCCATCTTAACACTATTAAGTCTTCTAATCTGTGACCACGGATATCTTTTCATTTATTTAGTGTTATTAAAATATTTCTGTGAAAGATGTTTGGTAGCTTACAATACACATGTTTTGGACTTTATTTGTTAAATTCACTTGTTAGTATTTCATTATTTTGATTCTATTTTAGATGCAATTGCTTTCTCAAAATAAAATATTCAGATTTTTCATTGTGCGTATATAAAGATAAATTGATTTTTGTTTTCTGATATCAGATCCTGCAAACTTGCAGCCTTTGTTTAATAGCTCCAATAATTTTTAGTGAATTTGTTACAGTTTTCTATAAAGATGATGTCACCTGTGTGTGTGTGTGTGTGTGCACAGTACTGATCTAGAAGTTTTTTTGCACCAGGAATCGAACCCGGGTCTCCTGCACGGCAGGCGAGAACTCTGCCACTGAGCCACCATTGCACACCGAATCTTAAAGTTTTTAAGTATTTTTCTTGTTCAGTTACCCTGGCTACAACCACCAGTACGATGTGGAATAGGAGCAGTGAAAGCAGTAATCCTCTGTCGTTCCTGATCTTAGGGGGAAATTATTCAGTCCTTCACCATTAAGAGTTCTTTTACATATGTGCTTTTCATAGATGTTTTTTGTTGTTGTTGTTCGAATTGAGAAATTCTCTTTCTACTCCTTAATTTTGAGTGTTTTTATTGTGAAATTTTGTTGACTGTTGTCAAGTGACTTTTCTGGGTTTAATGAGATGGTTGTGTTTATTGTTTGATACTTGTGTGTTGAACTATCCTAACCATTGCTTGAATAAATACCACTTGAGTATTTATTCCACATACCATTTTATGTGTTGCTGGATTGGTTTGATAATATTTGGTAATATTTCTTGGCCTATATACATAAAGAATATTGATCTGCTTTCTTACTATGTGATGTCCTTGGATTTTTTTTTTTGCAATGGCAGGCTCTGGTACTCAAACTCAGGTCTCCAGCATGGCAGGCGAGAATTCTGCCACTGAGCCACCATTGGTTTTAATATTTAAAAATAATAGCTTCAGGGGTGTGTGAGCAGTTCAGTGGTAGAATTCTCACCTGCCATGCGGGAGAAACCGGGTTCGATTCCTGGCCCATGCACTTCCCAAACAAACAAACAAATGAAAAACAAACCATACAAACAAAGAAATAAAAAATTCAACAAATGGTGCTGCAATAAGGGGATACTCCCATGGAGAAAGAAAGAAATGTCACCCCCACCATTCAGCATATGAAAAAAGAAAGAGAGAAAAATAGTGGCTTCATAGAATTATCTGGGAATTATTTACAAGAAAATAGAAAATGACAGCCTATAATCCTTATTAATATAGATGCAAAAATAATTATCATAAACTAGCAAATTTCACCTGGCACTATGTTAGAAAGATTATACACCAGGACCACTGGGATATATAGCAAGAATACAAGAGTGATTAAACATAGGAAAAGCAATTAATATACCATGCTAATGTTATCACAATGTGATAACCTGAGTAAAATGGAAAATGTTTATTCCACAGTATTTGCAACCTATAAAACCACCTTGGCAGACATTGAAGCACTTTTTTAATAAGTATGAAACTCTCCACATTTTCTCTAGCACTTGCATCTTTCTGCTTATTATTTATTTTGAATCTGTAGCGTTTGTTGAAATGTTTCCATATAGCATATATTGTATTCAAAGTAAACAATCCATGTTTCACAATATCCTCACTTAGCAATACAATCATCATCACCCTCAATTTTAGACAATTTCCATTGCTCCAAAGGGAAAAATAACAGATAGACATATCCACAGCAAACAGAAAATCCCCAACTCCCCTTAACTGTTGTCTCCAACCCCCCTCCAATTATTTACCCCAGTATTGTCGTGGGCCTAGTGATGCATTCCTGTAAATATAGATCATACCATGCAGAAAGTAGTTTTCCCCACATACCGTTCTATTACTGACTTTCGGGTCAAGTGTTGTGCTTTTGGAGTAGTTCATTAAATAACTCACTTATATTTGTAGTGCTAATCAGTGAGGGTACATGGCTCCAACAACCCCTTCCAATCATATTCTCATTCACTAGGGCACGATTACTCATAAACCCACTAATGAACTACTGTCACCTCTATCCATTCCCATACTTTCAAATTCAAACTCATTTACTAGTCTGTACATTTTAGGTAACGGTTCCCCCTTATGTAGCTTCTGTCTATCTCTAGGTCCCCTATATTTTACATTTTAACACTCCGCATTGATCTTTTCCAGAGGATTCATATTAGTGAGATCGTACAGTATCTATCCATTTCTGTCTGGCTTATTTCGCCTAGTACTACGTCTTCAAGGATCATCCATGTATTCATATGCTTCAGGACTTCATTTCTTCTTACTGCTGCACAATATTCCATCATATGTACGTACCACATTTGTTTCTCCATTCTGTCTTGATGGACACATGGGCTGCTTCCATCTCTTGACAACTGTGAATAATATCGAGGCATTTGTAAGCATTCTTCTTACCCCGGAAGAAAACGTGGCTGGTAAATGAGAAAGCCAAAGTAGAAAGCAGGTCTTTGCACGAATTACAACCCAACAGCGCGGTTCAGGCTCCAGGAGCAATACTACTCAGCTTCTTAGCTACACTGGAACCCCAGTGAATACACTGACTGAGCCAAATTAGACCAGTATAAAAGTTTCATAATGAGAGGGCTGCAGAGGCGGGCCCCGAACCAAAAAAAAATGGTAAGAAAAATCCAAAACATACTGCAGGGGCCAAAAGAGAACCCCCTCGTTTTACTTCAGAGAATTTTTGAGGCTGTTCAGCCAGATACTGACACAGACCCAGAACATCCCGATAACATGAGACTACTAAGTGTGACTTTCATCAACCAGAGGGCCCCAGACATCAGAAACAAAAGTGCAGAAATCGGGGGCGGGCCACGGTGGCTCAGCAGGTAAGACTGCTTGCCTGCCATGCCCGAGGACCCGGGTTCGATTTCTGGTGCCTGCCCATGTAAAAAAAAAAAAGAAAGAAAAGTGCAGAAATCGGAAGGAGAGCTAGGAATGCCAATCTCACAGCTAATTGAGACCGTCTTCAAGGTTCTCAATAATAGTGATCAATTCCAGGAAACACAACTGAAGCAGCGATGGACCTAGTAGGCTGGTTTCTATAATGGGAATTCATTAAGTTTCAAGTTCACGGTTCTAAGGCTGTAATAATGTCCAAACTGAGGCATGCAGGGAAAGATTCCTTGATTCAGGAGAGGCCGATTCATGCAGAACACCTCTGTCAGCTGGGAGGGCACGTGGCTGGGATCTGCTCATCCTTTGGCTTTTGGTTTCAAACAGCTTCCTCAGGGATGGTTTCGTTCTGCATCGCCAAATGTCTCTTTGTTGGCTCTGAACTCTTTCCAAAATGTTGTCCCTTTCAAAGGACTCCGGTAAACGAATCAAGACCCACTCTAAACGGGCAGACTTCCTATCTCTATCTAATCAACCGCTCAGACCCACTATTGGGTGTGTCAGTCTCCCTGGAAACAATCTAATGGAGTCCTATTCTATGATATTGAATCAGGATTAAGGAAAGATGTCCTTCTTGGGTACATAACAGTTTCAAACCAGCGCAGGTACTTTTCTCCTTTAGCCAAAACATCACCATTTCCCACCAGGTACCCCAGATATTTATCCTGGGTGAAAAAGACCTGGGGACTTTCTTATCGGGAAAGGAGCTGCTCACTTCGTCTTAATTTGAAAGCTAGGGGTGCTATCTCCAAAGCCTCCAGCAGTAGTAGGACTTTCTGGAGCCTCAAATAACAAACCATTCTTACAGACCCTTGAATGCCAGATGGGAAATACATCTCTAAAACGCAGTTTTGTCTACATGCCTGAATGTCCTGGGCCTCTGCTTGGTTGAGACCTCTAGTCAAAGAAAATGCACAGGTGTTATACATCTTTTGTCAAATTTGTTCCCATGATTTTCATATTTTTCATGCCATTGTAAATGATATTTTTATTTTATTTCAATGTCTTCCCATTTATTGCTAACATACAGAGATACAATTATTTTAATATAATGATCTTGTATCCTCCAACCTTGCTAAACTTATGTTGTTAGTTATAATTGTGGTTTTGAAGGTTCCTTAGGATTTTCTAGATAAACATTTCAACCAGGAGCATATAGGGTTTTCCTTCATCCTTTCCAGTTGGGAACTGTTTCTTTTTTTTCCCTCCTTGTAATGGAAAAGATTAACGTCTAAAAAATACAGAATCTTCCACTCATGGTACACATCTACGTCTACTTAATTTTTTATTTGCTTTTATCAGAATTTTGTAGATTTCTGCATTTAGTTCTTGCACATTTTCTTAGATTTACTATTGTGCTGTTTTAAATGATACTGCTTTTGAAATTTTCCAACTTCTTGTGCGTTGTTCATATATAATAAGATATATTTTAGTATATTTATCCTGTATCCTGTATAACTGCTAAACTTAGGTCCTGATTCTATTAGCTTTTTGTAACATCTTTTAGGATTTTCGGTGTAGACAGTGAAGTCATCTATGAATACAGTCCGCTTTATTTCCTTTCCTTTACAAACTGTATGCTTTTTCATTCTTTTTTCTTGTTGAACCACTGCCTGTGACATCCAGCATGATGGTGAATCACAGTGCTGAGAACAGAGATCCTTGCCTTATGCCTAATCTTATGGGGAAAAAGTCAATACTTCTATTCCAAGCTTGCTGAGAGTTTTTATTAGTAATTGTTGTTGAATTATATCAAATACTTTTTCTACATCTCTTGAGATGTTTTTTCTTCCTTAATCTGTTGATCTAATGATTTGCATTCATTGGTATCTGAATTAAAATTTTCATTTTGACTTAATTGTAGGTTCACATGCAGTAGTGTGAAATAATATGGATACTCTTTTACCATTCACCCAATACTAACATCTTACAGAAATACTGTGCAATATTTATTCAGGATGTTGGCACTGATACAGTCAAGATCCAGAAGAGTTCCTTTATCACAAAGAGTCCTTGTGTTGCCCAAGATCCAGAACCACACTCATCTCTTTCCTCACAGCCCTGACCCTAACTACTGGAAACCACTAGTATGGTCTCCAATTCTGTAATTTTGTCATCACAAGTATGATATATAAATTAAGTCGTTCAGAATGTAACCTTAGGGGGTTGGCTTTTTTTTACTCATCATAATTCTCTGTATGTGCATTCACAGTGATGCATATATCAGTAGTTTATTCTTTTGTAATTGTTGAGTAGTGCTCCATGACAGCTAAATTAAGTGGTTAAAGTTAACGTAGAATGGAACCACTGAAGGATGTTTCAGAGAACAGAAGGAATAACGTGGATATTGGTGAGCCACCAGGAGCCCTGGCACCTGAGACTTGTTGCACAATAGCATGGGTGAGGGTACACTTTATACAATTTACAGCCCCACCTGGACTCAGGCCGAACGCTGCCCTGCAATGGTGACGCCACCATCCATCAATGATGATGCCACCTCCCACTCTAAATAAGTGGTTGTATCCTGCCTAGCCCCCAGCCCCGCCATGCTGCTGCCCCAGAGGCTGCTAAGGACACAGGAGACCTCTCTATCTGAAGTGTCCTCTGACAGAACACAAAGGGAAAATTAAAGTCCCTATTTCCTCCAGACCGCCTTTCTCAGTTTCTGTGGGGGCCACTTCCCCCTTCCTCAGTCTCTACTGCAAAGTCACCCTCTCCTGCCACTGTGGGGAGTGAAGCTGTGCGCCCCTGCTCCTCTGAGGGAGGCAGTATTCCAGACACACTGTCTGGCAGGGGCCTTGGAGAATCAGGCCGGCACTCGGCCCCTCCCTCATTCCATGGGATCTCTCCTCAAACCACCATTCTTGAGTGGCAGTTTACGGACTGGGCACCAAACGGTAAAGATCTGATTCAAGGTCGAGGGGCTTGTCTTCTTCAGTCTTTAACAAGGTGCACATTCTGACAGAAACTTTTCCCATATACCTGGCATTTAAAGGGAATCTTTCCTGCATGAGTTCTTTGATGTGCATGGAGGTTTATGGTATGACTGAAGCTTTTCCAACACCAGGAGCATCTATATGGTTTTATTCTTTGGTGTGTCATTAAGTGCTTATTTAGATATAAACTACAACTAAAACCTCTAAAACATTATTGACACTTATGGGGTTTCTCTTCCGTGTGAACTCCCTGGTGCTTAATAATTTCCACCTAACTTCCACCTAACTGTGGAGTCTAAGTACAGCAGAAGTGGGGCTGCCACAGGGCTTCTTCACTTCACTGAGAAGCCGGTCTCCCTCAGAAATCGTCTCCAGGCCCACCTCCAGGCTAGAATAGGCCCAGAACCAACTCCCTCTGTGGATGCGATGGAAAATACCAACTCCAGGGCCTTGGGCTTCTAGCTTAGCCCTTAGGGGCGCAGGGTGTCCTTACTGCATCTGCCCCATAAAAGGCAGCTACCAGAGGTGTGAGGTCCTAGCATCCTCCTGGGGAATGGCCATCCCTGGTTGTTGTGGGGCCCACGAGAATATGCACGTTGGTTGGGACCGCCTCCCCACTGTGCTTGCTCTCTATGCTCCCTTCCTTCCTGGGGGCCCTCCAAGAGAACTGGCGCTGTCACTCACGGGCTTATAGGATGCCTCCTCCTGAAGGAAGCCGATTGTTTCCCATCAGTCCCTTGCTAGATCAGAGCCACAACTTCAATTTTTCAAAGCTATTATGCTCTGCAGGAGCTTCACTCACAACTATGTTCCTGTTTTATTCCTCTCAGCCAGGCATGTTTTAATCTTGTGAAGTAGCCGACATCCACAATTCCCTTCAGAGAACCCACGAAAATCATGCCTTCCACCAGTGGATATGTCTGTGACTTTCCACAGGGTGTGGAGTTGCCAAGAGTGAAATAGTTCATCTTCCAAGAAGGAGACTTCCAAACATCCTGTAGAAATGAACTGAAGCAAAATCAAACCAGAATCCCAGCAAGGACCACTAAGAGGGACTGATTGCAACTACGAACCTATCTCAGATCCAAAATTCCTTTTTAAGTGCAAATAAGTAATATTTCATATAGATGGTTCTGTTTACTGTATATTCTTTAATTTCTTATTGGTTGGATAATAGTTATAATTTTTGTAGTTTAATGTTCGCTTGTGCACTCCCTAGTGGTGGGAATCATTTTTGCTATAGCCAGAAGCTGCAAAAATTCATAAAAAATAGTTTCCTTTGTTTTAATGATTATAATTCTGTTACAATGTAGCCTCCTTGGCTGATAAAGAAGTGGAAAAAGAAGTTCACTGCAAAAACACCTCAAACCAAATTGAACTGAATTTTAGAAAGCTGTACAATCCCCCTACTAAGTATATAACCAAAAGCATTGAGAGCAGGAACTTGAACAAATCTTTGCACAATGATCTTAACAGAGGCACTATTCACAATTGCAAAAAGATGGGCACAGCCCAAGTGTCCTTCAACACTTGGTGTTGATACACAGTGATGGATTCAGTGCTTAACACCCTGCAACTTGAGTGAGTTGCAAGTAGAACCTGGGAAGTCCCTTCCCATTGGCTTTGCACTT
The DNA here is from genome assembly GCF_023851605.1 of Tamandua tetradactyla. Classification (NCBI taxonomy): domain Eukaryota; kingdom Metazoa; phylum Chordata; class Mammalia; order Pilosa; family Myrmecophagidae; genus Tamandua; species Tamandua tetradactyla. The sequence goes on along the minus strand of NC_135353.1, from coordinate 25,021,254 downwards.
GACTATTGGAATGTTGAGCTTTCCAGCTCTTTAATAGTACTCAGTCTCTAGGGTTTATGTAATGCAAAGGTACATCAGAGGGAGATGCAAGTGTATCAGAAGCATCCTGATACATAGTGGAAATGCTGAGACCTAAAGATTTAAGATATTTAATAGTATTTAATGAATGGAGAAACAAAGTATTGAATACACATACCGTGGAATATTATTCACCCCTAAAAAAGGAATGAAGTCCTGATACATGCAACAGCATGGACAAGCCTTGAAGACATATGTTGAGTTAAAGAAGGCAGACATAAAAGGAAAACTATTGTTTGATCTCACTGATTTGAGATCATTAGAAGAAGCAAATTCATAGAGCCAGAATCTAGAATATAGGTTACCAGGGGAAGGGAGGGGGTGGAGCTAGGGAATGGGGAGTTCAAATTTAAAATATACAGGGTTCCTGTTTGGAATAAAAGAAATGTTTTTGTATTGGATGATGGTGATCGTAGCACAACATTATAAACAAAATTAACAGCACTGAAATACATATCTGATTATGATTAAAGGAGAAAATGTTAGTCATTATATATAGTAAAAAAATAAATTTTGTTAAAGAAATCCATGGGGCTACATTGCACAAAGAGGGAATGCTAAGTTAAGCTATGGATTTAATGACTAGTACAATTATAAAACCGTGCTGTCGTCAATTGTAGGAAATGTTCCACGCCAAAGCAATGGGTTGTTTGAGGGGTGGTATTTGGAATTCATCTGCATTTCCCTTCTAGCGAATGAAAATGAGCCTTCATGTACCTTTTAGCCATCTGTGTTTGCTCTTCAGAAAAATGTCTATTTATATCTTTAGCCCATTTTGTAATTGGGCTGTGTGTTCTTTTGTTGTTGAACTGTATGATTTCTTTATGTATTCAGGATATCAAATCTTTATCTGATATTTGATTTCTAAATATTTTCTCCCATTTAGTTGGCTGCCTCTTCACCTTTTTGAAAAGTCCCTTGAAGCCCTGAAGCATTTGAATTTGAGGAGTGCCCATTTATCTTTTCTTTCATTCCTTGTACTTTCGGTGTGAAGTTTAAGAAACTGCCTCGTATTTATTACGTTGAAGATGTTTCCCTATATTTTCTTCTAGGAGTTTCATGGTACTGGCTCTTATATTTAGGTGTTTGATCCACTTTGAGTTGATTTTTGTATAAGGTATAGGTAAGGGTCCTCTTTCATTCTTTGGACTATTGATATCCAGTTCTCCCATGTCCATTTAATGAAAAGACTATTCTGTCCCAGTTCAGTGGAAATGGGGACCTTGTCGAAGATCAACTGACCATAGATTTCATGGTCTATCTCCACACTCTGGATTCAATTCCATTGGCCATACTTCTACCTTTGTGCCGCTATGGCTTTATAATATGCTTTAAAATCAGTAAGGGTTAGTCCTCCTCTTTTGTTCTTTTTTTTAAGAATATTTTTAGCTATTCAAGGTCTCTTTCCCTTCCAAATGAATTTGATAACTAGCTTTTCAAAGTCTTCAAAGTAGTCTGTTGGAATTTTGATTGGTATTGCATTGAATTTTTAGATCATTTTTGGTTTAATGATGTCTTAACTACATTTCACCTTTTTATTCATGAGTACGGGCTGCCTTTCCAGTTGTTTAGATCTTCTTTTTTTGTTTCGGCAATTCTTTGAACTTTTCTGTGTACAGGTCCTTTACATCCATGGTTAAGCTTATTGCTAGAGAGCTGATTCTTTTATTTGCTATTTTGAATGGAATTTTTTCCTTAATTGAGTCCTCAGTTAAGTCATTGCTTGGGTATATAAGTGTTACTGTTTTTTGTACTTTAATCTTGTATCACACCACTTTGCTGAATTTGTTTATTAGCTCAAGAATCTTTGTCATAGATTTCTCAGGACTTTCTGAGCACAGCATCCTGTCATTTGTAGGTATTAAAAGTGTTACCTCTTCCTTTCCTATTTGGATGCCTTTTATTTATTTTTCCTGCCTGATTGTTTTAGCCATTTAACATTCTAATACAATGTTAAATAACAGTGGTTACAAAGGGCATCCTTCTCTTGTTCCTGATCTTAGGGGGAAGTCTTTCAGTCTCTCACCATTGAATACAGTGCTTGCTATGGGTTGTTCATATATGCCCTGTATCATATTGAGGAAACTTCCTTTGAGTCCTACCTTTTAACATGTCTTTATCAGAAAAGGATGCTGAATTTTGTTGAATGCTTTTGCAGCATCAACTGTGGTGATCATATGATTTTTCCCTTTGGATTTGTTAAGGTGCCATGTTGTATTGATTGATCTCGTGTTGAAGCCGCCCCCTTGCATTTCTGGTATATTTTCCACTTGGGCGTGGTGTATGATTTTCTTAATATATCAATGGATTCAATTTGATAGTAGTTTTTACTGTGATTTTTGCATCCATATTCATGAGGGAGATTGGCCGATAGATTTTCATTGTTGTAGCTTCTTTATTCAGTTTTGTATTAGAGTGATATTAGCTTCATAAAATGAGAGAGGTAGCCTTCCTTTTTCCTTATTTTTTTGGAAGAGTTTGAGCAGGATTGATGTCAGCTCTTTTTGGAATGTTTGATAATATTCCCCTGTGAAGCCATCTGGCCCTGGGCTTTTCTTTCTAGAAAGGTTTTTGATCAGTGATTGATTCTCTTTACTTACGATTGGTTTGTTTAGCTCTTCTAATTCTTGAGTCAGTGGCAGTTGTTCATGTGTTTCTAGGAATTTGTCCATTTCATCTAAGTTCATAGTGGCCTCTTATGATTTTTTTTTATTTCTTCAGGTTCTAGGGTAACAACTCGCCATCTCATTTCTGATTTCATTTATTTTCAACCTCTCTCTCTCTCTCTTTTCAGCCTAGCTACGTGTCCATCGAGTTTATTAGCTTTTCTGGAAGAACCAGCTTTTGGTGTTATTGATTCTTTCTATTTTATTTTCCATTTCATTTCTTTCTATTTAATCTTTGTTATTTTTTGTCTTCTGTTTGCACTGGGGTTAGTTTGCTATTCTTTCTCTAGGTCTACCAGGTGAGCAGTTTAGACCTCAATTTTTGCTCTTTCTTCTTTTTTAATATAGGCATTTAGGGCAATAAATTTCCCTCTCAGCACTGCCTTTAATACATCCCATTAGTTCTGATATATCGTATTCTCATTTTCATTCATTTCCAGAGATTTACTAATTTTTATAGCAAATGCTTCTCTTACGCACAGATTCTTTAAGAGTGTGTATTTAATCTCCATATATTTGTGAGAGGTCTGCTTTTTTGATGCTTATTGATATCGTTTTTCATTCCGTTTTGAGCAGAGAATGTGCTTGGTATAATTTCAGTGTTTTTAAATCTCTAAAGACTTCCTTTATGCCGCAGCATATCATCTATCCTGAAGAATGTTACATGTTCGCTAGAGAAGAATGGATTTCCTGGTGCTTTGCGGGTAAAAATCTATAAATGTCTGTTTGATCCAATCCATTTTTCAAATTGTTTAAGTTCTCTCTTTCCTTGTTGATCCTCTATCCATTTGTTCTATCTGTAAAGGACAGTGGTGCATTGAAGTCTGTCACTATAATTGTTGAAAGAGCTATTGCTCCCTTCAGTTTGGCAATAATTGTCTCATGTTCAATGGAGCTCCTTGGCTGGGAGCATAAACATTTATGATTGTTATTTCTTCTTGGTGAATTGTCACGTTTATGAATATGTAGTGTCCTTCCTTGTCTCTTGTGAAGTCTTTACCTTTAAAGTTTATTTTGCCTGATATAAGTATACCCAATTCTACTTTCTTTTGGTCACAGCTTGCATGGATCATCTTTTTCCATCCTTTCACTTTCAATCTGTTTGTATGGATGGGTCTAAAACGAGTGTCCTTTAAGCAGCTGATAGATGGATCATATTTCTTAATCCATTCTGCCAATCTGTATCTTTAAATTGGTGAGTTTAGTCCATTAATATTCAAAGTTATTACTGTAAAGGCAGTTCTTGAATCTACCATCTTATCTTTTGGTTTTTATTTATCAGATCTATATATTCTTTTCCCTCTTTCTCTTTTTATCCTTTGAGTTATCCTTGCTGGTAGTCTTCAACTTTCTGCCCTCTTTCAGACCTCCCACTCTTGTGTTTTTCTTTTTTCAGCTGACAGGTCTCCCTTTAGTATTTCTTGTAAGGCTGGAAATCCTAAATTACCTCAAACTCTGTCTGTGAAAATTATAATCTCTCCCTCACTTTTGAGGGACAACTTAGCTGGACAAAGAATTCTTGGCTGGAACTCTTTCTCTACAGGGTCTTAAATATATCCTACCCCTGCCTTCTCACTTCCATGGTGCCTGTTGAATAGCCTGCACTCAGTCTTCTGTGGAGTCCATTGCTTGTGGTGAGTTGTTTTATTCTTGCCGCTTTCAGGACTTTCTGCTTCTCTTCAACGTTTGACAAACTGATTAGTATGTGTCTTGGAGTAGGCCTATTTGAATTTAATCTATTTGAGGTTTGTTGGGCTTCTTTGATTTGCATAGTTGTGTCTCTTATAAATGCTGGGAAGTTTCCCCCATAATCTCCTCAACCAATCTTCCCTTCCCCTTCAGGGACACTGATGATTCTTATATTGGCATTTTTTGCTTTGTCTGTCACTTCCCTGCGATCCAATTCAAAATTTTCTATCTTTTCTTTATTTTTTTTTTGCCATTTATTCTTTGTACATTCAAATTCTATTGTCCATTCTCTGGTTCACTTTTTCATTCTTCTGCCCCTTCAAATATGCTGTTGCATGTCTCTCTTTGTAATTGTATTTTTAAATATTTTGAATAAAATATAAAATATAAAAAATGTAAAATATAATTGTATTTAATTATTTTTTAATTTGGTCTTCAGTTTCTTTCATCTCTGTGATACCCACTATTTTTCTTTTATTCTTTAAAATTCTTCTTTATGCTCTTTGACTGTATTCTTTTTTTTTTTTTACAGAATATTAAGATTTTATTCCTTATTCTAGATTTATCAAATAAGGCTGAATTAAATGAGTATGGAACATACAATACAAGTAAGACACTCAAGACTGGTATAATAGTATAATCACAGAAAGCTAAATTTCACTTAAAAATTACAAGACAAAAAGTACATTATTTTAACAAAGAGCAAACTAAACTTTAGTTTTGTATGAATACACAGTTCAACGCTTTAAAAATATATATTATAAACAGGCTTACTGAATTGGTGGTTACCATTCACTACAACAGAGATAATTCACTTTTATAAACAACTTTCCATATCCACTGAGGGTTTTTAGACAGCAGTGACTACAACAAACAAAATTCAATTCCTCAGATCTTCTTCAACTTTCATATCCATTCAGGGCTTGTAGTCGAATACAAACAAAATTTATTTTAGTCAGAAAATATAGTCATCTTAGTATGGAAAATAATAAAAATTCTATCCATACCACCTATAGTTTTTTATTTATCCTGACTATGTACAAATATAAGTAAATTTGATAACAAATTCTTTTTTTTTTCACTTTGATCGCCTTAATTTTTACCACCTTTTGTTAACAGGCATAAAGAGAAACAGTAAACACTGCTCTAGCAGCGAGGGTGCCATCAGCCAAGAAGTAGCAGGTCCCTGCCGTGCCTATTATAACATTTCTATAAATCCTCTCTGCATGGCGAGCTCTTCCCTGTGCCAACAGGCTCCATTTTACCACGTCTGCTCTGCCATAAACACACTTTGCACCCTGCAGGCTTGTGACCTGAACGTGAGGTATGGATGCTTGGCTTTCTTTAAAACCCCTTCCGGAACTTGAGGCATCACTAGGTAAGCATCATCACATAGATGCATGATCATCGTTTCTTAGTACATTTGCATTGGTTTAGAAGAACCTGGTTCTAACTCCTGCTGGACTCTGTTACCAGTGACATATTCCAAGTTTATTCTCGAATGTCGGTTCACATCAGTGGGACCATACAGTATTTGTCCTTTAGTTTTTGGCTAGACTCACTCAGCATAATGTTCTCCAGGTCCATCCATGTTATTACATGCTTCATGAGTTTATTCTGTCTTAAAGCTGCATAATATTCCATCGTATGTATATACCACAGTTTGTTTTGCCACTCTTCTGTTGATGGACATTTTGGCTGTTTCCATCTCTTTGCAATTGTAAATAACGCTGCTATAAACTTTGGTGTGAAAATGTCTGTTTGTGCCTTTGCCCTTAAGTCCTTTGAGTAGATACCCAGCAATGGTATTGCTGGGTCGTATGGCAATTCTGTATTCTGCTTTTTGAGGAACCGCCAAACTGCCTTGCACAGTGGTTGCACCCTTTGACATTACCACCAACAGTGCATAAGTGTGCCTCTTTCTCCGCATCCTCTCCAGCACTTGACATTTTCTGTTTTGTTGATAATGGCCATTCTGGTGGGTGTGAGATGATATCTCATTGTGGTTTTGATTTGCATTTCTCTAATGGCCAGGGACATTGAGCATCTCTTCATGTGCCTTTTGGCCATTTGTATTTCGTCTTCTGGTAGGTGTCTGTTCAAGTCTTTTTCCCATTTTGTAATTGGGTTGGCTGTCTTTTTGTTGTTGAGTTGAACAATCTCTTTATAAATTCTAGATACTAGACCTTTATCTGATATGTCGTTTCCAAATATTGTCTCCCATTGTGTAGGCTGTCTTTCTACTTTCTTGATGAAGTTCTTTGATGTATAAAAGTGTTTAGTTTTGAGGAGCTCCCATTTATTTATTTCATTCTTCAGTGCTCTTCCTTTAGGTTTAAGGTCCATAAAACCGCCTCCAATTGTAAGTTTCATAAGATATCTCCCTACATTTTCCTGTAACTGTTTTATGGTGTTAGACCTAATGTTTAGATCTTTGATCCATTTTGAGTTAACTTTTATATAGGGTGTGAGATATGGGTCTTCTTTCATTCTTTTGCATATGGATATCCAGTTCTCTAGGCACCATTTACTGAAGAGACTGTTCGGTCCCAGGTGAGTTGGCTTGACTGCCTTATCAAAGATCAAATGTCCATAGATGAGAGGGTCTATATCTGAGCACTCTATTCGATTCCATTGGTCGATATATCTGTCTTTATGCCAATACCATGCTGTTTTGATCACTGTGGCTTCATAATATGCCTTAAAGTCAGGCAGCGCGAGACCTCCAGCTTCGTTTTTTTCCCTCAAGATGTTTTTGGCAATTCGGGGCACCCTGCCCTTCCAGATAAATTTGCTTATTGGTTTTTCTATTTCTGAAAAATAAGTTGTTGGGATTTTGATTGGTATTGCATTGAATCTGTAAATCAATTTAGGTAGGATTGACATCTTAACTATATTTAGTCTTCCAATCCATGAACACGGCATGCCCTTCCATCTATTTAGGTCTTCTGTGATTTCTTTTAACAGTTTTTTGTAGTTTTCTTTATATAGGTTTTTTGTCTCTTTAGTTAAGTTTATTCCTAGGTATTTTATTCTTTTAGTTGCAATTGTAAATGGGATTCGTTTCTTGATTTCCCCCTCAGCTTGTTCATTACTAGTGTATAGAAATGCTACAGATTTTTGAATGTTGATCTTGTAACCTGCTACTTTGCTGTACTCATTTATTAGCTCTAGTAGTTTTTTTGTGGATTTTTCCGGGTTTTCGACGTATAGTATCATATCGTCTGCAAACAGTGATAGTTTTACTTCTTCCTTTCCAATTTTGATGCCTTGTATTTCTTTTTCTTGTCTAATTGCTCTGGCTAGAACCTCCAACACAGTGTTGAATAATAGTGGTATAGTGGACATCCTTGTCTTCTTCCTGATCTTAGGGGGAAAGTTTTCAATTTTTCCCCATTGAGGATGATATTAGCTGTGGGTTTTTCATATATTCCCTCTATCATTTTAAGGAAGTTCCCTTGTATTCCTATCTTTTGAAGTGTTTTCAACAGGAAGGGATGTTTAATCTTGTCAAATGCCTTCTCTGCATCAATTGAGATGATCATGTGATTTTTCTGCTTTGATTTGTTGATATGGTGTATTACATTAATTGATTTTCTTATGTTGAACCATCCTTGCATACCTGGGATGAATCCTACTTGGTCATGATGTATAATTCTTTTAATGTGTTGTTGGATACGATTTGCTAGAATTTTATTGAGGATTTTTGCATCTATATTCATTAGAGAGATTGGTCTGTAGTTTTCTTTTTTTGTAATATCTTTGCCTTGTTTTGGTATGAGGGTGATGTTGGCTTCATAGAATGAATTAGGTAGTTTTCCCGTGCACTTCGATTTTTTTGAAGAGTTTGAGGAGAGTAGGTACTAATTCTTTTTGGAATGTTTGATAGAATTCACATGTGAAGCCGTCTGGTCCTGGACTTTTCTTTTTAGGTAGCTTTTGTATGACTAATTCAATTTCTTTACTTGTGATTGGTTTGTTGAGGTCATCTATGTCTTCTTGAGTCAAAGTTGGTTGTTCATGTCTTTCCAGGAACCCGTCCATTTCATCTAAATTGTTGTATTTATTAGCGTAAAGTTGTTCATAGTATCCTGTTATTACCTCCTTTATTTCTGTGAGGTCAGTAGTTATGTCTCCTCTTCCATTTCTGATCTTATTTATTTGCATCCTCTCTCTTCTTCTTTTTGTCAATCTTGATAAGGGCCCATCAATCTTATTGATTTTCTCATAGAACCAACTTCTGGTCTTATTGATTTTCTCTATTGTTTTCATGTTTTCAATTTCATTTATTTCTGCTCTGATCTTTGTTATTTCTTTCCTTTTGCTTGCTTTGGAATTAGTTTGCTGTTCTTTCTCCAGTTCTTCCAAGTGGACAGTTAATTCCTGCAATTTTGCCTTTTCTTCTTTTCTGATATAGGCATTTAGGGCAATAAATTTCCCTCTTAGCACTGCCTTTGCTGCGTCCCATAAGTTTAGGTATGTTGTGTTTTCATTTTCATTCACCTCGAGGTATTTACTAATTTCTCTTGCAATTTCTTCTTTGACCCACTCGTTGTCTAAGAGTGTGTTGTTGAGCCTCCAAGTATTTGTGAATTTTCTGGCACTCTGCCTATTATGGATTTCCAACTTCATTCCTTTATGATCTGAGAAAGTGTTGTGTATGATTTCAATCTGTTTAAATTTGTTAAGACTTGCTTTGTGACCCAGCATATGGTCTACCTTTGAGAATGGTCCATGGGCACTTGAGAAAAAGGTGTATCCTGCTGTTGTGGGATGTAATGTCCTATAAATGTCTGTTAAGTCTAGCTCATTTATAGTAATATTCAGATTCTCTATTTCTTTATTGATCCTCTGTCTAGATGTTCTGTCCATTGATGAGAGTGGTGAATTGAAGTCTCCAACTATTATGATATATGAGTCTATTTCCCTTTTCAGTGTTTGCAGTGTATTCCTCACGTATTTGGGGGCATTCTGGTTCGGTGCGTAAATATTTATGATTGTTTTGTCTTCTTGTTTAATTTTTCCTTTTATTAGTATATAGTGTCCTTCTTTGTCTCTTTTCACTGTTTTACATTTGAAGTCTAACTTGTTGGATATTAGTATAGCCACTCTTGCTCTTTTCTGGTTGTTATTTGCATGAGATATCTTTTCCCAACCTTTCACTTTCAGCCTATGTTTATCTTTGGGTCTAAGATGTGTTTCCTGTAGACAGCATATAGAAGGATTCTTTTTTTTTAATCCATTCTGCCAGTCTATGTCTTTTGATTGGGGAATTCAGTCCATTAACATTTAGTGTTATTACTGTTTGGATAATATTTTCCTCTACCATTTTCCCTTTTGTATTATATATATCATATCCGATTTTTCTTCTTTCTACACTCTTCTCCATACCTCTCTCTTCTGTCTTTTTGTATCTGATTCTAGTGATCCCTTTAGCATTTCTTGCAGAGCTGGTCCCTTGGTCACAAATTCTCTCAGTGACTTTTTGTCTGAGAATGTTTTAATTTCTCCCTCATTTTTGAAGGACAGTTTGGCTGGATATAGGAGTCTTGGTTGGCAGTTTTTCTGTTTTAGTAATTTAAATATATCATCCCACTGTCTTCTAGCTTCCATGGTTTCTGCTGAGAAATCTACACATAGTCTTATTGGGTTTCCCTTGTATGTGATGGATTATTTTTCTCTTGCTGCTTTCAAGATCCTCTCTTTCTCTTTGACCTCTGACATTCTAACTACTAAGTGTCTTGGAGAACGCCTATTTGGGTCTAATCTCTTTGGGGTGTGCTGCACTTCTTGGATCTGTAATTTTAGGTCTTTCATAAGAGTTGGGAAATTTTCAGTGATAATTTCTTCCATTAGGTTTTCTCCTCCTTTTCCCTTCTCTTCTTCTTCTGGGACACCCATAACACGTATATTTGTGCGGTTCATATTGTCCTTCAGTTCCCTGATACCCTGTTCAAATTTTTCCATTCTTTTCCCGATAGTTTCTGTTTCTTTTTGGAATTCAGATGTGCCATCCTCCAAATCACTAATTCTATCTTCTGTCTCTTTAAATCTATCATTGTAGGTATCCATTGTTTTTTCCATCTTTTCTACTTTATCCTTCACTTCCATAAGTTCTGTGATTTGTTTTTTCAGTTTTTGTATTTTTTCTTTTTGTTCAGCCCATGTCTTCTGCAGTCCTCCCTCAATTTATCGATTTCGTTTTTGAAGAGGTTTTCCATTTCTGTTCATATATTCAGCATTAGTTGTCTCAGCTCCTGTATCTCATTTGAACTATTGGTTTGTTCCTTTGACTGGGCCATATTTTCAATTTTCTGAGCGTGATCCATTATCTTCTGCTGGCGTCTGGGCATTTAGTCAGATTTCCCTGGGTGTTGGACCCAACAGGTTGAAAGATTTTTCTGTGAAATCTCTGGGTTCTGTTTTTCTTATCCTGCCCAGTAGGTGGCGATCGTGGCACACGTTTGTTTGCGGGTCCCACCAGTAAAAGGTGTTGTGGGTCCTTTAACTTTGGAAAACTCTCGCCGTGGGGGAGGTTCGCCAGCCGAAGCGGCTTGGAAGTGTGCCAGCCGGCTCGGGGGTCCGAACGCGGGGAGGGTCGCCAGCTGCTGCAGCCCGGGAGAGCACCCTTTCGAATTTCCTAGTCGGCCCGGGGCGCCAAGCATGGCGGGAGGGTGCCAGCCGCCGCGGCCCGGGAGAGTGCACCATTCCCAGCCGGACCGGGGTGTCACGTGTTTGGAAGGGACCCCCCCGGTCACCGTTCTTCGCGGCTTGGGGACTTCCCATTCAATTCTCTCAGTTGGTCCGGGGGGCCGCGCGTGGTGGGGGCACCAGCCGCCGCAGCTTGAGGGGACCGCCTTCCCAATTCTGCCAGCTGGCCCGGGAAGTAGGAGGTTAGGGACTCCGGCCACTTGCCGCTCCGCATGGGGAAGCCCGCGCCCCTCGGCGATATCACTGGCGTGGGTTCTCCCAGCCAGTCAGCCGTTCCAGAATGGGGTACACTGTCTTTTTGATCTCTGTCGTGGCTCCTGGAGCTGTTCTGTATCGTTTCTACTCCCCTAGTAGCTGTTCCCTTCCCGTGCCTGATGCGTAAATTTAAGGGTCTGGTAAGAAAGCTCCATCAGACCCTGTGTTCAGGCCCCGAGAGAAGGGAGAAAAGGCTTTGACTGTATTCTTCATATCCTTTATATCATCAGCCAACCCATTGAATTTATTTAGGAGATTTGTATGATGATTTAGCTTGCAAGCTGCCAGAATGCGATTTATTAGAAATGGAATATATATTAGAAATGGAATGGCTTTTAAAAAGTAGCTCTGAAGCTAGAAAGCTTTCTGTATCTTCCAAGCAGATGGCGATCTTGGGCTTCCTCTTACCCTCAGGCCCACCTCTCCCTGACTGCGATTATGAGCCGAGCTGGCTGGAGACTGGGCGCCATTCCAGCCAGGTCTTCAGGTCCCAGTGCATGCTATAAGCCACCAACCCTGAGGCTGGGGGTGGGAGGGGTACACATCAGCAGAGATCTGCTTGTGGGCCTGAAGTTTCTTGTGGACCCCAGGCTCCCACTTGGAATGACCTTGAGCTGTGGGATTGGGTATTTCAACTTCCCCTGTCCATAGGCACTCCAGACTTGCCTGATGGCTAGGCCTGGTGCTGTGCGTGGGGCAGTTCAGTGCATGGGTGCCAGGCATAGGGCAGTGCAGTATGTAGGGGTGGAGCATGGAGTGGGGCAGTTGGCGGGGCACGGTTCTGGGGCAGGTGGTGTGCAGCACAGGGGTGTGGGGGCCTGTGGCGTGGAGGCTTGCTTCTTTGTCCCCACCTCCCCATCTGTGACTTCTGAGGGCTTGGGGCCTCCGCGTGGAAAGGGGAGTGGTAGGCTCTGTGTACTAGCTGGATGGTCTCCATGACCAGGGAAAGCCAGTTTGCTGGTTTCCGGCTTCCCCCATGGGTACTCCCAGCTGCATAGCTGATGTGGCTGATTTCCAGCCTAGCTGCAGGGGCAGGTACTTTCCTGGGCATGGCCTCTTGTCCCCAGTGGAAACATGACCGAGCCCACTCACCCCATTCTCTGTAACCCAATTCCTCTGCTTTTTCATCCAACACTTCTCTATATAGTGTAGAACATACTCAGAGGTCACTTGCACCCTGAAACTGCTGTCCAGGTCGTTTTTCTGTCATTTCTCTAGTTGTTCTTTGGAGCAGGGGTGAGCTCACCCTATCTTATTCTGCCATCGTCCTGGACAAATGACACTTTTTAGATGTTTCAAATGCAAGTACTAATTTCAAACGAGTTCTTACAGTGAAGCCTGATACATAAAACAAATTAAACCCTTAGCAATTGTTGTGACTTTAACTCATAATGATAGACCACAAAATTCAGTTATTATAAAAACATTAATAAAGAAGTATTTGGGGCTTTGATCTGTGCCTTGAACTTCAGCCACAAATTTATTTTATTTTATTTTTTTTTTGGTTTCATGGCTTGAAGAAAATATTAAGCTACACAAACATTTTAAGGAAATATAATCGATAATCATTTTCCTTTTTGTATTTAAGCATTTTCTGTGAAAATTTTGGGGCACTGTTTAATTAATTAGACATTTCCTGAATGTCTTAATCCCAAGGTCTACATATTAGAGCATATGATATCACACTGATAGATGCCAATATTTTAAAATATGGTTAAGGGAACATTCCAATATACTTATGTTTATAATTAGTTTTATGAGTAAAAAAAATAATATTTGAATGAAATGTTGTTGTAATTCCTGACAAATGCCTGAAATAATTCCCTGCGATAGAATTTGAAAACTATCACTATAATATGGAAATGAATGTAACTCACTCCTGGCACCTCAATTTTTCACCTGAAAAAGCCTTTATTAAAATTATTTTAAAGCTGTTTCAAACAGTTTCTTTTGACTTCCTAGGAAAATTTAAGTGACCACAATTAGCTCAAGAAATGCTGAGAAATCCCGAACATTCAATAACAAGATGTTAAAGCATGGAAGGGCATTTAATAAAATTTTCTCATCAAATTACACAAGGCTTAGACAGTTTAAGATCTAGTTCCATTATTCCTTCAAGGAATAGAGAATGGATATATGTTTGAGAGTGTTCTACCTCATATGAACACATGCAAGGATTTCTAATTTTAAAAATATATAGAACAAATGAATACTTCACACAGGCAAAAATGTGGATATTGAAGCTGAGTATGTATTAGGCCCAAAACAAATTTCAGTTTTTTCAAAGCAAGAAGTGATATAGGCCACAAGCTTTCATATCCCTATAATAAAACTGTAAAGTCCCAACAAATGTGTGACAAAAGATGAAAAAGGGCAATATAAGGGCAAAGGAGAGACAAGAAAGAGATGGAAGGAAAGAAGGAAAACAGGAAGGGACAATGGAAAGGCAGAATGGAAGGAGAGAGGAAAAGAGTAGAAGGAAGGGAGGTAGGGAGAGAGGGAGGGAGGGAGAGGGACAGTGAGAGAGAAAGGAAGAAGGGAAAGAAAGGAAGGAAGACAAGGAGGGAAAGAGGAAGGGAAAGTGGAAGGGAGGGAGGGAAAGAATAAGGGACGGAGGCAGATAGAGAGAGAAGGAAGGAAGGAGGAAGGAAGGAAGGAAGGAAGGCCGCCAGGTGGGCAGGCAAGAGAGAGAATGGAAGGAGAGATGGAGGGGGGAGGGAAGATAAGAAAGAAGGAAGGAAGGGAAAGAAGAAATCTTTTATGTGTATTCGTAAACTCCACTTTGAAGGGTGTTAAAGAAATCATGAAAGCTGAAATTATTTGGCAAATTGTGAGAAATTAGCTATCAACCCTGAAGATTATTATCATCAACGTAATAATATTATAATTTTAATTAATATCATAGTATTTGTTGAGAACACAATGAAACTTGCCTGCACGAGTGTTAATCACAATGAAATGAAGAATTATCAAAGATATGATCTTCTGGCTCCTTCCTTTCCTGCCTTTCCTGGCTATAACCTGTCCTGATTCTGACAGTAGCTAGAGTCCCTGCTATGCATTTTTTTTGTTTGTTTTTGGACTAGCCTACCTCCAAAGACCGAGCATGGAAGAGGGACTTGCTTGGCCAAGGTCATTCCAGTTGTGGCAGGCCTGGAATTTCTAACTCCCAGATCAGAATTGCACTCATTTGAACATGCATCCTCTGGATTCCTGCAGAACAGCTCCGTACCTTCCACATTATCCCCACAAACAGCCTCCAGCTAGCACTGAGAAGGGAGGGTTTAGGTGCCCCACCTTACCCCAACATGTTGCCCTGTGACACTCCTCTTCTGGGAGGAGCTGGTTGATGGCCTGCTGAGCCTGGAGGGTTATCCACGTGGCAGATGCCTGCACACAGGGTTTGACCAACATGGTGGTGCTCTGGAGGAGGTCCCTAGATTCTCAACATCCCAGACAAGTGGTTCTTCAGACTCCTTCTGGCTAGGCTGCACAGACCTGGGTATGTCTATAATAGGGGTGGGGGAGAGGGTTCAGGGGTTGGATTCAAGATTCTTGACCCTTCGATGGGGACTCAGATACTTCATTTTCTCTTTCTCCCAGAATAAGGGGATGGGGTGGGGTGGGGTGGGTAACAGTAACGGGGTCCCATGCTGGAAAACACCATGATGAGTGCCAATTCCTCTGTACAAACTGGGGTTTAATAGGCTCTCCAGAGCCAATGGTATGAGGGAGGGGCATTGCCATTCTAAGCCCAAGAAGGAAGGTGTGGCCGAGATGGCATTGCTGGGTGACAATCCCTGGCCAAAGATAATGAAGATACACAGAGATAGCTCTCTCGATGCAGTTCTACATGTCTGGTTCTTCCAGAAACACGAAGGCTTTGAAATGTGATACCTAGGAACACCATTTTGATGTGTTTGCTCCCACAGTTGTCTGTATGTTTGCTTCATGGAAGTATGCCCTGGAAAGAAGGCACTCGCCCACCCACATTTAACAAAAACACATTCTGAACAGTGTGCCAGGATCCTGGAGAGCAATTGTGAGGAGGGCGTAAAGCCCCTCCAGAGCTCACACAGGCCAATTTGAGCCCCAGAGATGGCTCTGAAGCTAGTGAAAGATATGTGCATAGGGAGAAGACTTCTGACACCTGTTTTTGTCTTCTGCATACCCTGATTTTTCCTCCAGTTTTTTTTTTTATATTCAGACCAGTAGGAAAGTTGAGAGTGCCACAATGAACACCAGTATATCCTTTACTATGTTCAAAATTTGTTTCAGTTTTACTCTACTTGATGTTTTCTTTTTCAATCGGCCCCTCCCCCCTTTCATTCTCTCACTGTTTTACTGTTACAATACTATCATCGATCCAATAGAAAATATACAAATTTTCCCAGTAGTGTCCATTAAGGCTTGCTTCTAATCAATGATCATGAGATGATTTTGTCTCTAAAGTCTCATTTCAACGGGAATGCTGCCACACTTCCCCAACCTGTTTTTGTCTTTCAAGACGTTGAAAAGTTCAGTCCAAGCAGGCTGGCTCATGATTTATATCTGTTTGCTGGTTTCTTCATTATTAGGCTGAAGCTGAAGAATTGTAACTGAGCACTAACAAATAGAATTATGTTACCGAATCATTATCTAAAGGCTTTCTAACTTTCTGATATGTTGTGACATACCCAGAAGCAATCATCTGTCCCTGTTGTAATTCGTTTAACTGTAACCCAGGTGACTAGTTTTTTGATGATGATGCTATATTTTATAACTGCATAAGCTCTACCCTGTAACTGGGCAGTAATGAAGTAACTCGCGACTGGCCCAGCATGTATCCCCTTGTTTTGTGACTATGAAGTCTGATAATCCTGCACATAGCCTCGAGATGTTATTCATGAAGTACCAGGAGTCAGCTGAGAACTGACAAAATCAATTCTAACCAGAGTTGGCCCCGTTTAAATGAGCTGAGTTTGTGGTGAATCGGCGCATACTCAGAGATTAGACCACCTCTAACCTCCTCATCTAGACCTGCCTGCCTTTGTTTGAATGATACACAATACTGAAAATTTCTCCAGTTCACGGAGACAGATTTGAAGAACCGTCGTCTTATTTTCATGAGGCTAGACTTTGCTAAATAAACGTTTCCTCTTCTGAAACTCCCGGTGTCACTTAATTGGCTCTGGTGCACATGGGGCAAGGACTCAATATTCAGTGGCAACACAGCAGAGTGGTTTAGATCATACTACCTTGTGTGCGGTATGGTGAGGCCAAATGCAGACCAAGAGAGAGATCTGAAGAGTTTGAGATATTTACTATGCACACGGTTCCCTGGACAGAGGAAAACACCCGACACTGGGCTACATGGGGAAAACACCAGGGTCAGTCACAAGGCAGAGAGAACAGGTGGGGCTGAGCAACTATCTTCATCATGGTTTCTGTGATAAGCGTGGGCTCTGTGGGGCAGGGGCCCACCAATGTGTGAGAGGCTGAAGATATGTGAAAGTGGAGCTCCTGCAACTGAGGTCGGCGTTACCTAGAATTAACAGATATACAGGTGGGGCTTGGCTACCTGGAGATGCCTGTAGATGTGAGAGCTCCGATGTACAGAAGCTATAAAAGGCAGTTAATACAGAAATGTCAGTAAGATTTCTCCAATGAAATGGGATCTTTCCCTCTTCGTAATGAATATGAAATCTGAGAGTGTGTAAATGCCTTCTTTTACCACAATTTTTCACCCAACGGCTTTAGCATCTATTCATGGCCCTTTTCTAAACCAATGATTACAAGGCTGGTTAATAATGATGACATTTCCACGGTGGTCTTTTTCTTCTCCATCTGTTAGCTGGGGTTATCACACACCGTTGTTTAAACATTGGCCCTTCTCAAGAACCACTCAGCTTACAGATGTCTTGTTGATAGTACAAGTACTGTCCCCAAAGCGCTTACCTTGGACCACATGTTTGGATTATACATCATCTCCTAAAATCTCTGCGGCACCCTGCAAGCAGTGGCTATTGTCCCAATTTTACAGCCAGAATAGTGACACTGAATGACTTGCCCAGAGACAGACTTCAAACCGAGACCCATCTGATTTCTGATGCTTGTCTATTAACTATTACACAATGTCTCTCTGCGTGAGAATGCCATTATTTTAATATTAGCCACTGATAATGGGTGTCACATTTTCAGCTGGAAGTGTGGGGCATAATGTGGTTGTTTTAGTTTTTCCACATCCTCACAAAAACCTTACTCTCTGGGTTTTCATCCTAAGTTGTGTGAAGTAGTATCTCATTGTGGATTTCACTTGTGTGTCTCTGAAGAAAAACGGTGTTGATTCAGCATTTTTCATGTTTGTTTAACATTCCTATGTCTGTTTTGTAAAAGGTTCCTTGCATTCCCATGCCTGGGTTTAATTGGGTTCTTTGTATTTTTATTGCTTGAGTTTAAGGCTTCTTTACATATTCTTGACCCTAGTCAGAGATATGATTTGCAAATATTGTCCCCATTATATGGCTTCCCTTTTCACTTTCTTGATAGTGGCCTTCATTTGTTTACGTTTACATCAAATGTTTATTGACTGCCTCCTGGGTTCCACTCACTGTGTCAGACAGGAAGTGTTCAACAGATACGACAGTGAACATGTCAGGCAAGATTTCTTCCCCCAAGAGCTTATCTCCCATAGTGGGGGAAATGGGCACACAGGGTTAAATATAAGAAATAATTCCCAACTACAATAAGAAATGTACAAGATATCAGCCATTCACCCCCAAATCAGCAATCGAGCCTCCTAACTGAAACAGAAAATCAGTTTTCAAAATTTGCACTGGGAAACCTAGAGAACAAACTGACAAAGTTGCGTGTATCAAGGTTCCTTTTAAAATTCTGCAAAAATATATACGGCCCTAGGGAAAACAATTTGCTGATCAAAAAACACATACATTGACAACACATTATATCCTTTCAGGAGGTTCATGAGCTTCTTGAAGTCACGTGGCTGAAACAGTATGAGTGGTTCTAAGCTTAGACTCCCTTTCAGCTAGAGAAGCCCCAACATTTTCACTGTTTTACATAGTGTGCCTTCAAGAAAGATTTTCACTGATCCAAGCATTTTGAAGCTCCTCCATCCCCAACAAGAAAAGTTGAGAATCACCCAGATAGCTGATCTATCCCTATTTCTAATTCCCACTACCCACTTGCAAAGAACTCTATCCCTCAGAATGCTTTCCCTTTTACATTCATTGGTGAAACATAACCAGACTGTATTTCCCTGCTCTTTTTCAAACAGTTTTGTAGAAGTCTGAGGTGGCACTTTTCTTTTTCTTCACCCAGATCACCACGCTCCTCCTGGAATGTTCCCTTGCATGCCCCACTCAATAATTAGTTACACATTGAGAACAACTGAAATGCCCATCCGCAGGGGCCTGACTCCATAACCGGTGGTGGTGTAATCACTCCACGGACTACACTAGAGCCACTGAAATCAGTGTGGTGGTCTTCTGTGCACTAATGTGTAAAGATAAACAGCATATATCATTAGGTGAAGTAAGCAGGTTTCTGGTAAAGAACTTTTTTTGTAAAACCCAGAAAGCATT
This sequence comes from Tamandua tetradactyla, assembly GCF_023851605.1. Classification (NCBI taxonomy): domain Eukaryota; kingdom Metazoa; phylum Chordata; class Mammalia; order Pilosa; family Myrmecophagidae; genus Tamandua; species Tamandua tetradactyla. The sequence continues at coordinate 25,002,272 of NC_135353.1, read as the reverse complement.
TTAAGGGTCACATATCTGGAAGAATATATGAGAAATAATCTGTTCACATTTAGAGTGGAAATGGAGGAGTTAGGGGTGTGGGGGCAATTGTGTTTCCCCTGTATGTCCTCTATACAACTTGATAATTTTTCCAATAAGCATGTTAAATTTCAGTTCCACAATAAACGTATTACATGAAGCAATTCTCAAGGTAAATTAAAAAAGAAAAAATAGAGCAAGCAAAATGTTAGGGAGAGACTTCCGTGTTTGCTTGCTTGTTTCTGTAACTTGTGTAGCCAAAAACTGTTAAATATCAGAAGGTGAGATATTTGTTACCATGGGGTGTGGAGGTTTCAGAATGTGATATTGAATAGCAGACTGTGCCCATAGAGAGACAGATACGTGAGGTCTCCAAACTAGGATGCGATTAAATTCACAAGTCAAATGAGCAGCCTTAGGCCAACATTGAAGCAAAGCACACGACAGACCTACTCTCAAAGGAAATACACACACTGAGGCAGGCAGCAAATTGATGTAGGCACGGACTCTTTCACCAGGGCACAAAGTCTTTCCACAAACAGCGTGGAAGCTGCAAGGTCTTTGAAGATCTCAACTTGGATTTCACACAGCATCACTTCTGCTGCACTCAATTAGCATCAGACTCAAGCCTGCCCAGATTGGAGCAGCGGGGACACAGAACTCACCTCTTGTTGGGAGGAACATGTGTTTCCTATTGCTGCTGTAACAAACAACCACACACTTAGTGGCTTAAACAACACAAGTTTATTAACTTACAATCTCTGGAGGTGACATGTCCAAAACGGGTCTCACTAGGCTGAAATCAAGGTTTGGATAGGACTGTGCCCCTCTGGAGTTTTAGGGAAGAGCTCCTTCCTTGAATGTTCCATCTTCTCGAGTCTGCCCACTTGCTTTGTCTTGTGGCCCCTTACAGATCATGTTGCACTCCAACCTCTCTTTCTGTCGTACACACTTCTGTCACACTCCTACCTCCGACTCTTTCCCAAAACCCTTCTCCTAATGCCGGACCCACCCAGATAATGCAGGATAACCTTGCTCCGTTAAGATTCTTCATTCATCACACCTGCAAAGGCACGTTGGCCGTGGAAGGTAACATATTCACAGGTTAGGATGGGGTCAACTTTGTGGGGGAGGGGGCCATTATGCTGCCAACAAATGGACTGACAAAACATTTGCAACCGTGTTTTAGAACTGTCTAAATATAGGTATATTTAGATACCTATAGGTAAAGGAACCATGACTTGGAGGAGTGTCAAGGTCATTTATTTGGGAAACATTATGGAAGCCCTTCTCAAAGCTGAAATATCCATCTCTCAGTTTGAATGTGGAATCACTGGCATGAAAATTCAGACTTCCTTGTCTCTTTCTTCTTCCCTTGGTGTATGTGTGTAGGGGACATTTTAACATTTGTGCGAGCACCCTGACGGAAACATCTTAGGAGGAGGGACTGCCCAGGGTGAACTATACTGCCTCAGGACATAAGGCAGTGAAAGCTTTTCCTCCCTGAAGGCAGACCAAGAAGTAGAAGCTCGAGGCCTCTACTTCTTTGCTGCATACCCACTACTGCTACTCTCCGGCCTTCCTTAGGAAGGCAGCCTCAGTGGGAAGAAATGGTTGAAGAATGACTATAGTATGCAATGCAAAGCAGGAGTGAGACAGCCACTCCAGGGCCAATAGGTATGGTCTGACCTTCACGAAAGGACTCAGGGTTTAGCTTTCTGAAGTCATCTCCAAGAATTCATACATTCCAGTTCTTAGGTTTCGTGTGAAAAACATTCATTAAATGCAACTATTTAGAACATATCAACACTTTGTTATATTTTAATATTCTAGATTCCTAAAAAGTATGGGATAGACTTTGCTAGGCCTCTGAAAACTTTTGTCTGGCAACGCCAAATGGAAAAGTCTGGGTGGAGGCTGACATAGGCATGACTCTGGTGAGAAAACTGCCTGCCACACCCAGGCCTACCAGTTGTTAAAATCCCCTGAAATGGGGCAGAGGGAGATGATTACAATTGTTAATGAGAGGCTAAGAGATGAGTGCTCTTCCTATCTCATTCCATAGCTGTTACGGAGATGAAGCAAGGCCTATGCCCAAGGCTGAAGGGTAAGATATGACTAATTGTGAGATCCTTCAGAATGTGTCACTAGGCTGGAAATGGGAGAGTGTTTCAGGAATAATTAGCATGCAGTTTCCTGGAGGATCCTGACTGTTTCTCTTGGGAATGTCATGGGGACAGCAGGTCCAAAGGACAAAGAATTCTCTCTCTCCTCCCCCACCTGATTTTGAGCCGTTTGGGGGATGGGTTACTTGAATTCCCTAATTGCCTTAGTTTATCCTAGAGAGCATACCCAGCACACTATGAAATATTCTCTGCTGATTCTGGAGTGTCTCTGTCACGAAAAAAAATTTAACATGCCCCCCCTGCAGTTCTGTCTCTGTTTTCAGGAGGACAGAGAATTATGAAACACTTCGGTGGTGCTTTCTCAGCCTGGTTGGGAGAGACTAGGTCTTTCCTATGTCCTGTAGCCTCCTGTTTTTACTGTCAGACTTAAGCCGGCCTGCTGTTAGCAGTCTACATATAAACTCCATATTGTGTGTGTGTGCGTATGTATTCATAAAACTTATAAAAAGGGGGTGGGGGAAGAGCACAAAAATTCAGAGAGACAGAATGGGGAGAAACCCAATTGCCTCTGCACAACTGGCCCTTCGTAAGCATCAAGGATTTTTCTGAAGATGTAAAAGTACTTGAGAGATCCAAGACTGCCTTTTAGATTTTTGCCCTACAAATAGAAACCTACTATTCTAGGGTCTTTAGAAAAATTAACAACGTTATCAACTTGTATATGTGTTCAAGAAACCTAAATGAACAAGAAGACTAAAATAGAATGACCCTCTATTTCTAATCACAATGCAGTAGACCAAGAATTAGGAGGAAGATGTCAACATTCCCCAATACTTGGGTCAGAGGAAATAACAAGAAAACAGCAATAACAAATGATCTTGAAATCATCCATAAGAATAATACATGAAAAATCATGCAATGTCAGCAACCTACAGCTAGGGGAAAATTCATAGCCTTAAATGCATAGCCTTAAAGGAGGCCAACAACAAAAAAATACAATATGCTTATATTTCATGAAGCTAATTGGGGGTAATGCCTGACTCTAAATATATTTCATCTTGGCAACACTTATTAGGTAGGTACTTTTATTTCCCCTTCATAATACTTATGAAGTGGGTACTCATTTTATCCTCCTCTTTTAAAAACGTTCATAAGTATAACTATAAATAGCTATGCAAACTTCTAACTAGGTTAATGCTTCCAAAAGCTGTTTCACATGTTTCTGGATGCTAGTCCATAAATATATATTAAAGCTTAGCATAGACAGGGCACAGTAAGGGATGAATATATGAGGAATAGATGTCCTCTGCTCTGTAAAATTGCAGATGTGCGTTTATGATAAAACTGGGCGAAAGGGGAATAAAGCTCATGTTACGTTTGCAACTACTCCAGCCAGCTAAAACAGACTGTTCAAATGCTAAAACTGATGCATAAACACAGCACGGGGGTTGAACAGAGGAGAGTGATTCTGACTTGGGGTGGTTCCAGGAGTGAGCTGCTGTCCTACTGTTCAGATGAACTAATCTCTAATAGTTAATGAGATTGAAACAGGAAAGGCTGTTTCATACATTTCCACTGGATGAAAATACTGCAGAGGTACAGATCGATTGGGCACAACTATTGTTACTGGGATTATCCATTATATTGGGTCTGGACCTGAAAGGAATGTAATCATAAAGGCTTTATGCTTACCGTTATGATATGATTAGCTGGGGCAGAAAGCTTTCATTGTAGTGAAGAAATTAGGGTTGGTGAGGCAGAACAAATCAAACCTAGGTCAGTGGCAAGAATAGGTGGATCCTTGAGAGCTCATATGCTTAGATATGGGTTTCAATTAGCAGAAGGGAAAAAAAAAAAAGCAAAACTGTGGGGTGGGCCACAGTGGCTCAGCAGGCAGAGTTCTCACCTGCCATGCTGGACCCTGGGTTCGATTCCAGGTGCCTGCCCATGCAAAACAAATAAGCAAAGAAACAGAAAAAAAAAATGTGTTCATAAGCTGTGAGAAAACTGTTCTTTCAAATCAAACAGGCTACTGCAGTGTAACACTTTTAAGAGTTAGTGTCCATTCTAAATGGACCTGTTTCCCTCAACAATTCTTAAAGAGGTCTTTGCTGAACCGAGTGACTTGGTGCATATTAAGGGCAGCTCTCTCTGAAACTTTTAGAACAATGACTATAAACTTGTGTGCCTTCTCCCCTGTCTAAAAATCCTCAATGAATCACAAGGCAGCTGGGTCACTGTCTAAGGCTTTTCCCACAATAATAGGAAGTAAAAGGTGCCACCTATGTGTGCGTTCTCTGGTGCAAGTAAGAGCTGTCATTCGAATAAAACTTTTCCAACAACTACGATAACTATAAAATTTTACAACTGTATGAGTCTTCATATAAGTTTTAAGAGTACCTGTGAATGAAAGTTTTCCCACCCTCAAGACACTTGTATGTTTCTTTTTAGAATGGGTTTCCTGGTGCCCTATAAGGTGTGACCATGGAATAAATCACTTTCTATAGGTAGTACCTTCATCAGGTGTTTCCCCTGTGTGAAGCTGTTGGTGACTCCCGAGGTGAGAACTACAAAGGACACTTTCCCCACATTCAGGGCACTTGGGAGGTTCCTCTCTTGAATGAATTATCAGGTGCATGGTTAATTGTGACTTTTCAGCAAAACAATTTCCACACAGAGGACACTGGTGAGAATTCTCTCCTGGACTATTTTCCCCAGGGGTTATAAGATTGAGAGGCTCCTCCATGTAGGAGCTCTCGGAATACTCTCCTAGAAAGCGGTTCTGATCATCTTCAACCTTTGTGAAATCTGTGTGTAGCTCATCTGGGGGCACTTCCCACTGACTCTCTACTGGTTCACAGTCTTTTTGTGATGTGGGGTCATGGACAGCATTCCCCTCTAAGGTAAAAACGAATGAATGCTTATCCTCCAATTCTTTCTGCTTCAAAGTATTTTCTTCCTTTTCTTCCCCGATATCAAAACCTGAGAGAAGAAATAGAAATTGCAGCTGTCACCTGGTAGAAAGCGAGGGAATTACACACGTTATATAAACTCTGAAATTAGAATCTCAAAGATCTTTACCCTGAATAAGGCTGAATTTTTCTTTGCCTCCTTCTCTAGTAGTCAACGGACAATAACTTACCTGTTTTGGAGTCAAGGAGTTGTTGTCTTTCTTTGGCATTCTGTAATTCCTTCTCCCACAAATACTTACTAAGGTCCAATGAGAAGCTCACATCAGGCTTTGGGATTGGATATTCTGGCCATAGGAGAGATAGGAAGCAAAACAATGAGTCACAGCAGTTGCTTTTCTTGGTTTCTGGTCAATTTCTTGGACAAATGGCCTCTCGATATCTATTTTGTTCTCAATTACAATTGCTTCACCTGCAGCATCTCACTAGAGTATTATTTTTTTTAAATAAAGGGACAAAACCCAAACGAAAGGAAGATCCTTTTGAGTGTGACTCAAGACTCTTCTCCTCAAATCCATGGAAAGGGACTGAATCAATTTTGCACTTACATCAATGTGCTGAACTATTTCTACATCTATTTGGAGTATAGAATTATTCAGGTTACAGCCAAAACAGAAATGTATCTTCCTAAAGTTTCTCATATTGAAACTGATAAACATTGTGTTAAAGAACACCAAGAAGAGAGAGAGAGGTAGAAATGAGAGTGATAAAACTGCTTACTGGAATAATTCCAGTTAGATCTTCAAATTAAAATGAGAAATAAACAGGGTTGGCAACCAGCAAGAGCTGGCATTACGTATTTGTTTCAGCTGAAGTCTATAGAGCATTATCTTGAAATCAGCCTACATAACTACCAACTGGTATTCTGATCTGTCAACCTATGGAAAACAAGAAAAACCTTCCACGACTCCTGTCCCCCTCTCCTCATTGACAGCAGTTGAGTTTTGTATCCTCTTTCCTATATCCGTTTCCCTGCTTCCTCATCTCTGGAAAAGTTTACTGGTTTACAATAAAATGTGGGTTGGAAAATTCTAATTTAGGACCAACTTGTGGTAGGAACATGTTGATGCATTGACATTGACAATAAAATCATCCAGTTAGCTTGGCTCAGATTAATTCAAAGAAAAATTTCAACTTCAGAATATTGCATCAAAATGTAGGAAGTGGAGTAAAATACATTATTTCATAATTTTGTGAACAAAAAGTCAAGCTATTAGATTTCCAGGAAAATAAAATGAATTACAAATAAAGTGCTTTTACAGTCACTGTTCTGTTCATCTTTGGATTTCAAAGCTAAGAGTGGGATGGAAAATGAATGTGTTTCAAGTAAAGTAAAACTAGAGGTCCTAGATGAAGGAAAGCTGCCATCGAGTAAATGTGTGAGGGAGCTGAATCGTGGGACAGTGGAAATTATCAAAGTATTAGGGTGGCAGAAACTTGGAGGCCTAGAATATCCCACTATGGGAGACAGAAGAAAACAATCCAAGCTACAGGATCTGTTCATATGGCTATTCCATTCCCACAGAGTATGGGGATGAAACAAGGGATGCTGTAGATTTCATAAAATGCCCACTGGAAAACCAGGCCCATGAAATTTCCCCTTGGGTGAACGAGTAGCTATAAGACCTTCTCAGAGATGAAAGCAGCTCTAGAGTCAAAATCTAGTACCCATGAGAAATAAGACCAGAAATATTCTTCCTGGGAAAAGAGTCTCATGGATTTCTCATGAGCTTCTGCCCTCGGGTCCAGCTGCTATGTTCGAGACAGCACCAACTCAAAGAAGCCCGAGAACTTTCACCTTAGTGCTTCTGCCCCAACGGAGTACTTCTTGGTGGCAGCTTTCAAAGCTCCTGGCCCCAAATGGGTGCATCAGGAACATCCCACGCCCTAGGTGCACAGAACATGTGTTCAAACTTGAGCTTGTAATGGACATTTCAATTCTGTACTAACCTCTTCAATGTTGCCTGTGCGACATTCAGTTCCATGGGTGTTCTACTTTGCTAGCTGCTGGAATGCAACACACCAGAGATGGATTGGCTTTCGATAAAAGGGGATTTATTTAGTTAACGTATAGTTCTTCAGAGGAAAGGCAGCTAACTTTAAACTGAGGTTCTTTCTTACGTGGGAAGGCACAGGGCGATCTCCGCTGGCCTTTACTTCAGGCCTCTGAGTTCCAACAACTTTCCCCTGGGTGATTCCTTTCTGCATCTCCAAAGGCCTGGGCTAAGCTGCGAGTGTGGAGATGAGGTATGCTGAACTGCTTTGGCCGTGCGACGTTGCGCTCTCTCATTTAAGCACCAGCCAATTAAATCAAACATCATTCATCGCAGCAGACACACTTCCCAGCCAACCGCAGATGTAATTACCAACAGATGAGGTTCACATGCCATTGGCTCATGTCCACAGCAATACAACTAGGCACCTTCACCTAGCCAAGTTGACACCCGAATCTAACCACCACAATGGGCATCAGGTGTACCTCATCCTGGCCTCCTTGTTCTATTAAAGCCCTACTCCTGCAACTACCACCCATTTCTGTTCCTCTACCTTATACTCCCAGCATTTGTTGGCCAGGCTATTTCCCATTTCCCTTTGACCAATCTTACAATTTTATGACCCTGGTATCTGTATGCTACTATTATATATTGAATAAAATACCATCACTAAAGAGTAATCAAGGAACACGCTTTAAAAAGTGTTCACAGATGTTAGCCCTAATTTCCCAGTGATGATAATGCATTGCCCAGGGTATGCAATATTTAACCTAATAAATGGAAGGAAAAAAGCAAAACACTAGCAGAAACCGGGAAGCATGGGGTGTGTAACTGTTTGAAATATGTTCAAGAATTCTTTGCTGTTCCTCACTTCAAGAGGTGAATCTTAATTCTCCTTTCATTACACATCGCTGCGTGGGACTCAGTAATTTTCTCCTAAAGAATTGACCGTGGGGAAAGGGATGTTGTATTGTGACTCGGCTATAAAAAGCATTGCCGCTTCCTCCTTCGTCTCCCTTGGATTGCTGGCTATGCCGTTGAGGACACTAGAGCAGCTTATGGAAGGGCCCTCACACCAAGGCACTGAGACCTTCTGCCAACAGAGCGGAGAGCGATCTTCTGAATGGATGCTCTGGCCCAGTTAATCTTTTCAGATAACTGCAGAGCCTCTTGTCCTCCTGAAAGTAAACAAGTTGCCTCTACTTTCTAAAAATGCAGAAGCTTTAGGGTAACATTTGAGTTATTTGTTACGCAGCAATAGACACCAGCAGAGAAGAAGCACTTTAAGTTGCGCAGAGAAGGTGGTTTGATGATGAATGTTCCGCCGACCACATGCTCAGGTAGTATCTTTAACACAGTTCCATTAACAAAGACTCTGTGCTATTAAGGTGCCAATGGGCCATGAAAAAAATTCCACATTTTCAAATGCTTGATAGATTTTATACTTTTAGGACCAGCACTTCTTCCACTGACTTCTCTCAGTGTGTACAGGAATTCTGACATTACTGTATAATTCTGGCAACTAGAAGTGTCTGGCTTGAGTTCCCATGAGGTTTCATTTGCTTGTTTTAAGCTAATGTCTTTCATAGATCATTTTCTACTTCAGAAATGAAATTCTTCACAGGTTACATGGGATTCAGCTCGGTTCCTTCTACTGAGCTGTTTAGGTAGGCAAGTAAGTGTATTTTGTATTATTTATATTTCATAGCCTTCTTGCTAGTGACCCCTTCAAACACTTGAACATGTTTTCTCTTCCTTTCTGATACTTCCATTATCTGATATCCTAAGTTGTCATCCTGCAATATTTCAGGGATCTTGTTTCTCACTTACTAAGACTTCCTGTACATAAGGAGCACAATGATAATCCTATTTTAAAACCAAAGCCTCCTATGGCTAGATCCGCCCTCTCTCCAAATAGATAGAACAGAGGATCAATCAAGAAACAGAGAACCTAAATAATATGATAAATTAACTAGACCTAACAGACGTATATGGACTGCTGCCTCCCAAAACAGCAGGATACACATTCTTCTCAAGTGTTCAAGGAACATTCTCAAAGACAGACCGTATGATGGGGCACAAAACAGGTCTTAATAAATGTAGAAATATGGAAATTATGCAAAGTACTTTCTCTGACCAAAATGGAATGAAGGTAGAAATCAATAACAAATGGAGAACCAGAATGTACACAGAGATATGGAAGTTAAAAAACATGCTCTTAAACAATCAGTGGGTCAAAGAAGTAATCACAAGACAAATCGGTAAATATCTTGTGATGAATGAAAATAAGAACAGCATGTTCTAGTTTTCTAGCTGCCAGAATGCAATGTACCGGAAACGGAATGGCTTTTAAATAGGGGAATTTAATAAGTTGCAAATTTACATGTTCTAAGGCTGTGAATATGTCCAAATTAAAGCAAGTCCATAGAAATGTCCAATCTAAGGCACCAAGGGAAAGATACCTTGGTTCAAGAAGGCCGATGATGCCCCGGGTTTCTCGCTCAACTGGAAAGGCACATGGTGAACATGACGACGTCTGGTTGCTTTCTCTCCAGGCTTCTTGCTGCATGAAGCTCCCCCAGGGACTTTTTACTCTTCATCTCCAAAGGTCTCTGCTGCATGGCCTCCCAGCCTTGTGGCTCTTGTGGTTCTCGGGCCTCTAAAAAGGGACTCTCTCGAAAATGCTTCCTCTTTAAAAGGATTCCAGTAAACTAATCAAGACCCACCCGGAATGGGCAAAGCCACATTTTGTGGAGATAATCTAATCAAGGTTCCAATGCAAAAAGCTATGTATGTTTAAAAGAAACAGCTGCCTCCACATGATGGGATCAGGATTAAATCACAGCTTTTCTTGGGTACATAATCCTTTCAAACAAGCACACACCATATCAAAACTCATGGGATGCAGTGAAGGCAGTGCCGAGAGGGAAATCTATAGCTGCAAATGCCTACATTAAAAAGGAGGAAAGCGATAAAATCGACGTCCTAACTGAAGAGCTGGAGGAACTGGAGAAAGAATAAAAACTAATGCCAAAACAAACTGAAGGAAATAAATAACAGGGATCAGAGCAGAAATTAATGAAATGGAGAATAATATAGATAGACCCAACCTTGTTTTTTTGATAAGATCAATAAAACTGACAATCCTTTAGCTAGACTGACAAAGACAAAAAGAAATAAAATCAAAAATGGGGGGGGGGGGATTACCACAAACCCTGAAGAAATAAAAAAAAAATGGTAAGTGGTTTCTATGAACAACTACATGCCAACAAGCTAGGCAATTAAGATGAAATGGACAACTTCCTACAAATACAAGAACAACCTATATTGACTCAAGAAGAAACAGGAGACCTCACAAAACCAATCACAGTTAAAGAGATTGAATCAGTCATCAACAATCTATAAACAAAGAATAGCCCAGGACCAAACGACTTCACAAGCAAGTTTTACCAAGCATTCCAAGAAGAATTAATATCATTTCTGCTCAAATTCTTCCAAAAAAATGGAGAAGAGTGTGCTGGTTTGAAAGAATGTATGGACCCTAGAAAAGCCATGTTTTAATCAAAATCCCATTTGGTAAAGGCAGAATAATCCTTATTCAATACTGTATTGTTTGAAACTGTAATCAGATCATCTCCCTGGAGATGTGATTTAGTCAAGAGTGGTTGTTAAGCTGGATTAGGTGACGACCTGTCTCCACCCATTGGGGTGGGTCTTGATAAGTTTCTCAAGTCCTATCAGAGAGGAAACATTTTGGAGAATAAGGGGTTTGGAGAGAGCAGAAAATGCTACAGTACCACGAAGGAGAGTCCATGAGCCAGTGATCTTTGGAGATAAAGAAGGAAAACGCCTCCTGGGGAGCTTCATGAAACCGGAAGCCAGAAGAGAAAGCTAGCAGATGATGCCATGTTTGCCATGTGCCCTTCCAGCTGAGAGAGAAGCCCTGACTGTGTTTGCCATGTGCCTTCTCACTTGAGAGATAAACCCTGAACTTCATTGGCCTTCTTGAACCAAGGTATCTTTTCCTGGATGCCTTTGATCGGACATTTCTATAGACTTGTTGTAATTGGGACATTTTCTCAGCCTTAGAACTGTAAACTAGAAAATTACTAAATTCTCCTTCTTAAAAGCCATTCCGTTTCTGGTATATTGCATTAAGGTAGCTAGAAAACTAGAACAAAGAAGGAACACTACCTAACTCATTCTATGAAGTCAACATCAATCACCCTATCGTCAAAGGTGGAGAAAGACACTACAAGAAAAGAAAACTTCAGACAAATCTCTCTAATGAATATAGATGCAAAAATCTTCAAATGCTTGCAAGTAGAATCCAACAGCATAAAAGAGTTATACACTGTCACCAAGTGGATTTTATTCCAGGTATGTAAGAGAGGTTCAACACAAGAAAATCAATGAATGTAATACACCACATTAACAAATTTAAAGGGGGAAAACCACTTTAAATGATTTAATGATCATTTTCATTGACACAGTAAGGCATTTAACAATATTCAGCAACCTTTCATGATAATAACACTTCAAGTTGTAAGAATCAAAGGAAACCTCCTCAACATGATAAAGGGGATACATGAAAAATCCACAGCTAACATCATACTCAGTGGTGAGAGACTAAAAGCAGTTTCCCTCTAAGATTGGGGACAAGCTAAGGATGCCCTCCGTCACCACTGCTATTCAACGTTGTGCTAGAATATCTAGCGAGAGCAATGAGGCAAGAAAAAGAAAGAAGAGGCATCCAAATTGGAAAGGAAGTAGAAAAATTGTTGCTATTTCAGATGACATGATCCTATATTTTGAAAATCCAGAAAAATATGACAGCAAGGCTACTTGAGCTAATAAGCGAGTTCAGCAAAGTGGCGGGATACAAGATCAACACGCAAAAATCAATGGTGTTTGTTTCTATACACTAACAATGAGCTATAATCAATAAAGAAATTCCATTTACAATAGCAGCTAAAATAATCAAATTATCTAGGAATAAACTTAACCAAGGATATTAAAGACTTGTACATAGAAAACTACAAAACATTGCTAAAAGAAAGCAAAGAAGATCTGAATAAATGGAAAGACATTCCATGTTCATGGACAGGAAGGCCAGATGTCATAAAATGTCAATTCTACCCAAATTGATCTGGAGATTCAATGCAATGCCAATCAAAATTCCAACAGACTATTTTGCAGAAATGGAGAAACTAATTATCGATTTTATTTGGGAGGGTAAGGGGCCTCAAATAGTCAAAAACATCTTGAAAAAAAGAATGAAGTGGGATCTATCACCCTTCCTGATTTTAAAGCATATTGTAAAGCCATAATGGTCAAAACAGCATGGTACTAGCATAATAGTAGACATACTAATCAACAAATCAAACTGAGAGCTCAGAATAGACCCTCAGATCTATGATCAATTGATTTTCAATAAGGCTCCCAAGCCCATTCAACTGGGACAGAACAGGCTATTAAATAAATGGTGTTCAGAGACCTGGATACCCATGACCAAAAGAATGAAAGAGGACTCCTATCTCACACCGTATTAAAAAATTAACTCAAAATGGATCAAAGACCTAAATACAAGAGCAAATGCATGAAACTGCTAGAAGAAAATGTAGTGAAACATCTTCAAGTGATAGGCAGTAGTTTCTTTGACTTTACACCCAAAGCACAAGCAATGACAAAAAAAATGGCATCTCCTCAATATTGAAGACTCCAGTGCTTCAAGGACTTTGTCAAAAGGCTGAGAAGGCAACCGAGTCAATAGTAGAAAATATTTGGAAACACATATCTGATAACAGTTTGATATCCAGCATATATAAAGAAGTCCTACAACTCAACAATAAAAAGATAAGCAACCCAATTAGGAAATGGGCAAAGAATATGAATAGACGTTCATCCAAAGAGGAAATACAGATGGCTAAGAGGCACATGAAAAGATATTCAGCTTCACTAGCTACTAAGGAAATGCAAATAAAAACCACAATGAGATATCATCTCACACCTACTAGAATGGCTTCAAAGAGGCAACTACAAGTGTTGGAGAGGATGTGGAGAAACTGGAAGACTTATTCATTGCTGCTGGGAATGTAAACTGGTATAGCCACTGTGGAGGACAGTTTGACGGTTCCTCAGGAAGCCGAGTGTAGAGTTGCCTTATGAGCCGGCAATCCCACCATGCAGGATATACCCAGAAGATCTGAAAGCAGGGCCATGAACAGGTATTTGTACACTGATGTTCATAGTGGCAATATTCACAATTGCCAAAAGAAGGAAACAACCCAAGTGTACGTCAACAGATGAATGGATAAACACAACGCAGTATATATATATATATATATATATATATATATATATGATGGACTATTATTAAGCAGTAGGAAAGAATGTAGTCCTGAAGCATGCGAAAACATGGATGAACCTTGTGGACATGATGTTGAGTGAAATAAGTCGGACACAAATGGACAAATTTTATATGATCTTACTGATATTGGCTAATTATAATACGTAAACTCATAGGCATAAAACATATAATAGAGGTTACAAGAAAATATAATGGGTTAAAGAATGGGCAGCGATTGGTTAACATGTGCAAAATGGTTACCTTGGGTAAACTTACGTTTGGGAATGGACAGAGGTGATGGGAGCACGTTACTGTGAGAATTATTAACAGTGATGAATGGTGTGTGAGTGTGGTGGAAAGGGGAACTTAGAATCATGTATGTCACTAGAAGAAAAGTTGGAGGCTAATACATAGGAATGTATAACACAGTGACCAGTGTTGGACAATGTCTGTGATTAACTGTAGAAACTCAAAAAGTTCTTTCATGAACTAGAGCAGATGTATGACAGTAATGTAAGGAGTTAATGATCGGTGGGTATATGGGGAAAATGTACCTATTGCAAACCATGGACTATAATTTGAATACTCTTTCACTAACAGTAACAAATGTCCCACACCAATAATATGGGACAATCATATGGGGTGATAAGGAGTATGGAGGGATTAAAATTTTCTTTTTTCTTTTCATTTCATTTCCGGAGTATTGAAAATGTTCTAAATTTGATCATGGGGCTTTATGCACTACTATGTGATGAGACTGTGAACCAGTAATTGCACACTTTGATGGTTTCTACGCTGTATAAATATATCTCAATAAAATTGCATTAAAATACAGTGTTAATTTAAGTAATCATGCAGGAATGGAACAGTAAGTCTCATGTCATTTTGCAAAGCATAATATATCACTTTAAACTGTGACGAGAAAGGGATCATTACCTCTCTCCCCAGTTGTACATTTTACTTGTTTAATTAATCTTTCTTACTATCCCCTGTGGAATACACTAAATTACCCCCATGCTTTAGCGAGTACAACCGTAAAACCAAGATGATGATTGCTGCTTGCATCATGCGGGATTTTCTATATAGCACCATTGATAAGGAGATCAAGTAAGAATTGTAATGCATATGAAGGAAACATTATATTAAAGACTACCACCTGAGTTCTTCCACTTGTTGCAGGCAAAAAATATGGATTTTTAAATTCTTCATACACTATGAAATGTAGGCTTTGTAAAGACTGGAATATAAATGACAACACTTTATACAGTTCCGCTTTGATTATAGTTTCTATACATAGGTACTTGTTGGATTTCCTATATATTACCTCTCTTTAAAAATAAAAGAGTCCATGCCTTTTACATGGGCAACACTTGGTAAAGTAGGCTACAAAAAATGGTGGGTGGACAGAATGATTAAATGCAGAAAGAGGGACCATTTTCTTGACAAAGAGCTACCCTGTACATTATGATATGTATTCGCATTCTATTGGTGCTAAGGCACTGTGCCTCATATTCTCTCCAAATATGAGGTGGAGTCTCACATGAGAGGTGAGATGACTGACTGTGCCCTTCCCCATAGTCTGCCTGGCACCAGCAGAAGAGAGATGGCTCTCCGAATGAAAAGCAGCAGGGATGGGAACAGCCTTAGGGAAGCATCAGAGCTAGCATAGCTCTAGGCTTCCAATGCAAACAGGTCACAGTATCTAGGGTATCAGTTCTCAAGTGGCTAGTTTCAAAAGCAAGAAACTCAGGCAAGGTCTCCAAAAGGTTTTCCAAATCTTTAAATTCATACAATGATCTTGCGTGACATGATGTCTCCCAGGGCCTGCCCATTGGTTCTTGTGCTTTCTCACTGGATGCAATCCTGGTTTAATCGCAACCTCCCTCAAGACGTCAATGACCATCTATAAACCTTTGACTTGCAAACCTCTATCTCAAGCCCTGATCTCTCAAATTCCAGATTGGCCACTTCCATCTCAAGACCTATAAGCACTTAAAAAAAACCCCACATTTCAATCTACGCTCACCTTCTCCAAGCAAATCTGCTCCTCCTCCAGTGTTCTCTGTTTCAGTGAACAGTACACCCTCTACCCAGTTTGCTGGCTAAAAAGTCTGGATGCCACTCTTAACCCTTTCTTCTTCCTCATTCCAACACCCAATCTATCACTCAGTCCTATAAGTTTTATCTCCTAAAGAGCTTGTGAGTCAGACCTTTTCTCTCCATCATCCCTGCCATGATCCTACTTTTCAAAACGGTCCTCTCTCACCTTGATGAATACGATTATAGCAACCTCCTGAATGGGGATCCCTCATTCCAGTCTTACTCATTCATACTGCAGCCAGAGTGATCTTCTAAAATGCAAGGCTGTGCATTATCTACCCCTTCTGAAAGAATTGCCAATGGATCCCCACTGCCCTGGTAAGAAGGCAAAAGCTCCTCAACAGACTGAAGAAGTTTTTTTATGATCCAGGCCCTATTCTCTCTACAGGCTCATCTTTGCCAACCCCCTCATCTCCTCCTCACTGCCACTCACACGGGTAGCTGGATTGACATACTTTTCACATCTCCTCTGCCCAGAGCCCTCTCCCCTCTCCACTTCCACCGCTCACCATGCAAACTCCGACTCCTCATACGGATTAGAACCTAGATCCCCTCTTCCTCCAAGAAGTCTTCACTCT
Source organism: Tamandua tetradactyla (assembly GCF_023851605.1). Classification (NCBI taxonomy): domain Eukaryota; kingdom Metazoa; phylum Chordata; class Mammalia; order Pilosa; family Myrmecophagidae; genus Tamandua; species Tamandua tetradactyla. The sequence continues at coordinate 24,986,138 of NC_135353.1, read as the reverse complement.
CTGTCAAAGGCTGGTTAGGTGGTCCTCCAGTGCACTCCCCCAGAATTCTGCTCCCTCTGCCACATCTTTGTACAGATCCCTGTTTACATATCTGAATCCTCCACAGGGTTATAAGCTCCGAGAGAGCCGGGGCTGGGTCTGTTCTGTATACTGCTGAATCCCCAGGGTCGGCACAGTGCCTGGCTATGTATGGGGGCCCTTATATATTCATTGAGTGAATAAAAGTTAAAACGTGGGGAGGGAAAAAGTTGCTAAGCCCTAGTAGTAAGCTTGTTATGGGTAGATCAGAAATGGCTATCTTGTACCTTAGATTCTTTCTGACTTAGTTTTACTTTTTACGTCTCCTTTGTTCTCTCAATGTTTCATCGCCTCTTGAAAGTGGCAGTCTCTCCCACCTGTGCGTAGAGGCTAAGAAGTGAGAGTTCTGGCTACATTTGGGCCAGAGTTAGTGGGGAGGGGACCACTGGGAGCAATGTATGAAAATCCCAAAGGGAAGTGAAACACAGGAGCAACCCAGCTATGTGGTGCATGTACCTTTCTGCAACGGAACTTTCACCTCTAGTGCTAACTGTGTAGCGTCTCGGTCAGAGGTTCTCAAAAATTTAACTTGCATCACACTCACTTGGGGAGCTTGTTAAAAACGCACCCCACAGTGTTCAGAAATAGATCCTCTCATCTATGGACAGTTGTTCTTTCATAAGTCAGTCAAGCCAACTCAGCTAGAACAGAACAGTCTCTTCAACAAATGGTGCTTGCAGAACTGGATATCCATATGCAAAAGAATGAAAGAGGATCCATGTTTCATACCTTATACAAAAATTTACTCAAAATGGGGTGGGCCACGGTGGCGCAGCAGGCAGAGTTCTCGCCTGCATGCCAGAGACCCGGGTTCGATTCCCGGTGCCTGCACGTGCAATAAATAAATAAATAAATAAATAAATAAATAAATAAATAGATTCAAAATGGATCAAAGACCTAATAAACATTAGAGCTAAGACCATAAGACTTTAAGAAAAAAGTGTAGAGAAATATCTTATACAACTTGTAATAAGAGATGATTTCCTAGATCTTACACCCAAAGCATGAGCATTGAAGAAAGAAATAGATAAGTGGGAACTCCTGAAAATTAAACACTGTTGTGCATCGTAGAAGTTTATCAAGAAAGTAAAAAGGCAGCCTACACAATGGTAGATAATATTTGGAAACCACATATCAGATAAGTGTCTAGTATCCAGAATATATAAAGAGATTGTCCAGCTCCACAACAAAAAGACAAACAACCCAATTACAAAAGGGCCAAAAGACATGGATAGACACTTCTCAGAAGTGGAAATACAAAATAGCTAAAAGGCACATGAAAAGATGCCCAACATCCCTGGCTAATAGGGAAATGCACATCAAAACCACCATAAAATATCATCTCACACCCTCCAGAATGGCCATTATCAATAAAACAGAAAACGACAAGTGCTTGTGAGGATGTGGAGAAAGAGGCACACTTATGCACTGTTGGTGGGAAGGTAAGCTGGTACAACTGCTGTGGAAGGCAGTTTGGCGGTTCCTCAGGAACCTAAGTATAAAATTGCCATATGATCCAGCAATACCATCGCTAGGTATCGATTCAGAAGACATGAGGGCAAAGACACAAGCAGACATTTGCACACCAATGTTTATAGCAGCATTATTTACAATTGCCAAGAGATGGAAACAGCCCAAACGTCCATCAACAGACAAGTGGTTAAACAAGCTGTGGTATATAGATACGATGGAATATTATGCAGCTATAAGACAGAATAAAGTCATGAAACATGTAACCACGTGGATGGACATTGAGGACGTTATGCTGAGTGAGATGAACCAGAAACAAAAAAGGACAAATCCTGTATGGTCTCACTGATATGAACCGACAATAATGAGTGAACTTGGAGAATTTCAGTTTAAGAACTGAGGTTATCAGGAGATAGAAATAGGGCAGATATTGGGTAATTGGAGCTGCAGGGATATAGTTTGTGCAACAGGACTGATTGTAAAAATTCAGAAATGGATAGCACAATAATACCTGACTGTAGCACAATACTGTAAGTACACTGAATGAAGCTGAATGTGAGAATGATAGAGGGAGGAGGGCTGCGGGCACATATGAAACCAGAAGGAACGATAGATGATAAAGACTGAGATGGTATAATCTAGGAATGCCTAGAGTGTACAATGATAGTGACTAAACGTACAAATTAAAAAAGTTTTACATGAAGAAGAACAAAGGAAAGTCAATATTGCAGGGTGTTGAAAACAGATTGTCATTCCCATGTTAAAACTTCAAATTCTGTGTGAGACTAAAGCAAGAAATGTTTATTTGGTACAAAATTTTGTTTTGACTACTGCATTTCCTAATTTAACTCATACGGACAGTTTAATTGAACACCACAAATACATGGAACCTTGAAGAGGGCATGAGATTTTGTAGGTCTGTCCAGGTTAGTGTGATGCCCCGATAAATTTCAGAGCGATTTGAACAGTGAAGAAAGAAGTATTTGCTAAGTCCCCTTGGGGGAATGGGGAGAAAGAGGGAAAATTCAACTGCTGCATTTGAAGAGTTCCTAATACTCTCACAAGCAGTGGGGACAAACAAATCAATAGGCTGAGCCCTCAAACTTGGGGTTGGTTCCTAGGAAACTTATCCCTACAAAGACAGGCTCAGCCCACTTAAAATTAGGCCTAAGAGTCACCCCCAGAAAACCTCTTCTGTTGCTCAGATGTGGCCTCTCTCTCTTTACCTCAGCCAACACGGCAAGCGAACTCACTGGCCTCCCCCTCTCTATGTGGGACATGACTCCCAGGGGTGTAAACCTTCCTGACAACGTGGGACAGAAATTTTAGAATGAGCAGGGACTCAGCATCAAGGGATTAAGAAAATCTTCCTGACTGAAAGGGGGAAGAGTGAAGTGAGACAAAATAAAATGTGAGTGGCTGAGAGATTACAAAGAGTCGAGAGTTTATCCTGGAGGTTATTCTTACGCATCATATAGATATTCCCTTTTTATTTATGGTGTATTAGAAAAAAAATGCACCCCAGGTGAATTGGAGACAGAGAGTCTCGTTACTGTACTTTGATAAATACTGTTTCAGGTTAAGATTTAACAAGATCAATATTTGGTTCGTAAGTTTGCAAGTGATTCAACCATTTTGAGTGCTCAGAAGCGAGTGTATATTGCTTAAAACAGTAGGTTTGATAACGCTTCTCCTATAAAAGGAATCAAGGAGGACCCTAGAGTGGTAGAAACCCCTCAGGACCCACAACGTTACAGATCACATTGATTAAAATTTGCTGAGGGAAAGGAGTCCTTATCCACAGTACCCATCTTCCTAAAGCCTCCCTGCATACCACACCTGATCAAACGCCTTGAGTCAGGATCATTAGCTTAAGGGGCGCAGGGGTGCCTAATCTCATTTGCTCTAACCTGCTTTTTTCCTTGCTGTGCAGGAGAGCTTCCCCCCTCCTGTGCCTATGGATCAGGGTGGCTAATTGGTGTTTCTAACTCTGACCACAAGGCCAACCCTTCAGAGTCCTTGCTCTCTCAAAACAGAAACAAAAGACGTGAAATAAAACCCTTGACTTACCAGGCTCCAGGAAGGGTTGATATTCCCCAGCAGCACTGTAGGTCGTCTCCTGTGGCTCATCCTGTAGGAGCCACTCCCCTGCCAGTGTGGTGTCCTGCGAAGGTTCCACATCCTGGATTGCAGAGGACTCCAGTTTGATGTGTGGTGGTATATGGGCTGTTTCCACTGGTTCCTGTTTTTCTGAGAGTGTTTCTTGCTTATGAGCCTGGGGGAAATGCCAGAAAACATCACTCTAACTGCTAGACCAGCACTACCCAGTAGAAATATAATGATATCCACCCCTGCAATTGTAAATTTCGTAGTGTCCATAGGAAAAAAGAAAACTGGCCTGAGAGCTCAACCTTAATAGTATGTCTTATTTAATGAAATATATTCAAAATATCCTGAGTTCAAGCTGTGAACAAAACAAACAATTGTTAATAGGCTATTTCACATATAACATTTCACGTGGAGACTTTGGAATATGGTGTACCTTTTTAACCTACAGTATGTCCCAATTTGGACAAGCCATAGTTCACAGGCTCAAGAGCCTGACGTGGCTAGTGGCTACTGTATTGGGCAGCATAAGTCTAAAACCATAAGTATCTCATGTGATAAACAGTGCCAAGACGAGAGAGAAAGGACAGAAAACTACAAACGTACTATATCCAAGGGTAGCAGGGCATTTAGGAAGCTTCTGCTCAGGTAGGCCAAGTGCCTGGACTCGAACAGCTCCCGAGGAGCCCCAGCAACACACAGCCCTGGAGTGCCCTTCATGGCCACCTAGAAGCTCTTCCTCGCATCTCCCAAAGATTCTTCCCTGTGCACAGCTAAAGTACATTAAAACAGAGGGTCTCCATGGTGGTTCTTAACAGCGGCCAGTGCCACCCCTCATGCGGTACTTAGGATGCAATGGCATGTGGAGAGTACTTGAATTTGGAGGGCCAGACATGGGAGAGTAACTCACAAGACAGAACTGTCCACATCATAAGCAACACTTGGGTGTCTCGCTCAAATACACATGTAGGTGAACAAAATATGCCAGGACAGCACCCTGTTAAGCATATGCATACAAAATACTTCCATGTACTTTCAGACCACCTTGAATTTTCTAGGAATCCACTACAGTGAAAACTGAGGAAGACTATACTATTATTTGTTCAGAATTTTGGCAGGCATTCATTCTCACTTTGGAAATTCCCACAACTAGCAGCAACACTGCTGATAATATTTGACCTCTCTCAGTGTGAATTTTTGGCAGTTGCATTCACAGTGATTCTATGCATAAAGTCAAGCATCAGGACACATCATTATGTCTTCAGTTGCAGTCAAGCCCAAATGTGTATATACTGCTTTCCTCTCAAACTTCCCCTCCTATTTCAACCATACTCAAACTGATCAGGGCTTTGCAAAATTTGTCTTTTGCAAAGGGACAGAGAGTAAATATTTTAGGCTTTCTGGGCCCTTTATGTCTGCCTCCTAGCCTTTATTTCTCCTCAGTTTTTAAACTATCCTGTGAAAGGGTAAAAGCCACCATTAAATCATGGTAGTTGTACAAAAGCAAGAAGTTGTCTGAATTTGGCCTGTCAGATGTGCAGCACTATTTTTTTATTTTATATATGACGGTAGATGGATTATACTATCTATGAATTTTATTTTCAGACAGTAGGGGGCATTAGAAATTACATATTATAAAAGGGGGATTGGGTCTGATACTGTCTGACAACGGCTGGCCCATATGGTGACTCTAGCAGTAGAAAAAAAAAAAGAACTGTGCTTCGGAGAAATCTTGGAGATGAGGAATAATGCCAAGGCAAAATGTCTGATCTAGTCCCAGCTCTTGCTCTCTAACTGCAAACATCCCTAACGATGATCTCACCTGCTTCTTTGGGCTCTCAAGTTCTTTCTCTAAGTCTTCTATCAGTGACAAAATTCTTTCTCTTTTCTCTGGCCTGTACAGCCTCACCCAGGTCTCTATCTTCGTGGGCAGAATATTTAGGAATTGCTCCAACACTAGAAGCTCTAAGATTTGTTCCTTAGAACGTTTCCATGGCTGCAGCCATTGATGGCACAACTCGGTCAGTTTGTTGAAAGCTTCACGAGGCCCGGCTGCCTCTTTGTACTGGAACTGCCTGAAGCGCTGACGGAAGACTTCATAGTCAGGGTCATACTCTTGAAGCGTGGAGCCCTCGTTCAGGGAGGCCTGCATCGCACAACCTAGGATCACAGCCATCGCCTCCTTCCAGCAATTTAGAATTGATTTGGGAACTGAAGTTTGAGATTCGGATTCAAAGCCACCTACAGTTGAGGACAGGAAAATAAATGTCAGAAGAAACAGCAGTGGTTAGAGATGGAATCCTTGCCTCCCATATTTCTTGTTAACCAAAGCCTTAAGGCAGCAATTCTTAATCTTTTTGATGGTTTTGAGAATCTGTTGAAAGCTATGAACTCCATAGAAAATACACCTACACATCCAATTCTGCATAGAATTTCAAACAGTTTACAATATCTCCAAGCCCATCCATGATTCCTCAAATATGGTGTCATCTAATACAGTGGCCACTAGCCCCATATGGCTATTTGGTTGAAACTGATTAAAAATAGGGCGTTGCAATGGTGGCTCCGTGGCAGAATTCTCACCTGCCATACCAGAGACCTGGGTTTGGTTCCCAGTGCTTGCCCATGCCAAAAACAGAAAAATAAAACTGCTTCAATCACGCTAGCCTCATTCCATATGCTCAGTCCCTGTATTGCAGAAAGTTCTGTCTGACAGCTCTGCTCTAAAATTCAACCGAACTCAGGAAAAGAACACCTGCCCTTCAGATGTGTTGGCTTCTAATGCCGTTCCCAATCCACTAAACACTGTTTAGTGTTTCTGAGTACAGAAAGACTCAAAGGGACAGGAGGAGGAATGCTAACAAAACTTTTGAATAACCCTCAAGTCCATCGGCTTGAATACCCCTTAATAGCCTTCAATCAAATGGACCTTGGCTAGAGCTGGGCTCTGTGAGAACATCCAACCATCAATCCCTCATTCGTCTTACCTCGGGGTATGCGTAGTTCTGCTACCATCCCCACTCCCCCTGCCTGCATGACATTCCAAGTGGCCTTCCTCTGAGAAAAATCCACTGCAGTAGGCAAGCTATCAGGAATCTGCTCTGCATCCATAAAAATGGACATTTCTTGAGTTCATACTACTTGTCAGGTACTATCCTCAGCATCCTGCACACATTAGCTCATGTAATCCTCACTCATTTTTAGCAGGTGAGTACTACTATTATCCCCTGAATGCACTTTAGCAGAACTGAGGTTTGAATCTAAGCAGGGTTGAATAATTTGTCCAATCTATATAGCACATTAGAGAGAAAAATCACAATGAGTTTAGAATTCACAGTCCCATTAACATTCCATGTCTAAAACAATCAAAATGGACTCAGTGGAGACTCTGAGGTCGAGGAGGCAGACACACACATGCCTACATAAGTGCTAAGGCCTAGAACTGCCCAGGTGTGCTCTGGGCTCTCTATGTCTGCCTGTGGTCTCCTGGACTGGAAGAACGAAAATCAAATGCTCAGGCCTCTCCTTGACTATGAGGAGGCGATACATCATCTCGGCATATGGAACCTGCTAGCTGCCCGACCCTCAGCAAGTTATTTAACTGCTCACCCGAGCCGTTAACTTAGGAACAGAATAATAGCGTCTACTTTTAAAAATCTGCTGCTTAGATGCAGTGCTAGGAAAGCAAATGGCAGTGTGCCTGGTATAGTGCAAACGCTCCAGAAAAGTTTTATTGGTTGTCACGACTGATCTTAGGACGCTTACATTCCCCTGATACTCTGGGTTTCCTTTCACAGGCCCTTTCAAAAGAAAAGTTCCCTGCACACCTTCAATGAAAAGGTCCCTTCACACCTGTACTGAAAAGTTTTCTTCACACCCCCAAATGAATAGATCCCTTCACACCACGATGAAAAGTTCTCCTCATATCTCCAGTGAGAAGTTCCCCTCACGCCCTGAAGGAAAATTCTCCTCAAATCGCCCGTGAGAAGTTCCCCCCGGCGCCCCGAAGAGAAATCCCCCTCAAATCTCCCGTGAGAAGTTCCCCTCGCACCCCGAAGAGAAATTCCCCTCAAATCTCCAGTGAGAAGTTCCCCCCGGCGCCCCGAAGAGATATTCCCCTCAAATCTCCCGTGAGAAGTTCCCCCTGGCGCCCCGAAGAAAAATTCCCCTCCAATCTCCCGTGAGAAGCTCCCCTCGCGCCCCGAAGAGAAATTCCCCTCCAATCTCCCGTGAGAAGCTCCCCTCGCGCCCCGAAGAGAAATTCCCCTCCAATCTCCCGTGAGAAGCTCCCCTCGCACCCCACTGAAAGTTCCCAAGAGGCTGGGGGTTTCCTCTCCCAACCATCCCTGTCGTGATCCCGCCGTCAGGGGCCAAGGAATAAGGCGGTGCGTGAGCCACAGGGCACTTGGGGAAAGGTCAGAGGGACCTTCCTCGGAAAGTTCAAAATCTGGGTTCAGTCGAAGCCGAGGCGCAGGCTGTGGTCCCCCGCGCCCTTCCGCGACGTCGCGCTGCCCGCAGGGGCGTCCCGGCCCCAGAACCACCCGGGGAAGGCGCCGCGGGGAAGCCGGGACCGAGGCCCATGGGGGCCTCACCAAGGTCGCTCCTCCCCGGCTCGTCAGTCAGGGCAGGGCTGCAGGTGGTCAGTGGGCGCAGCCCTGGAGGAGGAAGAGTCCAGTCAACGCGCGCCCTCTGGGCAGTGCCGGCCCCACCCTCCGTCTGGTCCCTCGGGACTCACCTCCTCAGCTGCCGGCTCTGCCCAGCTCACCCGCGCAGGACCCACGTGGCTGCGGACGAGAGCGGGACCTCCAGAGGGCGCCAAGCCCTGAGGGAAGTGCCCCTGTTTCCGGTCCCTCCTCCTCAGTGGCCCCCAGGGGAGGGGCGGGGCCAGGCGGTGTCACCCCAGGGGGGGCTGCTCCCCCATCAGCCCCTGCGGAGCCTGAGCAGCTGGGAACCCTCTTTCCACCTGCTCCGAGCCCAGTCGGTCGTCCCCAAGCTTCTCAGTTTCTGTGGATTTTCCGCGCAATTCAGGTATCCGGGCACCACCCGGCGCTCCCATGTGTGGTTTGCTTTGTGTTTATCCTCTTTGGGGTTCACCCCGCTCATGACTCTCTGGGTTTATATTTCACCAAAGATGGAAAGGTTTCGCACATTGTTCCTTCTGACGCTCACCAGACACCCTCTGTTTCCCCCACTCCTTCCAGGACTCTAATGACCTGATGTTGGCTTCTGATACCATCCCACGCGGATGAGGGCACTGGGACTTATTGAGTTCTTGTGTGTCTTTGTCTCTGGTTTTCAGATTGGGTAGGTGTTGTTGATGTGCCCTCAAGTTCACAACTCTGTCCTCTTGTCACGTCCGCTCTACTAATGAGGCTGTCCAATGAGGTGGTTGTTCCCTCTTACTGTATTTTTCAGTTCTATGGTTTCCAGTTCGATTCTTTTTAAGAAAGTCTGTTTATTTTGTGAAATGGTCAAGAGAATTTTTAACTACTTGGTGAATCCTTTTTTTTTTAATGCAACTCCTTTCAATTCCTTGCTCAGTAATTGACATCAGATTCCTCTTTTTCCATTCTTCCTCAGTTGATTGACTTTCCTCATTCAAATTGTAATTTTCCTGGGGTTTTGTATGAAGGATGATTTTCGACTATATCCTGAACCTTTTAGCTAGAAAACTGAGGTCCTGTTTCGAGTTTTATTTTATCACACACACAGCATGTTTAGATTTGCATGCAGGTCCTGGCCTTGTGTCGTGGGCTGTAGGTTTCATGACGATCTGATTTTCCAAGCCCATGGGTGTTATATTGTTATGCTTGGTTTATCTCATGCGGCTGGGGCTTCCACTCATCCTTGATGATGCAGCTACTGGGTACCAGAAGGCGTCTCTGCAGGTCAGGCTCCTATGTGTCCCTAGGTGAGGAAAGGGATTCTGCTGCCCTCTGGATGTCGGTACTTCCAGTGTTGAGAGCTACTTGTGGCAGGAAACCCCTGCATTGATTAGACTGGACTCTTGTGGCATAATCCCCTTTGCTAGGGCCTCTGAGCAACACAGTGTCTCTGGGTAGACAATGGCAGTCCCAGGCCCAGTGATGTGGGACAGTACGCCTAGACCAAGATCTCTGTCGTCAGGGGCTTCCCCCCTGCAGAGTTCCTTGGTCTGACAGTGTCTCTCTCTCTCTCTCTCTCTCTCTGTGTGTGTGTGTGTGTGTGTGTCTGTGTGAGAGAGAGAGAGAGAGAGAGAGAGAGAGAGAGAGAGAGAGAGAGCCTAAGACCTGCTGGGGAATGGAGTCCATTTCCATGTGGAGTGGAGATTATCTAACTTCAGTGGGAGCCTTTGCTGAAGGATGAGGGCCGTGGAGCACTGCAGACCAGCAGGGAAAGACTGCTGATATAAGTTTACTGTGACCCTACCGTTCTGGATATCATGATGCCTCTGTTGCCTTCTTTCCTTTAGAGTGTTTAGTCCTGAGGACAAGGGACTGGTTTTAAGGAATGGATACTATGGTGCAGTCATTCATGAGATGCCATGAATTGGAGGTGCTGTTTTCTTTGTGTTTTCACCTGTTCTCAGCCCCCTCATCCACGTTTGTGCCGCTGTAATCCATGTTCCTGATGTGAAATTGTTATTGATGCATCTGGGTCTAAAGGAGGTCTTGTGCTGTTTTAATCACCTGAATGCTTAGAAGATATTGCCATGTACATCTTAAAGAATAGTGGGGACATCAGGGTACCAGTATGAGGGCCTCTACAAGGACAGGGCCCAGAAGAGTTATGAGATTGTGGTCTCAGTGAATAAGGAGTTATTTTTCAGGGCTGAAGCCTGAGACACTTATGCCCAAGGTCCTCTCCCTTAGACACTCACCTTCCCCACATAAGCTCCACTGGGAGCCTACCTTGATCTAAAGTTCCCTTGACGAGGATCAGTTAGATGTTTGCCAAGTGGTACAGTCAGCACTCTAATGTTTGACTCTGGACTCAAGCCTGGGGCATCTGAGCCCATCAGGCAGGGGCGGCTGAACCATAGTGGGATCCCTAGAGCAGAACAAATAGACTCCGGGGACAGCCCACCCCCCCATGGATACACATGAGGGCATGCATGCTCTGAGCTTTTTATTCCTTCCAACTTGTTCTTTTAAGCTCTCTTATACATTGTATTCTCCATTGAATCTTTAATCCCCTGCCAAAGATCGATTAAAAAGTTTAGGGGCAGTGGCACAAACATCCCTGCCTACAAGCTGTCATAGCCCTTAATAATTCCACAAACAGCATATGTGTGCTCAGAGGTTTTCTTCAGTCATTATTTATAACTTGGGGTATTTTGAACCAATGAGTACTTCCAAAATAGGGGACTGTTTATCTAAATTAACCCATGCATCAGTGAGAGGAGATACTGGGCAGAGATTTTAAATGATTCCTACAATGTTAAAAAAAAAAAAAAACACTAACGTTTGGATTGTCATGCAGAATCTAGAGGTAGTCAATGTGCAACTTTTTAGAAACTTTTTTCTATGTACAAAATTTCTCATGAGAAAATGTTAGACAAATGTCTTCAAATAACAAAGAACATAGATGAAGGCCATATATATGTCACAATCACAACTATGTTGAAGCACACGTCAGAAGAACCATCCTGTATTTTGATTTCATCTATCAGTTTTGGGTAAAGAAAATCACAACCATAAACATATTTACAGTGATTCAGCAAAAGGTTTACTGCTGTTTGTTTGTTTGTTTTCTGTTGCTGCAAGAATCTTCATGTTCTCCATATCACTTTGCCAGAGCTGTGGTGCCCAAAATTGATCACAGCTGTTCCGATAAGGGCTGAATATGGAGAAAAAGTAATTTATAAAAATTCTGGATTGAGATTTCTGTTTATGTCTGTGTTTTCTTGAGGTGGTTGAGGTTTGGGTTTTGATTTCTTTTTTCAGCACAGAACATGAAGTAGACTTCATTTCTAACCTCATATTCCTCTGATCCCCAAATCTTTTCTCATTATCCTTCATTGTATTTATTTATTTTTTGTCCTTTGGAGTTGCCCAGTCAAAAGTGGTTCTATTTTATGTTTATACATTAGAATCAAGGCTCTTTTAGATTATTAAACTCGTTCTTTGCTTAAGTTTGCTAAAGCTGCCAGAATGTAATATACCAGAAATTAGTTGGCTTTTACAAAGGGGATTTTATAAGTTTACAAATTTGCAGCTCTAAAGTAATGAAAATGTCCAAATTAAGGTATGAAGGGGGAAATACCTTCTTTGAAAAAAGGTTGCCAGCATCCGGAGTTCCTCTGCCCCATGGGAATGCACATGGCTGGCATCTGCTTGTCCTTTACTCCCAGGTTCCATTGCTTTCAACATCTGATTCCAGTGGCTTTGCCTCTAGAATTCTGTTCTAATTTGGAACAGAATTCCAAAGCTGTTCTGAGCTCTGTCTGTGTGTCATTTTTAGCATCTCTCTGGGGCTATTTTTTCTCTCCTCCCTCCCACTGTTTTTCTGCCTTTTACCCTCTCATAAAGGGCTCCAGTAAAGTGTTAGGATCTGACTTGAATTGGGTTGGTCACATCCCAATTGAAACAATGTAACCAGAATGTCCCACCCACAATAGGTGTGTACCCATATGAATGGATTAAAAGGATATGGCCTTTACTGGGGTACATAGCAGATACTTTTCAAGGATCTGACAAAAACAAACGTGTACTTTTTATAGTTGTTTTAATGAGAAAAGTACAAATCTCATCACAGAAATATCAGAGGACCACATAAATATGTGTAAAAAGGAAAAGAAGTATGTCTATAGTTAAGGTTAGTAAAGAAGACTACCTTGTTTACCATGCTTGGTAAAGGAAAGTGTTGATTTAGAAATCTGTTTCTTTCTATGTGAACAGTCTCATATTCCAAATGAGGAGATGATAAGCACCCTGATGGAACAAGGAGGAAAAACACAGATCTCAGTGTCTAAAATTGCAAGAGTGCTGAGCCCCAGAATCCCAGCTTCAGGTAAGGATGAAGATGAGAGGTCTCCCCAGCAAGGCTCCCAACTGTTGGGACGGAGTCATTTGGGTTTTGGGTGGTAGGTCCCTGGGGGTAGTTCTACTTTCCCACTGCTGCCAAGGAGTTACATTTTTTCCATGTCCACACTGTCCATTCTCCTTCCTCACTGGCATCAGGAAACTGAGGGACGCAGGGTATGAAATTTAAGGTGGCACACACTCTCAGCCATGCTTGCCTTACACTAACATGGCCCCTGTTCCATCCCACCCATTTCTGAAGGACCTAAGCCAGAGGCTTATCAGATAAGTGGGTGCTCAGCCTACTGGAGAATTCCAAAGCTGTTCTGAGCTCTGATTCTTAGTATGTTGTACCCTATAGAGGGTTAATGTAAAACTGAGGCACTATAAGTCCCTGTCTGCATTTCTGACATTCAGTAGAGGAAGCTTATGTTTTCCTTTTTTCCAGGATAGGAAAAACATAAGGGTTTGCTTCCTCTTGCTTTACTAGGGGAAGATAGATTGGAGAACTTGGAGAAATTTCCACACTCCCTTTCTGCTGGCAACACCTATGCTAAAAGCTCCTCCCTGGCTATGCCAGCATGGAGTATCCTTCAAGTCCTGGCAGAGAGAACATCATGGCAAATCAGAAGGACATAGGGTGTCTCCCCCAGAGGATCAAATGGAACTGTCCTTAGTGGAGGCCCCAAGTTGCAGAGAACTTGGGAGACTGAAGGAAATACAGTCAAGGAAGCCCATTTATGTTCCTTGTATGGAATGAAAATTCTCTGATTTCTTGAACCTGGGACAAAGTGAAATTGCATTGTTTCTATGCAGTGTGAGTTCTCTGATGACTTAGAAGGCACAAACTCGAGGAAAACTTTCGCCACTTTTGAACATTTATAGGTTCTCTATCTTGAAAGGGTTCTGAAGTGATGAAACTGACTGGAGCTGAGAAAGAGACTGCTGCACACCTATGGGAGGTGTAGGGTTTCTTTGCTGTGTGAACCAGAGGGCAGAAGCAATACAAGAAAATCAGTGTATTAGTGTAGAATGTGGCAAAAATTTGGTGGGAACATACAATTTCTGTCACTACACCCCGCAAACATGGGAGCAGAGGCTCACAAATGTCTTGAATGAAGAAAAAGGTTCAGTCAAAATACCCCTGTTACTCACCGTCAGCATAAACCCATAGGCCAGACGCTCTAGCAACGTAATGAACATGAGAAAATTTTCTCTTATAACTCCAACATGCACCAGAGAGGACACTCAGGTGAAAATCCTTAAAAGTGTTAGTAGACTGTTGCTCAAGGTCTACCTTTCTTAGAGACACCAGGTAATTGACATGGGAGAGATTCATTCAAGTGCCCCAACAGTGGAAAAAGTTTCTCAAGTTGTTCAAAGTTTGTTGTGCTAGAAAGGCTACATGAGTGAGGGAGCTCACCCTTCTCTGAGTGTGGGGAAGCCATCGTGAGTGATAGGAGGACCCATTGTTTTACAGACCAAGGACCTCACAAGGCAGAGAAGAAACTAAATTGCAAGCAAAACTTCCAGCAGGGCATGAACTTCAGCAGATACCAGAGGACTCCCCCCCAAGTATAAATCCATATAAATGTACCCATTTGGGGGAAATATCCCTCAAAAATCAAACCTAATAAGGCACCAGAGAATTCACACAGCAAAGAAACCCTACACCTCCCATAGGTGTGCAGCAGTCTCTTTCTCAGCTCCAGTCAGTTTCATCACTTCAGAACCCTTTCAAGATAGAGAACCTATAAATGTTCAAAAGTGGCAAAAGTTTTCCTCGAGTTTGTGCCTTCTAAGTCATCAGAGAACTCACACTGCATAGAAACAATGCAATTTCACTTTGTCCCAGGTAAGTCGGCATATTCAGAGTCTTGATTTTTTAAATATGAGATGAAATTTACATAGGATAAAACTGACGTTACATTTTAGTATATTCAAAATTGTTTGCACCACCTCATCTACCTATTTCCAGAACATTTTCACCACCCCAAAGGATATTTCTTACCCATTAAACAGTCATTCTCCTTTTCCCTGTCTCCTCAACCCCTGGCATCACTAATCTACTTCTTGTCTGCGTGGATTTATTGTATATGATAAGGGGAATCATGTACAATATGTGGCCATTTGTGGCTGACTTCATTCACTTAGCATAATGGACTTAAGTTTTATCAACATAGTTTGCTTATAACAGTAGTTCGTTCTTTTTACGGATGAATAATATTCCTTAGTGTTGATACATCACATTTGGCGTGTCCGTTTGTCAATTGATGGACATCAGGGCTGTTCTCATCTTTTTGCTATTGTGAATAATGCAGCTGTGATTATTCATGTTTGCTCAAATACCTGTTTTCAATTCTTTTGTATGCATATATATATGTGTGTGTATGTGTTTATGTGTGTATATATGTGTGTGTGTATATATATATATATATATATATCCAGGTGTGATGGTTAAATCCATGTGTCACCTTGGCCAAGTTTTGTTGTCCAGTTGTTTGGTTAAGCAAGTATTGGCCTAATTGTTACTGTGAGGATATTTTGTGAACTTATATCATCAGAAAGTTCATTGCACCTATGGCTGGTTACATCTACAATCAACTGAAGATACTGTCTTCAACAATAAGAGAAGCTGGAAGACTGTAACCGTAATATCTTAATATTCTTTCATTAACAATAACAAATCTACCATACCAATAATGGGGGGTGGGGTATGGAATGTTTTTATTTATTTTAATTTTTATGAGTAATGAAAATGCTCTACAATTGATCATGGTGATGAATGCACAGCTATGTAATGATACTGTGAGCCAGATTGTGTATTTTGAATGGATTGTATGGTTTATGACTATATGTCAATAAAATTGCATAAGAAGTGATGATTTCAGCAGTCAGAAGAGAGAATTTCCTTCTCTACATCATCCTGCATATTTCTTAGGGAATTCATTGAAAACCCTCTTCGAATTTCCCAGTTTGCCTGCCCTACAGAATTTGTATTTGCACATTCCTTCAGTTGTGTGAGATAATTCTTATTAAAATCTCATAATATTTACAGATAGCTCCTGTCAGTTCTGTTTCCCTACAGTACCATGACTAATACACTAGAAGTGGAAACAGAACTGACAGGAGCTATCTGTTTAAATTACTTTAGATTTGTAGTTTGTTTTGAAAATGGGAAGTGTGTGAGTCCGTCAGTTTTATTCTTCTTTTTCAAGGTTGCTTTGTCCATATGAATTTTAAGTAAATCCTTTCCATGTATACAAAAATAATCCATAGGATTTTGATATATGCTATATTGAATCTGTAGATAACTTTGAGGAGTATTGTCATTTTAACTATATTAAGTCTTCCAATCCATGAACACAGGATTTTGTTCATTTACTACATTGCATTTACTTTCTTCAGCAATATTTTGTATTTTTCAGTTGGGAGGTGTTGTACTTCCTTGTCTAAATGTATTCTTATGTATTTAATTTCTTTTGCAATTGTAAATGGAATTATTCACTAACTTTCATTTTTGGGTTGGTCATTGCTAGTAAGTAGAATTCCAACTAATTTTGTGTGTTGATGTTGTATCCATAAACAGTGTTGAATTCTTTTTTTATTAGATCTTTTAGTTCTTTAGAATTTTATATAAATAAGATCATGTCAACTGAACAAATAAATAGCTTTATTTCTTCCTTTATAATCTGGATGCCTTTCTTTTTCTCTTGGCAAGTTTCTCTGGCTAGAACACACACTACTGTGTTGAAAAGAAATGGTGAAAGAATCATCCTTGTCTTATTCCTGATCTTAGGGGAGAAAGCTTTCAGTATTTCACCATTGAGTATGAAATTATATGTGGATTTTACATAAATGACTTCTATCAGATTGAAGAAGTTCTCTTCTTTTATTGGTTTAAGTGATTTTTAGCATGAAAGGATGATTCATTTTGTCAAATGCTTTTCTGTATCAATTATGAAGTTCATTTTGTTTTATTCCTTCATTGTACTAAAGTGGTATATTACATTGATTAATTTCCATATATTCAACCACTCTTGCATTCCTGGTTTAAATCCCACTTGGTCCTGTATATAATCTTTTTAATATATTGCTGGATGCAGTTTGCTACTATTTTGATGACGACTTCTGCATCTATATTCATAAGGGATATAGACCTGGAGTTCTTTATTTTTCTTAGAATTCCTATAAATAATTCCCAAATCATGTTATGAGGCTACTATTATTAAATACAAAACCAAACAAAGACATCACATGGAAAGGAAATAGACCAATATTTATTATGGATATAGAAACAGAAATCATTAAGAAAACATTATCAAATCAAACCAGATACATGTAAAAAGTATTACACAGACGGCCCAAGTATATTTATTTCAGCAATGCATAGGGTGGTTCAACATACAGGTATTATCAATTATTACCACAGTAAGAGCTCAAATGACAAAATCAACACAATCACCTCAATAAACCCAGAAGTTTGAAGACAACCAACATAATTCTGAGCTAAAAACACTAAATTAGGAATAGAAATGGAATTCTTCAATTTGAAAAGAAAAAACACCCATGAAAATCACACATGTAAGAGAATAATTTCCCCCTAAGGCCAGGAATGGCACAATGATACCTGCTCTCACCATTCCAATTCCACATTGTACTAGTGCTTGTAGCCAGGACAATTGGACAAAAGAAAAAAATTTTAAAAACTTCTAGATTGGAAAAAGAATATATATCTTCCGTATACATATATATTTTTTCACAGATAACATGATCTTGTTTATAGAAAACTGTAAGGAATTCACTAAAAATTATTAGAACTATTAAATGTATGCAGCAAGTTTGTAGGATCCAAATTCAGAACACAAAAAATAATTTTATCTCTATAACTAACAATGAAAATTCTGAAAATTTTATTTTGAGAAAACAGTTCCATTTAAAATAGAATCAAAACAACAAAGTACTTAGGAATAAATTTAACAAATGGAGTCCAAAACTTATATACTGAAAACTACCAAACATATTTGACAGAAATATTTATATAAATCTAATAAATGGAAAGACATATGTGGTCATGCATTTGCAGACTTAATATTTTTATGATGGCAATATCTCAAAATTAATTTACTGATAGAATCCATGCAATATTCCAGCTGTCCTTCTATGCAGAAATTTACCAGCCGTTCCTAAAATTCATATGGAAAGGCTAGAGACATAGAATAGCCAAAAACAAAAATTCTTAAAAACAAAGAAAAACTGAGAGGACTCAAACTGACCAAATTCAAAAATTACACAAAACTGCATATTAAGTTAGAAAGTGTATATTGGATTAGTACAGAAATATAGATCAATGGAATATAAATTGAATATTCAGAAAAAAACACATTCAATTATTTGCAAAGAAAGCATAGAAGTCCTCATGAACTTGAAGTATGCAATGCTTTATGAGATATGTCATCAAAACCCCAAATAACAAAAAATACATATGAAAGTCCCAGGCTGGGTGGAAGTCGGAGACAAGAAACAGAGAGAGACACAGCCCTGGCAGTGGTGGAAGGAAGGTTTATTAGCAGAGGAGTAGCAGGGAGAGTGGACTCAAGAATTTAACTCTCTCCTGCCTGGATTCTAGTAGTTTTTAAGAGATTTGGAGGTAGAGTTAGGTGGATTTCTCACAGGTGGGTCCTTGAAACTTTGGTGGTCCTCCATTGCTGAAAACACTGATTTAGTTTTGGAAGGTTGTAACTTCAGGAGGGGAAATGTTCGGGCAAAGAATTCTGCAAGGTCGTAACTGTTCGTGAGCAGATGTTTGTGCACAAGGATTTATCACCAGGTGAGAGCCTGAGAGCCTCAAGATACTGATTCTTTGCAGCCATATCTTCATCCTTGCTTGTTTCTCTAGTTCAGCTGCCACATATTCTGGTATTTCTCATTATATAAAGAAAGAAAAATTAGGGAAGGTTAGGAAGAGGGGAAGAAGTAGAGGTGGGTGTTGGAGTTGGGGTGTCGGTCAGATCTGGCTACTTCCTGCTGTTAGGGGACGTTGTATGGGGTTGTCTCCTTTACCTCTTCACTGGGAGAGTGGAGATTTAGTTCTAATTTTTTATATTGTTCAACAGAGTTATTGAGATGCTGTATCTGTAATCTCAGAGAAGAACATAATTAATTTGGGTTTGAGTTACAGACTTAATAGTTCTTTGCAGGAATTGGGTAAAGAGTTTGAAGATATATGGTCCTAGAGATAGAAAAAAGAGTTTTAATAGGAGGGGAGTTAAAAATGGTAGAAGGATAGATATCTAAGAGGAAGGTTGGAGTCAAGAATCAGTCGATCATTGTCTAATTTTGTCTACTCTATCTGCTAAGTTTTTTTTCATGCACTTCTGACTATTTCTGACTAGTTAATGTAAAAACAACATTCTCCACCTAGGGAAAGACATAAACCTCCTTTTTCTGCCATGAAAAGGTCAAGTCCCCTTCTATTTTGAAGTGTGACAGCTTCTAGGGAGTCTAGTTGATCCTGTATTTGAACTATATTAGCAGCTATTTCATCTAGGCTTTGTTGAAAGTCATCAGAAAGTTGTTGGAAATACATGAGGGATGTGGTAAGACGTCCTATTCCTGTTCCTATCTCTGCAGCTGTGCCTAGCGTGGCATGAGAGGGATGAGGACTGTTGTTTTCTGAGGTTGAATATGGGCTGCGAGTGGGACTAGGAAGCTTTGATGGTGGGGGCTATATCAATGTTGGGAGACAGGTAGATGAGACAGAAGAACCACAGAGAAAAATGATCCCTTGGCCTTGTAAACAAACCCCTAAGTGTAGGGAAAATAGATGTTGTAGAGAATAGTTTCCCTTCATGGAAGGTTCATTTTTCCATATGCCCAGGGTTCCTGCCAGTGCCATTCCTTTCAGAGGTTGGAGATGGGGTATGTGGGAGGGCAAGAGCATAGTGAAGCTGCTGGTATCCAGGGGTATAAATCTGATAAGTAAAAGGATTGACCAGAGGCAGGTGAAAGAATATGGAGAGAGGTTTTTGTTTGGGTGGAAAGTTGAGGAGGAAGCAGAGAATTGGACAGGCTGCAGGAAAAGTCCATTAGCTTCTGGGGACATTTGGTAAGTTTTTCTTTAGTTTAGATGATTAGAAGCAGGAGTAATAGTAATGGTTTGGGTACAAGCTAAGTTGGGAAGGGTGCCCACAGATTAGTTGGATGAAGGTTGTGATCTGGCCATGCATGGAGGGCTTGAGCTAGAAGAGGAATCTGTATGGCTATGCGTCCAGTAATAGGAAGAGGGCAAAGCGAAAGCTTGGCAATTTCATTATAATAAGATTAATATAGCTCTGAGGCTCGGTTTGCTGCTGCAGTGGGACAGTCGCCTAAGAGGGTGTTTGCTTTATCTCGAAAAAGAGTACTGAGTTCCTTCCGGAATGTTAGCGCAGTCAGAGTGGAAGTCCAGAGGGAAGGGGGAATAGGGATGGCTGAGTATGCAGATGCTGAAAGAGACAGAGCTAGCAGTTACAAGCAAGTGAGGAATTTGCTTTTTCTACACGTTTTTGAGTTAGACTGAGCATAGTGTTGAGGTGTTTGGAATTTAAGAGTTGCCGGACTGGTGTGGTAGCATGACACACAGGATAAAGATGAGGTAGGGAAGAGATAAAAAGGAAGAAGATTCAGAGAGAGTGGTGTTTAAGAAAGTAGATCTATGATGCATATTGAAAGAATGAAAGTTTAGAATTGAAGTTCTTCAGGGGTGAAGTCCTGTAAGTCACCCTGTAACCAGATTTCCCAGATAGACATTAGGAAGTCATTGAGGCTGGTGGGTGGCTCAACTGACCTTAATTCTGTGATCACAATCTGAAGAAATTGTCTGCCTCTGTGGAGGGACATTTGGTGGTTTTGTCTTACCGAGGTCTGGAAATTTTTATTTTCAGATCTCCCGTGGGAGTACAGGCTCAGTCCTCAGATTCATCAACCAGGCCACCTGTATATTCCCCTGGTGTATTATCCAGCGTGATCTGCTGTGTGGGATTTAAATGAGATAAATGAATCTAGGAGGAATGACCAGCTATTCTGGCTACAATTGGGATGGTGAGGATAACTAGAAAGGGGCCCTTCCACTTTGGGGTGAGAAGCTTAGGGTTCCTTTCTTTCAGGTAAACCCAATCTCCCCATGCAACGTGGGGGCTGGATTCATTTGTAGCAGGTGTGGTTAAGGCTTAATTGGCTTTTCTCACACTTGAGCCCTAACTTGTGCAAGGATCGGAAGATACTCCCCAAAGATTGATTGGGCTGGAGGAGTATTAGTAAGGATGTATGGTCTCCCATACATGAGTTCAAAGGGACTTAGCATGTGAGGTTTATGAGGTGCTTCTCTGATTTTTAATAGGGCAAGAGGGAGGAGTTTGTCCTATGGAAGTTGGACCTGAGTGGTTTATTTGGTGAGATGGGTTTTTTAAATGCCATTCATTCTTTCTATTTTCCCTGATGATTGAGGCCTATAGGGAATGTGCAATTTCCAGCTAATGTTGAGTGCAGTGGAGACCTGAATACTTATGTGAGAAATAAAGGCAGGCCCATTATCTGACAGTAAAATGCAGGTAGGCCAAGTGGGGAATGATTTCTTTTAGGAGCATTTCAATTACATACTCAATTTTAACAGAGGTGAAAGGAAATGCTTAGACCCAACCAGAGAATGTATCTACAAAGACTAAGAGGTATTTGAGGTTTTTTTATGGGTGGCATGTGTGAAATAAATGTATCAATCTTGTCTAGATTTTTGACCTCTAGCCTGATGAGTAGGGAAGGAGGGTGGTTACCCTGAGGAGTATTCTGCTGACAGATCTGGCACTTTTGTGTTATATGAAAAAGAGCTGAGTATAAGCTAAGATGAAAAAGAATCTGAGAAAGCAAGGTGGCAAGGGGTTTGGCTTCATTGTGAAATTGATTATGAAGAGTGTATAAAACTTGCATGTCCTGATTTTGTTGAAGGATTATTTTGTTTAGGCGGTATCAGCCTTCAGAGAAGGCAGCCCCTTGTTTGGCTAGATTGTCATGTTCTTCGGTGTATTTGGGGGTGACTGTAGGTAAAACTAGGAGCTGTGTGTGCTAACTGAACTTGCCTCTTTGCTTCCTGGTCGGCTTGATAATTTCCCTGAGTTATGTGGTCTTTTTGGTGTCCTTTACAGTGAATGATGGCCGCTCTTTTTGGTAATTTGGGCAGCTTGCAAAAGTTTGAAGATGAGATTTTTGTTAATAGTTGGGAATTGCTTGGAGGTGAAATATCCTTTCTCTCTCCAAACTGGGGTATGGGAATGAATAATGTAATAAGTATATTCTGAGTCAGTGTATACATTAACTTCTAGCCCTCTGGCATGAACTAAGGCTCTAATTAGTGCTATGAGTTCTCCTTGTTGGGAAGTTGTTCCTGGGGATAGGGGTCCTGACTCAAGGCTGCTGTCTAGTATGACGATGGCATATCCAGCTGTAGGGCGAGGGTCCTTTGCGGAGCTGCCATTTATGAACCAATTGGGTGCTGTGGGAGGGCTAAGGGGTGATCCTGCGTTTTAGGAAAAAGATGCACAAAAGTGTCTACAATGTAACAGCAGTTATGCTGAAGTTCAAGGTTTACTGGTAAATGGAAAGGTAAGAGTGAAGCTGGATTGAGAGGGCGAGGAGGTTGAAGAGTTACCTGAGGATTTTGAAGGTGAAATGCCTGTAAGAACTAAATGTGTGAGGGTGCTGAGTTTTTTATGGCCTGAGGGGTTATGAGGGATGAGATGGCATGTGAAGAGTGGACCCTAATGGTTGCAAATGGGACTAGTTTTAAAGTTTCCTATATTAAAATGGCACTGCAGCAAGAGCACTTAAACATATGGGCCATCCAAGGAAAGAGGGATCTAGAGGTTTAGAGAAGTAAGCTATTATTTATTTTCTTTTTGGGTCCATAATTTTGGGTTAGGAGTCCAAGTGCATATCCATCCCTACTATCTGTATAAAGAAGGAAGAGCTTTAGAGGGTTAGGTAAGGCAATGGCAGGAGCTGTACAGAGGGCCTTTTTGAGTTTGTTAAAAGAGAAGGCTAAGTAAAGCCTGTGGTGTTTCTAAGGATTCATGAAGGTCTCGGGCAGTGGCTTGGTATAATTTCTTTGCTAGGATATGGAAATTAGGAATCAGGCTCGGAAGAAATTAGCTAATCTCAGAAAGGAAAAGAGCTCTAATTTAGATTTGGGTATTAAAGTATTTTTAATGAGTTCTTGCTGTTTGGTGATGATGCCCTTGTGGGTGAGTATGAGTGTTTAACCTAGATATAACTGACTTGATTTTGGAAAAACTGTCACTTGTCCTTAGATACTCGATATCCTTTCTTTGTAAGGGAATTGAGTAAAATGATGTCATGTTGTTGAGAGAGTTCTAGAGAGGGACTGCACATTGAAAGGTCATCTACATTTGGAGAATACTGCTGGGGGCTTAATTTAGAATAGAGAGACTTGTGGCTAGGGCTTGTCTGAAAAGATGTGTGCTATCTCTAAATCCTTGGGGGAGGATTGCCCAGGTTAGTTGTTGGGTTTGTTGGGTTATTGGGCCAGTCCACATAAAAGCAAAGAGGTTTTGAGAGTTAGGTGAGAGAAAGATAGTAAAGAAAGCATCCTTATGATTTAGGACTGTGAAATGTGTGGTTGTTGATGGGATTTGAGATAGGAGAGTGTAGGTATCTGGGACACAAGGGTGTTAGGTACGGTAGCCTAATTAACTGCCCTTAGATCTTGAACTAGGTAATAGGTGCTATTAGGTTTTTTGACCACTAAGATGAGAGTATTGGCAGGAGGGTTAGTGGCCTTTAAGAGTCCTGCTGCAAAGAGCCCATCTATAATTGGTTTAAGACCCAGAACTGCTTGTTGAGTTAGGGGGTATTGTGGTTTATTAGGATAAGCATTAGGGTGTTTTAAGGTGACCTGAACTGGAGTATGGTGTTTGGGCTTCCAAGGGTTGCTCAGTGTCCCATATTACAGGATTTATGCAGCCTGTGAGAAGCAGAGGGGGCAGGTTTGAGGGAGGAGAAGGATCAGAGGTTTAAGGAGAGTAACAGGACCATGTTCAGTTGCAAATGGGGTTGTTGTAGAGTTATGGTTCAAAGGTGCAGGACTGCATGTAACTTAGTACGTTTCTACCAAGTGGAGGAAGAGGAAAGGAGGGTATTATTAGGAAGGAGTGAATACAGGTGTGCTAGAGTATAAGTTAGGAGAGGGGTAATGTTGGGTTTGAAATGTATTCCATTTATCCCAACAATAGAAATGGAAGAAAGAGAAACAGGTCCAGCAAATTCTGTCAATACGGAGTAGGCGGCTCCAGCATCTAAGAGAAAAGAGACTGGCTTACCTGCTACTGCCATTGTTACCCTGGGTTCAGCCGTAGTGATGGGAAATGTTGGGGCCTCTGAGCCTGGGTCTTATCAATTGTCAGTGGCAAGTCTGAGGAGGTCGGCGACAGCAAAATCCAGGTCTGAATCCATGGTTGGGGCGTGAGTCCAGGGAGGTTGTCTTATCCCTCGGTTAGAGATTGTGCTGGTTTGAAAGGATGTATGTCCCCTAGAAAAGCCATGTTTTAATCAAAATCCCATTTTGTAAAGGCAGAATAATCCCTGTTCAATACTGTATGTTTGAAACTGTAATCAGATCATCTCCCTGGAGATGTGATTTAAGCAAGAGTGGTTGTTAAGCTGGATTAGGGGACGACATGTCTCCACCCATTTGGGCCGATGTTTATAAGTTTCTGGAGTCCTATAAAAGAGGAAATATTTTGGAGAATGAAAGAGATTCAGAGAGAGCAGAGCAGAACGACATAGCCAGGAGAAGCAGAGTCCACCAGCCAGCAACTTTTGGAGATGAAGAAAGAACATGACTCCTGGGAAGCTTCATGAAACAGGAAGCCAGGAGAATAAGCTAGGAGATGACGCTGTGCTTGCCATGTGCCCTTCCAGATGAGAGAGGAACCCTGACCGTTTTCACCAAGTGCCTTTCCAGATGTGAGAGAAACTCTGACTGTGTTCACCAACAGCCTTCTCACTTGAGAGAGAGACCCTAAACTTCACTGGCCTTCTTTAACCAAGGAATCTTTCACTGGATGCCTTAGATTGGACATTTCTATAGACTTGTTTAAATTGGGACATTTTCTCAGCCTTAGAACTGAAAACTAGCAACTTATTAAATTCCCCTTTTAAAAATCATTCCGTTTCTGGTATATTGCATTCTGGCAGCTAGAAAACTAGAACAGAAACCAATGGACAACTCACCTTCCAGTGCCTATTCTGTTTACACAGAGGACAGGGACTTGACAGAGTTCGGGGATTAGGACAGGCCTTGGCCCAGTATCCTTCCCTGTCATATTTAAGGCAAGGTTGACTAGGACAGGCCTTGGCCCAGTTCCCTTTTTTGCCACATTTATAACAAGGTCCCAGGAGGGCTCCGATGAGGTTAGTCTCTTTTCTCTGCAGCTGACCTTTTTGTAAGGCAGTGGCTAGCATGAGGAATGCAGCCTGATCTCTTTTCTCCCAAGTCGGCTCCTTTTGTTCTTCCCCCTATTTACTTCTTCCTCTCTACTGTTGAATACCTGGAAGGCTATTTTAATTAGGTCCCACTGTGGAGTTTGGGGGCTGTCCTCTAGTTTTTGAAGTTTTTTTTAATGTTGGGGGCTGAGATACGAAGTGAGTATGAAGATATAGACTGCCAGCCTCTGAGTTGGGATCTAGATTATTATATTTGAGTTCTGCCTCTGTAAGGCAACTCATGAAAGCTGCCCAGTTTTCATTGGATTCTTGGGTTGTTTCCTGGATTTTATCATAGTTAACTGCCCTAAGGGTGTTTTCTTTCATACCCTCAATTAGGCAAGTAAGAAAATGGGCCTTTTTCACTACGTCTGTTGAGGGGGGTTGATAGTTCCAGTCCAGAGGTACAGGAGGAACCACTATGGAGCCAGCCAAATTAGCGGGATTTTTGACATGAAGTTTGTTGTGGCTGTGGCTAGAATTCAGCCCTTTTCTTCTAAGGTGGTGGATGAGGTGAGGATTACATGAATGTCCTGATAAGTGAGACTATAGGTTTGTGTTAGGTATTGAAATTCTTTGGTGAATTTGGTAGGATTGGCCAAAAAGGATCTGAGATATTGTTCAATTTGCTTTAGATCTGAGAGGGAGGAGAGTGCATGCACCTGCATAACACCCTCCAGTCCTGCTACTTCCCTTAGGAATAGAATAGGTTGGGAAGAAACTTGGATTCTTGAACATGTGTATGGCATTAAGATCAGGTGGGTAGACATGGAGGAGTCTGGAGTTAAGGTGGGAGGGGAGGAAGAAAAGGATATGATGGAGGAGATTCTGCTTGAGGAGGGGGTTGGGGTAGAGTTTCGGCGGAGTCTGGCTCCACTTGAGGAACATAGGGAGGGGAGTTAGCAGCAGGATAAAAGTCTGTGAAGGAGGGAGAGGAGGGTGAAAGAGTGGAGGTGAGAGAAGAGAGTGGAGAAGAGGCTGAGGGAGAGGACTGCAGTGGAGCAGAAGTGGGAGTAGAGAGTGGGGAGGAGTCTGGGGGAGTAGATGGTGGCAGAACAGGCTCTCCAGGTATAGAGCGGGAGTGAGATTTTTCATGAAGAAGAAGAATTTGGAAAGTAGTACAGGATTGGCAAAGAGAAGGGTGTCTTTGTAGAGCCTAAAAAAAGCTTGGACATAGGGCATCTCAGACCACTTGCTATTTTGTTTAAGAAAATTTTTGAGGTCTAAAAGAACCTCACGGTCAAATGTTCCATGTTCAGGCTACTCCTTAGATTATCTAGCTGACATGGTCGCCAGGCCTGAGTGGAGAGGAAAATTAATTTTTTTTTATTTAATTGCATTTGCTAGATTAAGGGCTTTTATATTTTTCAGTAGATATCTGAGAAGAGTATTTTTAGGTGAATGTGACTGTCCTGAACCCATTTTGAGAAGGAGGATAAGAGTCAAACTGAGTCGCAATAAATGAGGAGGACTGGGAGGGGTAGACAGGCAACCTGGAATTCTCTAACTGAAGTCTCCAAAACAGAGAATGAGAGAAAACCAGGAGTCAGGTGTCTCTGCTCGAGGTACATTTCAGCAGCAATGTGCCATGAGGAGACTCAGACCTACCACTCAGATTTCCCAAGAGGAGTACCCTGTGCAAACATGGGCCAAGGCACCCTGAATTGACAGGGGCTGAGGGGCAAAAAGCTGAATCGAGTTCCCCGAGAGGATTGACACTCACCTAAGAAATTGTCTGTGACCAGTATTGTTTGTGAAGTTAATAAATGGCAGAGTTGAGATGTCCTAAGTCCAATGGTGCCACGGCAGAGTCTGGGAGAGGGGTGGAATCCCTGAGATCAAGGATTGGGGGCTAGGCAAGACCTCTCTCCCCAGTGCTTAAAAACAAATGTGCTGGGGGTGTGTGGCCAAGATGGCGGCTTAGCAATGTGTGCGTTTTAGTTCATCCTCCAGAACAACTGCTAAATAACCAGAAACAGTACAGAACAGCTCCTGGAGCCATGTCAGTGACCAGACACACAGTGTACCCCAGTCTGGACCAGCTGGACCAGCTGTGAGCCTCCCCAGAACCGTGAATTCCCCCAAGCTGTGACAGTCAGTGCCCCTCCCCAACAGGCTGCTTACCAGAGGGGAAAGGAAACAGAATTTACCAGCAACAGGGGCTGAGCCCAACCAAACGCCAATTGTGGAATTAATTCACAAATTCTGACTACTAAAAAGAGGCCCCCAGCTCAGGTGAACCTGGTCAAAGCAGAGGTCACTCATTGGGCTAACAGAAAAAGAGGAAAGGGGAGGAAACAGAGGTTTTTGTGGCTGTGTTTCTATGGAGGCTTGGTTGCCTCTGGATTCAGTGGCGGGACTTCTCGGGCTGCAACTGCCCCAGGCATAAGCAGAAACAGGCTGCATTCAGGGCTTGTTCCCGCCTGTGCCTTCCCCAGGGGAGGGGTGAAGCCCAACTCAGGTGGAATCCCTCCCTCAAGGAATTCAGACCCCAGGGCTTGGCAATTTGAAGCCATTAAAACCAACCTACAACCTCTCCACTGTCTCCACCACGCCCCCAGCAGGGAGAGTCTGCCAAAGCTAAAGGTGCCACATCATCTTATGCTGGTGTGACTTGCAGGCAGACAAGCACCACATACTGGGCAGGATAAGAAAAACAGAGCCCAGAGACTTCACAGAAAAGGGTCTCACCCTCAGGGAAAACTGATGCAGGTGACACCTTCCCCCTGATAGGAGGCCAGTTTAGTCCAGGAAAACCTGGCTGGAGTCTATAATACCTACGTAGACCCTCCTAAGGGTGGTGATGGTGGGGAAAGGTACCATACAAGCAGGGCAAGAAACAAGAAAGCAAGAACCAAAAAAATTATCCTCTGTTAAACAAAACCTAAGCTAGAGGTCCAGAAAAAGCTGAACTGAAGGTCAAAGAACAGATAGACAACAAATTCATCCAGCAAGAAAACCCTAGGTAAGAGATGTGAAAGCAATCTCCAGAATAAACTAATTAAGGCAATTAAATGTCTAGACGCCAGCAAAAAATAACAAATCACACCAGGAAAATTGAATATATGGCCCAGTAAAAGGAACAAACCAATAGTTCAAATGAGATACAAGAACTGAAACAATTACTTCAGAACATATGAACAGACATGGAAAACCTCATCAAAAAACAAATCAATGAATTGAGGGAGGATATGAAGAAGGCAAGGAATGAACAAAAAGAAGAAATGGAAAGTCTGAAAAAACAAATCACAGAACTTATGGGAATTAAAGGCACAGTAGAAGAGATGAAAAAAAACAATTGAAACCTACAATGGTAGATTTCAAGAGACAGAGGAAAGGATTAGTGAACTGGAGGACGGAACATCTGAAATCCAACAAGAAACAGAAACTATAGGGAAAAAATGGAAAAATATGAGCAGGGACTCAGGGAATTGAATGATAATATTAAGCGCATGAACATACATGTTGTGCATGTCCCAGAAGGAGAAGAGAAGGGAAAAAAGAAGAAAAACTAATGGAGGAAATTATCACTGAAAATTTCCCAACTCTTATGAAAGACCTAAAATTACAGATCCAAGAAGTGCAGAGTATCCCAAAGAGAATAAATCCAAATAGACATTCTCCAAGACACTTACTAATCAGAATGAAAGAGAAGACCTTGAAAGCAGCAAGAGAAAAGCAATCAATCACATACATGGGAAACCTAATAAGACTATGTGTAGATTTCTCAGCAGAAACCATGGAGGCGAGAAGACAGTGGGATGATATATTTAAATTACTAAAAGAGAAAAACTGCCAACCAAGAATTCTATACCAAGAAAAATTGTCCTTCAAAAATGAGGGAGAAATTAAAACATTTTCAGACAAAAAAATCACTGATAGAATTTGTGACCAAGAGATCAGCTCGGCAAGAAATACTAAAGGGAGCACTAGAGACAGATATAAAAACACAAAAGAAAGAGGTGTGGAGAAGAGTGTAGAAAGAAGGAAAATTAGATATGACATATAAAATCCAGAAGGCAAAATGGTAGAAGAAAGTACTACCCGTACAGTAATAACACTAAATGTTAATGGAATGAACTTCCCAATCAAAAGACATAGACTGGCAGAATGGATTAAAAAACAGGATCCTTCTATATGCCATCTACAGGAAACACATCTTAGACGCAAAGATAAACATAGGTTGAAAGTGAAAGGTTGGGAAAAGATATTTCTTGCAAATAACAACCAGAAAAGAGCAGGAGTAGCTATACTAATATCCAAGAAATTAGACTTCAAATGTAAAACAGTTAAAGGAGACAAAGAAGGATACTACATACTAATAAAAGGAACAATTCAGCATGAAGACCTAACAATCATAAATATTTATGCACCGAACCAGAATGCTCCAAAATACGTGAGGCAAACACTGCAAACACTGAAAAGGAAAATAGACACATCTACCATAATAGGTGGAGACTTCAATTCCCCACTCTCATCAATGGACAGAACATCTAGACAGAGGATCAATAAAGAAACAGAGAATTTGAATATTGCAATAAATGAGCTAGCCTTAACAGACATTTATAGGACATTACACCCCACAACTGCAGGATACACCTTTTTCTCAAGTGCTCATGGATCCTTCTCAAAGATAGACCATATGCTGGGTCACAAAGCAAGTCTCAACAAGTTTAAAAAGATTGAAATCATACAAAACACTTTCTCAGATCATAAAGGAATGAGGTTGGAAATCAATAATAGGCAGAGTGCCAGAAAATTCACAAATATGTGGAGGCTCAACAACACACTCTTAAACAACCAGTGGGTCAAGGAAGAAATTACAAGAGAAATCAGTAAATATCTTGAGGCAAATGAAAATGAAAACACAACGTATCAAAACTTATGGGATGCAGCAAAGGCAGTGCTAACAGGGAAATTTATTGCCCTAAATGCCTATATCAAAAAAGAAGAAGGGACAAAAATTCAGGAATTAACTGTCCACTTGGAAGAACTGGAGAAAAAACAGCAAACTAACCCCAAAGCAAGCAAAAGGAAAGAAATAACAAAGATTAGAGCAGAAATAAATGAAATTGAGGACATGAAAACAATTGAGAAAATCAATAAAACCAGAAGCTGGTTCTATGAGAAAATCAATAAGATTGATGGGCCCTTAGCAAGACTGACAAAAAGAAGAGAGAGGATGCAAACAAATAAGATCAGAAATGGAAGAGGAGACATAACCACTGACTCCACAGAAATAAAGGAAGTAGTAACAGGATACTATGAACAACTTTATGCTAATAAATACAACAATGTAGATGAAATGGAGAACTTCCTAGAAAGGCATAAACAACCAACTTTGACTCAAGAAGAAATAGACGACCTCAACAAATCAATCACAAGTAAAGAAATTGAATCAGTCATTAAGAAGCTCCCCAAAAAGAAAAGTCCAGGACCAGATGGCTTCATATGTGAATTCTACCAAACATTCCAGAAAGAATTAGTACGAATCCTGCTCAAACTCTTCAAAAAAATTGAAGAGGAGGGAAAGCTACCTAATTCATTCTATGAAGCCAGCATCACCCTCATACCAAAACCAGACAAAGATATTAGAAAAAAAGAAAACTACAGACCAATCTCTCTAATGAATATAGATGCAGAAATCCTCAACAAAATTCTAGCAAATCGAATCCAGCAACACATTAAGAGAATTATACATCATGACCAAGTAGGATTCATCCCAGGTATGCAAGGATGTTTCAACATAAGAAAATTAATTAATGTAATACACCAAATCAAAGCAGAAAAATTACATGATCATCTCAATTGATGCAGAGAAGGCATTTCACAAAATTCAACATCCTTTCCTGGTGAAAACACTTTAAAGGATAGGAATACAAGGGAACTTCCTTAAAATGATTAAGGGAATATATGAAAAACCCACAGCTAATATCATCCTCAATGGGGAAAAACAGAAAACTTTCCCCCTAATATCAGGAACAAGACAAGGATATCCACTATCACCACTGTTATTCAACATTGTGTTGGAAGTTCTAGCCAGAGCAATTAGACAAGAAAAATAAATACAAGGCATCAAAATTGGAAAGGAAGAAGTAAAACTATCACTGTCTGCAGATGATATGATACTATATATTGAAAACCCTGAAAAATCCACAGCAAAACTACTAGAGCTAATAAATGAGTATAGCAAAGTGGCAGGTTACAAGATCAACATTCAAAAATCTGTAGTGTTTCTATACACTAGTAATGAACAATCTGAGGGGGAATTCAAGAATTCCATTTACAATTGCAACTAAAAGAATAAAATACCTAGGAATAAATTTAACCAAAAAGACAAAAGACCTATACAAAGAAAACTACAAGAAACTGTTAAAAGAAATCACAGAATACCTAAATAGATGGAAGGGCACACTGTGTTCATGGATTGGAGACTAAATATAGTTAAGATGTCAATTCTACCTAAATTGACTTACAGATTCAATGCAATACCAATAAAAATCCCAACAACTTACTTTTCAGAAATAGAAAAGCCAATAAGCAAATTTATCTGGAAGGGCAGCATGCCCCGAATTGCTAAAAGTATCTTGAGGAAAAAAAACGAAGCTGGAGGTCTCACACTGCCTGACTTTAAGGCATATTATGAATCCACATTAGACAAAACAGCATGGTACTAGCATAAAGATAGATATATTGACCAATGGAATTGAATAGAGTGTTCAGATATAGACCCTCTCATCTATGGACATTTGATCTTTGATAAGGCAGTCAAGCCAACTCACCTGGGACAGAACAGTCTCTTCAACAAATAGTGTCTAAGGAAGTGGATATCCATATGCAAAAGAATGAAAGAGGACCTGTATCTCACACCCCATACAAAAGTTAACTCAAAATGGATCAAAGATCTAAACATTAGGTCTAAGACCATAAAACAGTTAGAGGAAAATGTAGGGAAATATCTTATAAATCTTATAATTGGAGGCAGTTTTATAAACCTTACACCTAAAGCAAGAGCGCTGAAGAAAGAAAGAAATAAATGGGAGCTCCTCAAAATTAAACACTTTTGTGCCTCAAAGAACTTCATCCAGAAAGTAAAAAGATAGCCTACACGATCGGAGACAATATTTGGAAATGACATATCAGATAAAGGTCTAGAATCCAGAATTTATAAAGATATTGTTCAACTCAACAACAAAAAGACAGCCAATCCAATTACAAAATGGGAAAAAGACTTGAACAGACACTTCTCAGAAGAGGAAATACAAATGGCCAAAAGAAACATGAAGAGATTCTCAACTTCCCTGGCCATTAGAGAAATGCAAATCAAAACCACAATGAGATATCATCTCACACCCACCAGAATGGCCATTATCAACAAAACAGAAAAGGACAAGTGCTGGAGAGGATGTGGAGAAAGAGGCACACTTATTCACTGTTCGTGGGAATGTCAAATGATGCAACCACTGTGGAAGGCAGTTTGGCAGTTCCTCAGAAAGCTGAATATAGAATTGGCATATGACCCAGCAATACCATTGCTAAGTATCTACTCAGAGGACATAAGGGCGAAGACACAAACGGAAATTTGCACACCAATGTTTATAGCAGCATTATTTACAATTGCAAGGAGATGGAAACAGCCAAAATGTCCATCAACAGACAAGTGGCTAAACAAACTGTGGTATATACATATGATAGAATATTATGTAGCTTTAAGACAGAATAAACTTATGAAGTATGTAACAACATGGATGGACCTTGAGAACATTATGCTGAGTGAGACTAGCCAAAAACAAAAGGACAAATACTGTATGGTCTCACTGATATGAACTGACATTAGTGAATAAACTTGGAATATTTCGTTGGTAACAGAGACCATCAGGAGATACAAATAGGGTAAGATATTGGGTAGTTGGAGCTGAAGGGATATAGACGATGCAACAGGACTGAATACAAAATCTTAGAAATGGACAGCACAATACTACCTAACTGTAATACAATTATGTTAAAACACTAAATGAAGCTGCATGTGAGAATGAT
This sequence comes from Tamandua tetradactyla, assembly GCF_023851605.1. Taxonomy (NCBI): domain Eukaryota; kingdom Metazoa; phylum Chordata; class Mammalia; order Pilosa; family Myrmecophagidae; genus Tamandua; species Tamandua tetradactyla. The sequence goes on along the minus strand of NC_135353.1, from coordinate 24,952,911 downwards.
GGAGGAAGGAGGGCTGGGAACATAAATGAAATCAGAAAGAAAGATAGATGTTAAAGATTGAGATGGTATAATCTAGGAATGCCTAGAATGTATAATAGTGACTAAATGTACAAATTTTAAAAATGTTTTTGCATGAAGAAGAACAAAGGAACGTCATTATTGCAGGGTGCTGAAAATAGATGGTAATTAATATTTTAAAATGTCACCTTATGTGTGAGACTAAAACAAAAAATGTTTGTTACAAAGTTTATATTTTGACTAGTGCATTTCCTAATATAAGTTATGTAGATAGTTTGATTGAACACCAGAAGTACTTGGAATCTCAGGTAGGACATGAGATTTTGTTGGTTTGTCCAGAGTGATGCCCCGATGAATCCCAGAGTGATTCGATCAGTGAGTGGAAAAATATTTGCAAAGCCCCCTTTGGGGAATGGTGAGAACGGGGAGAAATGCAACTTCCCCAAGTTGAATTCTTGATATTCTCACAAGCAGTGTGGACAACCAAAGCTATAGGCTGAGCGCCCAGTCTTGGGGTTTGTTCATATGAAACTTAACCCCACAAAGGATAGGTCAAGTCTACTTAAAATTTAGGCCTAAGAGTCATCCCCAAAGAGAGCCTCTTTTGTGGCTCAGATGTGGCCTCTCTCTCTAGCCAACACAACAAGCAATCTCACCACCCTCCCCCTGTCTACGTGGGACATGACTCCCACAGGTGTGGACCTTCCTGGCAACGTGGGACAGAAATCCTAGAATGAGCTGAGACTCAACATCAAGGGATTGAGAAAAACCCTAGAATGAACTGAGACTCAGCATCAAGGGATTGAGAAAACCTTCTTGACCAAAAGGGGGAAGAGTGAAATGAGACAAAGTGGCAATGGCTGAGAGATTCCAAACAGTCAGAGGTTATCCTGGAGGTTATTCTTACGCATTAAGTAGATATCACCTTGTTGTTCAAGATGTAGTGGAGAGGCTGGAGGGAATTGCCTGAAAATGTAGTGCTGTGTTCCAGTAGCCATGTTTCTCAAGGATGATTGAATAATGATAAAGCTTTCACAGTGTGACTGTGTGATTGTGAAAATCTTGTCTCTGATGCTCTTTTATCTACCTTGTCAAGAAACGAGTAGAACATATGCAATAAAAATAAATAATAGGGGGAACAAATGTTAAAATAAATTTAGTTTGAAATGCTAGTGATCAATGAAAGTGAGGAGTAAGGGGTATGGTATGTATAATCTTTTTTTCTGTTATTGTTTTATTTCTTTTTCTGTTGTCTTTTTATTTCTTTTTCTGAATTGATGCAAATGTTCAAAGAAATGATGAATATGCAACTATGTGATGATATTGAGAATTACTGAATATATATGTAGAACAGAATTATATGTTAATGTTTTTGTTTGTTCTTAATTGTTTTAATTAATAAATAAATTTTTAAAAATTATCAAAAAAAAAAAAAACACCAAATGTGCTGGCACCACATAAGGCAGCCCTGGTTGTGGAAACTGAGAGGCAGAAAACTGGAGCCTAACACAAAAACAAGGAACCCACAGGAGTACACAGATGGGGAGACAGGGACTAGGAAATAAGCCAAGCCGCGTTCTTTGAATATGCCACCCTCACCAGCGCAGCCACGGGACCCATGACTCACACACCCTACACATCTAACTTCATTACCCGCCACTCCTCCCCATGCTCCAAGCCCCCCTGCCCCACCAAACCACAGAAAATGTACCCGCCCCACACCCCCACTGCAAGTGGAGTCCCACCCACCTTTCCAGAACCCCTCCCAAGCACCACCTCCCCCTCCCAGCTCCCTGCAGGCTGTCACCAGCGTATAAAGGTTGTGGGCGCTTAGGTTCATACTGAGGCTACACACGGCCCCCCTCAAAGTGTCACACAGCCTCACCCCCTCCCCACCTAAGCTCTGCACATCAGTTTATAGCACTCCTAGACCTGGACAAGTGTACAGCCCCCAGTCATGCCCTTCAGCTCTGGGAACGTCAGTTTATGGCACTCCTAGACCTGCACATGCACATGGCCCTCAGTCACACTTCCCAGGTCTGACAAAGCACTGACCTATGCAGCCAGGTCACATTTGCTCCCAGCCCATGAAGGCATAACACCGACCTGCTGCCATAGGTCTGCACATGCACACAAAGGGCCCCATGTCCCAGACGAGCACACACTGGGGTAATGACCCCCAGACCCATGCAACCATATAGTTACATCCTCCGTGGCCACAGAGTGCCCATATGCACAAGCACTAGCATAACACCCCTAAACAGCACCTATACCTGCACTGCAATACATCACCGAACTGTTGTGCCCAGTGCCATACCCTGCACCCTGCTACACCTCCTCCCTGCAAATACAAGGCTTTAGACTACCGGAGGAAATCAACTCCCAAAGTAAATCAGTCAAGATATTTACATGTGACGTAAACGACAGAAGATCACTAAGCATATCACAATGCAGACAGATATAGCTTAGCCTAATGGCCAAATTAAAGCAACAGAGGAGACACAGATGTTAGAATAGCTAATCAAAGATGTTCATAAAATTATACTTAATAAAATAAGCGGGATCACAAATGACATAAAGGAGATCAAGAAGACAGTAGAAGAGCATTGTGATGGTCAGCTTCATGTGTCAACTTGGCCATGTGGTGGTATCTGTTTGTCTGGTTGGGCAAATGCTGGCCTGTCTGTTGCAATGAGGACATTTCATAGAATTAGATCATGATCACGTCAGCTGCATCCACAGCTGATTTCATTTGTAATTAGCCAAGGAGAGTGTCTTCTGCAGTGAGTGATGCTCATTCTAATCACTGGATGTCTTTTAAGGAGGGTTCAGAAGAGACAGGCTCTTTTACTGCTTCGGCTGGCAAGACTCTCCTGTGGAGTTCATCCAGACCCTCCATCGGAATTATCGGCTTCACAGCCTGCCCTGCGGATTTTGGACTCTGTGTTCCAGCAGACACATGAGACACTTCTATAAATTTTATATTTGCAAGTGTTCCCTGTTGATTCTGTTTCTCTAGAGAACCCTAACTAATACACTGGCCTATTTGGAGGGGCCTGTGGAAAGAGAAACTGCAGGAAGGGCAAGAGGACTGCTGGGACTTTAGTCTTGTTATAGGTCTAGAAGAAATGGTTATGAAAAGAATTAGAAATATCTTCCAAGCCATTTGCTTCAGGGCCTTCATTTGCAGTTTCATCTGATCACTCTAGGGCTAATCCCTTCAGGAGGAGGTTGGGTGGCCAACTCCTCAAAACAGGCTGGAGGTGGGGTGGCTATGCCGTCAGGGTAAACTATTATAGGGTTAACTAGAGAAGACTCAGCATGACCTAGGTAGGGTTTCAACCTCACCCCCGACATCATTATCAATCTGTATGTCACCATCCCAGTTTTGAGGGTCTCACTCCTTCCCAATCAATGCCCTCGTTTTAATGGCAGACATCACACAAACATTGAGATTTCAGTTTACGTTGTAAAATTGCTACTCTAACAATAAAATTCTGAGTCTGATTTTCAGAGATCTCAAGTCTATGACTACAGGAAATAAAATTTTCCTTCAGGATACTCATAGAAACATCTACATCTGTCAGATGGTGCTTAAGCTTCTCATTTGAAGCCTTAAGCCCATCCCTTTCACTCCTTACTGTAGCCAGTGTATCTAACAACAACCAGCCAACATCTCTATACCTCTTATTTCCACAACACTCTGTAAAGGTTTCAAAAACATTATCCCCCAGAGCCTGGCTTCATACAAGTGAAGCATTAGGAGAATCAAATGGTGATATTTTGACTATCTCTTTTGCCAACTCACTCCATGGATTGGGAGTGTCATTCTGATTATGAGAATCAGAGTCCTTAGTGCCTTTGAGTCCAGTCAGAGTAGAAAACCATTCATAAAAACACATTTTTAAGATTTTGTTTCTTAAGAACCACTCCTGGTACCAAGACGTATTAGGTAGGGTTCTCTAGAGAAACAGAATCAACAGAGAACACTCGCAAATATAAAATTTATAAAACTGTCTCACGTAACCCTGGGAACGCAGAGTCCAAAATCCGCAGGGCAGGCTGTGAAGCCAATGATTCCGATGGAGGGTCTGGACAAGCTCTACAGGAGAGGCTTCCTGGCCGAAGCAGGAAGAGAGCCAGTCTCTTCTGAATCCTTCTTAAAAGGCTGCCAGTAATTAGATTGAGCATCACTCATTGAAGAAGACACTCCCCTTGGCTGATTACAAATGGAATCAGCTGTGGATGCAGCTTACATGATCATGATCTAATTCTATGAAATGTCCTCATTGCAACAGACAGGCCAGCACTTGCCCAACCAGACAAACAGATACCACCACTTGGCCAAGTTGACACATGAAGCTGACCATGACAAGCATAAAGAGGAATTTGAAAGAATATATAGAAAAATAGCAGATATCACAGAGATTAAAGACTCTGTTGACCAAATAAAGAACATACTAGAGGCATACAACAGCATATTCGAAGAGACCAGAGAAAGAATAAGCAATCTATAGGACAGGATAACCGATTTTGAACACTCAATACAGTAAATGGCAAAAAAAGATGGAAAAATTTGAATGGAATTTCAGGGAAATGATAGAAAAGCAAAGTGCACAAATATAAGAATCATTGGTGTCCCAGAAGGAGAAGGAGAAGAGAGGAGTAAAGGGCTAGGAAGAGTAGTTGAGGATATAAGGGGGGAAACTTCCCAACATTTATAAAGGACATAAATATACAAGTCAAAGAGTCACAACGAACTCCAAACCAAATAAATCCAAATAGGCCTTCCCAAGACACATACTAATCAGCCCGTCAAATATTGAAGAGTAGAAGAAAATTCTGAAAGCAGCAAGAGAAAAACAATATACTACATACAAAGGAAACCACATAACACTGACTTCAGACTGCTCAACTGACACCACTGAAGCAAGAAAGCAGTGGTATATTATATTTAAGATCCTAAAAGAGAAAGACTTCCAGCCAAGAATTCAGGGCCCAGCCAAATTGTTCTTCAAAACTGAGGGAGAGATTAAAATTTTCACGAACAAAGGCTTAGAGAATATGTCAATAAGAGTCCAGCTCTACAAGAAATAATAAAGGGAGTTCTACCGGCTGAAAAAAAAAGACAGGAGAGGGAGGTCTGGAGGGAGACGCAGAATTGAGGAGTACCAGTAAGGGTAACTTAAAGGATAAAAAGAGAAAGAGGGAAAACAACATATTGATCTGACAAATAAAATAAAAAAAGAAAAGATGGGGGATTCAAGAAATGCCTTTTCAGTAATAAATTTGAATGTTAATTGACTGAATTTACCAATTAAAAGATACAGATTGGCAGAATGGATTAAGAAATATAATCCAGTGCTCGCTTCGGCAACACATACACTAAAATTGGAACGATACAGAGATTATCATGGCCCCTGTGCAAAGATGACACCCAAATTCAGGAAATGTTCCATATTTAAAAAAAAAAGAAAGAAAGAAATAGAATCCAACTGTACACTGCTTACAAGAGACTCATCTTAGACACAGGATTCAAATAGATCGAAAGTGAAAGGGTGGAAAAAGATTTTCCATGCAGGTTTTAACTAAAATAAAGCAGGATACTAATATCGGACAAAATAGACTTTAAATGTAAAGACATCATAAGAGAGAAAGAAAGACACAATATATTAATTTAAGGGACAATTCACCAAGAACATATAATGATCATAAATGTATATGCTCCCACTCAAGGAGCTCCAAAGTACATCAGACAGACATTGGCAAACCTGAAGGGAGCAAAGGTATTTCAACAATAATAGGAGACTTCAATACACCACTCTACTCTATAGATAGAACAATCAGACAGAAGATCAAGAAGGAAATAGAGAAGTTAAATAATTTGATAAATGAATTAAACCTAACAGACATGTATACATCATTGTTCCCCAAAACACAAGGACAGACGTTCTTCTCTAGTGTTCATAGAACATTCTCCAGGATAGATCATATGCTGGGGCACAAAACAGGTCTTTATAAATTTAAAAACACTGAAATTATTCAAAGCACTTCCTCTGATCACAGTGGGATGAAGCTGGATCTCAATAACCACCAAAGGATGAGAATATTCACAAATATATGGAGATTAAATAACACACTCTTGAACAACCAGTAGGTCAAAGAAGAAATTGCTAGATAAATCAGTAGCTATCTGGAGATGAATGAAAATGAGAATACAACTTATCGAACCTATGGGATATGGCAAAAGCTGTAGCTGAGAGGGAAATTTATTGCCGTAAATGCCTATATTAAAAAACAAGAAAGAGCAAAAATCGAGGACTTAACAGCACACCTGGAGAAACTTGAGAAAGAACAGTAAACTAACCCCAATGAACAACACAAGGATGCCGCTATCACCACTATTATTCAACATTGTGCTAGAAGTTTTTGCTAGAGCAATCAGGCAGGACAAAGAAATAAAAGGCATCCAAATTGGAAAGGAAGAAGTAAACCTCTCATTATTTGTAGATGATATGATACTATACTTGGAAGATACTGAGAAATCTACTGCAAAGTTACTTGAGCTAATAAATAAATTCAGCAAGGTTGGCAAGATATAAAATTAATGTACAAAAATCAGTAACATTTCTATACACAAGCAATGACCTAGCTGAGGAGTCAGTTAAGGGAAAAAATTCCATTCAAAATAGCAACTAAATGAATCAAATATTTAGGAATGAACTTAACTAGGGATGTAAAGGACTTGTACACAGTAAACTACTGAACATTGCTAAAAGAAATCAAAGGAGATCTAAATAGATGGAATGACATTCCCTGCTTATGGATAGGTAGGCTAAATATAGTAAAGATGCCAATTCTACCCAAATTGATCTACAGATTCAATATAGTACCAATCAAAATCCCAACAACCTACTTTGAAGATTTGGAAAAGCTAAATACCAAATTCATTTGGAAGGGAAAGAGACGCCGAATAGTTAAAAGCATCCTAAAAAAGAAGAACGAAGTGGGAGAATCAACACTCCCTGACTATAAACCTACTATGAAGCCATAGTGGTCAAGACAGCATGGTACTGGCACAATTCCATTGACCAATGGAATTGAATCGAGACCCAGCAATAGCACTACTTGGTATATACCCAAAAGAGCTGAAAGCAATGACAAACAGACATTTGCACACCGATGTTCATAGCAGCATTATTCACAGTCGCCAAAAGATGGAAACAAACAAAATGCCCATCAACAGATGAGTGGATCAACAAAATGTGGTATATACATACGATGGAATATTATGCAGCAGTAAGACAAAATGATGTCCTAAATCACATGACAAGATGGATAAGCCTTGAGGATATAATGCTGAGTGAAATTAGCCAGACACAAAAGGATAAATGCTGTATATTCCACTCTTATGACCAGCATAAAGGTATAATCAGAGGCTTATAATAGAGAATATAGGGGACTTAGAGATACATAAAAGCTAAAGATAGGTGAACTGTTAGCTAATGAGGTTGTACTCCAACGTACGGGAATAGATAGGAGTGAAGGTGGTTCTCTAGTGAGTTTATAAGTAATATTACCATACTGAGGACAAAGAAGATTGAAAGGGGTTGTATACACCTACCTGTCCCACTGATTAACACTAGAAATATGAATTAGTTCTCACAAGAATTCTTCAAAGATATTCTTGTACAAAGAGTGTTTAAGTCCAAGGTACGGGGGAAAACTGCTATTGCATGCTATGAGCTATGTTCAAAAGGAAATCATCAGGCGCGGGCGAAGAAGAGCCTGCCGCTCGCGCGGTCTGTGAGCTCTGCTCTCAGCTGACTTGAGCCCGAGAATCAGCTCTGCGCCCCGCAGGTGCTCCTGGACCCATGTCTTCCCTGGCTTCGACCCTGAGTCGCCGCGGCAGCGGCCGAGGACGAGCTGGGCCGCGGCAGACACCTCGAAGCGAAGATGCCAGGTCGTCCTGAACTCAGCGGCGCAGGGGCGAGGACTCCACGTCCATGGGGGAGCTGCAACCTATGCCCGCCTCGCCCGGTGTAGACCTGCACAGCCCAGACACCTTGTTCTCCAGCCCCCCGCAGCTGCATTCCTCAACTATTCCTCTAGACTTTGACGTTAGTTCCCCACTGACATATGGAACTCCCAGCTCTCGGGTAGAGGGGACTCCACGCAGCGGTGTTAGGGGTACAACCTGTAAGGCAGAGGCCTGACCTCGGATCTGCCAGGAAGGGCCTGCAGGTGGATCTGCACACTGATGGGCCAGCAACAGAGGATATAGTGACGAGTGAGTAGTCTCTAGGCCAAAAACTTGTGATTTGGGGAACAGATGTAAATGTGGCAACATGCAAAGAAAATTTCCAGAGATTTCTTCAACAATTTACTGATCCTCTGGCTACAGAAGAAGAAAATATTTCCATAGACATTAGCAAGCCTCTGTATATGCAACGACTCGCGGAGATTAATATTATTGGAGAGCCATTTTTAAATGTAAACTGTGAACACATAAAATCATTTGACAAAAATCTTTACAGGCAACTCACGTGCTACCCACAGGAAGTTATCCCAACTTTTGACATGGCTGTCAATGAGATCTTCTTTGATCGTTATCCTGACTCAATATGAGAACATCAGATTCAAGTAAGACCATTCAATGCATTGAAGACTAAGAATATGAGAAACCTAAATCCAGAAGACATTGACCAGCTCATTGCCATCAGCGGCATGGTCATCTGAACGTCCCAGTTGATTCCAGAGATGCAGGAGGCCTTCTTCCAGTGCCAGGTGTGCGCCCATACAGCCCGCGTGGAGATCGACTGTGGCCGCATCGCTGAGCCCTGCGTGTGAGAGCACTGCCACACCACCCACAGCATGGCATTGGTGCACAACCGCTCCACCTTCTCCGACAAGCAGATGATCAAGCTCCAGGAGTCTCCCGAGGACATGCCGGCAGGACAGACACCTCACACCATCATACTGTTTGTTCACAATGACCTTGTTGACAAAGTTCAGCCTGGTGACAGAGTGAACGTTACAGTTATTTACAGAGCAGTGCCCATTCGCATCAATCCCAGAGTGAGTAACGTGAAGTCTGTCTACAAAACCCATATTGACGTCATTCACTTTCGGAAGACGGATGCAAAACGTCTGCATGGCCTGGATGAAGAAGCAGAACAGAAACTTTTCTCAGAGAAACGTGTGGAATTGCTTAAGGAACTTTCCAGGAAACCAGACATTTATGAGAGACTTGCTTCAGCCTTGGCTCCGAGCATTTATGAACATGAAGATATAAAGAAGGGAATTTTACTTCAGCTCTTTGGAGGAACAAGAAAGGATTTTAGTCACACAGGAAGGGGCAAATTTCGTGCTGAAATCAATATCCTCCTTTGTGGTGATCCTGGCACCAGTAAGTCCCAGTTGCTGCAGTACGTCTATAACCTGGTTCCCAGGGGCCAGTACACGTCCGGGAAGGGCTCCGTGCTGTTGGCCTCACTGCCTATGTCATGAAAGACCCCGAGACCAGGCAGCTGGTTCTGCAGACAAGAGCCCTGGTCCTGAGTGACAATGGCATTTGTTGCATCGATGAGTTTGACAAGATGAACGAGAGCACAAGGTCCGTGCTGCACGAAGTGATGGAACAACAGACCCTCTCAATTGCGAAGGCTGGGATTATTTGTCAGCTCAATGCACGTACTTCCATCTTGGCAGCAGCAAACCCTATCGAGTCTCAGTGGAACCCAAAGAAGACCACCATTGAAAATATCCAGCTGCCTCACACATTGTTATCAAGGTTTGACCTGATCTTCCTCATGCTGGACCCCCAGGATGAGGCCTACGATCGGCGCCTTGCGCACCACCTCGTGGCCTTGTACTACCAGAGTGAGGAGCAGTTGGAGGAGGCGGTCCTGGACATGGCCGTGCTGAAGGACTACGTTGCTTATGCCCACAGCTCCGTCATGCCGCGCCTGAACGAGGAGGCCAGCCAGGCCCTTATCGAGGCTTATGTAGACATGAGGAAGATTGGTAGTAGCAGAGGAATGGTTTCTGCATACCCTCGACAGCTGGAATCATTGATTCGCTTAGCAGAAGCCCATGCCAAAGTGCGGTTTTCAAACAAAGTTGAAGCAATTGATGTCGAAGAGGCAAAACGCCTTCACCGAGAGGCTCTGAAGCAGTCAGCAACTGATCCCCGGACTGGCATTGTGGACATATCTATCCTCACCACAGGAATGAGAGCTACTTCTTGTAAACGGAAAAAAGAATTAGCTGAAGCTTTGAAAACACTTATTTTATCTAAGGGCAAAACACCAGCTCTAAAATACCAGCAACTTTTTGAAGATATTCGGGGGCAATCTGACATAGCAATTACCAAAGATATGTTTTAAGAAGCACTGCGTGCCTTGGCTGATGATGACTTCTTGACAGTGACTGGAAAAACTGTTCGCTTGCTCTAAAGATGCTGTGAATTGAGCTGTGTGTTCTCTCTTCTGCATTGGGAAACTTCACTTGTTTGCACTTCTTTGCAGCATAGAGGCTAATTAGCTTAGTCTGCTGCCATCAGTGGGGATAAATTCTTAAGTCATTTTTTAACTATATAGAAATTTTTCTATCCAGGGTGTCTGTTCTCCTAGTGAAGTATTTTCATATTTTAACATTTTAAGTAAAAATATTATGCCAATTTACAAAAAGACAAACAATAGAGACTATTTTCTTGAAGTGCAGAGTTTTAGTACCAGGGCTTTAAATCTGTATACTAACTAGTCCATATACTCAAATAAATAACTGGTGTTTTTTTGAAGAGGACAGTTTGAGGTCATGATTTTTTTGTGCTAGACTTTCTAATAGCGGTCATCCACATGCTTGGGGTTTTTGTAATTTGAGATAGTAGATTCAACCGGAGTATACAATTCAATGTGAGTTCATTGAAAAACTGGAGCCATGGTCCCTTTCAGCACTCAAGTGTAATTCTTTCAGAGCCCATCGTGCATTGTTCCCATGGATACCGTAAGATCCAAAAGTAAACTGTAAAGAGGGTGATTGGAAATGCTTAGATGCTGGATTTATTCCTACCACACTTCATTGTATCATGTAAAAATTTTCTTAAATAAATGATTCAGAATAAGTGAAAAAAAAAAAAAGGAAATCATCAGCACTGCCACAGCAACAGCAGAGATAAATAATGGGGGGAGGGACAAAAGTTAAGAGGAGGTTTAGATTTCCTATTTGGAGAGGTTGTGTTTATTGGTTTTCTTTCTCTTGGGAACAATGAAATTATCTAAAATTGAGAATGTTGATGGACAGTGGACTTGGGCCCTCTACATGATGCCCGATGAATGCAGGTGGCTGAAAGATGCACTGATGGAGAAGTAGATTGGCGAACGATGGTGTATACTTATGAACAAAGGTTGTGCTGCTACAAAAAGGAACAATGTCATGAGGCCTGCAATGATGTGAATGAACTCATGTGGGACATTTAGTGAGACAAAATAAGCCAGAAACAAAAGAACAAGAATCGTATGGTCACTTTTAGAAAATGCTTATAAGAAAACAGGGGCCTACATTGTGAGCTTTTAGAGCAGACACATGAAGTTCAGAGTGGTGATATTATTTCCGGATTTTGAAAGGCTGTTTTATATATATAACTTGATATTTAGAGAAAAGAACGAAGCTGAACAGGTTGGGGTTAAAGTAATTCAGAACATAGGGGTAAGGAAGACAGTGTCTGTATTTTAGAACCACACATACTCTTTGAGACCAATGGAAGAAAGGTTTATTTGGTCAAGAACTGAAATTTTCTGTAGCGCATAATCTAGTTCAACCTATCTGTATAGCTCATTTGAACAATTGAAACACAGGAAGCACAGAATAAGAAAGAGGTTCTTTAATTCCGTATAGATTACTGTAATGACTGGATATATCCTACAGTATATTAAGCAGATAATCAAAAAGTATTGGCAAAGTCCCCTGAGGGATGGGAGAAAGAATGTGGAACTATTAAACCTTATCATCAGGGAGTCCCCTGATAATGTATCAAACTTTAGGGACACCCAAATCAATAGGCCATGCCCTCGATCATGAGGCTTACTGTTGTGAAGCTTATTTAGGTAGTGGAGAAGCTTAGACTACCTATAGGCATGCCTAAGAGTTACTTCTGGAGGACCTCTGTTGTTGCTCAGATGTGGCCTCAGTATCTCTAAGCCCAACTCTTCAAGTGAAATCATTGCTCTCCCACTTACGTGGGACATGACACCCAAAGGTGAAAGTCTCCCTGGCGACGTGGGAGATGACTCCCAGGGATGAATCCAAACCTGGCATCGTAGGATCAAGAATTCCATCCTGACCAAAAGGGGGAAAAGAAGTGTACTTAATAAAGTATCAGTGGTAGAGAGAGTTCAAATAGAGTTGAGAGGCTACTCTGGAGGCTGCTCTTATGCAAGTTTCGGTTAGAACTTGCTACCTATTATAACCTGCCAACCACCAACCAGGACCAGTCCAGCCAATCCTAAAGAACACCTAGGGCAATATAAAATATTCCACAAGGGTTCTGCGCTCAAGAGTGACTTCCAAGAAACCTACAACCTCCAGATGGGTCGCTGATCTGGATAAATCCTGAAACCTAGTCCATCCTCTCCAGAACATCAGATAGTTCCATCTCCATACCCCATATTAGTGACAGACCCTTCCAATATGAAAAATTTAGAATTGCCATAGCCCAAACACCCATAAAGAGAGGGATGGAAAGATCAAAGGTGATGGTGGAGTTATACAGAGAAGATAGGATTTAACATATAAATATGAATGCTTAATCATTACATTGATACCTCTTTTAGTATCCAGTATTTTAGAACAGTTAGAAGTAAAAACCTGAAATTGTGACACTGTAACCCATGTCAAACTCTGAAATATGTTCTACAACTAATTGTGGTGCTGTGCTTTGAAATTTATTGCTTTTTTGTATGTATGTTATTTTTCACCAAAAAAGAAGGAAAAATTCTTTTGTGATGATAAAAAAATATTTAAGCCCTCTAGCCTCCTATATTCTGGAGGAGCTAGAAAGAAAAATATGAGAGGATAGTATGGTAGCTTATGACAAACTCTGGGATCTGTCCTGTAACTACTTGTTGAAGAGTGCTTTGAAAACTATTGTTTTTTTATTTCTTTGCTTTGTATATATGTTATAGTATACAATAAAAATGTTAAAAATTAAAAAAACAAGAAAGAGCAAAAATTGAGGACATAACTGCTCACCTAGAAGAACTTGAGAAAGAACAGGAAACTAACCCAAAGCAAATAGAAGAAGAGAAATAACAAAGATTAAAGCAGAGTTCAATGAATAGGAAAACAAAAGAACAATGGAAGGAATTAATAAAACCAAAAGTTGGTTCTTTGAGAAAATCAATAAAATTGACTGGCCACTAGCAAGACTGACAAAGATAAAAAGAGAGAGGATGTAAAGAAACATAATCAGAAATGAGAAGGGGTGCATAAACACAGATGCTGAAGAAATAAAAGAAATCATAAGATGATACTATGAACAACAATATGCCAACAAAATAGACAACTTAGATGAAATGGACAAATTCCTGGAAACACACAAACAAACTACACTGAATCAGGAAGAAATAAAAGATCTCAACAAACCAATCACAAGTAAAGAGATTCAATCAGTTATCAAAAATTTTCCTACTAAGAAAAGCCCAGGGGCAGATGGCTTCACAAAGGAATTTTATCAAACATTCTAAAAATAAATAACCCCAATCCTGCTCAAACTTTTCCAAAAAATTGAGGAAAAAGGAACTCTACCTAACTCACTGTATGAAGCTAATATCATTTTAATACCAAAGCCAGGTAAAGACGCTATAAGAAACGAAAATTACAGGCCAATCTCCCTAATGAACATAGATGCAAAAATTCTCAACAAAATATTAGCAAATCGAATCCCACAGCACATAAAAAGAATTATACACCATGACCAAGTGAGGTTTATACTATGGATGCAAGGATGGTTCAACGCAAGAAAATCAATTAATGTAATACAGCAAGTTAACAAATTGAATGGGAAAAATCACATCATCTCGATTTATGCCGAAAAAGCATTTGACAAAATGCAGCATCCTTTTCTTATAAAAACACTCCAAAAGATAGAAATCAAAGTTAACTACCTCAATATGATAAAAGGAATATATGAAAAATCGATAGCCAGCATCATACTCAATGGAGAAAGCCTGAAAGATTTCCCCCTAAGAACAGGAACCAGATGAGGATGTCCACTGTTGCCACTATTATTCAACATTGTACTAGAAGTTCTGGCTTGAGCAATCATGTAGGACAAAGAAATAAACGGCATCCTAATTGGAAAGGAAGAGTTAAAACTTTCATTATTTGCAGATGAAACGATACTATATTTGGAAGATCCTGGGAAATCTATGGCAAAGTTACTTGAGCTAATAAACAGATTCAGCAAGCTGGCAAGATATAAAATTAATGTGCAAAAATCAGTACCGTTTCTATACCCAAGCAATGACCTAGCTGAGGAGTTAAGGAAAAAATTCCATTCAAAATAGCAACTGAAAGAATCAAGTACTTAGAAATGAACTCAACTAGGGACATAAAGGACTTGTACACAGAAAACTACATAACATTGCTAAAAGAAAAATTAAAAATCTAAATAGATGGAAGAACATTCCCTGCTCATGGATAGGAAGGCTAAATAGAGTTAAGATGTCAATTCTACCCAAACTGATCTAAAGATTCAACACAGTACCAATCAAGATCCCAATGACCTACTTTGAAAACTTGGAAAAACTAATTACCAAACTCATCTGGAAGGGAAAGAGACCCTGAACAGTTAAAAGCATCCTAAAAAAGAAGAATGAAGTGGGAGGATTAACACTTGCTGTTTTAAAACCTATTATAAAGCCACAGTGGTCAATGCAGCATGGTACAGGCACGAAGATAGAAGCATTGACCAATGGAATTGAATCGAGAGTACAGAAATAGACCACCAAATCTATGGTCAACTGATTTTTGACAAGGCCTCCAAATCCTCTCAACTGGGACAAAATGGTCTTTTTTAATAAATGATATAAAGGAAGAATTGGATATCAATAGCCAAAAAATGAAAGAGGACCCCTATCTTACACCCTATACCAAAATTAACTTAAAGTGGGTCAAACACCTAAATTTAAGAATTAGCAACATGAAGCTTCTAGAAGAAAATGTAGGGAAACCTCTTCAAGACCTAGTAATAAGAGGTAGCTTCCTATACTTTACATGCAAAGCATGAACAACAAAAGAAAAAATACGTAAATAGGGAACTCCTCAAAATTAAATGCTTCTATACCTCAAAAGACTTTGTCAAGAAGATGAAAAGGCAGCCAACTCAATGGGAGAAAATATTTAAGAGATCAGACAAATCAACAACAAAAGAACATACGACCCAATTATAAAATGGGCTAAAGACATGAATATGCATTTTTTATGAAGAGCAAATGCAGATGGTTCAAAAGGACATGAAGAGATATTCATTTTCATTGGCTATAAGAGAAGTACAGATCAAAACTATATTGAGATACTACCTCACACCTATAAGAATGGCTGCTATCAAACAGATCAGAAACTCTAAATGTTGGAGAGGACGTGGAGAAATTGGGACACTTATGCACTGCTGGTGGGAATGTATAATGGTGCAGGCACTATGGAAGACTGTTTGGAGGTTCTGTAGGAAACTAAATATCGAGTTGCCCTCTGACCCACCAATAGCACTACTTGATAAATACCCAGAAGAGCTGAAAGCAATGACACAAACAGACATTTGCACACCGATGTTCATAGCATCATTATTCACAATCACCAAAAGATGGAAACAATCCAAACACCCATCAACAGACGAGTGGATTAGCAAAAAATGGTATATACATATGATGGAATATTATGCAGCAGTAAGACAAAATGACATCCTGAAGCACATGACAAGATGGATGAGACTTGAGGACATAATGCTAGTGAAATAAGCCAGACACAAAAAAATAGATACTGTAAGATTCCATTTTTATGACCATTGTAAAGGTGGCAGAAGGATGCACTGACTGAGAAGTAGATTGGCCAATGATGGTGTATACTTATGAACAAATATTGTCTTGCTACGAAAAGGAACGAAGTCGTGAGGCATGCAACGGTGTGAATGAACATGTGGGACATTTAGTGAGGCAAAATAAGCCAGAAACAGAACAACAACAATGGGTATGGTTTTCGTTAGAAAAAGCTTATAAGAAAACGGACCTAGATTGTAAGCTTCCATAGCAGATAAATTAAGTCTGGAGTGGTAATTATTTTTTCTGAATTTTGAGAGGCTGTTTTATATATATAATACTGATATTTAGAGACTAGAACAAAATCGATCAAGTTAAGGTTAAAGTAATTCAGAATGCAGGGGCAAGGAAAACATTGTCTATATTTTAGAACCGTACATACTCTTTGAGGCCAAGGGAAGAAAGGTCTATTTGTTATAGACCCGAAATATTCTGTAACACATAACCTAATCCAACTTATCTGTATACCTCATTTGAACAACTGAAACACAGGAAGCCCAGAATAGAAAGAGGTCCTTTAATCCTGTATAGATTAATATTATACGAGGATACATCCTAGAGTATATTAAGCAGATAGTCTAAAAGTGTTGGCAAAGTCCCTTGAGGAATGGGAGAAAAAATGTAGAACTATTAAACTTTACCATCAGGGAATCCCCTGATACAGTGTCAAACTTTAGGGACACCCAAATCAATAGGCCATGCCCTTGATCTTGAAGCTTATTCTTGCAAAGCTTATGTGGGTAGCACAGAAGCTTAGCCTACCTATAGGTATGCCTAAGGGTTATTTCTGGAGGACCTTTTTTATTGGTCAGATGTGGACTCACTCTCTCTAAGCCCAACTCTGCAAGTGAAAGCATTGCCCTCCCCCCTACCTGGGACATGACATCCAGGTATGAAAGTTTCTCTGGTGGATTGAGAGATGACTCCTAGGGATGAATCCAACCCTGGCACTGGGGGATCAACAATTTCATCCTGACCAAAAGGGGGAAAACAAGTGTAACTAATAAAAGTATCAGTGGCAGTGAGAGTTCAAATGGAGTCATGAGGCTACTCTGGAGGTTGCTCTTCCTCAAGCTTCAGTTAGATATTGGTACTTATCATAACCTGCCAAACCCCAATCAGGAGCATTCCAGCCAATCCTAAAGAACACCTTGGGCACTATATAAGATTAAACAAGAGTTCCATGCACTAGAGTAACTGTCCAGAAACCTACAACCTCCAGATGGGTCCCTGAACCAGATAAATCCTTAAACCTAGAGGGCCCAGCCTCTCCAGAACATTGGATAGTTCCATCTCCCTACCCCATATTAGTGACAGACCCTTCCAACATGAAAATTTAGAATGCCTATAGCTCAAACATCCCTAAAGAGTAGGATAAAAAGATCAAAGTTGATGGTGGAGTTATACAGAGAAGATAGGATTTAACAAATAAATATGATTGCTGAATCATTAAATTGATATCTCTTTTAGTCTCCAGTATCTTAGAGGAACTAGAAGTAAAAAGCTAAAATTGTAGAATCATAACCCATGCCAAACTCTGAAATATGTTCTACAACTAATTGTGGTGCTGTGCTTTGAAATTTGTTGCTTTTTTGTATATATGTTATTTTTCATAAAAAGAAAAAACAGTCGATTGTGATGATAAAAAAATGTTTATGCCTGCTAGCCCCCTATATTCTGGATCAGCTGAAAGGAAAATTCTGAGATGATCGTATGGTAGCCCATGACAAACTCTGGGATCTGTCCTGTAACTACTTGTTGAAGAGTGCTTTGAAAACTGTTGTTTTTATTTCTTTGCTTTGTATATATATTGTATTATACAATAAAAAAGTTATTTTTAAAAAACCAAACATGTCACCCAATGAAAGAGAAGCTGCAAGTAGGGCAGAGACAAGGGCCAGCTGGTTCAAAAAGGGAGAGAGCAATGAAATGGATGGATTTGAGAATAGCTGTCTACCCAGGATGGGTGGAAGGGGGAACCCAATCCCCCAGCATGGAGAGTCAGGGGAGAGGGAGGAACTTCCTTCCAGGGTTTTGGCACTAGAAATGAAAGTCTTGGGCTGGGTGGAGGTCGGAGACAAGAAACAGAGACAGAGACACAGCACCGGCAGTGGGGGAAGTATGGTTTATTAGCAGAGGAGTAACAGGGAGAGTTGACTGAAGAATTCAACTCTCTCCTACCTGGATTTGAGTAGCTTTTAAGAAATTTAGGGGTAGAGTTAGGTGGGTTTCTCACAGGTGGGCCCTTGGAAGTTTGGTGGTCTTCCATTGGTGAAAACACTGTTTTATTTCTGCAATGTTGTAACTGCGGGAGGGGGGAGCTGCGGGAGGGGGCAAGGGAGTTGTTTCAAAGAATACTGCAAGGTTGTAACTGCCCGAGGGCAAATGTTTGTGCACAAGGATTTATCACCAGGTGACAGCCTGAGAGCCTTGAGATGTTGATTCTCTGCAGCTCTATCTTCGTAGTCGCTTGTTTCTCCAGTTCAGCTCTCACATCATAGATAAATTGATTAAATTTAGAATTTGGTCAATTTATAATAAAAAAAATGATTTTTTACTAGCAGTCAATAAGAGGGAGGGGTAAGGGGTATGGTATGTATGAATTTTTTTCTTTTCATTTCTTTTTCTGAATTGATGCAAGTGTTCTAAGAAATGATCATGGTGATGAATAGACAGTTATGTGACGATATTGTGAGTTACTGATTATATGCAACAAAATGATCATATGGTAAGAATGTTCATGTTTGTATTTTGTTATGTTTAAAAAAATTTAAAAATCGTTAAAAAAATGATTTTTCTTCACAGGACACCATGCAAAAGAGAATAAAGAAAAATAACAGGTAAAGTGACTATTTGAGGGCAGGCAAGGGTGGCTCAGTGGCAGAGTTCTCACATGTCATGCCAGAGACCTGGGTTCGATTCCCAGTGCTGCCCATACCAAAACAAAAAAAAGGAGAGAGAGAAACTATTGCAAAACCATATATCTGGCAAAAGAATTTTGCGTAGTATATATAAATAACATAATTCAATACCGTTTATCCAGGGTATGGAAACATGAATAAAAAAGTAAGGATAAAAAATAAAGAAATAATATGAGGGATAAAGGGTAAAAATATGGGTAGGTTGAAATACTGGTAGTCAATGAGAGAGAGAGAGGTAAGGGGCATGGGATATATGAGTTTTTTCTTTTTTTCTTTATTTCTCTTTCTGGAGTGATGCAAATGTTCTAAAAATGATCATGGTGATGAATATACAACTGTGTGGTGATATTGTGAGCCACTGATTGTACACCATGTATGAACTATATGTGTGTGCATATTTCTCAATAAAAATTAAAATAATAATAATAATAAGAGCTCATACTCAGTGGTGAGAGACTGAAAGTTATACCCTGATGAGAGGAATAAGACACAGATACATGCTTTCACCACTTCTATTCACCTATACTGGAATTTCTAGGCTGATAAATTAGGCAAGAAAAAAGGAAAACATCAAAATTGGAATGGAAAAAGAATTATCTCTTTATGCAGATGACATGATCTTACAAATAAAATATACTAATATCAAATATTGCATGCATGATGAAAAAAGTTTGGTAGATCCTCAAATATTAGACAAAGAATTATGATATGATCCAACAAAATCACTCCTAGATAGCTACACAAAAGAACTGAAAACAGGTATTTAAAAGAACATGAATATTCATAGCAGAACTATTCATAGTAGCCAAAAGGTGAGTACAAACCGATGCCCATCAACTTATGGACAAGTTAAAGATAGCATATAAACATAAGGAATATTATTCACCCGTAACAAATGAAGTGCTGTTAAAAGTTACTATGTGGATTCAAGTTAAATGAATACATAGTGCTAAGTGAAAAAAAGTCAGCCACAAATGGTAAGGTATTGTATATGATTCCATTTATATGAAATATCCAGAATATATAAATCCATAGAGACAGGAAATAAATTATACTATTAGGAAAAGGGGGGGAATGGGACAAAGTGAAATTGCATGTTTCTGTGCAGTGTGAATTCTCTGATGACTTAGAAGGCATACACTCAAGAAAAATTTCATCATATTTGAACATTTACAGGTTCTCTATCCTGAAAAGTTTCTAAAGTGAGAAAGCTGATTGGAGCTGGGAGAGACTACTTTCACAACTATGGAAGGTTTCCTTGTAGTGAGAATTCTCTCATTCCTGAAAGTTGGATTTCCGAGGGAAGTTCCTGCACAATGGGAATATTTATATAGTTTCCTTCTCATATGGCTACTCTGATATCTGGTGAAATGCACGCACTGTTGGAAATTTTACTCAGAAGTCAAAAATTCAAAGAATTTCTTCTCTGCCTTGTGAGATCAGATCATTGAAGACTGAGTTAAATATTCACAAACAGCTTTGATTCTAATGTATAAATATAATATAGAACCACTTTTGAATGGGGAATCCAAAAAAGGACAAAAAACCGCAAAAACAAAATAAAATGATGGATAGCAAGAAAAGGACTTGGGGTTCAGAGGAACATGAAGTTAGAAGTGAAAAGTCCCCCTTGCATGCTGCACTTAAGAAAAAACAAAACAACAACAAAACCCAAACCTCAACCACTTCAAGAAAACACAGACTTGAGGAATTTTGATGAATGAGTTTTTCTCCATATTCAGCACTCACTAAAACACTTATGCTCAATTTTGGGCATCACAGCACTTGGAAAGTGATATGGAGAACATGGAGATTCTCACGACAACACAAAACAAACAAACAAACAGCAGTAAACCTTTTGCTGAATCACTGTAAATATGTTTATGGTTGTGATTTTCTTTACCCAAAACTGATAGATGAAATCAAAATACAGGATGGTTCTTCTGACGTGTGCTTCAACATAGTTGTGATTGTGACATATATATGGCCTTCATCTATGTTCTTTGTTATTTGAAGACATTTGTCTAACATTTTCTCATGAGAAATTTTGTACATAGAAAAAAGTTTTTAAAAAGTTGCACACTGACTACCTCTAGATTCTGCATGACAATCCAAACGTTAGTGTTTTTTTTTTTTTTTAACATTGTAGGAATCATTTAAAATCTCTGCCTAGTATCTCCTCTCACTGATGCATGGGTTAATTTAGGTAAACAGTCCCCTATTTTGGAAGTACTCATTGGTTCAAAATACCCCAAGTTATAAATAATGACTGAAGAAAACCTCTGAGCACACATATGCTGTTTGCTGAATTATTAAGGGCTATGACAGCTTGTAGGCAGGGATGTTTGTGCCACTGCCCCTAAACTTTTTAATCGATCTTTGGCAGGGGATTAAAGATTCAATGGAGAATACAATGTATAAGAGAGCTTAAAAGAACAAGTTGGAAGGAATAAAAAGCTCAGAGCATGCATGCCCTCATGTGTATCCATGGGGGGGTGGGCTGTCCCCGGAGTCTATTTGTTCTACTCTAGGGATCCCACTATGGTTCAGCCGCCCCTGCCTGATGGGCTCAGATGCCCCAGGCTTGAGTCCAGAGTCAAACATTAGAGTGCTGACTGTACCACTTGGCAAACATCTAACTGATCCTCGTCAAGGGAACTTTAGACCAAGGTAGGCTCCCAGTGGAGCTTATGTGGGGAAGGTGAGTGTCTAAGGGAGAGGACCTTGGGCATAAGTGTCTCAGGCTTCAGCCCTGAAAAATAACTCCTTATTCACTGAGACCACAATCTCATAACTCTTCTGGGCCCTGTCCTTGTAGAGGCCCTCATACTGGTACCCTGATGTCCCCACTATTCTTTAAGATGTACATGGCAATATCTTCTAAGCATTCAGGTGATTAAAACAGCACAAGACCTCCTTTAGACCCAGATGCATCAATAACAATTTCACATCAGGAACATGGATTACAGCGGCACAAACGTGGATGAGGGGGCTGAGAACAGGTGAAAACACAAAGAAAACAGCACCTCCAATTCATGGCATCTCATGAATGACTGCACCATAGTATCCATTCCTTAAAACCAGTCCCTTGTCCTTAGGACTAAACACTCTAAAGGAAAGAAGGCAACAGAGGTATCATGATATCCAGAATGGTAGGGTCACAGTAAACTTATATCAGCAGTCTTTCCCTGCTGGTCTGCAGTGCTCCACGGCCCTCATCCTTCAGCAAAGGCTCCCACTGAAGTTAGATAATCTCCACTCCACATGGAAATAGACTCCATTCCCCAGCAGGTCTTAGGCTCTCTCTCTCTCTCTCTCTCTCTCTCTCTCTCACACACACACACACACACACACACACACACAGAGAGAGAGAGAGAGAGAGAGAGACACTGTCAGACCAAGGAACTCTGCAGGGGGGAAGCCCCTGACGACAGAGATCTTGGTCTAGGCGTACTGTCCCACATCACTGGGCCTGGGACTGCCATTGTCTACCCAGAGACACTGTGCTGCTCAGAGGCCCTAGCAAAGGGGATTATGCCACAAGAGTCCAGTCTAATCAATGCAGGGGTTTCCTGCCACAAGTAGCTCTCAACACTGGAAGTACCGACATCCAGAGGGCAGTAGAATCCCTTTCCTCACCTAGGGACACATAGGAGCCTGACCTGCAGAGACGCCTTCTGGTACCCAGTAGCTGCATCATCAAGGATGAGTGGAAGCCCCAGCCGCATGAGATAAACCAAGCATAACAATATAACACCCATGGGCTTGGAAAATCAGATTGTCATGAAACCTACAGCCCACGACACAAGGCCAGGACCTGCATGCAAATCTAAACATGCTGTGTGTGTGATAAAATAAAACTCGAAACAGGACCTCAGTTTTCTAGCTAAAAGGTTCAGGATATAGTCGAAAATCATCCTTCATACAAAACCCCAGGAAAATTACAATTTGAATGAGGAAAGTCAATCAACTGAGGAAGAATGGAAAAAGAGGAATCTGATGTCAATTACTGAGCAAGGAATTGAAAGGAGTTGCATTAAAAAAAAAGGATTCACCAAGTAGTTAAAAATTCTCTTGACCATTTCACAAAATAAATAGACTTTCTTAAAAAGAATCGAACTGGAAACCATAGAACTGAAAAATACAGTAAGAGGGAACAACCACCTCATTGGACAGCCTCACTAGTAGAGCAGACGTGACAAGAGGACAGAGTTGTGAACTTGAGGGCACATCAACAACACCTACCCAATCTGAAAACCAGAGACAAAGACACACAAGAACTCAATAAGTCCCAGTGCCCTCATCCGCGTGGGATGGTATCAGAAGCCAACATCAGGTCATTAGAGTCCTGGAAGGAGTGGGGGAAACAGAGGGTGTCTGGTGAGCGTCAGAAGGAACAATGTGCGAAACCTTTCCATCTTTGGTGAAATATAAACCCAGAGAGTCATGAGCGGGGTGAACCCCAAAGAGGATAAACACAAAGCAAACCACACATGGGAGCGCCGGGTGGTGCCCGGATACCTGAATTGCGCGGAAAATCCACAGAAACTGAGAAGCTTGGGGACGACCGACTGGGCTCGGAGCAGGTGGAAAGAGGGTTCCCAGCTGCTCAGGCTCCGCAGGGGCTGATGGGGGAGCAGCCCCCCCTGGGGTGACACCGCCTGGCCCCGCCCCTCCCCTGGGGGCCACTGAGGAGGAGGGACCGGAAACAGGGGCACTTCCCTCAGGGCTTGGCGCCCTCTGGAGGTCCCGCTCTCGTCCGCAGCCACGTGGGTCCTGCGCGGGTGAGCTGGGCAGAGCCGGCAGCTGAGGAGGTGAGTCCCGAGGGACCAGACGGAGGGCGGGGCCGGCACTGCCCAGAGGGCGCGCGTTGGCTGGACTCTTCCTCCTCCAGGGCTGCGCCCACTGACCACCTGCAGCCCTGCCCTGACTGACGAGCCGGGGAGGAGCGACCTTGGTGAGGCCCCCATCGGCCTCGGTCCCGGCTTCCCCGCGGCGCCTTCCCCGGGTGGTTCTGGGGCCGGGACGCCCCTGCGGGCAGCGCGACGTCGCGGAAGGGCGCGGGGGACCACAGCCTGCGCCTCGGCTTCGACTGAACCCAGATTTTGAACTTTCCGAGGAAGGTCCCTCTGACCTTTCCCCAAGTGCCCTGTGGCTCACGCACCGCCTTATTCCTTGGCCCCTGACGGCGGGATCACGACAGGGATGGTTGGGAGAGGAAACCCCCAGCCTCTTGGGAACTTTCAGTGGGGTGCGAGGGGAGCTTCTCACGGGAGATTGGAGGGGAATTTCTCTTCGGGGCGCGAGGGGAGCTTCTCACGGGAGATTGGAGGGGAATTTCTCTTCGGGGCGCGAGGGGAGCTTCTCACGGGAGATTGGAGGGGAATTTTTCTTCGGGGCGCCGGGGGGAACTTCTCACTGGAGATTTGAGGGGAATTTCTCTTCGGGGTGCGAGGGGAACTTCTCACGGGAGATTGGAGGGGAATTTCTCTTCGGGGTGCGAGGGGAACTTCTCACGGGCGATTTGAGGAGAATTTTCCTTCAGGGCGTGAGGGGAACTTCTCACTGGAGATATGAGGAGAACTTTTCATCGTGGTGTGAAGGGATCTATTCATTTGGGGGTGTGAAGAAAACTTTTCAGTACAGGTGTGAAGGGACCTTTTCATTGAAGGTGTGCAGGGAACTTTTCTTTTGAAAGGGCCTGTGAAAGGAAACCCAGAGTATCAGGGGAATGTAAGCGTCCTAAGATCAGTCGTGACAACCAATAAAACTTTTCTGGAGCGTTTGCACTATATCAGGCACACTGCCATTTGCTTTCCTAGCACTGCATCTAAGCAGCAGATTTTTAAAAGTAGACGCTATTATTCTGTTCTTAAGTTAACGGCTCGGGTGAGCAGTTAAATAACTTGCTGAGGGTCGGGCAGCTAGCAGGTTCCATATGCCGAGATGATGTATCGCCTCCTCATAGTCAAGGAGAGGCCTGAGCATTTGATTTTCGTTCTTCCAGTCCAGGAGACCACAGGCAGACATAGAGAGCCCAGAGCACACCTGGGCAGTTCTAGGCCTTAGCACTTATGTAGGCATGTGTGTGTCTGCCTCCTCGACCTCAGAGTCTCCACTGAGTCCATTTTGATTGTTTTAGACATGGAATGTTAATGGGACTGTGAATTCTAAACTCATTGTGATTTTTCTCTCTAATGTGCTATATAGATTGGACAAATTATTCAACCCTGCTTAGATTCAAACCTCAGTTCTGCTAAAGTGCATTCAGGGGATAATAGTAGTACTCACCTGCTAAAAATGAGTGAGGATTACATGAGCTAATGTGTGCAGGATGCTGAGGATAGTACCTGACAAGTAGTATGAACTCAAGAAATGTCCATTTTTATGGATGCAGAGCAGATTCCTGATAGCTTGCCTACTGCAGTGGATTTTTCTCAGAGGAAGGCCACTTGGAATGTCATGCAGGCAGGGGGAGTGGGGATGGTAGCAGAACTACGCGTACCCCGAGGTAAGACGAATGAGGGATTGATGGTTGGATGTTCTCACAGAGCCCAGCTCTAGCCAAGGTCCATTTGATTGAAGGCTATTAAGGGGTATTCAAGCCGATGGACTTGAGGGTTATTCAAAAGTTTTGTTAGCATTCCTCCTCCTGTCCCTTTGAGTCTTTCTGTACTCAGAAACACTAAACAGTGTTTAGTGGATTGGGAACGGCATTAGAAGCCAACACATCTGAAGGGCAGGTGTTCTTTTCCTGAGTTCGGTTGAATTTTAGAGCAGAGCTGTCAGACAGAACTTTCTGCAATACAGGGACTGAGCATATGGAATGAGGCTAGCGTGATTGAAGCAGTTTTATTTTTCTGTTTTTGGCATGGGCAAGCACTGGGAACCAAACCCAGGTCTCTGGTATGGCAGGTGAGAATTCTGCCACGGAGCCACCATTGCAACGCCCTATTTTTAATCAGTTTCAACCAAATAGCCATATGGGGCTAGTGGCCACTGTATTAGATGACACCATATTTGAGGAATCATGGATGGGCTTGGAGATATTGTAAACTGTTTGAAATTCTATGCAGAATTGGATGTGTAGGTGTATTTTCTATGGAGTTCATAGCTTTCAACAGATTCTCAAAACCATCAAAAAGATTAAGAATTGCTGCCTTAAGGCTTTGGTTAACAAGAAATATGGGAGACAAGGATTCCATCTCTAACCACTGCTGTTTCTTCTGACATTTATTTTCCTGTCCTCAACTGTAGGTGGCTTTGAATCCGAATCTCAAACTTCAGTTCCCAAATCAATTCTAAATTGCTGGAAGGAGGCGATGGCTGTGATCCTAGGTTGTGCGATGCAGGCCTCCCTGAACGAGGGCTCCACGCTTCAAGAGTATGACCCTGACTATGAAGTCTTCCGTCAGCGCTTCAGGCAGTTCCAGTACAAAGAGGCAGCCGGGCCTCGTGAAGCTTTCAACAAACTGACCGAGTTGTGCCATCAATGGCTGCAGCCGTGGAAGCGTTCTAAGGAACAAATCTTAGAGCTTCTAGTGTTGGAGCAATTCCTAAATATTCTGCCCACGAAGATAGAGACCTGGGTGAGGCTGTACAGGCCAGAGAAAAGAGAAAGAATTTTGTCACTGATAGAAGACTTAGAGAAAGAACTTGAGAGCCCAAAGAAGCAGGTGAGATCATCGTTAGGGATGTTTGCAGTTAGAGAGCAAGAGCTGGGACTAGATCAGACATTTTGCCTTGGCATTATTCCTCATCTCCAAGATTTCTCCGAAGCACAGTTCTTTTTTTTTTCTACTGCTAGAGTCACCATATGGGCCAGCCGTTGTCAGACAGTATCAGACCCAATCCCCCTTTTATAATATGTAATTTCTAATGCCCCCTACTGTCTGAAAATAAAATTCATAGATAGTATAATCCATCTACCGTCATATATAAAATAAAAAAATAGTGCTGCACATCTGACAGGCCAAATTCAGACAACTTCTTGCTTTTGTACAACTACCATGATTTAATGGTGGCTTTTACCCTTTCACAGGATAGTTTAAAAACTGAGGAGAAATAAAGGCTAGGAGGCAGACATAAAGGGCCCAGAAAGCCTAAAATATTTACTCTCTGTCCCTTTGCAAAAGACAAATTTTGCAAAGCCCTGATCAGTTTGAGTATGGTTGAAATAGGAGGGGAAGTTTGAGAGGAAAGCAGTATATACACATTTGGGCTTGACTGCAACTGAAGACATAATGATGTGTCCTGATGCTTGACTTTATGCATAGAATCACTGTGAATGCAACTGCCAAAAATTCACACTGAGAGAGGTCAAATATTATCAGCAGTGTTGCTGCTAGTTGTGGGAATTTCCAAAGCGAGAATGAATACCTGCCAAAATTCTGAACAAATAATAGTATAGTCTTCCTCAGTTTTCACTGTAGTGGATTCCTAGAAAATTCAAGGTGGTCTGGAAGTACATGGAAGTATTTTGTATGCATATGCTTAACAGGGTGCTGTCCTGGCATATTTTGTTCACCTACATGTGTATTTGAGCGAGACACCCAAGTGTTGCTTATGATGTGGACAATTCTGTCTTGTGAGTTACTCTCCCATGTCTGGCCCTCCAAATTCAAGTACTCTCCACATGCCATTGCATCCTAAGTACCGCATGAGGGGTGGCACTGGCCGCTGTTAAGAACCACCATGGAGACCCTCTGTTTTAATGTACTTTAGCTGTGCACAGGGAAGAATCTTTGGGAGATGCGAGGAAGAGCTTCTGGGTGGCCATGAAGGGCACTCCAGGGCTGTGTGTTGCTGGGGCTCCTCGGGAGCTGTTCGATTCCAGGCACTTGGCCTACCTGAGCAGAAGCTTCCTAAATGCCCTGCTACCCTTGGATATAGTACGTTTGTAGTTTTCTGTCCTTTCTCTCTCGTCTTGGCACTGTTTATCACATGAGATACTTATGGTTTTAGACTTATGCTGCCCAATACAGTAGCCACTAGCCACGTCAGGCTCTTGAGCCTGTGAACTATGGCTTGTCCAAATTGGGACATACTGTAGGTTAAAAAGGTACACCATATTCCAAAGTCTCCACGTGAAATGTTATATGTGAAATAGCCTATTAACAATTGTTTGTTTTGTTCACAGCTTGAACTCAGGATATTTTGAATATATTTCATTAAATAAGACATACTATTAAGGTTGAGCTCTCAGGCCAGTTTTCTTTTTTCCTATGGACACTACGAAATTTACAATTGCAGGGGTGGATATCATTATATTTCTACTGGGTAGTGCTGGTCTAGCAGTTAGAGTGATGTTTTCTGGCATTTCCCCCAGGCTCATAAGCAAGAAACACTCTCAGAAAAACAGGAACCAGTGGAAACAGCCCATATACCACCACACATCAAACTGGAGTCCTCTGCAATCCAGGATGTGGAACCTTCGCAGGACACCACACTGGCAGGGGAGTGGCTCCTACAGGATGAGCCACAGGAGACGACCTACAGTGCTGCTGGGGAATATCAACCCTTCCTGGAGCCTGGTAAGTCAAGGGTTTTATTTCACGTCTTTTGTTTCTGTTTTGAGAGAGCAAGGACTCTGAAGGGTTGGCCTTGTGGTCAGAGTTAGAAACACCAATTAGCCACCCTGATCCATAGGCACAGGAGGGGGAAAGCTCTCCTGCATAGCAAGGAACAAAGCAGGTTAGAGCAAATGGGATTAGGCACCCCTGCGCCCCTTAAGCTAATGATCCTGACTCAAGGCGTTTGATCAGGTGTGGTATGCAGGGAGGCTTTAGGAAGATGGGTACTGTGGATAAGGACTCCTTTCCCTCAGCAAATTTTAATCAGTGTGATCTGTAACGTTGTGGGTCCTGAGGGGTTTCTACCACTCTAGGGTCCTCCTTGATTCCTTTTATAGGAGAAGCGTTTCAAACCTACTGTTTTAAGCAATATACACTCCCTTCTGAGCACTCAAAATGGTTGAATCCTTTGCAAACTTACGAACCAAATATTGATCTTGTTAAATCTTAACCTGAAACAGTATTTATCAAAGTACAGTAACGAGACTCTCTGTCTCCAATTCACCTGGGGTGCATTTTTTTTCTAATACACCATAAATAAAAAGGGAATATCTATATGATGCGTAAGAATAACCTCCAGGATAACCTCTCGACTCTTTGTAATCTCTCAGCCACTTACATTTTATTTTGTCTCACTTCACTCTTGCCCCTTTCAGTCAAGAAGATTTTCTTAATCCCTTGATGCTGAGTCCCTGCTCATTCTAAAATTTCTGTCCCACGTTGTCAGGAAGGTTTACACCCCTGGGAGTCATGTCCCACATAGAGAGGGGGAGGCCAGTGAGTTCGCTTGCCGTGTTGGCTGAGGTAAAGAGAGAGAGGCCACATCTGAGCAACAGAAGAGGTTTTCTGGGGGTGACTCTTAGGCCTAATTTTAAGTGGGCTGAGCCTGTCTTTGTGGGGATAAGTTTCCTAGGAACCAACCCCAAGTTTGAGGGCTCAGCCTATTGATTTGTTTGTCCCCACTGCTTGTGAGAGTATTAGGAACTCTTCAAATGCAGCAGTTGAATTTTCCCTCTTTCTCCCCATTCCCCCAAGGGGACTTAGCAAATACTTCTTTCTTCACTGTTCAAATCGCTCTGAAATTTATCGGGGCATCACACTAACCTGGACAAACCTACAAAATCTCATGCCCTCTTCAAGGTTCCATGTATTTGTGGTGTTCAATTAAACTGTCCGTATGAGTTAAATTAGGAAATGCAGTAGTCAAAACAAAATTTTGTACCAAATAAACATTTCTTGCTTTAGTCTCACACAGAATTTGAAGTTTTAACATGGGAATGACAATCTGTTTTCAACACCCTGCAATATTGACTTTCCTTTGTTCTTCTTCATGTAAAACTTTTTTAATTTGTACGTTTAGTCACTATCATTGTACACTCTAGGCATTCCTAGATTATACCATCTCAGTCTTTATCATCTATCGTTCCTTCTGGTTTCATATGTGCCCGCAGCCCTCCTCCCTCTATCATTCTCACATTCAGCTTCATTCAGTGTACTTACAGTATTGTGCTACAATCAGGTATTATTGTGCTATCCATTTCTGAATTTTTACAATCAGTCCTGTTGCACAAACTGTATCCCTGCAGCTCCAGTTACCCAATATCTGCCCTATTTCTATCTCCTGATAACCTCAGTTCTTAAACTGAAATTCTCCAAGTTCACTCATTATTGTCGGTTCATATCAGTGAGACCATACAGGATTTGTCCTTTTTTGTTTCTGGTTCATCTCACTCAGCATAACGTCCTCAATGTCCATCCACGTGGTTACATGTTTCATGACTTTATTCTGTCTTATAGCTGCATAATATTCCATCGTATCTATATACCACAGCTTGTTTAACCACTTGTCTGTTGATGGACATTTGGGCTGTTTCCATCTCTTGGCAATTGTAAATAATGCTGCTATAAACATTGGTGTGCAAATGTCTGCTTGTGTCTTTGCCCTCATGTCTTCTGAATCGATACCTAGCGATGGTATTGCTGGATCATATGGCAATTTTATACTTAGGTTCCTGAGGAACCGCCAAACTGCCTTCCACAGCAGTTGTACCAGCTTACCTTCCCACCAACAGTGCATAAGTGTGCCTCTTTCTCCACATCCTCACAAGCACTTGTCGTTTTCTGTTTTATTGATAATGGCCATTCTGGAGGGTGTGAGATGATATTTTATGGTGGTTTTGATGTGCATTTCCCTATTAGCCAGGGATGTTGGGCATCTTTTCATGTGCCTTTTAGCTATTTTGTATTTCCACTTCTGAGAAGTGTCTATCCATGTCTTTTGGCCCTTTTGTAATTGGGTTGTTTGTCTTTTTGTTGTGGAGCTGGACAATCTCTTTATATATTCTGGATACTAGACACTTATCTGATATGTGGTTTCCAAATATTATCTACCATTGTGTAGGCTGCCTTTTTACTTTCTTGATAAACTTCTATGATGCACAACAGTGTTTAATTTTCAGGAGTTCCCACTTATCTATTTCTTTCTTCAATGCTCATGCTTTGGGTGTAAGATCTAGGAAATCATCTCTTATTACAAGTTGTATAAGATATTTCTCTACACTTTCTTCTTAAAGTCTTATGGTCTTAGCTCTAATGTTTATTAGGTCTTTGATCCATTTTGAATCTATTTATTTATTTATTTATTGCACGTGGAGGCACCGGGAATGGAACCCGGGTCTCTGGCATGCAGGCGAGAACTCTGACTGCTGCGCCACCGTGGCCCACCCCATTTTGAGTAAATTTTTGTATAAGGTATGAAACATGGATCCTCTTTCATTCTTTTGCATATGGATATCCAGTTCTGCAAGCACCATTTGTTGAAGAGACTGTTCTGTCCTAGCTGAGTTGGCTTGACTGACTTATGAAAGAACAACTGTCCATAGATGAGAGGATCTATTTCTGAACACTGTGGGGTGCGTTTTTAACAAGCTCCCCAAGTGAGTGTGATGCAAGTTAAATTTTTGAGAACCTCTGACCGAGATGCTACACAGTTAGCACTAGAGGTGAAAGTTCCGTTGCAGAAAGGTACATGCACCACATAGCTGGGTTGCTCCTGTGTTTCACTTCCCTTTGGGATTTTCATACATTGCTCCCAGTGGTCCCCTCCCCACTAACTCTGGCCCAAATGTAGCCAGAACTCTCACTTCTTAGCCTCTACGCACAGGTGGGAGAGACTGCCACTTTCAAGAGACGATGAAACATTGAGAGAACAAAGGAGACGTAAAAAGTAAAACTAAGTCAGAAAGAATCTAAGGTACAAGATAGCCATTTCTGATCTACCCATAACAAGCTTACTACTAGGGCTTAGCAACTTTTTCCCTCCCCCCGTTTTAACTTTTATTCACTCAATGAATATATAAGGGCCCCCATACATAGCCAGGCACTGTGCCGACCCTGGGGATTCAGCAGTATACAGAACAGACCCAGCCCCGGCTCTCTCGGAGCTTATAACCCTGTGGAGGATTCAGATATGTAAACAGGGATCTGTACAAAGATGTGGCAGAGGGAGCAGAATTCTGGGGGAGTGCACTGGAGGACCACCTAACCAGCCTTTGACAGAGAGTGAAGAGTTCTTGGAGGAAGAGGGGATCTAGGTTCTAATCCGTATGAGGAGTCGGAGTTTGCATGGTGAGCGGTGGAAGTGGAGAGGGGAGAGGGCTCTGGGCAGAGGAGATGTGAAAAGTATGTCAATCCAGCTACCCGTGTGAGTGGCAGTGAGGAGGAGATGAGGGGGTTGGCAAAGATGAGCCTGTAGAGAGAATAGGGCCTGGATCATAAAAAAACTTCTTCAGTCTGTTGAGGAGCTTTTGCCTTCTTACCAGGGCAGTGGGGATCCATTGGCAATTCTTTCAGAAGGGGTAGATAATGCACAGACTTGCATTTTAGAAGATCACTCTGGCTGCAGTATGAATGAGTAAGACTGGAATGAGGGATCCCCATTCAGGAGGTTGCTATAATCGTATTCATCAAGGTGAGAGAGGACCGTTTTGAAAAGTAGGATCATGGCAGGGATGATGGAGAGAAAAGGTCTGACTCACAAGCTCTTTAGGAGATAAAACTTATAGGACTGAGTGATAGATTGGGTGTTGGAATGAGGAAGAAGAAAGGGTTAAGAGTGGCATCCAGACTTTTTAGCCAGCAAACTGGGTAGAGGGTGTACTGTTCACTGAAACAGAGAACACTGGAGGAGGAGCAGATTTGCTTGGAGAAGGTGAGCGTAGATTGAAATGTGGGTTTTTTTTAAGTGCTTATAGGTCTTGAGATGGAAGTGGCCAATCTGGAATTTGAGAGATCAGGGCTTGAGATAGAGGTTTGCAAGTCAAAGGTTTATAGATGGTCATTGACGTCTTGAGGGAGGTTGCGATTAAACCAGGATTGCATCCAGTGAGAAAGCACAAGAACCAATGGGCAGGCCCTGGGAGACATCATGTCACGCAAGATCATTGTATGAATTTAAAGATTTGGAAAACCTTTTGGAGACCTTGCCTGAGTTTCTTGCTTTTGAAACTAGCCACTTGAGAACTGATACCCTAGATACTGTGACCTGTTTGCATTGGAAGCCTAGAGCTATGCTAGCTCTGATGCTTCCCTAAGGCAGTTCCCATCCCTGCTGCTTTTCATTCTGAGAGCCATCTCTCTTCTGCTGGTGCCAGGCAGACTATGGGGAAGGGCACAGTCAGTCATCTCACCTCTCATGTGAGACTCCACCTCATATTTGGAGAGAATATGAGGCACAGTGTCTTACCACCAATAGAATGCGAATACATATCATAATGTACAGGGTAGCTCTTTGTCAAGAAAATGGTCCCTCTTTCTGCATTTAATCATTCTGTCCAGCCACCATTTTTTGTAGCCTACTTTACCAAGTGTTGCCCATGTAAAAGGCATGGACTCTTTTATTTTTAAAGAGAGGTAATATATAGGAAATCCAACAAGTACCTATGTATAGAAACTATAATCAAAGCGGAACTGTATAAAGTGTTGTCATTTATATTCCAGTCTTTACAAAGCCTACATTTCATAGTGTATGAAGAATTTAAAAATCCATATTTTTTGCCTGCAACAAGTGGAAGAACTCAGGTGGTAGTCTTTAATATAATGTTTCCTTCATATGCATTACAATTCTTACTTGATCTCCTTATCAACGGTGCTATATAGAAAATCCCGCATGATGCAAGCAGCAATCATCATCTTGGTTTTAAGGTTGTACTCGCTAAAGCATGGGGGTAATTTAGTGTATTCCACAGGGGATAGTAAGAAAGATTAATTAAACAAGTAAAATGTACAACTGGGGAGAGAGGTAATGATCCCTTTCTCGTCACAGTTTAAAGTGATATATTATGCTTTGCAAAATGACATGAGACTTACTGTTCCATTCCTGCATGATTACTTAAATTAACACTGTATTTTAATGCAATTTTATTGAGATATATTTATACAGCGTAGAAACCATCAAAGTGTGCAATTACTGGTTCACAGTCTCATCACATAGTAGTGCATAAAGCCCCATGATCAAATTTAGAACATTTTCAATACTCCGGAAATGAAATGAAAAGAAAAAAGAAAATTTTAATCCCTCCATACTCCTTATCACCCCATATGATTGTCCCATATTATTGGTGTGGGACATTTGTTACTGTTAGTGAAAGAGTATTCAAATTATAGTCCATGGTTTGCAATAGGTACATTTTCCCCATATACCCACCGATCATTAACTCCTTACATTACTGTCATACATCTGCTCTAGTTCATGAAAGAACTTTTTGAGTTTCTACAGTTAATCACAGACATTGTCCAACACTGGTCACTGTGTTATACATTCCTATGTATTAGCCTGCAACTTTTCTTCTAGTGACATACATGATTCTAAGTTCCCCTTTCCACCACACTCACACACCATTCATCACTGTTAATAATTCTCACAGTAACGTGCTCCCATCACCTCTGTCCATTCCCAAACGTAAGTTTACCCAAGGTAACCATTTTGCACATGTTAACCAATCGCTGCCCATTCTTTAACCCATTATATTTGCTTGTAACCTCTATTATATGTTTTATGCCTATGAGTTTACATATTATAATTAGCCAATATCAGTAAGATCATATAAAATTTGTCCATTTGTGTCCGACTTATTTCACTCAACATCATGTCCACAAGGTTCATCCATGTTTTCGCATGCTTCAGGACTACATTCTTTCCTACTGCTTAATAATAGTCCATCAAATATATATATATATATATACTGCGTTGTGTTTATCCATTCATCTGTTGACATACACTTGGGTTGTTTCCTTCTTTTGGCAATTGTGAATATTGCCACTATGAACATCAGTGTACAAATACCTGTTCATGGCCCTGCTTTCAGATCTTCTGGGTATATCCTGCATGGTGGGATTGCCGGCTCATAAGGCAACTCTACACTCGGCTTCCTGAGGAACCGTCAAACTGTCCTCCACAGCGGCTATACCAGTTTACATTCCCAGCAGCAATGAATAAGTCTTCCAGTTTCTCCACATCCTCTCCAACACTTGTAGTTGCCTCTTTGTAGCCATTCTAGTAGGTGTGAGATGATATCTCATTGTGGTTTTTATTTGCATTTCCCTAGTAGCTAGTGAAGCTGAATATCTTTTCATGTGCCTCTTAGCCATCTGTATTTCCTCTTTGGATGAACGTCTATTCATATTCTTTGCCCATTTTCTAATTGGGTTGCTTATCTTTTTATTGTTGAGTTGTAGGACTTCTTTATATGTGCTGGATATCAAACTGTTATCAGATATGTGTTTCCAAATATTTTCTACTATTGACTCAGTTGCCTTCTCAGCCTTTTGACAAAGTCCTTGAAGCACTGGAGTCTTCAATATTGAGGAGATGCCATTTTTTTTGTCATTGCTTGTGCTTTGGGTGTAAAGTCAAAGAAACTACTACCTATCACTTGAAGATGTTTCACTACATTTTCTTCTAGCAGTTTCATGCATTTGCTCTTATATTTAGGTCTTTGATCCATTTTGAGTTAATTTTTTAATACGGTGTGAGATAGGAGTCCTCTTTCATTCTTTTGCTCATGGGTATCCAGGTCTCTGAACACCATTTATTTAATAGCCTGTTCTGTCCCAGTTGAATGGGCTTGGGAGCCTTATTGAAAATCAATTGATCATAGATCTGAGGGTCTATTCTGAGCTAGTACCATGCTGTTTTGACCATTATGGCTTTACAATATGCTTTAAAATCAGGAAGGGTGATAGATCCCACTTCATTCTTTTTTTCAAGATGTTTTTGACTATTTGAGGCCCCTTACCCTCCCAAATAAAATCGATAATTAGTTTCTCCATTTCTGCAAAATAGTCTGTTGGAATTTTGATTGGGATTGCATTGAATCTCCAGATCAATTTGGGTAGAATTGACATTTTATGACATCTGGCCTTCCTGTCCATGAACATGGAATGTCTTTCCATTTATTCAGATCTTCTTTGCTTTCTTTTAGCAATGTTTTGTAGTTTTCTATGTACAAGTCTTTAATATCCTTGGTTAAGTTTATTCCTAGATAATTTGATTATTTTAGCTGCTATTGTAAATGGAATTTCTTTATTGATTATAGCTCATTGTTAGTGTATAGAAACAAACACCATTGATTTTTGCGTGTTGATCTTGTATCCCGCCACTTTGCTGAACTCGCTTATTAGCTCAAGTAGCCTTGCTGTCATATTTTTCTGGATTTTCAAAATATAGGATCATGTCATCTGAAATAGCAACAATTTTTCTACTTCCTTTCCAATTTGGATGCCTCTTCTTTCTTTTTCTTGCCTCATTGCTCTCGCTAGATATTCTAGCACAACGTTGAATAGCAGTGGTGACGGAGGGCATCCTTAGCTTGTCCCCAATCTTAGAGGGAAACTGCTTTTAGTCTCTCACCACTGAGTATGATGTTAGCTGTGGATTTTTCATGTATCCCCTTTATCATGTTGAGGAGGTTTCCTTTGATTCTTACAACTTGAAGTGTTATTATCATGAAAGGTTGCTGAATATTGTTAAATGCCTTACTGTGTCAATGAAAATGATCATTAAATCATTGAAAGTGGTTTTCCCCCTTTAAATTTGTTAATGTGGTGTATTACATTCATTGATTTTCTTGTGTTGAACCTCTCTTACATACCTGGAATAAAATCCACTTGGTGACAGTGTATAACTCTTTTATGCTGTTGGATTCTACTTGCAAGCATTTGAAGATTTTTGCATCTATATTCATTAGAGAGATTTGTCTGAAGTTTTCTTTTCTTGTAGTGTCTTTCTCCACCTTTGACGATAGGGTGATTGATGTTGACTTCATAGAATGAGTTAGGTAGTGTTCCTTCTTTGTTCTAGTTTGCTAGCTACCTTAATGCAATATACCAGAAACGGAATGGCTTTTAAGAAGGAGAATTTAGTAATTTTCTAGTTTACAGTTCTAAGGCTGAGAAAATGTCCCAATTACAACAAGTCTATAGAAATGTCCGATCAAAGGCATCCAGGAAAAAATACCTTGGTTCAAGAAGGCCAATGAAGTTCAGGGTTTATCTCTCAAGTGAGAAGGCACATGGCAAACACAGTCAGGGCTTCTCTCTCAGCTGGAAGGGCACATGGTAAACATGGCATCATCTGCTAGCTTTCTCTTCTGGCTTCCGGTTTCATGAAGCTCCCCAGGAGGCGTTTTCCTTCTTTATCTCCAAAGATCACTGGCTCATGGACTCTCCTTCGTGGTACTGTAGCATTTTCTGCTCTCTCCAAACCCCTTATTCTCCAAAATGTTTCCTCTCTGATAGGACTTGAGAAACTTATCAAGACCCACCCCAATGGGTGGAGACAGGTCGTCACCTAATCCAGCTTAACAACCACTCTTGACTAAATCACATCTCCAGGGAGATGATCTGATTACAGTTTCAAACAATACAGTATTGAATAAGGATTATTCTGCCTTTACCAAATGGGATTTTGATTAAAACATGGCTTTTCTAGGGTCCATACATTCTTTCAAACCAGCACACTCTTCTCCATTTTTTTGGAAGAATTTGAGCAGAAATGATATTAATTCTTCTTGGAATGCTTGGTAAAACTTGCTTGTGAAGTCGTTTGGTCCTGGGCTATTCTTTGTTTATAGATTGTTGATGACTGATTCAATCTCTTTAACTGTGATTGGTTTTGTGAGGTCTCCTGTTTCTTCTTGAGTCAATATAGGTTGTTCTTGTATTTGTAGGAAGTTGTCCATTTCATCTTAATTGCCTAGCTTGTTGGCATGTAGTTGTTCATAGAAACCACTTACCATTTTTTTTTTTATTTCTTCAGGGTTTGTGGTAATCCCCCCCCCCATTTTTGATTTTATTTCTTTTTGTCTTTGTCAGTCTAGCTAAAGGATTGTCAGTTTTATTGATCTTATCAAAAAAACAAGGTTGGGTCTATCTATATTATTCTCCATTTCATTAATTTCTGCTCTGATCCCTGTTATTTATTTCCTTCAGTTTGTTTTGGCATTAGTTTTTATTCTTTCTCCAGTTCCTCCAGCTCTTCAGTTAGGACGTCGATTTTATCGCTTTCCTCCTTTTTAATGTAGGCATTTGCAGCTATAGATTTCCCTCTCGGCACTGCCTTCACTGCATCCCATGAGTTTTGATATGGTGTGTGCTTGTTTGAAAGGATTATGTACCCAAGAAAAGCTGTGATTTAATCCTGATCCCATCATGTGGAGGCAGCTGTTTCTTTTAAACATACATAGCTTTTTGCATTGGAACCTTGATTAGATTATCTCCACAAAATGTGGCTTTGCCCATTCCGGGTGGGTCTTGATTAGTTTACTGGAATCCTTTTAAAGAGGAAGCATTTTCGAGAGAGTCCCTTTTTAGAGGCCCGAGAACCACAAGAGCCACAAGGCTGGGAGGCCATGCAGCAGAGACCTTTGGAGATGAAGAGTAAAAAGTCCCTGGGGGAGCTTCATGCAGCAAGAAGCCTGGAGAGAAAGCAACCAGACGTCGTCATGTTCACCATGTGCCTTTCCAGTTGAGCGAGAAACCCGGGGCATCATCGGCCTTCTTGAACCAAGGTATCTTTCCCTTGGTGCCTTAGATTGGACATTTCTATGGACTTGCTTTAATTTGGACATATTCACAGCCTTAGAACATGTAAATTTGCAACTTATTAAATTCCCCTATTTAAAAGCCATTCCGTTTCCGGTACATTGCATTCTGGCAGCTAGAAAACTAGAACATGCTGTTCTTATTTTCATTCATCACAAGATATTTACCGATTTGTCTTGTGATTACTTCTTTGACCCACTGATTGTTTAAGAGCATGTTTTTTAACTTCCATATCTCTGTGTACATTCTGGTTCTCCATTTGTTATTGATTTCTACCTTCATTCCATTTTGGTCAGAGAAAGTACTTTGCATAATTTCCATATTTCTACATTTATTAAGACCTGTTTTGTGCCCCATCATACGGTCTGTCTTTGAGAATGTTCCTTGAACACTTGAGAAGAATGTGTATCCTGCTGTTTTGGGAGGCAGCAGTCCATATACGTCTGTTAGGTCTAGTTAATTTATCATATTATTTAGGTTCTCTGTTTCTTGATTGATCCTCTGTTCTATCTATTTGGAGAGAGGGCGGATCTAGCCATAGGAGGCTTTGGTTTTAAAATAGGATTATCATTGTGCTCCTTATGTACAGGAAGTCTTAGTAAGTGAGAAACAAGATCCCTGAAATATTGCAGGATGACAACTTAGGATATCAGATAATGGAAGTATCAGAAAGGAAGAGAAAACATGTTCAAGTGTTTGAAGGGGTCACTAGCAAGAAGGCTATGAAATATAAATAATACAAAATACACTTACTTGCCTACCTAAACAGCTCAGTAGAAGGAACCGAGCTGAATCCCATGTAACCTGTGAAGAATTTCATTTCTGAAGTAGAAAATGATCTATGAAAGACATTAGCTTAAAACAAGCAAATGAAACCTCATGGGAACTCAAGCCAGACACTTCTAGTTGCCAGAATTATACAGTAATGTCAGAATTCCTGTACACACTGAGAGAAGTCAGTGGAAGAAGTGCTGGTCCTAAAAGTATAAAATCTATCAAGCATTTGAAAATGTGGAATTTTTTTCATGGCCCATTGGCACCTTAATAGCACAGAGTCTTTGTTAATGGAACTGTGTTAAAGATACTACCTGAGCATGTGGTCGGCGGAACATTCATCATCAAACCACCTTCTCTGCACAACTTAAAGTGCTTCTTCTCTGCTGGTGTCTATTGCTGCGTAACAAATAACTCAAATGTTACCCTAAAGCTTCTGCATTTTTAGAAAGTAGAGGCAACTTGTTTACTTTCAGGAGGACAAGAGGCTCTGCAGTTATCTGAAAAGATTAACTGGGCCAGAGCATCCATTCAGAAGATCGCTCTCCACTCTGTTGGCAGAAGGTCTCAGTGCCTTGGTGTGAGGGCCCTTCCATAAGCTGCTCTAGTGTCCTCAACGGCATAGCCAGCAATCCAAGGGAGACGAAGGAGGAAGCGGCAATGCTTTTTATAGCCGAGTCACAATACAACATCCCTTTCCCCACGGTCAATTCTTTAGGAGAAAATTACTGAGTCCCACGCAGCAATGTGTAATGAAAGGAGAATTAAGATTCACCTCTTGAAGTGAGGAACAGCAAAGAATTCTTGAACATATTTCAAACAGTTACACACCCCATGCTTCCCGGTTTCTGCTAGTGTTTTGCTTTTTTCCTTCCATTTATTAGGTTAAATATTGCATACCCTGGGCAATGCATTATCATCACTGGGAAATTAGGGCTAACATCTGTGAACACTTTTTAAAGCGTGTTCCTTGATTACTCTTTAGTGATGGTATTTTATTCAATATATAATAGTAGCATACAGATACCAGGGTCATAAAATTGTAAGATTGGTCAAAGGGAAATGGGAAATAGCCTGGCCAACAAATGCTGGGAGTATAAGGTAGAGGAACAGAAATGGGTGGTAGTTGCAGGAGTAGGGCTTTAATAGAACAAGGAGGCCAGGATGAGGTACACCTGATGCCCATTGTGGTGGTTAGATTCGGGTGTCAACTTGGCTAGGTGAAGGTGCCTAGTTGTATTGCTGTGGACATGAGCCAATGGCATGTGAACCTCATCTGTTGGTAATTACATCTGCGGTTGGCTGGGAAGTGTGCCTGCTGCGATGAATGATGTTTGATTTAATTGGCTGGTGCTTAAATGAGAGAGCGCAACGTCGCACGGCCAAAGCAGCTCAGCATACCTCATCTCCACACTCGCAGCTTAGCCCAGGCCTTTGGAGATGCAGAAAGGAATCACCCAGGGGAAAGTTGTTGGAACTCAGAGGCCTGAAGTAAAGGCCAGCGGAGATCGCCCTGTGCCTTCCCACGTAAGAAAGAACCTCAGTTTAAAGTTAGCTGCCTTTCCTCTGAAGAACTATACGTTAACTAAATAAATCCCCTTTTATCGAAAGCCAATCCATCTCTGGTGTGTTGCATTCCAGCAGCTAGCAAAGTAGAACACCCATGGAACTGAATGTCGCACAGGCAACATTGAAGAGGTTAGTACAGAATTGAAATGTCCATTACAAGCTCAAGTTTGAACACATGTTCTGTGCACTTAGGGCGTGGGATGTTCCTGATGCACCCATTTGGGGCCAGGAGCTTTGAAAGCTGCCACCAAGAAGTACTCCGTTGGGGCAGAAGCACTAAGGTGAAAGTTCTCGGGCTTCTTTGAGTTGGTGCTGTCTCGAACATAGCAGCTGGACCCGAGGGCAGAAGCGCATGAGAAATCCATGAGACTCTTTTCCCAGGAAGAATATTTCTGGTCTTATTTCTCATGGGTACTAGATTTTGACTCTAGAGCTGCTTTCATCTCTGAGAAGGTCTTATAGCTACTCGTTCACCCAAGGGGAAATTTCATGGGCCTGGTTTTCCAGTGGGCATTTTATGAAATCTACAGCATCCCTTGTTTCATCCCCATACTCTGTGGGAATGGAATAGCCATATGAACAGATCCTGTAGCTTGGATTGTTTTCTTCTGTCTCCCATAGTGGGATATTCTAGGCCTCCAAGTTTCTGCCACCCTAATACTTTGATAATTTCCACTGTCCCACGATTCAGCTCCCTCACACATTTACTCGATGGCAGCTTTCCTTCATCTAGGACCTCTAGTTTTACTTTACTTGAAACACATTCATTTTCCATCCCACTCTTAGCTTTGAAATCCAAAGATGAACAGAACAGTGACTGTAAAAGCACTTTATTTGTAATTCATTTTATTTTCCTGGAAATCTAATAGCTTGACTTTTTGTTCACAAAATTATGAAATAATGTATTTTACTCCACTTCCTACATTTTGATGCAATATTCTGAAGTTGAAATTTTTCTTTGAATTAATATGAGCCAAGCTAACTGGATGATTTTATTGTCAATGTCAATGCATCAACATGTTCCTACCA
This sequence comes from Tamandua tetradactyla, assembly GCF_023851605.1. Classification (NCBI taxonomy): domain Eukaryota; kingdom Metazoa; phylum Chordata; class Mammalia; order Pilosa; family Myrmecophagidae; genus Tamandua; species Tamandua tetradactyla. The sequence goes on along the minus strand of NC_135353.1, from coordinate 24,910,833 downwards.
CAAGTTGGTCCTAAATTAGAATTTTCCAACCCACATTTTATTGTAAACCAGTAAACTTTTCCAGAGATGAGGAAGCAGGGAAACGGATATAGGAAAGAGGATACAAAACTCAACTGCTGTCAATGAGGAGAGGGGGACAGGAGTCGTGGAAGGTTTTTCTTGTTTTCCATAGGTTGACAGATCAGAATACCAGTTGGTAGTTATGTAGGCTGATTTCAAGATAACGCTCTATAGACTTCAGCTGAAACAAATACGTAATGCCAGCTCTTGCTGGTTGCCAACCCTGTTTATTTCTCATTTTAATTTGAAGATCTAACTGGAATTTATTCCAGTAAGCAGTTTTATCACTCTCATTTCTACCTCTCTCTCTCTTCTTGGTGTTCTTTAACACAATGTTTATCAGTTTCAATATGAGAAACTTTAGGAAGATACATTTCTGTTTTGGCTGTAACCTGAATAATTCTATACTCCAAATAGATGTAGAAATAGTTCAGCACATTGATGTAAGTGCAAAATTGATTCAGTCCCTTTCCATGGATTTGAGGAGAAGAGTCTTGAGTCACACTCAAAAGGATCTTCCTTTCGTTTGGGTTTTGTCCCTTTATTAAAAAAAATAATACTCTAGTGAGATGCTGCAGGTGAAGCAATTGTAATTGAGAACAAAATAGATATCGAGAGGCCATTTGTCCAAGAAATTGACCAGAAACCAAGAAAAGCAACTGCTGTGACTCATTGTTTTGCTTCCTATCTCTCCTATGGCCAGAATATCCAATCCCAAAGCCTGATGTGAGCTTCTCATTGGACCTTAGTAAGTATTTGTGGGAGAAGGAATTACAGAATGCCAAAGAAAGACAACAACTCCTTGACTCCAAAACAGGTAAGTTATTGTCCGTTGACTACTAGAGAAGGAGGCAAAGAAAAATTCAGCCTTATTCAGGGTAAAGATCTTTGAGATTCTAATTTCAGAGTTTATATAACGTGTGTAATTCCCTCGCTTTCTACCAGGTGACAGCTGCAATTTCTATTTCTTCTCTCAGGTTTTGATATCGGGGAAGAAAAGGAAGAAAATACTTTGAAGCAGAAAGAATTGGAGGATAAGCATTCATTCGTTTTTACCTTAGAGGGGAATGCTGTCCATGACCCCACATCACAAAAAGACTGTGAACCAGTAGAGAGTCAGTGGGAAGTGCCCCCAGATGAGCTACACACAGATTTCACAAAGGTTGAAGATGATCAGAACCGCTTTCTAGGAGAGTATTCCGAGAGCTCCTACATGGAGGAGCCTCTCAATCTTATAACCCCTGGGGAAAATAGTCCAGGAGAGAATTCTCACCAGTGTCCTCTGTGTGGAAATTGTTTTGCTGAAAAGTCACAATTAACCATGCACCTGATAATTCATTCAAGAGAGGAACCTCCCAAGTGCCCTGAATGTGGGGAAAGTGTCCTTTGTAGTTCTCACCTCGGGAGTCACCAACAGCTTCACACAGGGGAAACACCTGATGAAGGTACTACCTATAGAAAGTGATTTATTCCATGGTCACACCTTATAGGGCACCAGGAAACCCATTCTAAAAAGAAACATACAAGTGTCTTGAGGGTGGGAAAACTTTCATTCACAGGTACTCTTAAAACTTATATGAAGACTCATACAGTTGTAAAATTTTATAGTTATCGTAGTTGTTGGAAAAGTTTTATTCGAATGACAGCTCTTACTTGCACCAGAGAACGCACACATAGGTGGCACCTTTTACTTCCTATTATTGTGGGAAAAGCCTTAGACAGTGACCCAGCTGCCTTGTGATTCATTGAGGATTTTTAGACAGGGGAGAAGGCACACAAGTTTATAGTCATTGTTCTAAAAGTTTCAGAGAGAGCTGCCCTTAATATGCACCAAGTCACTCGGTTCAGCAAAGACCTCTTTAAGAATTGTTGAGGGAAACAGGTCCATTTAGAATGGACACTAACTCTTAAAAGTGTTACACTGCAGTAGCCTGTTTGATTTGAAAGAACAGTTTTCTCACAGCTTATGAACACATTTTTTTTTTTTCTGTTTCTTTGCTTATTTGTTTTGCATGGGCAGGCACCTGGAATCGAACCCAGGGTCCAGCATGGCAGGTGAGAACTCTGCCTGCTGAGCCACTGTGGCCCACCCCACAGTTTTGCTTTTTTTTTTTCCCTTCTGCTAATTGAAACCCATATCTAAGCATATGAGCTCTCAAGGATCGACCTATTCTTGCAACTGACCTAGGTTTGATTTGTTCTGCCTCACCAACCCTAATTTCTTCACTACAATGAAAGCTTTCTGCCCCAGCTAATCATATCATAACGGTAAGCATAAAGCCTTTATGATTACATTCCTTTCAGGTCCAGACCCAATATAATGGATAATCCCAGTAACAATAGTTGTGCCCAATCGATCTGTACCTCTGCAGTATTTTCATCCAGTGGAAATGTATGAAACAGCCTTTCCTGTTTCAATCTCATTAACTATTAGAGATTAGTTCATCTGAACAGTAGGACAGCAGCTCACTCCTGGAACCACCCCAAGTCAGAATCACTCTCCTCTGTTCAACCCCCGTGCTGTGTTTATGCATCAGTTTTAGCATTTGAACAGTCTGTTTTAGCTGGCTGGAGTAGTTGCAAACGTAACATGAGCTTTATTCCCCTTTCGCCCAGTTTTATCATAAACGCACATCTGCAATTTTACAGAGCAGAGGACATCTATTCCTCATATATTCATCCCTTACTGTGCCCTGTCTATGCTAAGCTTTAATATATATTTATGGACTAGCATCCAGAAACATGTGAAACAGCTTTTGGAAGCATTAACCTAGTTAGAAGTTTGCATAGCTATTTATAGTTATACTTATGAACGTTTTTAAAAGAGGAGGATAAAATGAGTACCCACTCCATAAGTATTATGAAGGGGAAATAAAAGTACCTACCTAATAAGTGTTGCCAAGATGAAATATATTTAGAGTCAGGCATTACCCCCAATTAGCTTCATGAAATATAAGCATATTGTATTTTTTTGTTGTTGGCCTCCTTTAAGGCTATGCATTTAAGGCTATGAATTTTCCCCTAGCTGTAGGTTGCTGACATTGCATGATTTTTCATGTATTATTCTTATGGATGATTTCAAGATCATTTGTTATTGCTGTTTTCTTGTTATTTCCTCTGACCCAAGTATTGGGGAATGTTGACATCTTCCTCCTAATTCTTGGTCTACTGCATTGTGATTAGAAATAGAGGGTCATTCTATTTTAGTCTTCTTGTTCATTTAGGTTTCTTGAACACATATACAAGTTGATAACGTTGTTAATTTTTCTAAAGACCCTAGAATAGTAGGTTTCTATTTGTAGGGCAAAAATCTAAAAGGCAGTCTTGGATCTCTCAAGTACTTTTACATCTTCAGAAAAATCCTTGATGCTTACGAAGGGCCAGTTGTGCAGAGGCAATTGGGTTTCTCCCCATTCTGTCTCTCTGAATTTTTGTGCTCTTCCCCCACCCCCTTTTTATAAGTTTTATGAATACATACGCACACACACACAATATGGAGTTTATATGTAGACTGCTAACAGCAGGCCGGCTTAAGTCTGACAGTAAAAACAGGAGGCTACAGGACATAGGAAAGACCTAGTCTCTCCCAACCAGGCTGAGAAAGCACCACCGAAGTGTTTCATAATTCTCTGTCCTCCTGAAAACAGAGACAGAACTGCAGGGGGGGCATGTTAAATTTTTTTTCGTGACAGAGACACTCCAGAATCAGCAGAGAATATTTCATAGTGTGCTGGGTATGCTCTCTAGGATAAACTAAGGCAATTAGGGAATTCAAGTAACCCATCCCCCAAACGGCTCAAAATCAGGTGGGGGAGGAGAGAGAGAATTCTTTGTCCTTTGGACCTGCTGTCCCCATGACATTCCCAAGAGAAACAGTCAGGATCCTCCAGGAAACTGCATGCTAATTATTCCTGAAACACTCTCCCATTTCCAGCCTAGTGACACATTCTGAAGGATCTCACAATTAGTCATATCTTACCCTTCAGCCTTGGGCATAGGCCTTGCTTCATCTCCGTAACAGCTATGGAATGAGATAGGAAGAGCACTCATCTCTTAGCCTCTCATTAACAATTGTAATCATCTCCCTCTGCCCCATTTCAGGGGATTTTAACAACTGGTAGGCCTGGGTGTGGCAGGCAGTTTTCTCACCAGAGTCATGCCTATGTCAGCCTCCACCCAGACTTTTCCATTTGGCGTTGCCAGACAAAAGTTTTCAGAGGCCTAGCAAAGTCTATCCCATACTTTTTAGGAATCTAGAATATTAAAAAATAACAAAGTGTTGATATGTTCTAAATAGTTGCATTTAATGAATGTTTTTCACACGAAACCTAAGAACTGGAATGTATGAATTCTTGGAGATGACTTCAGAAATCTAAACCCTGAGTCCTTTCGTGAAGGTCAGACCATACCTATTGGCCCTGGAGTGGCTGTCTCACTCCTGCTTTGCATTGCATACTATAGTCATTCTTCAACCATTTCTTCCCACTGAGGCTGCCTTCCTAAGGAAGGCCGGAGAGTAGCAGTAGTGGGTATGCAGCAAAGAAGTAGAGGCCTCGAGCTTCTACTTCTTGGTCTGCCTTCAGGGAGGAAAAACTTTCACTGCCTTATGTCCTGAGGCAGTATAGTTCACCCTGGGCAGTCCCTCCTCCTAAGATGTTTCCGTCAGGGTGCTCGCACAAATGTTAAAATGTCCCCTACACACATACACCAAGGGAAGAAGAAAGAGACAAAGAAGTCTGAATTTTCATGCCAGTGATTCCACATTCAAACTGAGAGATGGATATTTCAGCTTTGAGAAGGGCTTCCATAATGTTTCCCAAATAAATGACCTTGACACTCCTCCAAGTCATGGTTCCTTTACCTATAGGTATCTAAATAAACCTATATTTAGACAGTTCTAAAACACGGTTGCAAATGTTTTGTCAGTCCATTTGTTGGCAGCATAATGGCCCCCTCCCCCACAAAGTTGACCCCATCCTAACCTGTGAATATGTTACCTTCCACGGCCAACGTGCCTTTGCAGGTGTGATGAATGAAGAATCTTAACGGAGCAAGGTTATCCTGCATTATCTGGGTGGGTCCGGCATTAGGAGAAGGGTTTTGGGAAAGAGTCGGAGGTAGGAGTGTGACAGAAGTGTGTATGACAGAAAGAGAGGTTGGAGTGCAACATGATCTGTAAGGGGCCACAAGACAAAGCAAGTGGGCAGACTCGAGAAGATGGAACATTCAAGGAAGGAGCTCTTCCCTAAAACTCCAGAGGGGCACAGTCCTATCCAAACCTTGATTTCAGCCTAGTGAGACCCGTTTTGGACATGTCACCTCCAGAGATTGTAAGTTAATAAACTTGTGTTGTTTAAGCCACTAAGTGTGTGGTTGTTTGTTACAGCAGCAATAGGAAACGCATGTTCCTCCCAACAAGAGGTGAGTTCTGTGTCCCCGCTGCTCCAATCTGGGCAGGCTTGAGTCTGATGCTAATTGAGTGCAGCAGAAGTGATGCTGTGTGAAATCCAAGTTGAGATCTTCAAAGACCTTGCAGCTTCCACGCTGTTTGTGGAAAGACTTTGTGCCCTGGTGAAAGAGTCCGTGCCTACATCAATTTGCTGCCTGCCTCAGTGTGTGTATTTCCTTTGAGAGTAGGTCTGTCGTGTGCTTTGCTTCAATGTTGGCCTAAGGCTGCTCATTTGACTTGTGAATTTAATCGCATCCTAGTTTGGAGACCTCACGTATCTGTCTCTCTATGGGCACAGTCTGCTATTCAATATCACATTCTGAAACCTCCACACCCCATGGTAACAAATATCTCACCTTCTGATATTTAACAGTTTTTGGCTACACAAGTTACAGAAACAAGCAAGCAAACACGGAAGTCTCTCCCTAACATTTTGCTTGCTCTATTTTTTCTTTTTTAATTTACCTTGAGAATTGCTTCATGTAATACGTTTATTGTGGAACTGAAATTTAACATGCTTATTGGAAAAATTATCAAGTTGTATAGAGGACATACAGGGGAAACACAATTGCCCCCACACCCCTAACTCCTCCATTTCCACTCTAAATGTGAACAGATTATTTCTCATATATTCTTCCAGATATGTGACCCTTAAAATGCTTTCTGGGTTTTACAAAAAAAGTTCTTTACCAGAAACCTGCTTACTTCACCTAATGATATATGCTGTTTATCTTTACACATTAGTGCACAGAAGACCACCACACTGATTTCAGTGGCTCTAGTGTAGTCCGTGGAGTGATTACACCACCACCGGTTATGGAGTCAGGCCCCTGCGGATGGGCATTTCAGTTGTTCTCAATGTGTAACTAATTATTGAGTGGGGCATGCAAGGGAACATTCCAGGAGGAGCGTGGTGATCTGGGTGAAGAAAAAGAAAAGTGCCACCTCAGACTTCTACAAAACTGTTTGAAAAAGAGCAGGGAAATACAGTCTGGTTATGTTTCACCAATGAATGTAAAAGGGAAAGCATTCTGAGGGACAGAGTTCTTTGCAAGTGGGTAGTGGGAATTAGAAATAGGGATAGATCAGCTATCTGGGTGATTCTCAACTTTTCTTGTTGGGGATGGAGGAGCTTCAAAATGCTTGGATCAGTGAAAATCTTTCTTGAAGGCACACTATGTAAAACAGTGAAAATGTTGGGGCTTCTCTAGCTGAAAGGGAGTCTAAGCTTAGAACCACTCATACTGTTTCAGCCACGTGACTTCAAGAAGCTCATGAACCTCCTGAAAGGATATAATGTGTTGTCAATGTATGTGTTTTTTGATCAGCAAATTGTTTTCCCTAGGGCCGTATATATTTTTGCAGAATTTTAAAAGGAACCTTGATACACGCAACTTTGTCAGTTTGTTCTCTAGGTTTCCCAGTGCAAATTTTGAAAACCGATTTTCTGTTTCAGTTAGGAGGCTCGATTGCTGATTTGGGGGTGAATGGCTGATATCTTGTACATTTCTTATTGTAGTTGGGAATTATTTCTTATATTTAACCCTGTGTGCCCATTTCCCCCACTATGGGAGATAAGCTCTTGGGGGAAGAAATCTTGCCTGACATGTTCACTGTCGTATCTGTTGAACACTTCCTGCCTGACACAGTGAGTGGAACCCAGGAGGCAGTCAATAAACATTTGATGTAAACGTAAACAAATGAAGGCCACTATCAAGAAAGTGAAAAGGGAAGCCATATAATGGGGACAATATTTGCAAATCATATCTCTGACTAGGGTCAAGAATATGTAAAGAAGCCTTAAACTCAAGCAATAAAAATACAAAGAACCCAATTAAACCCAGGCATGGGAATGCAAGGAACCTTTTACAAAACAGACATAGGAATGTTAAACAAACATGAAAAATGCTGAATCAACACCGTTTTTCTTCAGAGACACACAAGTGAAATCCACAATGAGATACTACTTCACACAACTTAGGATGAAAACCCAGAGAGTAAGGTTTTTGTGAGGATGTGGAAAAACTAAAACAACCACATTATGCCCCACACTTCCAGCTGAAAATGTGACACCCATTATCAGTGGCTAATATTAAAATAATGGCATTCTCACGCAGAGAGACATTGTGTAATAGTTAATAGACAAGCATCAGAAATCAGATGGGTCTCGGTTTGAAGTCTGTCTCTGGGCAAGTCATTCAGTGTCACTATTCTGGCTGTAAAATTGGGACAATAGCCACTGCTTGCAGGGTGCCGCAGAGATTTTAGGAGATGATGTATAATCCAAACATGTGGTCCAAGGTAAGCGCTTTGGGGACAGTACTTGTACTATCAACAAGACATCTGTAAGCTGAGTGGTTCTTGAGAAGGGCCAATGTTTAAACAGCGGTGTGTGATAACCCCAGCGAACAGATGGAGAAGAAAAAGACCACCGTGGAAATGTCATCATTATTAACCAGCCTTGTAATCATTGGTTTAGAAAAGGGCCATGAATAGATGCTAAAGCCGTTGGGTGAAAAATTGTGGTAAAAGAAGGCATTTACACACTCTCAGATTTCATATTCATTACGAAGAGGGAAAGATCCCATTTCATTGGAGAAATCTTACTGACATTTCTGTATTAACTGCCTTTTATAGCTTCTGTACATCGGAGCTCTCACATCTACAGGCATCTCCAGGTAGCCAAGCCCCACCTGTATATCTGTTAATTCTAGGTAACGCCGACCTCAGTTGCAGGAGCTCCACTTTCACATATCTTCAGCCTCTCACACATTGGTGGGCCCCTGCCCCACAGAGCCCACGCTTATCACAGAAACCATGATGAAGATAGTTGCTCAGCCCCACCTGTTCTCTCTGCCTTGTGACTGACCCTGGTGTTTTCCCCATGTAGCCCAGTGTCGGGTGTTTTCCTCTGTCCAGGGAACCGTGTGCATAGTAAATATCTCAAACTCTTCAGATCTCTCTCTTGGTCTGCATTTGGCCTCACCATACCGCACACAAGGTAGTATGATCTAAACCACTCTGCTGTGTTGCCGCTGAATATTGAGTCCTTGCCCCATGTGCACCAGAGCCAATTAAGTGACACCGGGAGTTTCAGAAGAGGAAACGTTTATTTAGCAAAGTCTAGCCTCATGAAAATAAGACGACGGTTCTTCAAATCTGTCTCCGTGAACTGGAGAAATTTTCAGTATTGTGTATCATTCAAACAAAGGCAGGCAGGTCTAGATGAGGAGGTTAGAGGTGGTCTAATCTCTGAGTATGCGCCGATTCACCACAAACTCAGCTCATTTAAACGGGGCCAACTCTGGTTAGAATTGATTTTGTCAGTTCTCAGCTGACTCCTGGTACTTCATGAATAAACATCTCGAGGCTATGTGCAGGATTATCAGACTTCATAGTCACAAAACAAGGGGATACATGCTGGGCCAGTTGCGAGTTACTTCATTACTGCCCAGTTACAGGGTAGAGCTTATGCAGTTATAAAATATAGCATCATCATCAAAAAACTAGTCACCTGGGTTACAGTTAAACGAATTACAACAGGGACAGATGATTGCTTCTGGGTATGTCACAACATATCAGAAAGTTAGAAAGCCTTTAGATAATGATTCGGTAACATAATTCTATTTGTTAGTGCTCAGTTACAATTCTTCAGCTTCAGCCTAATAATGAAGAAACCAGCAAACAGATATAAATCATGAGCCAGCCTGCTTGGACTGAACTTTTCAACGTCTTGAAAGACAAAAACAGGTTGGGGAAGTGTGGCAGCATTCCCGTTGAAATGAGACTTTAGAGACAAAATCATCTCATGATCATTGATTAGAAGTAAGCCTTAATGGACACTACTGGGAAAATTTGTATATTTTCTATTGGATCGATGATAGTATTGTAACAGTAAAACAGTGAGAGAATGAAAGGGGGGAGGGGCCGATTGAAAGAGGAAACATCAAGTAGAGTAAAACTGAAACAAATTTTGAACATAGTAAAGGATATACTGGTGTTCATTGTGGCACTCTCAACTTTCCTACTGGTCTGAATATAAAAAAAAAAAACTGGAGGAAAAATCAGGGTATGCAGAAGACAAAAACAGGTGTCAGAAGTCTTCTCCCTATGCACATATCTTTCACTAGCTTCAGAGCCATCTCTGGGGCTCAAATTGGCCTGTGTGAGCTCTGGAGGGGCTTTACGCCCTCCTCACAATTGCTCTCCAGGATCCTGGCACACTGTTCAGAATGTGTTTTTGTTAAATGTGGGTGGGCAAGTGCCTTCTTTCCAGGGCATACTTCCATGAAGCAAACATACAGACAACTGTGGGAGCAAACACATCAAAATGGTGTTCCTAGGTATCACATTTCAAAGCCTTCGTGTTTCTGGAAGAACCAGACATGTAGAACTGCATCGAGAGAGCTATCTCTGTGTATCTTCATTATCTTTGGCCAGGGATTGTCACCCAGCAATGCCATCTCGGCCACACCTTCCTTCTTGGGCTTAGAATGGCAATGCCCCTCCCTCATACCATTGGCTCTGGAGAGCCTATTAAACCCCAGTTTGTACAGAGGAATTGGCACTCATCATGGTGTTTTCCAGCATGGGACCCCGTTACTGTTACCCACCCCACCCCACCCCATCCCCTTATTCTGGGAGAAAGAGAAAATGAAGTATCTGAGTCCCCATCGAAGGGTCAAGAATCTTGAATCCAACCCCTGAACCCTCTCCCCCACCCCTATTATAGACATACCCAGGTCTGTGCAGCCTAGCCAGAAGGAGTCTGAAGAACCACTTGTCTGGGATGTTGAGAATCTAGGGACCTCCTCCAGAGCACCACCATGTTGGTCAAACCCTGTGTGCAGGCATCTGCCACGTGGATAACCCTCCAGGCTCAGCAGGCCATCAACCAGCTCCTCCCAGAAGAGGAGTGTCACAGGGCAACATGTTGGGGTAAGGTGGGGCACCTAAACCCTCCCTTCTCAGTGCTAGCTGGAGGCTGTTTGTGGGGATAATGTGGAAGGTACGGAGCTGTTCTGCAGGAATCCGGAGGATGCATGTTCAAATGAGTGCAATTCTGATCTGGGAGTTAGAAATTCCAGGCCTGCCACAACTGGAATGACCTTGGCCAAGAATGACCTCTTCCATGCTCGGTCTTTGGAGGTAGGCTAGTCCAAAAACAAACAAAAAAAATGCATAGCAGGGACTCTAGCTACTGTCAGAATCAGGACAGGTTATAGCCAGGAAAGGCAGGAAAGGAAGGAGCCAGAAGATCATATCTTTGATAATTCTTCATTTCATTGTGATTAACACTCGTGCAGGCAAGTTTCATTGTGTTCTCAACAAATACTATGATATTAATTAAAATTATAATATTATTACGTTGATGATAATAATCTTCAGGGTTGATAGCTAATTTCTCACAATTTGCCAAATAATTTCAGCTTTCATGATTTCTTTAACACCCTTCAAAGTGGAGTTTACGAATACACATAAAAGATTTCTTCTTTCCCTTCCTTCCTTCTTTCTTATCTTCCCTCCCCCCTCCATCTCTCCTTCCATTCTCTCTCTTGCCTGCCCACCTGGCGGCCTTCCTTCCTTCCTTCCTTCCTCCTTCCTTCCTTCTCTCTCTATCTGCCTCCGTCCTTTATTCTTTCCCTCCCTCCCTTCTACTTTCCCTTCCTCTTTCCCTCCTTGTCTTCCTTCCTTTCTTTCCCTTCTTCCTTTCTCACTCACTGTCCCTCTCCCTCCCTCCCTCTCTCCCTACCTCCCTTCCTTCTACTCTTTTCCTCTCTCCTTCCATTCTGCCTTTCCATTGTCCCTTCCTGTTTTCCTTCTTTCCTTCCATCTCTTTCTTGTCTCTCCTTTGCCCTTATATTGCCCTTTTTCATCTTTTGTCACACTTTTGTTGGGACTTTACAGTTTTATTACAGGGATATGAAAGCTTGTGGCCTATATCACTTCTTGCTTTGAAAAAACTGAAATTTGTTTTGGGCCTAATACATACTCAGCTTCAATATCCACATTTTTGCCTGTGTGAAGTATTCATCTGTTCTATATATTTTTAAAATTAGAAATCCTTGCATGTGTTCATATGAGGTAGAACACTCTCAAACATATATCCATTCTCTATTCCTTGAAGGAATAATGGAACTAGATCTTAAACTGTCTAAGCCTTGTGTAATTTGATGAGAAAATTTTATTAAATGCCCTTCCATGCTTTAACATCTTGTTATTGAATGTTCGGGATTTCTCAGCATTTCTTGAGCTAATTGTGGTCACTTAAATTTTCCTAGGAAGTCAAAAGAAACTGCTTGAAACAGCTTTAAAATAATTTTAATAAAGGCTTTTTCAGGTGAAAAATTGAGGTGCCAAGAGTGAGTTACATTCATTTCCATATTATAGTGATAGTTTTCAAATTCTATCGCAGGGAATTATTTCAGGCATTTGTCAGGAATTACAACAACATTTCATTCAAATATTATTTTTTTTACTCATAAAACTAATTATAAACATAAGTATATTGGAATGTTCCCTTAACCATATTTTAAAATATTGGCATCTATCAGTGTGATATCATATGCTCTAATATGTAGACCTTGGGATTAAGACATTCAGGAAATGTCTAATTAATTAAACAGTGCCCCAAAATTTTCACAGAAAATGCTTAAATACAAAAAGGAAAATGATTATCGATTATATTTCCTTAAAATGTTTGTGTAGCTTAATATTTTCTTCAAGCCATGAAACCAAAAAAAATAAAATAAAATAAATTTGTGGCTGAAGTTCAAGGCACAGATCAAAGCCCCAAATACTTCTTTATTAATGTTTTTATAATAACTGAATTTTGTGGTCTATCATTATGAGTTAAAGTCACAAAAATTGCTAAGGGTTTAATTTGTTCTATGTATCAGGCTTCACTGTAAGAACTCGTTTGAAATTAGTACTTGCATTTGAAACATCTAAAAAGTGTCATTTGTCCAGGACGATGGCAGAATAAGATAGGGTGAGCTCACCCCTGCTCCAAAGAACAACTAGAGAAATGAGAGAAAAACGACCTGGACAGCAGTTTCAGGGTGCAAGTGACCTCTGAGTATGTTCTACACTATATAGAGGAGTGTTGGATGAAAAAGCAGAGGAATTGGGTTACAGAGAATGGGGTGAGTGGGCTCGGTCATGTTTCCACTGGGGACAAGAGGCCATGCCCAGGAAAGTACCTGCCCCTGCAGCTAGGCTGGAAATCAGCCACATCAGCTATGCAGCTGGGAGTACCCATGGGGGAAGCCGGAAACCAGCAAACTGGCTTTCCCTGGTCATGGAGACCATCCAGCTAGTACACAGAGCCTACCACTCCCCTTTCCACGCGGAGGCCCCAAGCCCTCAGAAGTCACAGATGGGGAGGTGGGGACAAAGAAGCAAGCCTCCACGCCACAGGCCCCCACACCACTGTGCCGCACACCACTTGCCCCAGAACCGTGCCCCGCCAACTGCCCCACTCCATGCTCCACCCCTACGTACTGCACTGCCCTATGCCCGGCACCCATGCCCTGAACTGCCCCACGCACAGCACCAGGCCTAGCGATCAGGCAAGTCTGGAGTGCCTATGGACAGGGGAAGTTGAAATACCCAATCCCACAGCTCAAGGTCATTCCAAGTGGGAGCCTGGGGTCCACAAGAAACTTCAGGCCCACAAGCAGATCTCTGCTGATGTGTACCCCTCCCACACCCAGCCTCAGGGTTGGTGGCTTATAGCATGCACTGGGACCTGAAGACCTGGCTGGAATGGCGCCCAGTCTCCAGCCAGCTCGGCTCATTATTGCAGTCAGGGAGAGGTGGGTCTGAGGGTAAGAGGAAGCCCAAGATCGCCATCTGCTTGGAAGATACAGAAAGCTTTCTAGCTTCAGAGCTACTTTTTAAAAGCCATTCCATTTCTAATATATATTCCATTTCTAATAAATCGCATTCTGGCAGCTTGCAAGCTAAATCATCATACAAATCTCCTAAATAAATTCAATGGGTTGGCTGATGATATAAAGGATATGAAGAATACAGTCAAAGCCTTTTCTCCCTTCTCTCGGGGCCTGAACACAGGGTCTGATGGGGCTTTCTTACCAGACCCTTAAATTTACGCATCAGGCACGGGAAGGGAACAGCTACTAGGGGAGTAGAAACGATACAGAACAGCTCCAGGAGCCACGACAGAGATCAAAAAGACAGTGTACCCCATTCTGGAATGGCTGACTGGCTGGGAGAACCCACGCTGGTGAGATCGCCGAGGGGCGCGGGCTTCCCCGTGCGGAGCGGCAAGCGGCCGGAGTCCCTACCCTCCTACTTCCCGGGCCAGCTGGCAGAATTGGGAAGGCGGTCCCCTCAAGCTGCGGTGGCTGGTGCCCCCACCACGCGCGGCCCCCCGGACCAACTGAGAGAATTGGATGGGAAGTCCCCAAGCCGCGAAGAACGGTGACCGGGGGGGTCCCTTCCAAACACGTGACACCCCGGTCCGGCTGGGAATGGTGCACTCTCCCGGGCCGCGGCGGCTGGCACCCTCCCGCCACGCTTGGCGCCCCGGGCCGACTAGGAAATTCGGAAGGGCACTCTCCCGGGCTGCAGCAGCTGGCGACCCTCCCCGCGTTCGGACCCCCGGGCCGGCTGGCACACTTCCAAGCCGCTTCGGCTGGCGAACCTCCCCCACGGCGAGAGTTTTCCAAAGTTAAAGGACCCACAACACCTTTTACTGGTGGGACCCGCAAACAAACGTGTGCCACGATCGCCACCTACTGGGCAGGATAAGAAAAACAGAACCCAGAGATTTCACAGAAAAATCTTTCAACCTGTTGGGTCCAACACCCAGGGAAATCTGACTAAATGCCCAGACGCCAGCAGAAGATAACGGATCACGTTCAGAAAATTGAAAATATGGCCCAGTCAAAGGAACAAACCAATAGTTCAAATGAGATACAGGAGCTGAGACAACTAATGCTGAATATATGAACAGAAATGGAAAACCTCTTCAAAAACGAAATCGATAAAATGAGGGAGGACTGCAGAAGACATGGGCTGAACAAAAAGAAAAAATACAAAAACTGAAAAAACAAATCACAGAACTTATGGAAGTGAAGGATAAAGTAGAAAAGATGGAAAAAACAATGGATACCTACAATGATAGATTTAAAGAGACAGAAGATAGAATTAGTGATTTGGAGGATGGAACATCTGAATTCCAAAAACAAACAGAAACTATCGGGAAAAGAATGGAAAAATTTGAACAGGGTATCAGGGAACTCAAGGACAATATGAACCTCACAAATATACGTGTTATGGGTGTCCCAGAAGGAGAAGAGAAGGGAAAAGGAGGAGAAAACCTAATGGAAGAAATTATCACTGAAAATTTCCCAACTCTTATGAAAGACCTAAAATTACAGATCCAAGAAGTGCAGCACACCCCAAAGAGATTAGACCCAAATAGGCGTTCTCCAAGACACTTACTAGTTAGAATGTCAGAGGTCAAAGAGAAAGAGAGGATCTTGAAAGCAGCAAGAGAAAAATACTCCATCACATACAAGGGAAACCCAATAAGACTATGTGTAGATTTCTCAGCAGAAACCATGGAAGCTAGAAGACAGTGGGATGATATATATAAATTACTAAAACAGAAAAACTGCCAACCAAGACTCCTGTATCCAGCCAAACTGTCCTTCATAAATGAGGGAGAAATTAAAACATTCTCAGACAAAAAGTCACTGAGAGAATTTGTGACCAAGGGACCAGCTCTGCAAGAAATACTAAAGGGATCACTAGAATCAGATACAAAAAGACAGAAGAGAGAGGTATGGAGAAGAGTGTAGAAAGAAGAAAAATCAGATATGATATATATAATACAAAAGGGAAAATGGTAGAGGAAAATATTATCCAAACAGTAATAACACTAAATGTTAATGGACTGAATTCCCCAATCAAAAGACATAGACTGGCAGAATGGATTAAAAAAAAGGATCCTTCTATATGCTGTCTACAGGAAACACATCTTAGACCCAAAGATAAACATAGGCTGAAAGTGAAAGGTTGGGAAAAAATATTTCATGCAAATAACCACCAGGAAAGAGCAAGAGTGGCTATACTATTATCCAACAAGTTAGACTTCAAATGTAAAACAGTTAAAAGAGACAAAGAAGGACACTATATACTAATAAAAGGAAAAATTAAACAAGAAGACAAAACAATCATAAATATTTATGCACCGAACCAGAATGCCCCCAAATACATGAGGAATACACTGCAAACACTGAAAAGGGAAATAGACTCATATATCATAATAGTTGGAGACTTCAATTCCCCACTCTCATCAATGGACAGAACATCTAGACAGAGGATCAATAAAGAAATAGAGAATCTGAATATTACTATAAATGAGCTAGACTTAACAGACATTTATAAGACATTACATCCCACAACAGCAAGACACACCTTTTTCTCAAGTGCCCATGGACAATTCTCAAAGGTAGACCATATGCTGGGTCACAAAGCAAGTCTTAACAAATTTAAACAGATTGAAATCATACACAAGACTTTCTCAGATCATAAAGGAATGAAGTTGGAAATCCATAATAGGCAGAGTGCCAGAAAATTCACAAATACTTGGAGGCTCAACAACACACTCTTAGACAACGAGTGGGTCAAAGAAGAAATTGCAAGAGAAATTAGTAAATACCTCGAGGTGAATGAAAATGAAAACACAACATACCAAAACTTATGGGACGCAGCAAAGGCAGTGCTAAGAGGGAAATTTATTGCCCTAAACGTCTATATCAGAAAAGAAGAAAAGGCAAAATTGCAGGAATTAACTGTCCACTTGGAAGAACTGGAGAAAGAACAGCAAACTAATTCCAAAGCAAGCAAAAGGAAAGAAATAACAAAGATCAGAGCAGAAATAAATGAAATTGAAAACATGAAAACAATAGAGAAAATCAATAAGACCAGAAGTTGGTTCTATGAGAAAATCAATAAGATTGATGGGCCCTTATCAAGGTTGACAAAAAGAAGAAGAGAGAGGATGCAAATAAATAAGATCAGAAACGGAAGAGGAGACATAACTACTGACCTCACAGAAATAAAGGAGGTAATAACAGGATACTATGAACAACTTTACGCTAATAAATACAACAATTTAGATGAAATGGGCGAGTTCCTGGAAAGACATGAACAACCAACTTTGACTCAAGAAGACATAGATGACCTCAACAAACCAATCACAAGTAAAGAAATTGAATTAGTCATACAAAAGCTTCCTAAAAAGAAATGTCCAGGACCAGACGGCTTCACATGTGAATTCTATCAAACATTCCAGAAAGAATTAGTACCAACTCTCCTCAAACTCTTCAAAAAAATCGAAGTGGAGGGAAAACTACCTAATTCATTCTATGAAGCCAACATCACCCTCATACCAAAACCAGGCAAAGATATTACAAAAAAAGAAAACTACAGACCAATCTCTCTAATGAATATAGATGCAAAAATCCTCAATAAAATTCTAGCAAATCGTATCCAACAACACATTAAAAGAATTATACATCATGACCAAATAGGATTCATCCCAGGTATGCAAGGATGGTTCAACATAAGAAAATCAATTAATGTAATACACCATATCAACAAATCAAAGCAGAAAAATCACATGATCATCTCAATTGATGCAGAGAAGGCATTTGACAAGATTCAACATCCCTTCCTGTTGAAAACACTTCAAAAGATAGGAATACAAGGGAACTTCCTTAAAATGATAGAGGGAATATATGAAAAACCCACAGTTAATATCATCCTCAATGGGGAAAAACTGAAAACTTTCCCCCTAAGATCAGGAACAAGACAAGGATGTCCACTATACCACTATTATTCAACACTGTGTTGGAGGTTCTAGCCAGAGCAATTAGACAAGAAAAATAAATACAAGGCATCAAAATTGGAAAGGAAGAAGTAAAACTATCACTGTTTGCAGACGATATGATACTATACGTCGAAAACCCGGAAAAATCCACAAAAAAACTACTAGAGCTAATAAATGAGTACAGCAAAGTAGCAGGTTACAAGATCAACATTCAAAAATCTGTAGCATTTCTATACACTAGTAATGAACAAGCTGAGGGGGAAATCAAGAAACGAATCCCATTTACAATTGCTACTAAAAGAATAAAATACCTAGGAATAAACTTAACTAAAGAGACAAAAAACCTATATAAAGAAAACTATAAAAAACTGCTAAAAGAAATCACAGAAGACCTAAATAGATGGAAGGGCATGCCGTGTTCATGGATTGGAAGACTAAATATAGTTAAGATGTCAATCCTACCTAAATTGATTTACAGATTCAATGCAATACCAATCAAAATCCCAACAACTTATTTTTCAGAAATAGAAAAACCAATAAGCAAATTTATCTGGAAGGGCAGGGTGCCCCGAATTGCCAAAAACATCTTGAGGAAAAAAAACGAAGCTGGAGGTCTCGCGCTGCCTGACTTTAAGGCATATTATATAGCCACAGTGGTCAAAACAGCATGGTATTGGCATAAAGACAGATATATCGACCAAAGGAATCGAATAGAGTGCTCAGATATAGACTCTCTCATCTATGGATATTTGATCTTTGATAAGGCAGTCAAGCCAAGTCACCTGGGACCGAACAGTCTCTTCAGTAAATGGTGCCTAGAGAACTGGATATCCATATGCAAAAGAATGAAAGAAGACCCATGTCTCACACCCTATACAAAAGTTAACTCAAAATGGATCAAAGATCTAAACATTAGGTCTAAGACCATAAAACAGTTACAGGAAAATGTAGGGAGATATCTTATGAAACTTACAATTGGAGGCGGTTTTATGGACCTTAAACCTAAAGGAAGAGCACTGAAGAATGAAATAAATAAATGGGAGCTCCTCAAAACTAAACACTTTTGTACATCAAAGAACTTCATCAAGAAAGTAGAAAGACAGCCTACACAATGGGAGACAATATTTGGAAACGACATATCAGATAAAGGTCTAGTATCTAGAATTTATAAAGAGATTGTTCAACTCAACAACAAAAAGACAGCCAACCCAATTACAAAATGGGAAAAAGAGTTGAACAGACACCTACCAGAAGACGAAATACAAATGGCCAAAAGACACATGAAGAGATGCTCAATGTCCCTGGCCATTAGAGAAATGCAAATCAAAACCACAATGAGATATCATCTCACACCCACCAGAATGGCCATTATCAACAAAACAGAAAATGTCAAGTGCTGGAGAGGATGCGGAGAAAGAGGCACACTTATCCACTGTTGGTGGGAATGTCAAATGGTGCAACCACTGTGGAAGGCAGTTTGGCGGTTCCTCAAAAAGCAGAATACAGAATTGCCATACGACCCAGCAATACCATTGCTGGGTATCTACTGAAAGGACTTAAGGGCAAAGGCACAAACAGACATTTGCACACCAATGTTTATAGCAGCGTTATTTACAATTGCAAAGAGATGGAAACAGCCAAAATGTCCATCAACAGAAGAGTGGCAAAACAAACTGTGGTATATACATACGATGGAATATTATGCAGCTTTAAGACAGAATAAACTCATGAAGCATGTAATAACATGGATGGACCTGGAGAACATTATGCTGAGTGAGTCTAGCCAAAAACTAAAGGACAAATACTGTATGGTCCCACTGATGTGAACCGACATTCGAGAATAAACTTGGAATATGTCACTGGTAACAGAGTCCAGCAGGAGTTAGAACCAGGTTCTTCTAAACCGATGCAAATGTACTAAGAAACGATGATCATGCATCTATGTGATGATGCTTACCTAGTGATGCCTCAAGTTCCGGAAGGGGTTTTAAAGAAAGCCAAGCATCCATACCTCACGTTCAGGTCACAAGCCTGCAGGGTGCAAAGTGTGTTTATGGCAGAGCAGACGTGGTAAAATGGAGCCTGTTGGCACAGGGAAGAGCTCGCCATGCAGAGAGGATTTATAGAAATGTTATAATAGGCACGACAGGGACCTGCTACTTCTTGGCTGATGGCACCCTCGCTGCTAGAGCAGTGTTTACTGTTTCTCTTTATGCCTGTTAACAAAAGGTGGTAAAAATTAAGGCGATCAAAGTGAAAAAAAAAAGAATTTGTTATCAAATTTACTTATATTTGTACATAGTCAGGATAAATAAAAAACTATAGGTGGTATGGATAGAATTTTTATTATTTTCCATACTAAGATGACTATATTTTCTGACTAAAATAAATTTTGTTTGTATTCGACTACAAGCCCTGAATGGATATGAAAGTTGAAGAAGATCTGAGGAATTGAATTTTGTTTGTTGTAGTCACTGCTGTCTAAAAACCCTCAGTGGATATGGAAAGTTGTTTATAAAAGTGAATTATCTCTGTTGTAGTGAATGGTAACCACCAATTCAGTAAGCCTGTTTATAATATATATTTTTAAAGCGTTGAACTGTGTATTCATACAAAACTAAAGTTTAGTTTGCTCTTTGTTAAAATAATGTACTTTTTGTCTTGTGATTTTTTAAGTGAAATTTAGCTTTCTGTGATTATACTATTATACCAGTCTTGAGTGTCTTACTTGTATTGTATGTTCCATACTCATTTAATTCAGCCTTATTTGATAAATCTAGAATAAGGAATAAAATCTTAATATTCTGTAAAAAAAAAAAGAATACAGTCAAAGAGCATAAAGAAGAATTTTAAAGAATAAAAGAAAAATAGTGGGTATCACAGAGATGAAAGAAACTGAAGACCAAATTAAAAAATAATTAAATACAATTATATTTTACATTTTTTATATTTTATATTTTATTCAAAATATTTAAAAATACAATTACAAAGAGAGACATGCAACAGCATATTTGAAGGGGCAGAAGAATGAAAAAGTGAACCAGAGAATGGACAATAGAATTTGAATGTACAAAGAACAATGGCAAAAAAAAAAAAAGAAAAGATAGAAAATTTTGAATTGGATCGCAGGGAAGTGACAGACAAAGCAAAAAATGCCAATATAAGAATCATCAGTGTCCCTGAAGGAGAAGGGAAGATTGGTTGAGGAGATTATGGGGGAAACTTCCCAGCATTTATAAGAGACACAACTATGCAAATCAAAGAAGCCCAACAAACCTCAAATAGATTAAATTCAAATAGGCCTACTCCAAGACACATACTAATCAGTTTGTCAAACGTTGAAGAGAAGCAGAAAGTCCTGAAAGCGGCAAGAATAAAACAACTCACCACAAGCAATGGACTCCACAGAAGACTGAGTGCAGGCTATTCAACAGGCACCATGGAAGTGAGAAGGCAGGGGTAGGATATATTTAAGACCCTGTAGAGAAAGAGTTCCAGCCAAGAATTCTTTGTCCAGCTAAGTTGTCCTTCAAAAGTGAGGGAGAGATTATAATTTTCACAGACAGAGTTTGAGGTAATTTAGGATTTCCAGCCTTACAAGAAATACTAAAGGGAGACCTGTCAGCTGAAAAAAGAAAAAGACAAGAGTGGGAGGTCTGAAAGAGGGCAGAAAGTTGAAGACTACCAGTAAGGATAACTCAAAGGATAAAAAGAGAAAGAGGGAAAAGAATATATAGATCTGATAAATAAAAACCAAAAGATAAGATGGTAGATTCAAGAACTGCCTTTACAGTAATAACTTTGAATATTAATGGACTAAACTCACCAATTTAAAGACACAGATTGGCAGAATGGATTAAGAAATATGATCCATCTATCAGCTGCTTAAAGGACACTCGTTTTAGACCCATCCATACAAACAGATTGAAAGTGAAAGGATGGAAAAAGATGATCCATGCAAGCTGTGACCAAAAGAAAGTAGAATTGGGTATACTTATATCAGGCAAAATAAACTTTAAAAGTAAAGACTTCACAAGAGACAAGGAAGGACACTACATATTCATAAACGTGACAATTCACCAAGAAGAAATAACAATCATAAATGTTTATGCTCCCAGCCAAGGAGCTCCATTGAACATGAGACAATTATTGCCAAACTGAAGGGAGCAATAGCTCTTTCAACAATTATAGTGACAGACTTCAATGCACCACTGTCCTTTACAGATAGAACAAATGGATAGAGGATCAACAAGGAAAGAGAGAACTTAAACAATTTGAAAAATGGATTGGATCAAACAGACATTTATAGATTTTTACCCGCAAAGCACCAGGAAATCCATTCTTCTCTAGCGAACATGTAACATTCTTCAGGATAGATGATATGCTGCGGCATAAAGGAAGTCTTTAGAGATTTAAAAACACTGAAATTATACCAAGCACATTCTCTGCTCAAAACGGAATGAAAAACGATATCAATAAGCATCAAAAAAGCAGACCTCTCACAAATATATGGAGATTAAATACACACTCTTAAAGAATCTGTGCGTAAGAGAAGCATTTGCTATAAAAATTAGTAAATCTCTGGAAATGAATGAAAATGAGAATACGATATATCAGAACTAATGGGATGTATTAAAGGCAGTGCTGAGAGGGAAATTTATTGCCCTAAATGCCTATATTAAAAAAGAAGAAAGAGCAAAAATTGAGGTCTAAACTGCTCACCTGGTAGACCTAGAGAAAGAATAGCAAACTAACCCCAGTGCAAACAGAAGACAAAAAATAACAAAGATTAAATAGAAAGAAATGAAATGGAAAATAAAATAGAAAGAATCAATAACACCAAAAGCTGGTTCTTCCAGAAAAGCTAATAAACTCGATGGACACGTAGCTAGGCTGAAAAGAGAGAGAGAGAGAGGTTGAAAATAAATGAAATCAGAAATGAGATGGCGAGTTGTTACCCTAGAACCTGAAGAAATAAAAAAAAATCATAAGAGGCCACTATGAACTTAGATGAAATGGACAAATTCCTAGAAACACATGAACAACTGCCACTGACTCAAGAATTAGAAGAGCTAAACAAACCAATCGTAAGTAAAGAGAATCAATCACTGATCAAAAACCTTTCTAGAAAGAAAAGCCCAGGGCCAGATGGCTTCACAGGGGAATATTATCAAACATTCCAAAAAGAGCTGACATCAATCCTGCTCAAACTCTTCCAAAAAAATAAGGAAAAAGGAAGGCTACCTCTCTCATTTTATGAAGCTAATATCACTCTAATACAAAACTGAATAAAGAAGCTACAACAATGAAAATCTATCGGCCAATCTCCCTCATGAATATGGATGCAAAAATCACAGTAAAAACTACTATCAAATTGAATCCATTGATATATTAAGAAAATCATACACCACGCCCAAGTGGAAAATATACCAGAAATGCAAGGGGGCGGCTTCAACACGAGATCAATCAATACAACATGGCACCTTAACAAATCCAAAGGGAAAAATCATATGATCACCACAGTTGATGCTGCAAAAGCATTCAACAAAATTCAGCATCCTTTTCTGATAAAGACATGTTAAAAGGTAGGACTCAAAGGAAGTTTCCTCAATATGATACAGGGCATATATGAACAACCCATAGCAAGCACTGTATTCAATGGTGAGAGACTGAAAGACTTCCCCCTAAGATCAGGAACAAGAGAAGGATGCCCTTTGTAACCACTGTTATTTAACATTGTATTAGAATGTTAAATGGCTAAAACAATCAGGCAGGAAAAATAAATAAAAGGCATCCAAATAGGAAAGGAAGAGGTAACACTTTTAATACCTACAAATGACAGGATGCTGTGCTCAGAAAGTCCTGAGAAATCTATGACAAAGATTCTTGAGCTAATAAACAAATTCAGCAAAGTGGTGTGATACAAGATTAAAGTACAAAAAACAGTAACACTTATATACCCAAGCAATGACTTAACTGAGGACTCAATTAAGGAAAAAATTCCATTCAAAATAGCAAATAAAAGAATCAGCTCTCTAGCAATAAGCTTAACCATGGATGTAAAGGACCTGTACACAGAAAAGTTCAAAGAATTGCCGAAACAAAAAAAGAAGATCTAAACAACTGGAAAGGCAGCCCGTACTCATGAATAAAAAGGTGAAATGTAGTTAAGACATCATTAAACCAAAAATGATCTAAAAATTCAATGCAATACCAATCAAAATTCCAACAGACTACTTTGAAGACTTTGAAAAGCTAGTTATCAAATTCATTTGGAAGGGAAAGAGACCTTGAATAGCTAAAAATATTCTTAAAAAAAAGAACAAAAGAGGAGGACTAACCCTTACTGATTTTAAAGCATATTATAAAGCCATAGCGGCACAAAGGTAGAAGTATGGCCAATGGAATTGAATCCAGAGTGTGGAGATAGACCATGAAATCTATGGTCAGTTGATCTTCGACAAGGTCCCCATTTCCACTGAACTGGGACAGAATAGTCTTTTCATTAAATGGACATGGGAGAACTGGATATCAATAGTCCAAAGAATGAAAGAGGACCCTTACCTATACCTTATACAAAAATCAACTCAAAGTGGATCAAACACCTAAATATAAGAGCCAGTACCATGAAACTCCTAGAAGAAAATATAGGGAAACATCTTCAACGTAATAAATACGAGGCAGTTTCTTAAACTTCACACCGAAAGTACAAGGAATGAAAGAAAAGATAAATGGGCACTCCTCAAATTCAAATGCTTCAGGGCTTCAAGGGACTTTTCAAAAAGGTGAAGAGGCAGCCAACTAAATGGGAGAAAATATTTAGAAATCAAATATCAGATAAAGATTTGATATCCTGAATACATAAAGAAATCATACAGTTCAACAACAAAAGAACACACAGCCCAATTACAAAATGGGCTAAAGATATAAATAGACATTTTTCTGAAGAGCAAACACAGATGGCTAAAAGGTACATGAAGGCTCATTTTCATTCGCTAGAAGGGAAATGCAGATGAATTCCAAATACCACCCCTCAAACAACCCATTGCTTTGGCGTGGAACATTTCCTACAATTGACGACAGCACGGTTTTATAATTGTACTAGTCATTAAATCCATAGCTTAACTTAGCATTCCCTCTTTGTGCAATGTAGCCCCATGGATTTCTTTAACAAAATTTATTTTTTTACTATATATAATGACTAACATTTTCTCCTTTAATCATAATCAGATATGTATTTCAGTGCTGTTAATTTTGTTTATAATGTTGTGCTACGATCACCATCATCCAATACAAAAACATTTCTTTTATTCCAAACAGGAACCCTGTATATTTTAAATTTGAACTCCCCATTCCCTAGCTCCACCCCCTCCCTTCCCCTGGTAACCTATATTCTAGATTCTGGCTCTATGAATTTGCTTCTTCTAATGATCTCAAATCAGTGAGATCAAACAATAGTTTTCCTTTTATGTCTGCCTTCTTTAACTCAACATATGTCTTCAAGGCTTGTCCATGCTGTTGCATGTATCAGGACTTCATTCCTTTTTTAGGGGTGAATAATATTCCACGGTATGTGTATTCAATACTTTGTTTCTCCATTCATTAAATACTATTAAATATCTTAAATCTTTAGGTCTCAGCATTTCCACTATGTATCAGGATGCTTCTGATACACTTGCATCTCCCTCTGATGTACCTTTGCATTACATAAACCCTAGAGACTGAGTACTATTAAAGAGCTGGAAAGCTCAACATTCCAATAGTCAAGTGCAAAGCCAATGGGAAGGGACTTCCCAGGTTCTACTTGCAACTCACTCAAGTTGCAGGGTGTTAAGCACTGGATCCATCACTGTGTATCAACACCAAGTGTTGAAGGACACTTGGGCTGTGCCCATCTTTTTGCAATTGTGAATAGTGCCTCTGTTAAGATCATTGTGCAAAGATTTGTTCAAGTTCCTGCTCTCAATGCTTTTGGTTATATACTTAGTAGGGGGATTGTACAGCTTTCTAAAATTCAGTTCAATTTGGTTTGAGGTGTTTTTGCAGTGAACTTCTTTTTCCACTTCTTTATCAGCCAAGGAGGCTACATTGTAACAGAATTATAATCATTAAAACAAAGGAAACTATTTTTATGAATTTTTGCAGCTTCTGGCTATAGCAAAAATGATTCCCACCACTAGGGAGTGCACAAGCGAACATTAAACTACAAAAATTATAACTATTATCCAACCAATAAGAAATTAAAGAATATACAGTAAACAGAACCATCTATATGAAATATTACTTATTTCCACTTAAAAAGGAATTTTGGATCTGAGATAGGTTCGTAGTTGCAATCAGTCCCTCTTAGTGGTCCTTGCTGGGATTCTGGTTTGATTTTGCTTCAGTTCATTTCTACAGGATGTTTGGAAGTCTCCTTCTTGGAAGATGAACTATTTCACTCTTGAGTGATGTATCCAGTGCTTAACACCCTGCAACTTGAGTGAGTTGCAAGTAGAACCTGGGAAGTCCCTTCCCATTGGCTTTGCACTTGACTATTGGAATGTTGAGCTTTCCAGCTCTTTAATAGTACTCAGTCTCTAGGGTTTATGTAATGCAAAGGTACATCAGAGGGAGATGCAAGTGTATCAGAAGCATCCTGATACATAGTGGAAATGCTGAGACCTAAAGATTTAAGATATTTAATAGTATTTAATTTAGTTATTAAATGCTCATTACCATAGGTTGGAATTTGTTTTTAGAAGGGTCTACTGTACCTTATTTCATACGGGATTACCCCGAACCTACTTCTGGGATCCACTTTTATCCTAAGCAGGGCAACTGGCAAGGTTTTGTCCTAGGTTAAATTTGTCTCTTGGCATATTTTAGCTAGGGTGTTTTTAGCATATGGTTCACCTTTTCATTTTCCCTATTGATTGTGGCCTCCAAGATGGGTAGAATTTCCAGCGGTTTCCTACGGCTTCACTTCTATTTGGTAGAAAGTTTTTCTGTCCTTTTGATAACCCACATTCTAGATACATTACAGTGGGCCATGAGATCCAGCCTTTTTCTTAGATACTTTGTACTCCAGGTGTGCTCAGAAGTTCAGGGTTAAAATGGTCTCAAGTTAATTTGATGGGCTAGCAATCAGAATGTCATCAACATATCACAAAGACCCACTGTCTTGGAGCTACAACTCTCATAAGTCTCTAGTTAGAGTTTCCCCAAATAAAGTAGAGGCATTTTTGAACTGCTGAGGGAGCACAGTCCAACAGTACTGCTGTTTTGTCTTAGTCTCACCCCAGATACTCCCATACAAATGCAAATATTTCCTGGGACTGTGGACTTAATGGCACAGAGTAGAAGGCATCCTCTACATCCACACAGTGAACCAAAAAAGATCTCCAGACAGACTAGTCAATAAAGTGCACAGATTCGGTACTATTGGGTGGATGTCTTCTGCTATTTAGTTGCTAGCCCTCACGTCCTGTAAAGATCGACAATGTCCTTTAGTACTGGCTTTAGGACAGGCAAGATGCGAGTGTTGGATGGAGAAACGCAAGGCTGCATTAACTGATGTTTGAGAACAGAGTCTATTATTCACTTCGTGCACTCTTCATGCCTCCTTCTTTAGTGGGGACTGTTTGAGATAACGAATCTTCCAGTTGGGTTAAATCGTCACATGGACCGGATCGGCAGTTCTGGCGGTTCCCAGTCTCCCAACAGCCCATACCTCCAGCCTTACTTTAAGAAGGATATCTTCTGGTATCTCTGATTGCAGTTTTCTTCCTAGGTGAAGCGAAGAAGATTGCAGGGCATAAGCTTGGTCTGAAGGAACTTCAATATTGAGTTGATTAGCTGAAAAAGACACCTGTGCATTTACTTTGACAAGAAGTCTCAAACAAGCAGAGGCCCAAGACATTCAGGCATGTAGACAAAACTGTGTTTTAGAGATATATTTCCCATCTAGCATTCAACGGGCTATAAGAATGGTTTTTATCTGAGGCTACAGAAACTCGTACTACTACTGTAGGCTTTGGAGATAGCGCCCTTTGCTTTCAAATTAAGACCAAGTGAGAAGTTCCTTTCTCGATAAGAAAGTCCACAGGACTGTTTTACACCAGGATAAAAATCTGGGGTACCTGGTGGGAAATGGTGATGTTTTGGCTAAAGTAAAAAAGGACCTGCGCTGGTTTGAAACTGTTATGTACCCAAGAAGGACATCTTTCCTTAATCCTGATTCAATATCATAGAATAGGACTCCATTAGATTGTTTCCAGGGAGACTGACACACCCAATAGTGGGTCTGAGCGGTTGATTAGATAGAGATAGGAAGTCTGCCCGTTTAGAGTGGGTCTTGATTCGTTTACCGGAGTCCTTTGAAAGGGACAACATTTTGGAAAGAGTTCAGAGCCAACAAAGAGACATTTGGCAATGCAGAACGAAACCATCCCTGAGGAAGCTGTTTGAAACCAAAAGCCAAAGGATGAGCAGATCCCAGCCACGTGCCCTCCCAGCTGACAGAGGTGTTCTGCATGAATCGGCCTCTCCTGAATCAAGGAATCTTTCCCTGCATGCCTCAGTTTGGACATTATTACAGCCTTAGAACCGTGAACTTGTAACTTAATGAATTCTCATTATAGAAACCAGCCTAGTAGGTCCATTGCTGCTTCAGTTGTGTTTCCTGGATTTGATCACTATTATTGAGAACCTTGAAAACGGTCTCAATTAGCTGTGAGACTGGCATTCTTAGCCCTCCTTCCGATTTCTGCACTTTTGTTCCTGATGTCTGGGGCCCTCTGCTTGATGAAAGTGACACTTAGTAGTCTCATGTTATCGGGATGTTCTGGATCTGTGTCAGTATCTGGCTGAACAGCCTCAACAATTCTCTGAAGTAAAACAAGGGGGTTCTCTTTTGGCCCCTGCAGTATGTTTTGGATTTTTCTTACCATATTTTTTTGGTTCGGGGCCCGACTCTGCAGCCCTCTCATTATGAAACTCTTACATTGGTCTAATTTGGCTCAGTTACTGTATTCACTGGGGTTCCAATGTAGCTCAGAAGCTGAGTAGTATTGCTCCTGGAGCCTGAACTGCGCTGTCGGATTGTAATTTGTGCAAAGTCCCAGTTTCTACTTTGGCTTTCTCATTTACCAGCCACGTTTTCTTCCGGGGTAAGAAGAATGCTTAAAAATGCCTCGATATCATTCACAGTTGTCAAGAGATGGAAGCAGCCCATGTGTCCATCAAGACAGAATGGAGAAACAAATGTGGTACGTACATATGATGGAATATTGTGCAGCAGTAAGAAGAAATGAAGTCCTGAAGCATATGAATACATGGATGATCCTTGAAGACGTAGTACTAAGCGAAATAAGCCAGACAGAAATGGATAGATACTGTACGATCTCACTAATACGAATCCTCTGGAAAAGATCAATGCGGAGTGTTAAAATGTAAAATATAGGGGACCTAGAGATAGACAGAAGCTACATAAGGGGGAACCGTTACCTAAAATGTACAGACTAGTAAATGAGTTTGAATTTGAAAGTATGGGAATGGATAGACGTGACAGTAGTTCATTAGTGGGTTTATGAGTAATCGTGCGCTAGTGAATGAGAATATGATTGGAAGGGGTTGTTGGAGCCATGTACCCTCACTGATTAGCACTACAAATATAAGTGAGTTATTGAATGAACTACTCCAAAAGCACAACACTTGACCAGAAAGTCAGTAATAGAACGGTATGTGGGGAAAACTACTTTCTGCATGGTATGATCTATATTTACAGGAATACATCACTAGGCCCACGACAATACTGGGGTAAAAAATTGAGGGGGGGGGTTGGAGACCATAGTTAAGGGGAGTTGGGGATTTTCTGTTTGCTGTGGATGTGTCTATCTGTTGTTTTTCCCTTTGGAGCAATGGAAATTGTCTAAAATTGAGGGTGATGATGATTGTATTGCTAAGTGAGGATATTGCGAAACATGGATTGTTTACTTTGAATGCAATATATGCTATATGGAAACATTTCAACAAACGCTACAGATTCAAAATAAATAATAAGCAGAAAGATGCAAGTGCTAGAGAAAATGTGGAGAGTTTCATACTTATTTAAAAAAGTGCTTCAATGTCTGCCAAGGTGGTTTTATAGGTTGCAAATACTGTGGAATAAACATTTTCCATTTTACTCAGGTTATCACAGTGTGAGGTTATGCTATTTTTGCAGTATAGAGAGAAAAAAAGGGGGTATGCGTCAAAATGAATCCTCTTGGATGCTCCTGTTCATCTAGTCTGGTGGGGACCTGCCTGAGAAGAAATTGCCTTGCCTGGGGTTGGGGGGCGCCTAGGTGGAAATCTGTACCCTGTTGGATGTGCGGTAGGGAGCCCATTCCTTCTTTGCTGGGAGAAGAACCTGATGAGGATTCACTTTGGGGCGAGGGCGCCTCACCTTCCTTCTGTTCCCCGGGGAAAGGAGTTGGGGAGCTGAGGAACAGTCTAAATGCCTCGGAGAGAGAAACCTTCACCAGGGAAAGAATCTAGAAACCCCTCTTTCTTTTATGTGGACACATCCAAGAAGTTTTGCCCTGACCTTTCCCTATTTTAAGTCCCTGTTCTTCATCTTCTTTTTGTACCAAAATTTGAGAAGTTTTTTGAAAATTTTGACTTTGACATAATGTCACAAATGATTGGATATAGGAGATCTCATGCCATTTTCCTCTCTTTTGCAGTATAATTCGAGTCGTAAAATGGTGTTATCATTTAGAGATCCTTCCATTGGACATTTCCCCCCAGACTCTAATGTATATTGAGGCCATGTAGGTTTGCAGAAAAAAACCTTCAAAAAAATTCCTTCTTTTCTCTTTCAAAGACTCATCTGTAAACTGACAAGCTATCCAGAATATATTTTAGTGGGCATTTACTTTCAGCACTGCTAAGAGTTCTCATAGTTACCGGTTACAAGATTTTGGTGCACTTTCAGATGATCTGAGTCTAGGCAAACGGTTTAACGTAGCAGTTTCTTAACAGCATGGACACCCTCTTGGAAAAGGGATTGGAAACACACAGGAATCAACACTCAGGATCAGCAGGGCTAGATCCCATGGCCAACTGAAGTAATAGAGCAGTCCATACTGTTAAGCAGACAGTCAGACCGCACTGAGGTGGGACTTGAACCCACAATCCTAGTTATGTCCCGACAAGTCAGGAGAGGTGCGACTTCCCAATTCCTAGTGAGATGGGGACTCTATGAACACCAGATCAAAATGAAAGATTAACTCACCCAAAGACATCCTTTCCTGAAACAATTTCGCTGGGGGCTGTGCCGGACTCAATCATTTATTTTCAGTGGGTGGCATCATCATTCATGGACGGTGGCATCGTCATTGCAGGGCGGCGTTCGGCCTGAGTGCCAGTGGATCTGTCTTCCCAAGCAGGTACCCAGGCACCTGCCTCACTTCTAACCTCCTGAGGCAACCTCAGTCTACCCTATGAGCAGATAGAACCCGGGGGTGTGGCTGATACACACTCGGAGGCTGCCTGCCTGCAGCGTGCCTATGGGCGATACTCGAGTTTCCATGTAGAGGAAGAGTAACCCCGTGGGTTGGCGGGAGTGAGGTGAGTGCGGGAAGGCGTAAGCATCAATAATATCTATCGCTGCAGCTGAAGAAACATTTCCTTAACCCTGGCTTATGGTATCATGACACAACACGTCACTTCAGACTCAGAGACATCAGCCTACGCTTATACAAAACCATGGAAAGTATCCGTATAGCTCTAAAGCTGCTGTGGGCATCAAGGAACCAGACATTCCTTTAAACCCGTTGTGCCCGCTGACATTTGGAAGTTGTTCTAAGAAGTACAGAAATAAATAGTTGCATGAACTCACTGCTCCTCTTATACCCAATGAGTGTCAGTTCACATGTTTCTAAACTTCCGGCAGGGTTGATCATGGCCATAGAAAAAATAATTGCTTTCTGCCTGCTAGGGGGCTGAGCTGTGGCTGAGGGCCCAGAGGTGGGGCAGCAGGTGGCAGGTCTGGCGTTCTCCACAGTTTGCTTCACTTTATGCCAATTTCCGCAGTTTGTGAGTATAGACCTTTGTGGGGAAAAGGTGGCTTGGTGTGTCTTCTGTTTTTTAGTTACTTCCTTTAGTGCCTCACATTTTCCAACTGTGGACTGTAATGTGTTTCCCCTCCACCACCATTCCAAAACCAAATGTGGCTTTGTGGTAATGAAGATGAGGATTGTTTCTAGGGTACGGTCCATGAGCTGGGGATGCAGGCAGTGCCCTTGGGGGTAGCAGCAGAGGTCCCTGGGTTCAAGAGGCATAAGGCAAAGTTCCAACCAGTGGGTGTGCAACAGGACGAAGAAATTTGGAATATATACAGACTAGAGCGGGAAAAGCTGGACCCAAATCCTCACAAAGAAACAGAACCTGCAGGAGAAAGAGGTGAGGAGCTTCCTTAGAATGATCAGCTCCTTGGCGCGGTGGGAGTATTTGGTTCAGCTTGAATGTCGTGGGTGTTTTCTGTGTGCTCAGCCATGTTGTCAATTATGACATCTCCAAGGTGGGAGTACAGGAGTCCAGCAACAGGAGATTGGTGAGGATCCCAAAATACCCAAGCCACACAACTTAACACCATATAACCTGCTCCTTAGTATATTGGAGAAGATAAGCCCTATCAGGAAGTTTTGCAGACACCCTGTTCTTAAAAGTGAGATGAAGAATTGGGATCAGAAATACCCCTAGAGATAGAATAGGAATAGCGGGGTGCCCCTGGAAACAAAGCAATAAAAGGAAAAGTGTCCCGCATTTCCTACTTTCCACTGTAGGCAGCAGTTCTTCCTTTTCAGACACCTCTAAATCTTGCCCAAATCACAGAACGTTTCAGGTCATGATAGGTACAAATATTGTATTTGCATTAATTAATTACTTTCGGGAGAAAAAGGGAAAGAGCCAACGGGGGATTCATTTCTATGGGTTGATAGATATTTGGTTCTTATGTCCAATGAGATGGACACTTCTGGGCACTACACACGCACGTGTGAAGATGTACCACCTTTACTGAAAGAGTCTGGATGTTCTCTGTTGTAGAAATCAGTTCAAGATGTTCATGAACAAAAAAGAGAGGAATTTCCTCAAGCTCTTTTGCATCTCCTGCAGGGCTTTCTGAACTGATCCTGGCCCTTTCTGAACAGAGGAGCACCAACCAGTTGAAGATGGAATGGCATTCCACCTTGCCTGAGTCCCAGGTGAGCAATACTTTCCAGTTCATTCCCTTATCAGCATTCGAAATTGCCTGTGCTCAGCAGGTGCTCTCAGGCAAGTTCGTTGTTACTTCCACATGGTCTCTCCTGGACAGCTAGGATTGTCATCACGAGAATGAAGATCTCCCAGGCTGCTTACGCATCCCTTTGGATCCTTCTTTTCTGCTTTCTCTTTGTCTTGGAAATCCTTGGCATACTTCCTTCAGTTTTCTGGCCTTTCACATACTAGAGACAGGTGACGGGACTGTTATGGGAGAGGGAGGTCCTGCACTAAAGTCCATTCTCTTCTTTAGAAATCGTTGACATTTGAAGATGTGGCCATATATTTTACCCGGGAAGAGTGGAAGATACTGAACCCCGCTCAGAAGGTTCTCTACATTGGTGTCATGCGAGAAGTCCGTGAGACCATCGCCTCTCTAGGTAACTATGCCCCTTTCCCTTTGAGATCATCTTTGTTTACTTCTTAGAATTGTAACGTTCAGCATAGAAATCCTGTATGTATCAGATCGTCTCCCCTTCTATGTTTTATAAAAGTTGTATAAAATTGGATTTAATTCTTTAAGGCTTTGAAGAATTTGCCAAGGACACCATGTGAGCATGGGGATTTCTTTTCCAGGACCTTGTCAATTGTAAATTAAATTTCTTTAATATATACGCTGATGTTGAGGTTATCTATTTCATACTAGTGGAATTCTCGTAGTTGGGAATTTCTGAGGAATTGGCCCATTTCGTCTAACTTATCAAACATGTGAGGATAAATTTGTTTGTAGTAATCCCTTATTATTCTTTTCTTAATAGAAATTGTAGTGATATTTTCCATTTTTTTCATGTTACTTTTGATTTGTACCCTCTCTATTTTTTTATTTTGGTTCAAAGTTTATTGATTTATTGATTTTGTTCTGCCAAAAG
The DNA here is from genome assembly GCF_023851605.1 of Tamandua tetradactyla. Lineage (NCBI taxonomy): Eukaryota > Metazoa > Chordata > Mammalia > Pilosa > Myrmecophagidae > Tamandua > Tamandua tetradactyla. The sequence goes on along the minus strand of NC_135353.1, from coordinate 24,877,304 downwards.
AAAGTCTTTGGTTTCATTCATTTCCTCTCGTTTTTGACTTATATTGTGATCTCTCCTTACTTCTGTTACCGTTAGGTTTTTTGCTTGCTTGTTCTAGTTTATTGTTGTAAGAACGTAGTTCAGTGGGGCCTCCCTCCTTTCTAATGTGGACATTTAAGGCAGTACGTTTCTTTCTAAGCATGGCTCTAGGTACTTTCTCCATATTTTCGTATATTATACTTTTGTTTTCGTTCTCTTCTCTGTATGTTTTAATGTCATTGTGATGTCCTGTTTGAATTACAGATTACCTGGAAGTGTATTTCTCCCTTTTCAAATTTATAGCGACGTTTGCCCTCGCTTTTCTGTTATTGATTTCCAGTTTTATTCCATTTGGCCAGGATAACTATGCTCACCCAAGTGATGTCGTTCTTGGATTCGTGTATGATGTAAATTTACAGTTGCAGACACCCTGTTTTAGCAGAGCATGCAAGTTCCTTCCCACGACATTGGGCCATGGTGCAGAGGACAGTTTAATTGTTTCAGTGCCTCTGTGGTGTTAATATTGGCCTTCTTGTTTGCACTATTTTTACTGCTGTTCCCTCTGGTCCTTGTACGTTCTGTGTAAGGTTGGGGGTGGAAGATTTTTTCCCCCGTCCCGGCACCCGGATACCTCTCAGTGGATAAGGGGAGACTCACACCTGAAGGGAAAAAAAGACTTCCTGGGTTGAGCCACAGCTTGTGGCTGGGCCTCTTGTTAGATCCTTTGCCATGACTTTGTCCCCTGTGCTGGGTTGGGAATCTCAGGCCTCAAGGTCTCTGGGATCCATTCACTAGTTCTGAGAGTTTACAGGACAATCTCCTACATTGGGTGTCTCAGACCCAGTGTAGAAGGAGAGTACATCTTCTGACCTTTTCTGTGGGCTGGCCTCCAGGTTGGCCTGCTGGTCCAAAGGTTTCAGGCTTGGTTGATGTTTTCACAACGATTCCCTTTTGTTCCGGGCAAGCAAAATCATACTGGGGTGGTGTTCTTGGGCATTGCTAAGTAATAGAAAACACTGGATCTGGAGTGTCTTCTTCATGTTAGTTGGTGCCACGTTACTCTGGCCGTGCTGGGGTTCCAAACCAGTTGACCCTCCTTTACCAGTTTTAAGATTTCTCCTCTGGTTGTGGTTTGACTTCTTTACAGCGTTTCCGGTAGTGCTTATCAGGGATGTGCTGAGAGAATCGGGTCTGTGCCATCTTGTCTGGATGAGATTAGGTATCAGTCTTTCCTATAAATTATGACGTTAGTCTCGCTATTCTCACAATCCCTGTGGTTTCCTTGTACTGGGACAGGCATGACTGATTCTTCTGTTTATTCCAACAGGGTTAAAACTCAGAAGTGACACCGGGAAAGATGTGCCAGCATTAGAATTACAAGCACCACGTGACAAAGTAGTATCTGTGCAGGCCAGAGTAAATGCTCCCGGAAAAAGAAGAGTCAAAGGAGTACGCACGGAGTATTGTAAAACCCCATCAAGATTTGCCAAGGGACAAAAGAATGAATGAGTTTATAAATGAGAGCTTCAGAATCTTATGGCCATCACAAGAGCAGTTTTATGGGAGAGAAATGTTTTAAATACCTAGGAATGTAGGGAAAACTTCAGAATTAGTTCTGCCCTCATTAAGCACCAGCGTATTCACACTGAAGAGAAAACCCACGCATATCACTAATATGATAAACAATACAGATGTTTTTGGTGTGGGAAAAGTTCCACTCTTAGCATAAACCGTCTATAAATTCATGAATCTGTAAATTCATCATAGAAATTCACCCAGCAGAGACATCGTTTCAAAGTCAGAAATGCGGTAAAAGTTTCGGTCATAATGTCCACCTTTTAAACACCAGAGAATATGCTCAGGCAAGCAGCCTTTTATCGTAGCATGTGTGGGATAAAGTTTAGCAGCACTCAAATCTTCTGAGATACAGAAAGTCCCTAGGGGGAGGGAATCTTGTCCAGTGGCCCCAATCTAAAGAAGACACCAAGTGGAGTTTACCCTAAGATGATGAATGAATGAAAAAATCATCAACACCAAAGATAGGGACCTGTGATTAAGAGAAACGTTGAAAGAGGCAAGGGCCATGCTTGACAAAAGAGAAAATAAGTTATCTTCTTGTTCAGCATTCTTTCTTTCATGCTTGGCACAAACCTGACCCATGGTAAGTTCTTTACGCTTTAGGACTTTTGACAGTGATTTCTTTATACTTTAACACTTAGCACAATACTGACATACAGTGAGTGTTTTGTACTTTATTACCAAGCACCAGACTGACGCATAGTGAGTCCTTTATACTTTAAAACTTAGCACACCACTGACACATAGTGAGTTCTTTATACATGAGAACGTAGCATAAGATTGAAACAGTCAGTTCTTTATATTTTACCACTTTGCAGAAAACTTACACATGGCGAGCTCTTTATACTTTACCACTTAGCACAAGACTCACACATAGTGAGTTCTTACACTTTAGCACTTAGCCCAAGACTGAAAAGTAGTGAGTTCTTTATAATGTAGCACTTAGCACAAAACTGTCACTGTGTGCGTTCCCTATAAATAAAATGTGACAGTATATCTCTGAAAGAACAGAAACTTCTCTGGCCACCTGAAAATTAGCTCTAGTTCCTCTGAGAATCCTCAGGTTTAGTGTTCTTTATTCCCAGGATGTTGGGTAGTTGGCAAATGCAGGACGCCCCTGTGTCCTTGTCTCATTCTCTAGCAGGAGGGATGGTAAAGAAGAGTATTCAGTTCCTTTGCACAGAGCTTAGGTTAGAAATAATTGCACAGCTGCTCTAGCTGTCATTCTAATTATATAAACTTCCAAGGCTGGGGGGTTCAGTGCGCTTTACTCTGGAACAGGAAGAAGGGATTCATTATGTGCTATGGGAGGGGCGCCTCCACTTGAAAGCAACTGGGACCTTGTAAGCTTAGGACAATTCCCCTTTTTCCTCTCAGAACTGAGAACCTAGAGAGTGTTAAAGCCTTCTGCTCTCGAAGGAAGTCAGAAATCTTGCTTGCTCAGTGCATACCAAACATACTCAGGCAATGCTGCTTGACAGCTACTTAAACGTAGGTTATGAAGAGAAAATATACTTCAAGTACGTTTGGGATCTAGGTGTTTATGACATCATTGTTTTTTTTTCCATCTAGCAGTTGTCATCGCTTTTGGAAACTAAGAGAAACTGAGAGACTAATGAGAGAGAGATATAAGTATGCTTTCTCTAGTGTTTTTTAAGCACAATAGAGTTTGTGGGTGGGGGCGGGCATGTGTGTTTTTGTAGGTCCCCTAACATCTCTCAGAGCATTGTCGTGGAACACCAGTTAGGGAAACAGCAATCCAGTGAAACTCTCAGCATTATAGTTACTGAAGGTCCATAATGCTAAACTGAGTTGTTAGAACAAAACCCAGCGCTCATGTCATCTGAGTCACAATGAAATGTTCTTTCCTCCACACTGCGCAGGTTTGCTGGTGGTAGAGAAACAAGCATTCCTCAAACTAGGAGGTTGAATGTTATGATGTTATGTCAGGCCTTGGTCTTAGAACAGAACCCAAATGTGTTCTTCCACTTCCTAGTAGGTGACATGGAGAATTCCCTCTCCACGGGCCAACAGAGAGGCTTTCACATCTCCAAATTCAAATCACCCAGTATTGTTTGGCATCTTCTCGTGTATCTAATAGGGAATCCACGTGCTTTAGCAGAACAATTTCCGTAACTTCCAACAGCTGCACAGCTGCAAAAGCAGACAGGGCATCAGTTCTGCCTGGCCCATAGTATAGACCGCACTGCCCAAGCTGTGTGGCAGGATAAGTGTGTCGTTGTAATTTGCTTCTATCTTCTTCGACTTCACATCTCTTAAATCCTAATGTTTTTGTGAAATATGATAAAAACTATTGCTGGAAAAGTTCAATAATAAAGCCAAAGAAACGTGAAGCACAAGACTAACTTTATTATTATTAGACTCAGTAGACTTAAAGCTGCACTTTCAACTTGCTGCAAACATTTCTAAATGCTTCATCTTAATGTCTGAATTAAAATTTGGGGGACCGAACCAATAACAAAATTCACTCATCAGCACCGCGCCACAAGTGACATTTTGGATAGCAGTGCTCAGACTCAGGTGTCATGTTGTGGCACGAATAGGAAAGGGTGTGCATTATAAAGACCGCAGAGTCAATGACATATGTCATCAGAAAGAAGTGACATTCCTCTGTGACAGCAAATTAGTTTACACGAACTATGGCAGGGAAAAATGGTGACCCAGGAGATTCAGACTCTTGTTCCTTACTACTCTTTCCCCTCATTTAGTTGCCGTGTTGGGGATAGAGTCGGGGGTATTCTAGCTCAAGGCGTTCAGCCTGGCTCCTGCTAAGAGGGTTAGTATGGTGGTGTTGGGGGAACGGATGGTCACCAATACCAGATGTCTGATAATACCTGCCCCTTGCACTCATTTATTGGGATAGGAAAGGAAAATTTCTAACTTGGGGGGATTGAGAACAAACAGAATGGGATTTTTCCGAAATCATATCAGGACAATTTTTTTTTTAACCATATTTTCTGTCCTACTTATAGTCCCAGGCTGTTTATCTCTGTTAATTGATGTCTAGATTGTTGTATCTTCTCACAGGGTGCATAGAGGAAGGTAATTGGGGCCCCGTTCCAGGAATTCACTTTATTGTGTCAGTGGGCAGTGATGAATGATCATTCTTTGATTTGCAGTATGTAAACTGGAGGCTGTGAGGTTGGTGCACACTCGTCTGTGGTTGGAAGTTCGGCCCGGTGTTGTGGCTGCGAAGGCTCAACCACATACACTTGGCTTCTCTGTGGGAAGGTCTGAGATTCACAAAACTGAATTACTGTGAATAGCAAGGAGATGCATGGGACATCCACAGCTCGGTGCACATCTGCTCTGCTGCCCAATGAACAAAAGAAGAAATGTCAGGGCAAAGTAAACCCTGTGGCTTAGGGCAAAAGTTACACTTCGGCAGAACAGTAGGAACCTGTCCTGTGATGGTGGTGGTTTTCCTCCCTTCCCCTTGTCCTCAACATTGTCTCCTAAGAAAAGACAATGTGATCGTAAGGGAACAAACAGGGAAGTTGTAAGACCTGTAGTTATATGGCCATGACTTTTATTTATTTAACATTTCATAGTGTTGCCTTTTTAAAAATTAATAGAAGATTCCAATGTTTTCCAGCACCATTGGTGGAAGTACTTATTTCTCAACAGAATCAGCAGTGCACCTTTGTGAGAAAAAAAAATTGGACTCCAGTAAGTGGATTAAGACTCACCCTACACCACGCCATTAATAAGAAGTAACCTCATGAAAACCTATTTACAATATGTTTAAACTCACAGGAATGGATTGTCTTTAAGAACATGATTTTCTGGGTAAGTACAGTTCCAAACCACTACAAGGGTCTACCAGACAAGCCAGGATAATCTGCCATCTCAAGATTCTTAACTTAATCACATACACAATGACCATTTTGTGCCATACATTACATGTTCCAGGGATTAGAGTGTTGATATCTTTTAGCGAGTTATCTTTCAGCCTGCCAAAGGCAGTTTCTCAAACTGCTGAAAATGCAGTCATGTCCCAGGTTTTATCCAAGTGAAATAAAAGCGTATTTTTAAAAATCTGCACGTGAGTACTTACAGTAAGTTTACGTATGATTGCTAAAAACTGAAAACAAAGCAAATGGCCTTCAAGTGGCGAATCTATTAAACCGACTGTTGTCCATCCAAACTATGGAATGCTATTCAGCAATAAAAAGGAATGAACTTTTGATACGCAAAAGAGCATGGATGAATTTCCCAGGCATTATGCTAAGTGAAAGAAGTCAGACTCAAAATTGGATAAAATGTATGATCTTCTTCATATGACTTCTGAAAAGGCCAAAGTGTACAAGAAATCAGTGACTGTCAGAGGCTTGGGGTAGGAAAAAGTCTTGAAACAGGCAGCAAAGGGAACTATGAGGAGTGGGGGACGAGTTGTATATCTTAATTGTGGTGTGGTTATATGACTACGTGCATTTGTTAAACACATTCTTCAAAATTTCATACTTCTATGACAAAAGTGATGTGAATTTTGATATGGGTAAATAATACCTTAATTTGAAAGGTAGAAAATAAAAAGAAATGACAATGATGAAAACAAGAACGAAATACAAAAAAAGGAAATCACACGTCTTATCTGGCCTTTGGTACTTGAAATTATCACTAGTGGAATGAGGCACGCTGGCTCCCATGCTTGCCCTACTTCATTCACAAACGTGTGTAAAATGTCAAGTTCATGAATCAAATGTTTTCCATTTTAATTTTTGGAGAAGCATTAAGTTGTTAAAATATCTTAGGCCATAATGGTCTCTTTTTTTTGAGTGCATGGTCCGGGAATCGAACCCTGGTCTCCTGCATGAAATGTGAGCATTCCTCCACTGACCACCCGTGCACCCCTCAGCTTTTTTTTGTACCTTGGTTCAACATTTTACATTTTTCCCAAAAAAGTAGGGATCACCAATGTAGGATTGTACCAAAGGTAGAAGAGTATACTGATTAGTAATATGAACTTTTGTTGTGGCCTTGTGAAATAACCACTTCTGCTGGGATGTAATCAGGATTAAATAATTCATACTCTTTAATAGCTCAGAACAGTACTTGGTCAATTATTAGTGACATGTAAGCGTTCATTAAAGAGATCCTCGAAAGGGAAAAGGGTGAGAATAAATAAATCATTAAATGCCTACTTTATGCAAGTCACAATCTACAAAAGTTCGAATTTTATGTCTTAGCTTCTCAATGTGTTTTATCCTGTTAAGAAAAGACTCCACCACAGGATCAAACCCAGTCACACTGAAATTGAAATAACCTAATCAAAGGTCGCACCTACAATAGGGCTGCACCCACAAGAAGGAATGAAAGGACCATGGCCTTTTTTGGGGTACATAACAGTCTCAAACTTACCACTTTAGGGTACAATATGAAATTAATCTGCACCCTATTCTCATCTAATTGTCAAATTCCCAGCCATAATTACGGTTAGGTTTCACATCTCCACGTTTTGGCTGAAATTTGTGACTCTGATACCCCCGAGCCTGGTCCCACCCTGTATGTCAGTCCCTTGAACTCCCAGTGTGCACAGTCCCCTCGCAGCTCTGGACACAGGCTCTGTACCAGCTCTGGGACTCTCAAGGTGGGAAGTCCAGGAAATCCCCTTGCACCAGCAGCTCCACCATATGTTTTTCTCCTTGCTTGGGCATTAGTCCTTAACTGAGACGTCCCCTGCAGTGCATGGACCTCTGGGACACAGCAGCCCTGGTTGCAACACTGAACTTAAGATCCAGGAAACTTCTCCCTTATTTGGTTTTCTCTTTGTCATCTGAGCTAGGGACCTCTCTGGTGCTATAACCCTGTCACTCTAATATCTGTCTGACCACCCTGAGCAGCTCAGCCCTCATGTTCTTTTATCACTTCAAGAAACTGACACTGGCAGAGGTCAGAGCACCCAACGTGACAAAGTTGGAAAGGGCAGTTGTATTAGTTAGGGTTCTCGAGAGAAATAGAATCAACAGGGAACTCTTGCAGATATAAAATTTATAAAAGTGTCTCATGTGACCGTGGGAATGTAGAGTCCAAAATCCGCAGGGCAGGCTGTGAAGCCATTGATTCCGCTGGAGGGTCTGGTCTGGTGGGTCTGGGTCTGGTTCCTCATGTGACCGTGGGAATGCAGAGTCCAAAATCCGCAGGGCAGGCTGTGAAGCCATTGATTCCGCTGGAGCGTCTGGGTCTGGTCAGCAAGAGAGGCTTGCTGGCCGAAGCAGGAAGAGAGCCTGTCTCTTCTGAATCCCCCTTAAATGATTTCCAGTGATTAGACTGCACATCCCTCATTGCAGAAGACACCTTGGCTGATTACAAATTGAATCAGCTGTGGATGTAGCTGACATCATCATGATTTAATTCTCTGAAATGTCCTCATAGCAAAAGACAGGCCAGCACTTGCCCAACCAGACAAACAGGTACGACCACCTGGCCAAGTTGACACATGAAGCTGACCATGACACCAGGATCCTACAGGCCAGCCCTCTGTTCAGGGAGAGAGAGTGCTCCTAATCTTGCTTTGTCTCATTGGAGGTTGGGACTAGATCCATTTACTGTCCCACAGATAGACTTGACAAGGGGGCTGATGAAGAGGACCAGGCACCCTCACCTGAGCTTGTCCAGAGTCGTCTGAGAAGGGCAGGACACAGACCCCAGTGTGGTGTTGTAGTGGAGATCATCTCTGCAGTCTGCAGTCTCCCAACAACTTCAGGTAGCAGCAGCCTTAGGTCTTGTGTCCCGCAGAGGCCTGTAGGATGTGTAAACTGTGTGACTCACCTTGAGTGTCACGCTAGTCCTGCCCTCTTCAAACTGGGGTTCACTTATACCTAGTGTGCAAAATGAAGATTCCACCAAAGGATCACAGACCTAGAGAATAATTTGAATATTTATGCAAAAGCCACAGTGCCTAGAATAGCTCAACTTCCCGGAAAAATAAAGAGGGAAATGTGGGAAGACTCACTCCACCCATACTGAAGTGTACTCTTTAGCTATAGTAATCAAGACAATTTGGCGTGGTGCAGTCCCTGCCACAGCAATCAATGGAACAGAATAGAGAACCAACATATGTCACACTAAAAATATGCCCAACTGATATTGGAGAAAAGTGCAAGAGTAATCCAATTTGGGAAGGAAGGCTTTGCAAGAAATGGTGCTGGGGCATCTGGGCGGCCATATACAGTCAAAGCAAACTCAGACCTTATGCAAACATCTCAAAAGTAAGCATGGACATTGTGGTGGTTTGAAAATGTTATGTACCCCAGAGAAGCCATGTTTTATTCCTGATTCGATCTTGTGAGGGCAGCCATTTCTCTTCATCTTGATTCAATACAGTAGATTGGAATATTTTGATTAGATTATTTCCATGGAGAAGTGACACTCCCAGTTGTGAGTGTGACCTTTGATTAGATGGAGATGTGACTCCACTCATTCCAGGTGGGTCTTGATTAGTTTACTGGAATCCTTCAAAAGAGGAAATATTTTGGAAAGTGTCAGAAACGACAGAAGCCTCACAGCTGACAGTGTGCATATGTAGATGTTTGGAGAATAGCTGCTTCAGAGAACAGTGACACTAGTGTTTAGAGATGCCTGGAGTCCAGCAGACATCACCATGAGGCATTAAGCAAGCCAGAACCTGGAAAGAGCCAAAGGAAGCCAAGAGCTGAAAGCCAGCCCCAGAGAAGCAAAGTGAGGAACCCCCACAGGAACAGAGGCTGAAAGCCACGGAGCCCAGGAGCAAGGGACCAGCAGATGCCAGCCACATGGCTTCCCAGCTGACAGAGGTGTTCCTGACTCTTGTAGTTTGATAGCTGCTGGAATGTGATACACCAGAAATAGAACGGTTTTCAAAAGGGGGAATTTATTAAGTTTCCAGTTTGCAATTCTATGGCCATGAAAATATCCTAATTAAAGCAAATCTATGGAAATGTCAAAATTAAGGCACCAACAAGGGGTTACTTTCACTCAAGAAAGGCCCGTGAAAGTTCAGGATTTCTCTGTCTCAATTGGAGAGGCACAAGGCGAACATGGCAACATCTGCCAGCTTTGTCTCCATCCTCTTGTTTCATGAAGTGACCCTGGGGGCATTTTCCTTCTTCATCTCCAAAGGTCTCTTGGTGTGTGGGCTCTCGGGCTTCTTGTGGCTCTGGATCTTTCAGAATCTCAGGCCTTTTCCAAAATGCTTCTCTTTTAAAGGATTTCAGTAAACTAATCAAGACCCACCGGGAAAGGGTGGAGTCACATCTCCCTCTAACCCAAGTTTAATACCTGCAATTGGGTGAATCACATCTCCATGGAGATAATCTAATCCAAAGATTCCAACCGACATTACTGAATAGGGATTAAAAGAAACGTTGCTTCCACAAGATTGGATAAGAATTAAAACATGGCTTTGCTAGGGTACATAAATCCTTTCAACTCATCACACTGATCCATCAGCTTTTCTTGAGTGTAGGTAATCTCTTGCTGGTGACTTAATTTGGACACTTTCACTTCTTTAGAACTGTGAACTTGTAACTTATAAAATTTCCCTTTTTAACAGCCGTTCCAGTTCTGGTACTTTGTATTGTGGCAGCTTGCAAACTAGAACAGACATAGAAATGTAAAGTGCAAAGCCATAAAAACATTAGAATAAAAGTCTAGGAAAAAACCTTTGGGATCTAGGGTTAGGCAGAATTTTTAGTCTTGACTCCAAAAGCATGCTCATAAAAGGGAAAATGGAGAAACTGAACTCATTGATAAAAGTGAACAAACAAATGAGCAAAATATTTTGCTCTGCCAAAGACCCTTTGAGCATAGTGAAATGAGTAGCTAGCAACTGAGAAATATATTTGATAATCGTACACCCAACAGCATATTGATATGTGGAATGCATCAAAAGCTCACAAAATTCAACTGTTAAAATCAAAGAATTCAATTAGAAAATGGCCAAATAAACGAATAAATATTTCACCAGAAAGAACACTACGATGACATCTTTTCACATGAAAAGATGGCCAAGCGATTAGCCATTAGAAGATGCAAATTAAAGTCACATTGAGTTACTATTCTACACTCACCTACTGACAAATAGTGGCAACACCAAATGCTAGAACACCAAATGCTGCCCGAATTTGAAAATGTACGGCTGGATGAAAGTCAAAAGCATTCAAAACTACAATGAGAGCACTGGCAAAAATCATCAGGATCACCTTTTTCAGAACTTTGGATATTAGCCAAAAGCTGGTAGTACTCCAGAGAGAGTTTGTTCAAGATAAACGACTGACTCTCGGAAATGATGGCAAACTTTGTGGTGAGAACCCGCGGGCTGGCAGTCCCTGAGGGGGTGCATGGGTTTGGAACTCTGATGCCTTATTCGCAGGGAACAGCAGTTATTTTACCTGTTAGTTCCTTGGAAGAGCCCACCTGGATCTGGATAGCTGTATTTATTTGACTTGATTCAGAGCTTGCTGATATAAACAGCTTTTTCCCTGGGGGCATTAGTTAAAAAATCGAGTCATTATAACTTTTATAAGCCTTATAAATTACAGGAGAAATTGGGATCAGAAAACAACTGTCCGTGGAAGAATTTTAACAGAATCATGCACCATGAAAAGTTTCCAAAGGAAAATGCCGTGGAACCTGCAACCAGGTCCAGAAAAAGAACACTATCTATCCTCACCCCAGACACAGCCCCATGCTCTTTTCCATTCTCTCCTCTCCATTTTACCCGGTGACAATTAACCGTGAGCCTCACTCCACACACTATAATTTAGTTTCGCCAGTTTTTAAACTTCATAGAAATGGAATGCAAGAGAGATTCCTTTTTGCATGCCTTCTTTTACTCAAAATCATGTTTGTTAGCTCTATTCAAACTTTCTTCAAGATTTATTGAACCTTCATTTAATCAAATAAAGCTACCTCATTCATTTTCATTGCTATATAAGGTTCCATTGTACAAAGGACAAAGGATTGATCCACTATAACCAACTCATCGAGGTTGCTTTTACAAATAACGTGACTATGAACAATCCTGAATATGTGTTCTGATCAATGAACCTGTGCATTTCTACTGGGTATATACATGGGAGTTAAACTGATGGTCAAGTTGGCATGTCTTCTGGAACCTGAGAAGCGTATGAGGAAAGTAGTCAACAGTTTGGACCGGAGAACTTGTACAAAAATGTGTTCTTCCCAGTCCCTCTAATGCTCTAGCTTGCATTGAATGGTGCTGTCCTTTGGAGCTACGTACTTTTTTTTTTTTTTTTTTGGTTGCATGGTCCTGGAATGGAACCCGGGTCTCCCACATGGAAGGCGAGCATTCTACCACCCTACCACCCGTGCACACTGGAGCTCCGTAATGTTTTAGTCAGTGTGCTCACCCTCAGGTTAATTAAAAGTCTTCAGCCCAAAGGTACGTTTCTGACCAGTATCCTGTCTCTGGTGCATATTAAATCGGATTTTGAAGAAGGAGCAAAGAGTTTCATATAAGGCATCGGTGAGGCACAGACAGACACAACCAAGCATCTCCGAATAAACCTTCCTGCTGGCTTTCCACACCATATGATGGTGCAATATCAAATTCAGTTGTTTGTGCGAACTCATACTCCCTTTAAGTGGAATCTCTGCTCTGCCCTACAGTTAATCTGTTTGTGGCCAAAACCATTAGTTCATTGGGTACATGTTCTTAGGAAATACCTGGGGAAAAAAGATACATAAAATGGATGTTTGTAGATTTACCTAACTATATTCCACATAAAGAAAATTTACTCACTTACAATGGGCAGATCAGTGTTTTTTAGCATATTCATAGAGTTGCAGAACCATCAACATAATATAATTTATAACATTTTCAACACTCAAAAAAGACACAATCACTCTGTATAAATTAGCAGGTATTCTTCATTCCTGTTAATACCCCTTCTCTATCCTAGCCCCAGTCAACCACTAACAAATAAATACACACACACACACACACACATATATATATATCTGTATAACAATGTACAGATACACTCTAGAATCTATTCTAGACATTTCATATAAATGGAAATATGATGTTTTCTTTAGTGACAGATTTCTTTCATTTAGCATACCAGTTTGAAGTTGCATAAATGCTGTAGAAGTTTTAAGTACTTCATTCTTATTTTATATTGAGATTTAATTTCCATACCATGAAATACACCTTTCAAAGTATATAATTCAGTGATTTTTTTGAACATTCACAATGTTGTGCAGCCATCACCACCATCCAATTCCACAACAATTTCATTGGCATCAAAAGAAAACTTATAGCTATTAGTCGTCCCTCCTCATTTCTCCTCTGCATCAGAAGCCCCAATGGTTCTTAATTTAAATTCTGGGTCTATGGATATGCCTACCCTGGATATTTCAGTATTTTTTAGTACAAGTTATGTTTAGAGGGAAGACAATGCCACGCTTTTAATCCACAATCACTAAAAATTGTACACAGCATGAAAAAAAAATAGCTTTGTGACCAATAAATGGAATCTGATGATATTTGGCCTTTTGTGTCAGGCTCCTTTCCCTTAGCATAATGTTTTCAAGGTTCGTCACATTGTCGCCTGTACCAATATTTCATTTCTTTATATGGCTACTCAACAAATCTTTCATTTATGGATATATGACATTTATTTATATATTTAACAATTGGTGGAAATTTGGATTGTTTGGCAATTATCCATACAGGTGATCATTATACCACATTTTGTTTCTCCATTCATTGGTTGATAGACATTTGGGATGCCTTAACTTTTAGCTATTGGGAATGGTGCCGCAATGAATATTTCTGTTTTTTGAAATACCTATTTTCAATTCTTTTGTGAATACATCTATAAGTGGAATTCATGAGTAATATGGTAATACTATGTCTAATATTTGAGGAACCAACAAAATGTTTTCCAAAGAGTTTGCAACATTTAAAATTCCCATCAGCCATATACAAGGATTCCAATTTATCCAAATCCTCACAGACACTGTTTTTTTTTTCACTTCAATTCATTATACCCTTCCTATTGGGTGTCAATCACTATCACATTGTGCTTTTGATTTGCATTTCTCTAATAACTAATCCTGTTCAACAACTTTTCGTGTGCTCATTGGCCCTTAGTAAGCTATCTAGCCGTATCTTTTGCTGAGTCCTGAATTGGCTCGTCTGTCTTTTAATTGTTGACTTGTAAGAGTCCTGTATACTAGACTTTTACCAGACATTTGATTTGCAAATATGCAAATATCCTTTCCCATTGTGTAAGTTGTCCTTTCACTTTGCTGATCTGTCCTTTGAGGCACTAAGTTTTAATTTTGTTGAATTCTTATTTTGTACTTTTTCTTCTTGTGCTTTTGTTGTCATAATGAAAAACCCAAAGTCACGAAAGTTTACCCCTACATTTTTAAGTGATCATTTTGTCTCCATTTATCTTGGTACCCTTCTCAAATATTAACTGACCAGTGATTCTGGGTTCATCTATGGATTCTCAGTTATATTCCATTGGACTACATTACTACCTTATGCCAGTATCACATTGTATTAATTATTTTAAATTTGTAGTATGTTCTGAAATTGGGAAGTATGTGAGTCCTCCAAATTTACTCCTCTTTTCCAAGGTTGCTTTGTCTATTTGGGTTCTCTTACAACTCCTTATAGATTTTATTTTATTTTTTATTATCCATATGGATTTTATGTTCATCCTTTCCACTTATGCAAAAGTGATTCATGGAATTTTTTTTACACAGGATTTTGATATACATCCTATTGAACCTGCGGATTACTTTGGAGATTATAACCCTCTTGGCAATATGCAGTCTTTCATAAGCATAGGATTTCTTTGCACTTAATACATCTTCTTTAATTTCGTCAACGATTGTATTTTTCAGTGGACATGTCAGTGTCTAAATTAATTCATACGTATTTATTTTTGATGCGATCGTAAATGGAATTGTTCACTAAATGTCATTTTGGATTATTCATTGCTAGTGCACTGAATAACAGCTAGTTTTGTGCATTGATATTATATCCTTCAACAATGTTGCATTCATTTACTAACTCTAATTGGTTTTTCTTGGTTCTTTAGCATTTTGTATAGTAAAGTCATGTCACTTCCGCAAAGATATAGTTTTACTTCTTCCTTTCCAATTTGGATGCCTTTTTTTCCTTTCTTTTCCTTCTGTATGCTCTATGGCGGGGTCACATTTCATTATTTCTCCATGTGAGTGTCCTGTTATTGCAGCACCATTTGTTGAATTTTTGTGTCTGTCTTTGTATTTTGGGAGGTGCATGGACCGGCAATCGAACTCGTGTCTCCCCCCCGGCAGGCGAGAATTCTACCACTGAACTATCCTTGCACCCCACCCCCACCCCCCACATACACACTTTTATTTCTCTTTACTTGTCTAATTTCTCTGACTGCAACTTCCAGGACAATGTTAAACAGAAGTGGTGAAACCAATCATAATCATTCTATTCCTGA
Source organism: Tamandua tetradactyla (assembly GCF_023851605.1). Taxonomy (NCBI): domain Eukaryota; kingdom Metazoa; phylum Chordata; class Mammalia; order Pilosa; family Myrmecophagidae; genus Tamandua; species Tamandua tetradactyla. The sequence continues at coordinate 24,862,230 of NC_135353.1, read as the reverse complement.
TCATACAGGGGAAAGCATTTAGTCTTTCACCACTGAGTATGAAGTTAGATGTGGATGTTTCATAAATGCCTTTTATCAGATTAAATAAGTCCTCCTATTTTATTAGTTTGTTCAGTATTTTTATCATGAAAGGATGGTTGACCTTGACAAATGCTTTTCTGCAACAAATGTGATGTTCATGTGTTTTATTCCTTCATAACATTAGCATGGTATGTTAATTGCTTTTCCTATGTTCAATCACTCTTGTATTCTTGCTATAAATCCCACTTGGTCCTGGTGTATAATCTTTCTAACATAGTGCCAGGTGAAATTTGCTAGTTTATGATAATTATTTTTGCATCTATATTAATAAGGATTATAGGCTGTCATTTTCTATTTTCTTGTAAATAATTCCCAGATAATTCTATGAAGCCACTATTTTTCTCTCTTTCTTTTTTCATATGCTGAATGGTGGGGGTGACATTTCTTTCTTTCTCCATGGGAGTATCCCCTTATTGCAGCACCATTTGTTGAATTTTTTGTTTCTTTGTTTGTATGGTTTGTTTTTCATTTGTTTGTTTGTTTGGGAAGTGCATGGGCCAGGAATCGAACCCGGTTTCTCCCGCATGGCAGGTGAGAATTCTACCACTGAACTGCTCACACACCCCTGAAGCTATTATTTTTAAATATTAAAACCAATGGTGGCTCAGTGGCAGAATTCTCGCCTGCCATGCTGGTGACCTGAGTTTGAGTCCCAGAGCCTGCCATTGCAAAAAAAAAAATCCAAGGACATCACATAGTAAGAAAGCAGATCAATATTCTTTATGTATATAGGCCAAGAAATATTACCAAATATTATCAAACCAATCCAGCAACACATAAAATGGTATGTGGAATAAATACTCAAGTGGTATTTATTCAAGCAATGGTTAGGATAGTTCAACACACAAGTATCAAACAATAAACACAACCATCTCATTAAACCCAGAAAAGTCACTTGACAACAGTCAACAAAATTTCACAATAAAAACACTCAAAATTAAGGAGTAGAAAGAGAATTTCTCAATTCGAACAACAACAACAAAAAACATCTATGAAAAGCACATATGTAAAAGAACTCTTAATGGTGAAGGACTGAATAATTTCCCCCTAAGATCAGGAACGACAGAGGATTACTGCTTTCACTGCTCCTATTCCACATCGTACTGGTGGTTGTAGCCAGGGTAACTGAACAAGAAAAATACTTAAAAACTTTAAGATTCGGTGTGCAATGGTGGCTCAGTGGCAGAGTTCTCGCCTGCCGTGCAGGAGACCCGGGTTCGATTCCTGGTGCAAAAAAACTTCTAGATCAGTACTGTGCACACACACACACACACACAGGTGACATCATCTTTATAGAAAACTGTAACAAATTCACTAAAAATTATTGGAGCTATTAAACAAAGGCTGCAAGTTTGCAGGATCTGATATCAGAAAACAAAAATCAATTTATCTTTATATACGCACAATGAAAAATCTGAATATTTTATTTTGAGAAAGCAATTGCATCTAAAATAGAATCAAAATAATGAAATACTAACACGTGAATTTAACAAATAAAGTCCAAAACATGTGTATTGTAAGCTACCAAACATCTTTCACAGAAATATTTTAATAACACTAAATAAATGAAAAGATATCCGTGGTCACAGATTAGAAGACTTAATAGTGTTAAGATGGCAATAATTTCAAATTAATTTCCTGACTGAATAGAATCCATATAAGTCCCAGCTTAGATTTTTTTTTCAGTAATTTCTCAACTGACGCTAAAACTTATATGGAAAAGCTAGAGAGATAGGATAGCCAGAAAGGTCTTTAAAACAAAGAAAAAAATTAGAGGGCTCAAACTGAACAAATTCAAAAATTATACGAAGCTGCACAGTAACAGAGAAAAAGTGATACTAGATTAACACAGAAATATAAATAAATGAAATGAAATGGAACGTTTAGGAAAATACAATTGTTTTCTTAGAAGAAAACACAGTAGTAACTTCTCATGAACTTGGATTAGTCAACACTTTCTGAGATATGACATCGAAACCGCAAATTACAACACAAAATATTGATAAATTGAAAAAAATAAATTTAAAATTTAGTCAATATATAATGTAAAAATGATTTTTCTTCACAGGACATATGAAGAGTGTATAAAGATAAGAGAGAAAACATTTACAAACCATATAATTGACAAAGAATTTAATGAAAAATATATAAAGAACACTTTGAATTCAGTAACAGGAAGTTCACATTAATGGTGAGAGGCTGAAAGCCTCCACGATAAGGAATAAGACAAGCTCACCACTTCTCTTCAACTATACTGGAATGTCTAGACTAAGAAATTAGGCAAGAAAAACAGAAATAATATAAATCCAAACTGGAAAGGACGAAGTAAAATTATCTGTTTATGCAGATGACGTGATTTTATATATACAAAATCCTAAATATTAACGAAGAATATTAAGTAAAGAAATATGATATAACACAGCAGTTCTACTCCTGGATATATATATATATACAGAGAAGAACCGCAAACAGGTATTGAAGCACACATGAATATTCATAAAAGCACTAATACAATAGCCAAAAGGTGAGAACAGCCCTGATGTCCGTCGATTGATAAACGCACAAGCCAAAAGAAGGTACATTCTCATAACTCTCCTAGGCCATGTCCCTGGAGGGGGCCCTCATACTAGGATCCTGATGTCCACATTACTGCTGGGAGACGTACACGGCCACATCTTCTAAGCACTCAGGCGACTGGAACGGCACAAGGCCTCCTTTAACCTCAGATGCAAAAATAAAAATTTCACATCAGAAGCATGGGTTACAGAGACAGAAATGAGGGTGAGGGGCTGAGAACATGTGTGCAATGGGGAAAAGAATGCCAGGCATACAAGTGAGGTGTGGAGGAGACATGGGGGTGGGGAGACAAATGTGGACAAAGAAAGGAACCTCTGCAAGCGGCATCAAGAGCCCCCTACAGAGGTAGACTAAGGGCACTGGGGGAGAAAATAGGATCTTTCACAGCCGGCGGGGCCCAGTCGTTCTTTGTCTTCCAAAGTCTCCAAGGAGGAAAGAGTAAAAGCCATGGAGCAGATAATGCTGACAGTACTGGAAAACACAAGGAGAACAGCACCCCCAATTTCTGGCATCCCATGGATGATCACAACTTAATATATCCATTCCTTAAAACTAGTCCCTCACCCTTAGGACTAAACTCTCTAAGGGAAAAAAGGCAATGGAGGCATGATGGTATCCAAAAGGATGGGGTCACGATAAAGTTATACCAGCAGTCGTTCCCTGCAGACCTGCAGTGCTCCACAGTCCTCATCCTTCTGCCCAGGTTCCCATTCAAATGACATGATCTCTGCTCCACATGGATATGGGCTCCATTCCCCACCAAACTTTAGGGCCCCCCACCCACACCCACACACACACACACTCAGACACCATCAGACCAAGGGACTCTGCAAGGGGTTTTCCCCTCATGACAGAGATCTTGATCTAGAGGTGCTGTCCCACACTCTTAGCCTGGGACTGCCATTGTCCACCCAGAGACACCGTAATGCTGAGAGGCCCCAGCAAAGGGGATTATACCACAATAAGAGTGCAGTCTCATCACTGGAGGGGGTTCCTGTTACAAGTAGGTCTCACCACTGGAAGCACCCTTTTCCAGACGGCAACAGAATCCCTTTCCTCACCTAAGCGCACATGGTGGCCTGGCCTGCAGAGACTCTTTCTGGCACCCATTAGCTGCATCACCACGGATGAGTGGAAGACCCAGCCCCGTGGGATAAGCCAAGCATAGCAATATAACACCCACCAGCTCTGAAAATCAGACTGTCATGCAACCCACAGCCTGTGACAGAAAGCCAGGATCTGCATGGCAAACCTGAACATAATGATGTGTGATGAAATAAAACTTTAAACAGAACCTGAACTTACTAGCTAAAAGGTCCAGGATATACTCCAAAATCATCCTTCATACAAAAAACCCAGGAAAATCGCAATTTGAATGAGGAACGTCAATCAAATGAGGCGAACACCGAGAGGAATCTCATGTCAATCACTGAGCAAGGAATTGAAAGGAGCCGTCATTAAAAAAAAAAGAGGTGGGGGGCGTGCGATGGTAGCCGAGTGGCAGAATTCTTGCCTGCCTTGGCGGAGACCCGGGTTCAGTTCCGGTGCCTGCCCATGTTAAAAAATAAAAAAAATAATAAATAAAAAAAAAGGAAAAAAAGATTCACCAAGCAGTTAATAATTCTCTTGACCATCTCACGAAATAAAATAGATTTAATTAAAAAGACTCAAACCAGGAATTAGAGAACTGAAAAATACAGTAAGAGGAAAAAAACACCTCATTGGACAGCCTCACTAGTAGAGCGGACGTGACAGAGGACAGAGTTGTGAACTTGAGGGCACATCAACAACACCTACCCAATCTGAAAACCAGAGACAAAGAGATAGAAGACATCAGTAAATCTCAGTGTCTTCCAGCCACTTGCGACGTACCAGAAGCCAACATCGGGTCATTAGATACCTGGAAACAGAGGGTGTCTGATGAGCGTCAGAAGGAACAATGTGCGAAACCTTTCCATCTTTGGTGAAATATAAACCCAGAGAGTCATGAGTGGGGTGAACCCCAAAGAGGATAAACACAACGCAAACCACACATGGGAGCGCCGGGTGGTGCCCGGATACCTGAATTGCGCGGAAAATCCACAGAAACTGAGAAGCTTGGGGACGACCGACTGGGCTCGGAGCAGGTGGAAAGAGGGTTCCCAGCTGCTCAGGCTCCGCAGGGGCTGATGGGGGAGCAGCCCCCCCTGGGGTGACACCGCCTGGCCCCGCCCCTCCCCTGGGGGCCACTGAGGAGGAGGGACCGGAAACAGGGGCACTTCCCTCAGGGCTTGGCGCCCTCTGGAGGTCCCGCTCTCGTCCGCAGCCACGTGGGTCCTGCGCGGGTGAGCTGGGCAGAGCCGGCAGCTGAGGAGGTGAGTCCCGAGGGACCAGACGGAGGGCGGGGCCGGCACTGCCCAGAGGGCGCGCGTTGGCTGGACTCTTCCTCCTCCAGGGCTGCGCCCACTGACCACCTGCAGCCCTGTCCTGACTGACGAGCCGGGGAGGAGCGACCTTGGTGAGGCCCCCATCGGCCTCGGTCCTGGCTTCCCCGCGGCGCCTTCCCCGGGTGGTTCTGGGGCCGGGACGCCCCTGCGGGCAGCGCGACGTCGCGGAAGGGCGCGGGGGACCACAGCCTGCGCCTCGGCTTCGACTGAACCCAGATTTTGAACTTTCCGAGGAAGGTCCCTCTGACCTTTCCCCAAGTGCCCTGTGGCTCACGCACCGCCTTATTCCTTGGTCCCTGACGGCGGGATCACGACAGGGATGGTTGGGAGAGGAAACCCCCAGCCTCTTGGGAACTTTCAGTGGGGTGCGAGGGGAGCTTCTCACGGGAGATTGGAGGGGAATTTCTCTTCGGGGCGCGAGGGGAGCTTCTCACGGGAGATTGGAGGGGAATTTCTCTTCGGGGCGCGAGGGGAGCTTCTCACGGGAGATTGGAGGGGAATTTCTCTTCGGGGCGCGAGGGGAGCTTCTCACGGGAGATTGGAGGAGAACTTTTCATCCGGCTATGAAGGGTTCAGGTGGAATGTTAGGGAACTTTGCATTTGCGTGCAGGGAACTTTTCTTTCGATAGTGCCGATGGAAGGAAACCCAGAGTGTCGGGGACTATAAGCGTCCATGATGAGTCGCGACAACCACGCTTGCACTGTGCCAGGCACACTGCGATGTGCTTTCCTAGCAACTGGATCTAAACAGCAGATTTTTAAAAGTAGAAGCTATTATTCTATTGTTAAGGGGACGGCACGGTGAGCAGTTGAGTAACTTGCTGAGGGTCGCGCCGCCAGCAGGCTCGGCACGCGTGGGCGAATCTATCGCTGTAGTTCGCCTCCTCTTAGTCAAGTCAGAGGTGGGAGCAGAGAGGGTCGATTTTCAGTGACTCCTGGGAAGAGAGGCCTGAGCGTTTGATTTTCGTTCTTCCAGTCCAGGAGACCGCAGGCAGACATAGAGAGCCCAGAGACGCTTGGGCGGTTCTAGGTCCTAACAGACATGTGCGTGTCTGCGTCCTCCGTCTCGGAGTCTCCGCTGAGACCATTTTGATTGCTGTAGGGATGGAATTTGCGTGAGACCGCAAATTCTAAGCTCATTAGCTGTTTCGCTCTCTAACTTGCTCTATAGTCATGGGCAAATTATTCAACGTGGCTTAGACTCAAACCTCGGTTCCCTCAACTGCATTCAGGGGATCATACTCGTACCCACCTACTAAAATTGAGTGAGGAGTAAATGAGCTAATGTATGCAGGATGCCGAGAACAGTTCCTGGCATGTAGTATGAACTCAAGAATTGTCCATTTTTACGGATGCAGAGCAGATTCCTGATAGTCTGCCTTAGGCAGTGGTTTTTTCTCAGAGGAAAGAAACTTGGAATGTCCTGCAGGCAGGGGGAACGGGGACGGTAGCGGAAGTACTCATACCGGTGGTAAGACGAATGAGGGATTGATGCTTGACTGCTCTCACCAAATCTCTAGCCAAAGTCCATTTGATTTAAGGCTACTAAGGGGTGTTCAAGCCAAGGGACTTGAGGGTTATTCAAAAGTTTTGTTAGGGGTGTGCCGGTGGTTTAGCGGTAGAATGTTCACCTTCGAGGCCGGAGACCCGGGTTTGATTCCCCGACTCTGCACCCCGCAAGAAAACAAACAAACAAGCAAAAATCCCTGCATCCAAGAACAAAACAAAACTTTTATTAGTATTCCTCCTCCTTTTCATTTGAGTCTATCTGTACTCAGAAACATTAAACAGTGTTTAGTGGATTGAAAATGGCATTAGAGGCCAGCACATTTAAGGGCAGGTGTTCTTTTCCTGGGCTGGGTGGAATTCTAGAACAGAGCTGTCAGAACTTATCACAATGATGGCGACCGAGCATTTACAATGATGGTAGTGTGACTGAGGAAGCAAATGTTTATTTTCAATTAATTTGAAAATTAAGTAGCCAGGTGGGGCTGGATGATGAAATCCTTGGATATCTGTAAGATATTGTAAAGATATTGTAAACCTTTGGGGATCGTATGTAGATTTGGATGTGTAAATGTATTTTTCTAGAGAGTGAGTTTGCCACTTTCACAAGCTTCTCAAAACCGCAAAATATAATAAGAACTGCTGCCATAAGACATTGGGGAAAAGAGATAATGGAGATAAGAAGGCCCTCTCTTAACCACTGCTGTTTCTTCTTATGTTTTCCTCTTCTCAGCTGTAGGTGGCTTTGAATCGGAATCTCAGACTTCAGTTCCCAGATCAATTCTAAATTGCTGGAAGGAGGCGATGGCTGTGATCCTAGGTTGTGCGATGCAGGCCTCCCTGAACCAGGGCTCCATGCTTCAAGAGTATGACCCTGACCATGAAGTCTTCCGTCAGTGCTTCAGGCAGTTCCAGTACAAAGAGGCAGCCGGGCCTCGTGACGCGTTCAGCAAACTGAGGGAGCTGTGCTTTCAGTGGCTGCAGCCACACATGCATTCCAAGGAACAGATCTTAGAGCTTCTAGTGTTGGAGCAATTCCTAAATATTCTGCCCACGAAGATAGAGACCTGGGTGAGGCTGTACAGCCCAGAGAATAGAGAAAGAATTTTGTCACTGATAGAAGACTTAGAGGAAGAACTTGAGATCTCGAAGAATCAGGTGAGATAAAAGTTGGCAATTAAACAGCAAGAGCTGGGACTAGATCAGATATTTTGTCTTGGCATTATTCTTTAACCGCAAGATTTCTCCAAAGCAACATTTCATAGTTTTCTTCTGCTGAAGTCAGCACATGAGTCAGGGATTGTCAGCTCTATCAGACCCAACCCCCATTCTATAACATGTTTTGTAATGACCCCCCTACTGTTCTAAAATAACATTCATGGATAGCATAGTCCATATACCAACATATATAAAGTAAAAAGATAAATAAAATGCTTGGTGTTTTACAGGCCAAATCTGGCCAACCCCCTGCTTTCGTACAACCCATGAGCTAATAATGGCTTTTACCTTTTTAGAGAAATGTTTTTTGTATGCTGTTTGGCAGGGGTCACATCTCATTCTTTTTCCATGTGATTATCCTGTTATTGCAGCACCATTTGTTGAATTTTGTTTTTCCTGTTTGTTTTTCTTTTTTCTGGGGGGAGGAAGTACATGGGCCGCAAATTAAACCCAAGTCTCCCACATGGCAGGTGCGAATGCTGCCTCTGAACTACCCTTGCATTTTTATTTTTAATGAGGAAAAAAAAAAAAGGATATGCAACTGACCAGTTGTGGCCCGCAAAGGCTAAAATATGACTTTCTGCGCCTTGTTGGAAAAAGATTGCAAATCCCTGTGCCAAATAGCGTGTAATTGGAATATGAGGAAAAAGTTAGAGGAAAGCAATCTATCATGAAGAGATGTGTATTTCAGTACGTACAAAAGAGATATATATCTTATGTAAGTCTGGGCTTGATTGTACCTGAAAACATAATGAAGTGGTCTGATAGTTGCCTCTATTCATAGAGTTGTTGTGAATGCAACCGCCTGAAATTCACACTAAGACAGGTCAAATGTTAACAGCAGTGTTGCTGCTAGTCATGGGAGTTTCCAAAATGGGATTGAACTCTTGCCAAAATTCTGAACAAATTATAGTATAGTCTTCCTCGATTTTTACAGTAGTGGATTCCTAGAAAATTCAAGTTGGTCTAAAAATATGTGAAAATATTTTGTATTTTTATGACTAACAGGGTGCTGTTCTGACATTTTCTTCACCTACATGCACGTTTGAGTGGGACACTCAAGTGTTGCTTACGATGTGGAACATTTCTGCCTTGTAAATTACTCTCCCATGTCTGGCCCTCCAAATTCAAATAACCTCCACATGCCATCGCATTCTGAGCACCCCAAGAGGGTGGCACTGGCCCCTGTTGAGCACCACCATGGACCAGACCCTCTGTTTTGGTGTACTTTAGCTGCGCACAGGGGAGAATCTTTGGGAGACACTAGGAAGAGCTTCTGGGTGGCCATGAAGGGCACTCCAGGGCTGTGTGTTGCTGGGGCTCCTCAGGAGCTGTTCCATTCCAGGCACTTGGCCTACCTGAACAGGAGCTTCCTAAATGCCTTCCTACCCTAGCATAGAAGTCATTTGTAGTTTTCCATCCTTTCTCTTCTTGGTATTGTTTGTCACATAAGATTCTTACGGTGTTAGACTTATGCTGCCCAATACAGTAGACACTAACCACCTGTGGCTCTTGAGCCTGTAAGGTGTGGCTCATCCAAATTGGGACATGCTGTTAGTGGAAAAAGTATACCAAATTCCAAAGACTCCTTATGCAATGATATGTGTGAAATATCTCATTAATGTTTGTTTGTTTTGATCAGAGTTTGAAATCAAGGTATTTTGAATATAACGTGTTAAATAAAACATACTGTTAAGGGTGACTTCTCATTTCAGTTTTATTTTTTCCTATGGACACTAAAAAATTTACAACTGCAGGCGTGGATATCATTATATTTCTACTGGGTAGTGCAGGTCTAGAAGTTAGAGTGATGGTTTCTCGCATTTCTCCCAGGCTCACAAGAAAGAAACACTCTCAGAAGAGCAGCAACCAGTAGAAACAGCCCATACTCCACCACACATCGAACTGGAGTCCTCTGCAATCCAGGTTGTGGGACCTTCCCAGCATATCACACTGGCAGAGGAGTGGATCCCACAGGATGAGCCACAGGAGCTGAACTACAGTACTGCTGGGGAATGTCAGCCCTTCCTGGAATTTGGTAAGTCAAAGGTTTGATTTCACGTCTTTTGTTTCTGTTTTGAGAGAACAAGAACTCTGAACGGTTGGCACTGTGGTCCGAGTTAGAAGCACCAATTATTAGCCCTGATAAATAGTCACAGGAGTGGGCAAGCTCTCAGGCACAGCACGGAACAAAGCAAGTTAGATCAAATGGGATTAGGCACTCTGTAAGCTAATGAACTTTGGATCCCTTGTGACACGCAGGGAAGCTTTGGGAAAATGGATGCTGTGGATAATGACTCATTTCTCCCTGGAAAATAGAATCGATATGAAATGTAATGTTGCCAGTTCTGAGGGGTTTCCATCATTCCTGGGGTCTTCCTTGGTTGTTTTTTGGGGATAACTTTGAAATTTATTACTTTGAGTAATATTCACTCTACTCTAAACAATCAAAAGGGATGCAACTAATTACAAAATTAGAAAGAAATAGTCTATCTTATTAAATCTTAAACTAGATTGGTATTTCTCATAGTACAGTAACCAGACTATTTTGAGTCACCTGCGGTGCATTTTTTTAAGCAAACATGTAATCTTTATTGTTTAAATAAAGGGGATCATATTATATGTACTCCCCTGCATATGCTTTTTTTAAGATCGTCTTTAATCAAGATGACACAAAAGTTTAAAAGTAAATAGAGGAGTTAGCATGATTTTAAAAATGCATAATATTTTTGAGTGAGGAGCCGTTTTCTAAAACAATAAGGAAGGAGGTGGTCAACATACATATCAATAAGGATATTAGTCTGATAAGACATAGAATCTTTGTCGTCTAGGCAGGTTACTCAGATGGTTAAAAATCTTTTATAGCTTCTCACTAAGAGCAAAAAAAAAATAATCCAAGAAAACATTCTCATTTTAACAGAGTGAAAATTTAATCCATGTTTTACATGAACATACATCTGATAAGAAAACTATTAAAATGTTATACAACTATAAAATCTTACCCAACTTAACCAGAACCAATAAAAATCCCTTCCAGCACGTCTTCTACAACTTTCTGCATCAATCAGTTATTTTACTTCAAGGGGAAAAGTATTCCCTTTTTCCTTAAACAAAAACACTTCCTGCCTAGTTTACATGTTTAAATTACCAAAAAAGATCTTGAAATCAACCTTCAAGCCAACATTCTACGGAACACAATTCTTATTTTTGTGTTCGTTTGATTTTCCTTCTTTTCTTTGTTGTGAAAAATAACCTACGTACAAAAAAGCAATACATTTCAAAGCACAGCACAATTGGTTGTAGAACAGATTTCAGAGTTTGATGGGGTTACAGTTCCACAATTTTAGGTTTTTACTTCTAACTTCTCTAAGACACTGGGAACTAAAAGAAATATCAACATAATCGATTCAGCAATCATGCTCATTTGTCAAACTTACCTTCTCTGTAAAACTCCAACCTGCAGTGCATTTTTACCTAGTTCTTCCAGAGATGAACATTAAGTTGTTAGAATCACTGCACAATAACCTACAGGGGTTAGCACTAGAGAGAAAAGCCCAGTTAGAGAAAGATCTTGGGTGCCTCTGTTTTTCACTGCCTATTGGGGTTTTCTTAGATTGTTATCAATGTGCTCCTCCTTGCTAATCTTTTAGAAAGAGGCCAAGTGTGTCCACAAACATCCCGCTTATTCCCAGGCACAGGTGCAGCAGGGTGGCACTTTCAAGAGACAATGAAATAGCAAGAGAACAAAAGAGACATAAAAAAGTGAAAAATAAGTCGGAAAGAATCTAGGGTACAATAACAGTTTCTGAGCCATCCATAATTAGCGCATTGCTGGAGTTTAGCAAATTTTTCCCTTCCCACATCCTAATTTTATTCACTCAACAAATAAATACGGACACCCGTTAATAGCCAGGCACTGTGCCTGAAACTGGGGTTCGATAGTATACAGTCCCTGCTTTCCTGGAGCTTATAATACTATGGAGGGTTCAGATATGTAAATAGTGATCTGTACAAAGATGTGACAGAGGGAGCAGAACACTGTGGGATTGGCCTGGGGGACCACCTAACCAGCCTTTGACTGAGAGGGAAGACTTCCCGGAGGAAGGGGAGATCTAGTTTCTAACCCATGTGATGAGCTGTAGTCTGCCTGGTGAGCAGAGGCAGTGGAGAAGGGAGAGGGCACTGGGCAGAAGAGATAGTGTGCACGGAGTCTCCGAGGTAGAGAGAGTGGGCGCATTTGAAGAACCAAGAGCATGTCCCTCCAACTTGCCGTGTGAGTGGCAGTTGAGAAGGAGATGAAGGGGGCTGGCAAACGAAGAGCCTGCAGAGAGAAGCAGAGGCCTGGATCATGAGAAACTTTTTCAGCCTGTTGAGAAATTTGTGCCTTCTTACCAGGGCTCTGGGGAGCCATTGGTGGTTCTTACATAGGGCGTAGATATCCACAGAATTGCATTTTAGAAGTTCAGTCTGGCTGTGATATGAGTGAGTAAGACTGGAAAGAGGGACACTAGTTAGGAGTTTGCTGTAATCCTCCACGTGAGAGAGGACGGTTTTTAAAAGTAGGATCATGGCAGTGAAGATGGAGAGAAAAGGTCTGATTCACAAATTATTTAGGAGGTAGAAATGATCGAACTGGGTGATCGATTGGGTGTTGGAATGAGGAGGAAGAAAGGGTTAAGGATGGTATCCAGAGTTTCTGGCCAGCAAACAGGGTAAAGGGTGTATTCTTCACTGAAACAGAGAACACTGGAGGAGGAGCAGGTTTGCTTGGTGAAGGTGAGTTTAAATTGAAACGTGGTGTTTTTTGAAGCGCTTATAAGTCTTGAGATGGAAGTGGCCAATTTGGAATTTGAGAGATCAGGGTTTGAGATAGGCATTTGCAAGTCAAAGGTTTATAGATGGTCACTGAAGTCTTGAGGGGAGTTGAGATCAAACCAGGAGTGTATCCAGTGAGAAAGCACAAGGACCAAAGGGCAGACCCTGGGAGACATCATGTCACGCAAGATCATTGTATGAATTTAAAGATTTGTTAAACCTTTCGGGGACCTTGCCTGAGTTCCTTACATTCGAAACGAGCCACTTGAGAACTGATACCCCAGGTACTGTGACCTGTTTGCACTGGAAGCCTAGATCAATTCTAGCTCTGATGGTTCCCTAAGGCTGTTCCCATCCCTGCTGCTTTTCATTCTGAGAGCCATCTCTTTTCTGCTGGTGCCAGGCAGACTATGGGGAAGGGCACAGTCAGTCCTCTCACCTCTCATGTGAGACTCCACCTGGTACTTGGAGAGAATGGCTTCGTCCCTTCCTCACCTAACTGCAGGACTGTATGTTATCAGCACATGCCAGTGCCCCCATAGAATGTGAATACTCATCCTAAAATTACAGGGTAGCTGCTTTTCGAGAAAATTGTCCCTCTTTCTGCATTTAATCATTCTGTCCAGGTGCCATTTTTTGTAGCCTGCTTTACCAAGTGGTGCCCATGAAAAAGGCATGGAATCTCTCTTCTTTTTTTCTTTTTTTATTAATTAAAGAAAAAAAAAGAAATTAACCCAACATTTAGAAATCATTCCATTCTACATATGCAATCAGTAATTCTTAACATCATCACATAGATGCATGATCATCATTTCTTAGTACATTTGCATCGTTTTAGAAGAAGAACTAGCAAAACAACAGAAAAAGATATAGAATGTTAATATAGAGAAAAAAATAAAAATAATAATAATAGTACAAAAAAAAGACAAACAAACAGTCAGACAAAATTAAAACACCTATAGCTCAGAGGCAGCTTCATTCAGTGTTTTAACATGATTACTTTACAATTAGGTATTATTATGCTGTCCATTTGTGAGTTTTTGTATCTAGTCCTGTTGCACAGTCTGTATCCCTTCAGCTCCAATTACCCATTATCTTACCCTGTTTCTAACTCCTGCTGGACTCTGTTACCAATGACATGTTCCAAGTTTATTCTCGCATGTCGGTTCACATTGGTGGGACCATACAGTATTTGTCCTTTAGTTTTTGGCTAGACTCACTCAGCATAATGTTCTCTAGGTCCATCCATGTTATTACATGCTTCATAAGTTTATTCTGTCTTAAAGCTGCATAATATTCCATCGTATGTATATACCACAGTTTGTTTAGCCACTCGTCTGTTGATGGACATTTTGGCTGTTTCCATCTCTTTGCAATTGTAAATAACGCTGCTATAAACATTGGTGTGCAAATGTCCGTTTGTGTCTTTGCCCTTAAGTCCTTTGAGTAGATACCTAGCAATGGTATTGCTGGGTCTTATGGCAATTCTATATTCAGCTTTTTGAGGAACCGCCAAACTGCCTTCCACAGTGGTTGCACCATTTGACATTCCCACCCACAGTGGATAAGTGTGCCTCTTTCTCCGCATCCTCTCCAGCACTTGTCATTTTCTGTTTTGTTGATAATGGCCATTCTGGTGGGTGTGAGATGATATCTCATTGTGGTTTTGATTTGCATTTCTCTAATGGCCAGGGACATTGAGCATCTCTTCATGTGCCTTTTGGCCATTTGTATTTCCTCTTCTGAGAGGTGTCTGTTCAAGTCTTTTTCCCATTTTGTAATTGGGTTGGCTGTCTTTTTGTTGTTGAGTTGGACAATCTCTTCATAAATTCTGGATACTAGACCTTTATCTGATATGTCATTTCCAAATATTGTCTCCCATTGTGTAGGCTGTCTTTCTACTTTCTTGATGAAGTTCTTTGATGCACAAAAGTGTTTAATTTTGAGGAGCTCCCATTTATTTATTTCCTTCTTCAGTGCTCCTGCTTTAGGTTTAAGGTCCATAAAACCGTTTCCAATTGTAAGTTTCATAACATATCTCCCTACATTTTCCTCTAACTGTTTTATGGTCCTAGACCTAATGTTTAGATCTTTGATCCTTTTTGAGTTAACTTTTGTGTAGGTTGTGAGATACGGGTCTTCTTTCATTCTATTGCGTATGGATATCCAGTTCTCTAGGCACCATTTATTGAAGAGACTGTTCTGTCCCAGGTGAGTTGGCTTGACTGCCTTATCAAAGATCAAATGTCCATGGATGAGAGGGTCTATATCTGAGCACTCTATTCGATTCCATTGGTCGATATATCTATCTTTATGCCAATACCATGCTGTTTTGACCACTGTGGCTTCATAATATGCCTTAAAGTCCGGCAGCGCGAGACTTCCAGTTTCGTTTTTTTTCCTCAAGATGTTTTTAGCAATTCGGGGCACCCTGCCCTTCCAGATAAATTTGCTTATTGGTTTTTCTATTTCTGAAAAATAAGTTGTTGGGATTTTGATTGGTATTGCATTGAATCTGTAGATCAATTTAGGTAGGATTGACATCTTAACTATATTTAGTCTTCCAGTCCATGAACACGGTATGCCCTTCCATCTATTTAGGTCTTCTGTGATTGCTTTTAGCAGTTTTTTGTAGTTTTCTTTATATAGGTTTTTTGTCTCTTTAGTTAAGTTTATTCCCAGGTATTTTATTCTTTTAGTTGCAATTGTAAATGGGATTCGTTTCTTGATTTCCCCCTCAGCTTGTTCATTACTAGTGTATAGAAATGCTACAGATTTTTGAGTGTTGATCTTGTAACCTGCTACTTTGCTGTACTCATTTATTAGCTCTCGTAGTTTTGTTGTGGCTTTTCCCGGGTTTTCGACGTATAGTATCATATCATCTGCAAACAGTGATAGTTTTACTTCTTCCTTTCCAATTTTGATACCTTGTATTTCTTTTTCTTGTCTAATTGCTCTGGCTAGAACCTCCAACACAATGTTGAATAATAGTGGTGATAATGGACATCCTTGTCTTGTTCCTGATCTTAGGGGGTAAGTTTTCAATTTTTCCCCATTGAGGATGATATTAGCTGTGGGTTTTTCATATATTCCCTCTATCATTTTAAGGAAGTTCCCTTGTATTCCTATCTTTTGAAGTGTTTTCAACAGGAAAGGATGTTGAACCTTGTCAAATGCCTTCTCTGCATCAATTGAGATGATCATGTGAATTTTCTGCCTTGATTTGTTGATATGGTGTATTACATTAATTGATTTTCTTATGTTGAACCATCCTTGCATACCTGGGATGAATCCTACTTGGTCATGATGTATAATTCTTTTAATGTGTTGTTGGATGCGAATTGCTAGAATTTTACTGAGGATTTTTACATCTATATTCATTAGAGAGATTGGTCTGTAGTTTTCTTTTTTTGTAATATCTTTGCCTGGTTTTGGTATGAGGGTGATGTTGGCTTCATAGAATGAATTAGGTAGTTTTCCCTCCACTTCGATTTTTTTGAAGAGTTTGAGGAGAGTTGGTACTAATTCTTTCTGGAATGTTTGATAGAATTCACATGTGAAGCCGTCTGGTCATAGACTTTTCTTTTTAGGAAGCTTTTGAATGACTGATTCAATTTCTTTACTTGTGATTAGTTTGTTGAGGTCATCTATTTTTTCCTGAGTCAAAGTTGGTTGTTCATGTCTTTCCAGGAACCCGTCCATTTCATCTAAATTGTTGTATTTATTAGCGTAAAGTTGTTCAGAGTATCCTGTTATTACCTCGTTTATTTCTGTGGGGTCAGTAGTTATGTCTCCTCTCCCATTTCTGAGCTTATTTGTTTGCATCCTCTCTCTTCTTCTTTTTGTCAGTCTTGCTAGGGGCCCATCAATCTTATTGATTTTCTCATAGAACCAACTTCTGGTCTTATTGATTTTCTCTATTGTTTTCATGTTTTCAATTTCATTTATTTCTGCTCTAATCTTTGTTATTTCTTTCTTTTTGCTTGTTTTGGGATTCATTTGCTGTTCTTTCTCCAGTTCTTCCAAGTGGACAGTTAATTCCTGCAATTTTGCCTTTTCTTCTTTTCTGATATAGGCATTTAGGGCAATAAATTTCCCTCTTAGCACTGCCTTTGCTGCGTCCCATAAGTTTTGATATGTTGTGTTTTCGTTTTCATTTGCCTCGAGGTATTTACTAATTTCTCTTGCAATTTCTTTTTTGACCCACTCGTTGCTTAAGAGTGTGTTGTTGAGCCTCCATGTATTTGTGAATTTTCTGGCACTCCGCCTATTATTGATTTCCAACTTCATTCCTTTATGATTCGAGAAAGTGTTGTGTATGATTTCAATCTTTTTAAATTTGTTAAGACTTGCTTTGTGACCCAGCATATGGTCTATCTTTCAGAGTGATCCATGGGCACTTGAGAAAAAGGTGTATCCTGCTGTTGTGGGATGTAATGTCCTATAAATGTCTGTTAAGTCTAGCTCATTTATAGTAATATTCAGATTCTCTATTTCTTTATTGATCCTCTGTCTAGATGTTCTGTCCATTGATGAGAGTGGTGAATTGAAGTCTCCAACTATTATGGTATATGTGTCTATTTCCCTTTTCAGTGTTTGCAGTGTATTCCTCACATATTTTCGGGCATTCTGGTTCGGTGCATAAATATTTATGATTGTTTTGTCTTCTTGTTTAATTTTTCCTTTTATTAGTAGATAGTGTCCTTCTTTGTCTCTTTTAACTGTTTTACATTTGAAGTGTAATTTGTTGGATATTAGTATAGCCACTCCTGCTCTTTTCTCGTTGTTATTTGCATGAAATATCTTTTCCCAACCTTTCACTTTCAACCTATGTTTTTCTTTGGGTCTAAGATGTGTTTCTTGTAGACAGCATATAGAAGGATCCTGTTTTTTAATCCATTCTGCCAGTCTATGTCTTTTGATTGGGGAATTCAGTCCATTAACATTTAGTGTTATTACTGTTTGGATAATATTTTCCTCTACCATTTTGCCTTTTGTATTATATATATCATATCTGATTTTCCTTCTTTCTACACTCTTCTCCATACCTCTCTCTTCTGTCTTTTCGTATCTGACTCTAGTGCTCCCTTTAGTATTTCTTGCAGAGCTGGTCTCTTGGTCACAAATTCTCTCAGTGACTTTTTGTCTGAGAATGTTTTAATTTCTCCCTCATTTTTGAAGGACAAGTTTGCTGGATATAGGAGTCTTGGTTGGCAGTTTTCCTCTTTTAGTAATTTAAATATATCATCCCACTGTCTTCTAGCTTCCATGGTTTCTGCTGAGAAATCTACACATAATCTTATTGGGTTTCCCTTGTATGTGATGGATTGCTTCTCTCTCGCTGTTTTCAAGATCCTCTCTTTCTCTTTGACCTCTGACATTCTAAATAGTAAGTGTCTTGGAGAATGCCTATTTGGGTCTATTCTCTTTGGGATGTGCTGCACTTCTTGGATCTGTAATTTTAGGTCTTTCATAAGAGTTGGGAAATTTTCCGTGATAATTTCTTCCATTAGTTTTTCTCCTCCTTTTCCCTTCTCTTCTCCTTCTGGGACACCCACAACATGTATATTTGTGTGGTTCATATTGTCCTTGAGTTCCCTGATCCCCTGTTCAAATTTTTCCATTCTTTTCCCTATAGTTTCTGTTTTTTTTTTGGAATTCAGATGTTCCATTCTCCAATTCACTAATTCTAGCTTCTGTCTCTTTAAATCTACCATTGTAGGTATTCATTGTTTTTTCCATCTTTTCTACTTTGTCCTTCACTCCCACAAGTTCTGTGATTTGTTTTTTCAGTTTTTCTATTTTTTCTTTTTGTTCAGCCCATGTCTTCTTCAGTCCTCCCTCAATTTATCGATTTCGTTTTTGAAGAGGTTTTCCATTTCTGTTCATATATTCAGCATTAGTCGTCTCAGCTCCTGTATCTCCTTTGAACTATTGGTTTGCTCCTTTGACTGGGCCATATTTTCAATTTTCTGAACGTGATCCATTATCTTCTGCTGGCGTCTGGGCATTTAGTCATATTTCCCTGGGTGTTGGACCCTGCAGGTTGAAAGATTTTTCTGTGAAATCTGTGGGGTCTGTTTTTCTCATCCTGCCCAGTAGGTGGCGCTCATGGCACACGTTTGTCTGTGGGTCCCACCAGTGAAAGCTGCTGTGGCTCCTTTAACTTTGGAAAACTCTCGCAGTGGGGGAGGTTTGCCAGCCGAAGCGGCTTGGAAGAGTGCCAGCCGGCCCGGGGATCCGAACGCAGGGAGGGGCGCCGGCCGCCACAGCCCCGGAGAGTGCCCATCTGAATCTCCTAGTCAGCCCGGGGTGCCAAGCGTGGCGGGAGTGTGCCAGCCGCTGCGGCCCGGGAAAGTGCACCGTTCCCAACCGGACCGGAAAGTCACATGTCTGGAAGGGACCCCGGTCACCGTTCTCCGTGGCCTGGGGATCTCCTATCCAATTCTCCCAGTTGGTCCGGGGGGCTGCACGTGGGGGGGTCGCCAGACACCGCGGCTTGAGGGGACCGCCTGTCCACTTCTCCCAACTGGCCCGGGAAGGAGGAAGGGAGGGACGCCGGCTGCTTGCCGCCCCGCCTGGGGAAGCCTGCGCCCCTCAACGATCTCACCAGAGCGGGTTCTCCCAGCCAGTCAGCCATTCTAGGATGGGGTACGCTGTCTTTTTGATCTCTGTCGTGGCTCCGGGAGCTGTTCTGTATCGTTTCTACTCCCCTAGTAGCTGTTCTGGAGGAGAAACTAAGATCCGCGTGTCTTACTAAGCTACCATCTTCTCCAGAAGTCTCTCTTGTTTTTAAATAGAGGTAATAAAGAGGAAAATCCAACAGGTACCTATTTACAGATACTATAATCAAAGGGGAATTGTCTAAAATGTTACCATTGATATTCCAATCTTTACAGAGCCTACATTTCATAGTGTATTTAAGAGTTTTTAAAACCCCATATTTTTGCCTGCAACAAGTGGAAGATCTCAGGTGGTAACCTTTAATATAAATTTTTCTGCATGTGCGTTACAATTCTCCACATTGACTGATTAGCAACAGTGCCACGTATAAAGATCACACATGATGCCAGACACCAACATGAATCTTGATTTTATACTTCACTCAACAAAGCATGGGGGAATTTCATGTATTTCATACACAAGTGAGAGTAAGAAGGACTTAATTAAACACGTAAAAAATACTGTTTGGAGAGTGATAATGGATGGCCCCTTTGTCATTGTGGTTTAAACTGATTTTTATGCTTTGCAAAATGCTGTAAGACTTACTGTTCCATTATTACATAATGACTTCAACTACTACTGTGTTTTTAAATGACCATTTCTTTGATGTGGTAAATGAATCTCTTGTGATATAGAGTGAATGGAAAGCATAGAATAGTGGTAGAATGGAAAAAATTTTTTTGAAATAATGGGACAAATTACTAGATTATGTTTCCTGTCAGCTGAAAGCTAAGTTGTTTGCTATATATGGAATGACTGTGTGTGTGTGTGTGTGTGTGTGTGTGCATAGATAGACAGATGTATGCATGTATGTATGTATGTATGCATGTATATATGTATGTATGTATGTAGGTGTATACCTGCCTGCTAAAAGGACCATGGTAAAAATATATCTTGGAAACATCCTCCATTAGTAAATAACTAAAGGATTTGCATACTGATGAACAAAAAACCTAAGCTAAATCCTTTTATCCCTTTGTTGGGAGCAAGACATTGTATGAAGAAATATATATTCCTGAGAAATGAGAGCATGTGAAGCACATTAACAATCATCTGTACAAACATTTCCTATAGTTAGACTCCTCTCACTGTGAAAGGTTCCAATAGAGATAGGAAAGACAAGAGTTAATAGAGGTAATTCAAGAAATCTGTAATATTAGGGTCTATGGTGTGTTAAAATAATGAATTAGCATTCAAAGATTGGATAAATATACAGAGATCTAGCCATAGGAGGTTATGCTTTTAAATTAAGAGTATTGCTGTCCTCCTTATATACAGGAACACTTAGTAAGTTAGAAACAAGATCGCTGAAATGCTGCAGGGTGAAAACTTAAGATATTAGGTAATGGGAGCATCAAAAAGGAAGAGAAAACACGTTCAAGAGTTTGAAGGGATTACTAGCAGGAAGCCTATAAAATACGAATACTAGGAAATACCCTTGCCTAACTAAACAGCTGACTAGGAAAAGGAACTGAGCTGAATGTAATGCAACCTGTGAAGAATTCCATTTGTGCAACAGAAAATAATCTATGAAAGACATTAGTTTAAAACAAAGAAAGGAAACCTCGTGGGAACTCAACTGGACACTTCTGCTTGCTACAGATATGCAGTAATATCAAAATGTCTGTAGTCATTAGAAATCAACAGAAGTGCTAATCCTAAAAATATAAAATACATTATGCTTTTGAAAATGTGGGGTTCAAAAGTACTATAATGAAACTGGGACATGTTTTCAGTGTGAAGTATTTGCTTTTTCATCTCAGTTGGTAAGGTTTCACCATAAACGTCTATGCAAAACGTCAAATTTTTATCTTTCTGATGGTGAAGAATATACGCAATGAAAATTTAAAGCAGAAGGAGTTCCAGGGAGATGGCCTAAAAGGGTAACTCGAGTTCAGGCCTGCTCCACAGAAAAAGTTAGAGAAGGGATGGGAAGGTGACTGAGAGGGCAATTCAAGAGTGCAGCTGACCTGGGAGAGCTTTCTGCACCATATGTGGGAGCCCTGGTTGCAGAGGCTGAGGAACTGAGAAGCAGAAAGCTGGAGTGAAGGCGCAGAGGCGCGGAGCCTGCGGAAGTGCACAGACAGGGAGACTAGCAAGTAAGCCAGGCCGTGTTCCTTGAGCAGGCTACCCTTGCCATCACCGCCCTCCAACCCACGACTCACCTCACACCCCACAGATGTGAACCCTGTCACCCGCCCCCACTCCCTACTCTCCAAGTGCCCCTGCCCCACCAACCCCCAGCGCGCATGCCTGCCCCACACCCCCATCCCAAGTGCAGCCCAATCCACCTCTCCTGCACCCCTCCTGAGCACTACCGCCCCCCTCTCGCCGTAGCCTGCAGGCTATTGCCAGTGCATAAAACTGACAGCACATACCTTCATACCCACTTTACACCCATCCCCCACCCATAGAGGCTCAGAGCCTCACCCCGCCTCCCCTGGATCTCTGCGAGTCAGTTTAGGGTACTCCTAGACCCGCGCATGCGCCTGCACCCCCAATCACATCCTTCAGCTCTGGGAATATTAGTTTCCAGCACTCCTAGACCTGTGCATGCGCACGGTCTTCAGTCACACTTTCCAGCTCTGAGAAAGAGATAACCTGTGAAGTCAGGTCACATCTGCCCCTCTCCACGAAGGCATAATGCTGACCTGCTGTCACAGCTCTACACGGGCGCACAAAGGGCCCCATGCCCTACACCAGCATCCACCACGGCTATGCCCCCCAGACCTGTGCACTCCCACAACTACCACCACACCATGGCCACTGGGCGCCCACGTTCACAAACCCCAACTTAACATTCCCAACCTGTGCCTATACCTGCGCTGCAGCATTATTCATAGCAGCATTGTTCACTATCGCCAAAAGATGGAAGCAAACCAAATGCCCATCAACGGACGAGTGGGTCAACACAATGTGGTATATACATACGTTGGAATATTATGCAGCAGTAAGACGAAATGACTTCTTGAAGCACATGACAAGATGGATGAGCCTTGAGGACATAATGCTGAATGAAATAAGGCAGACACTAAAGGATAGAAACTGGATGATTCCACTTTTATGACCATCATAAAAACAGAATCAGAGGCTTTTAATACAGAATATAGGGGACTTAGAGATACATAGAAGGTAGAGATGGATGAACGGTTATCTAATGAGGTTGAACTCCAGTGTAAGGGAATAGATGGATGTGAAGGTGGTTCTCTAGTGCGTCCATAAGTAATGTTACCGTATTGCAGAAGAACAAGTTTGAAAGCGATTGTATAGATCTACCTGTCCCACTGATTAATGCTAGAAATATAAATTTGTTTTTGCAAGAATTACTTCTTGCAAAAGTATGATTCGTGTATACAAAGAGAGTTGAAGTCCAAGGTACAGGGGGGAAACTGCTATTGCATGCTATGGACTGTTTTCAGAAGGAAACCATCAGCGCTACCACAGCAATAGCAGAGGTAAATAATGGGATGAGGGACAAGAGTTAGGAGGTTTAGTTTTCCTATTTAGTAAGCGTGTGTTCATTGGTTTTCTTTCGCTTGGGAACAATGAAATTATCTAAAATTGAGAATTTTGATGGACTGTGGACTCGGGCACTATATATGATGCCTAATGAGTGCAGGTGGCTGAAGCATGCACTGAAGGGAGAAGTACATTGGTGAACGATGGTGTGTACTTATGAATGAAGGTTGTGCTTCTACAAAAGGAAATGAAGTCGTGAGGCATGCAACAGTGTGAATGAGCATGTGGTGGGACATTTGGTGAAGCAAAATGAGCCAGAAACAAAAGAACAACAATGGTATGGTGTCCTTTAGAAAATGTTTGTAAGTAAAGAGGGGCCTGGATTGTAAGCTTTTAGAGCAGACACATTAAGTCCCGAGTGGTAATTATTGTTTCTAGATTTTGAGAGGCTGTTTTATATAGTTATAACCTGATATTCAGAGATAAGAACGAAAGCCAATCAGGTTGGTGTTAACGTATTCAGAACATAGGGGTAAGGAAGACATTGTCTATATTTTAGACCCACACATACTCTTTAAGACCATAGGAAGAAAGGTTTATTTGGTCTGGAACTGAAATTTTCTGTAGCGCATAATCTAACTCAACCTATCTGTATAGCTCATTTGAACAATAGAAACACAGGAAGCCCAGAATAAGAAAGAGGTCCTTTAATCCCGTATAGGTTAATGCAATGCCTGAATACATCCTAGATTATAGTAAGCAGATAATCAAAAAGTAATGGCAAAGTCCCTTGAGCGATAGGAGATAAATATGGAACTATTAAACCTTACCAACAGGGAATCCCCTGATACTGTGTCAGACTTTAGGGACACCCAAATCAATAGGCCATGCCCTTGATCCTGAGGCTTCCTCTTGTGACGCTTATGTAGGCAGCAGAGAAGCTTAGACCACCTATAGGTATGCCTAAGAGTTACTTCTGGAGGACCTCTTTTGGTGCTCAGATGTGGCTTCACTCTCTCTAATCCCAACTCTGTAAGTGAAATTGATGCCCCCTCCCCTACGTGAGACATGACATCCAAGGGTGAAAGTCTGTCTGGTGACATGGAAGATGACTCCCAGGGATGAGCCTGGCCATGGCACTGTGGGATCAACAATGCCATCCTGACCAAAAGGGGGAAAAGAAGTATTACAAATAAGGTATCAGTGGCTGCGAGAGTTCAAGTAGAGTCTAGAGGCTACTCTAGAGATCACTCTTACTCAAACTTCAGTTAGACGTTGGTACCTATCATAACTTGCCAAACCCCAACCAGGACCATTCCAGCCAATCCTAAAGAACACCTAGGGCAATATATAAGATTCTACAAAGGTTCCATACATTAGGGTAACATTCCAGAAACCTACCACTTCCAGATGGGTCCCTGGACCAGATAAGTCCTGAAACCTAAAAGGGCCAGCCTTTCCAGAACACCAGCAAGTTCCATCTCCCAACCTCTTATTGACAGCCCTTCTCACATGAAAAAGGTAGAATGAGCATAGTCCAAATACCCCTAAAAAGTGGTAGAAAGATCAAAGTTGATAGTGGAATTATGCAGAGAAGTTAGGGTTTGACAAATGAATATGATTGCTGAATCATTGTATTGATATTTCTTTTAGTCTCCAGTATTGTAACCCATACCGAATTCTGAAGTATGTTGTACAACCAATTGTGGTGCTGTGCTTTGAAACTTATTGCCTTTTTTGTATATATATAGGTTATTTTTCTCAGAAAAAGAAAAAAAATCGATTGTGATGATAAAAAAAATCTGAGCCTTCTAGCCTCCTATATTCTGGAGCAGGTGAAGGGAAAAATGCAAGAGAATCATATAGTAGCCCATGACAAATTCTGGGATATGTCCTGTAACTACTTGTGGAATAGCGCTTTGAAAACTATCGCTTTTTTTGTTTCTTTGCTTTGTATATATATTGTACTATACGATTAAAAAGTTAAAAAATATTTTAAAGCAGAATAGAGAGAGAACAAGTGCTGTCTGAAAAGTATCAGAAGACTCTTGTAGCTTTAATTTCTTCAGATTATCCTGCTGGAGTAAGTGATGTATGGTAAGCTATCCAAATACCCAGTGTGTTTTTTTTCATGGCCCATTGGCAACTTAATGGCACAGAGTCTCTGTTAATGGAATTATGTTAAAGATATTACCTGAGCATGTTGCGGGGGCGGGGATATTCATAGTCAAAGCACCTTCTCTGTTCAACTCAGATTGCTTCTTCCCTTCTGGTATTAGATATCTATTGCTGCATAATAAATTACTCAAACGTTAGTTTAAGGCTTCTACATTTTTATAAAGTAGAGGCAACTTGTTTACTGTCATGAGAACAGTAGGTTCTGCAGTCATCTGAAAGATTAACTAGGTTGGGGCAGCCATTCAGAAGTTGGCTCTCCACTCTGATGTTGGCAGGAGGTCTCAGTGCCTTGGTGTGAGGGCCCTTCCATAAATTGCTCTAGTGTCCTCAACGACATAGCGCACACCTTCTCCCAAAGCCAGCAATCCAAGGGAGACAAATGACGTAGCAGCAGTGCCTTTTATAGCCGAGTCCCAATACGACATCACTTCTTCCATATTCGGTTCATTAGGAGAGAATTACTGAGTCCCAAAAACATGTAATGGAAGGAGAATTAAGGTTTACCTCCTGAAGTGAGGAACAGCAAAGAATTTGTGAATATATTTTAAAAGTCACACACCCCATGCTTCCATGTTTCTGCTAGTGTTTTCTTTCTTTCCTTCCATTTATTAAGTCAAGCAGTGTATACCCTGGGCAACGCATTATCATCACTGGAAAACTAATATTCTAGTGGATGTTTTGAGTGAAAGACAGAAAATATTATTGAATGTCAGGAAAGGGGCTTTGGCTTCCATCTTTGAGGCCCTCATTTTTATCTTCTGACGAGCAAATAAATTCTCTTACCTCTGCTGCTGTAAAAATAACTTGTCACTGCAGTGGTTATTGGGCCAACACAGACTGGCTGACATAGAGGCTAATGAGAAGAGCCTCGCTGGCAGAAGTACACATGGAGATTTCGCTTCTGACTGTCATTCAATATTAAACCTAAAATCCTGGAACTAAGCTATAAAACATGCAGTGAGTATCCTTCTAGGTGCATGTGTCGATAGGGTCAAATGCTAGAAGGGGGATCAATTGATTAGTTGGCCAATGCATTGAGAATTAAGTAGATATTGTCAAATTGTCCTCCAAAAGTATTGTACCAGCATACGCACCCACCACAGTGTATGAGAGTGTCCCTGTCTAGATGTCTGTCAGATGATTTGTCTGTTTGATGATACTGCGTATTATCATCAAACCGTTTCATCTTTCTCTTATGAGAAGAACCATGGCTATTTTCACCATATTGGCAGGCAGAAGTTGGACGAACATCTGCAAACACCTTTTATTTGTTGCATGGGCAGGTACCAGGAATCGAACCGGGGCCTCCAGCATGGCAGTGAGAATTCTACCACTGGGCCACCGTCGCACCACCCTGTAAACACCATCTAAGGAGTGTTCCTTGATTATACTTTAGTGATGGTATTTTCAAACATTTTTTTAATTGTAAAATAGAACATATATACAAAAAAGCGGTAAATTTCAAAGTACATTTTAATAAGGAGTTATAGAACAAATCTCAGCATTTGGCATAGGTTACAGTTCCACAAATTCAGGTATTTCCCTCTAACTGCTCCAAGACCCTGGAGACTGAAAGGAATTATCATTTAAATGATTCAGCAGCCACACTCATTTAAAAAATCCTGTCATCTCTATTGCAACTCCTCCTTTGATCCTTCTCACAATCTTTAGAAATATTGGGACAATGTCCATTCTAACTTCTTCATGTTGAAAAGGGCTGTTGACATTATGGGGTAGGGGCATCCAACTGGATGATGTTCTTCTAGAGACTGGTAACTCCTGGTTTATCGGGCCTAGGAACCATCTGGAGGCTTTAGGTTTCAGAAAAATAAACGTATTGAGTGAAACATTTGTAAGACGAGTCTCTGATATATCCCTGGATATTCCTTAAGGTTTACAGGTTGGGGCTCGGCATACCATGGCAGTCAGCAATATCTAGCTGAAGCTTGCACAGGAGTAATGTCCAGAATAGCCACTCGACTTGATTTGAAATCTCTTAGCCACTGATACCTTGTTTTGTTACATTTCTTTTCCCTGTTTTGGTCATGTAGGCATTGTCAATCCCACGTTGCCAGAGAGACTCACACCCCTGGACATCATGTCCCATGTAGGGAGGAGGGTAATGATTTTACTTGGAGAGTTGTGCTTAGAGAGTGAGTGACCACATCTGAGCAACAACAGCGTTCTCTGGGAGTCACTCTTACACATAATTATAGGTATTCTTAGCTTCTCCATTACAGAAATAAGTTTCATAAGAGCAAGCCTCAAGATCAAGGGCTTAGCCTATTAATTTGGGAGTCCCTAATGTTTGAGAGTGTATAGTGATGGTACTTTATTCAGTGTATAATAGTAGCATACAGATACTGGGGTCAGAAAAGTGTGAGATTGTTCAAAGGGCAATAGAAAGTAGCCTAGTTGATAAGTGCTGGGAGTATAAGTAGGGGATTGGAAATCAGTGTAGTTTCAGGAGTAGGGCTTTAATAGTCCAGGGAGTTGAGGCTGGGATATACCTGATGCCCATGGAACCGAATGTCACGCAGGCAACACTGAGTAGATTAGCATAGAACTGAAAAGTACCTTAGGTTAACATCCATTAGAAGCTCAAGTTTGGGCACATGTTCTATGCATCTAGGGCATGGCACTGCCCTGATGCACCCAATTTGTGGCCAGGCTCTATGGAAGCTGGGACAGAAGAACTAAGGTAGAAAGTTCTCAGGCTTCTTTGAGTTTGTCTGATGTCCTTCTTTGACAGGACATGTGCTGTCCTGAGTATAGCACATGGACCTGAGGGCAGAAGCTTATGAGAAATCCATGAGACGCTGCTTCCCAGGAAGGATACTCCTGGTCTTATTTCTCATAGATTCTGACTCTAGGGCTACTTTTCATCATTGACGCGGTCTTATACCTAATCTTTCACCCAAGGCGCAGTTCTGTGGGTCTGATTTTCCAGTGGGTGTTCAATTAAATCTACAGCATCACTTGCTTCATATCCATACTGTGAGGGATGGGAATAGCCATATGGACAGTTCCTGTAGCTCTGGACTGTGTTTTGCTGTGTCTGTCATAATGGGATATTCTACGCCTCCCAGTTTCTGCCACCCTAATACTTTGATAATTTCCACTGTCCCATGATTCAATTCTCTCACACTTTTACTAGATGGCAGCTTTCTTTCATCTATGACCTCTAGTCTTACTTTACCTGAAGCACGGTCCTCTTCCATCCAATGCTTAGCTTTGAAATCCAAGCATTAACAAAACAGTGAATGTAAGAGTACTTTCTCTGTAATTCATTTTATTTTCCTGGAAATCTAATATATTACCTTTTGTCCGTGAAACTATGAAATAATGTATTTTACTCCACTTCCTATGTTTTGATAAAGTGTGTGGAAGTCAAAAACTGCCCTTGGAATAACATTAGCCAAACTTACTTGCTGATATTAGTGAATAATATTAATGTATAAATATTTCCCTACAAAAGTAGGTCCTAAAATTAGCATTTTCCAACCACTATTTCATTTCAGACCAGTAAACTTTTCCAGAGATGCAGAAGGGATTTGGAAAAGAGGGTATAAGACTCATCTGGTCTCAATGAGGAGAGGGATGGTGTAAGACACGAGGGGAGAGTGACTGGTGGGAAATTATCTTTGTTTTTTCTAGATTGATAATCAGAGCACTCGTTGGCAATTATGCAGGCTAATTTAAGAAAAATCACCATAGTCTTCAGGTGAAACAAACATATAAAGACAGGTCTTGCTGGTTGCCAACCCTGTTTAGTTATCATTTTAACTTGAGGTTCTCTTACATGAAAATATTCCAGTAAGCAGTTTCATTACTCCCACTTCTACATTTCTTTCCTTGGTGCTCTTTAACGTAAAGTTTTTTCAGTTTTAACATGACAAACTTTGTTTTGGCTTAACCTCAGGAAATATATATTCTAAATAAATGTAGAAATAATTCAGCACACTAATCTAAGTGTAGAATTGATTCACACTCCTTCCATAGAATAGAGGAAACTAGTCCTGATTTTTGGTTTTGCTCCTGTATTTCAAAAAATAAAACGCATGTGGGAAGTTAAGGTGAAGTAATTGCAATTGTGAAGTTATTAGATGTTGAAGGGGCAATAGTCCAAGGAATCAACCAGAAGTCTCCCGTGGTGGCTCATTATCTTACTTCCCGTCTTTATTTTCACCAGGATATCGAATTGAGAATCCTAACTTGAGCTTCCCATTAGACAACGGTGAATACTCATTGGAGAAGGATTTACAGAATTCCAGAGAAGTGACACACTTTCTTGACTCTCAGACAGGTAAGAAATTGTCCATTAAACACCAGAGAAAGAAGCAAAGAAAAGTTCAGCCTTATTCAGGGTCAAGCTCTTTGAGATACTCTCTAGGAGTTCCTATCTTTCCACTAGAGGTTAACCCAATACATGTAACTCACTCACTTTCTACCTGATGGCATCTGCAATTTCTGTTTTTCTTTTAGGCTTTCATCTCGAGAGAGAAAATGAAGAAAATACTTCAAAACAGATAAAGCTAGAGGATACATATTTCTTATTTTTACCTTAGAGGGTACCCCTATCCATGACCCCATTTCACAAAAATATTACAAACACTTGAAATATCAACATGAAATCCACCCAGACGATCTACACTCAGATTTCACAAAGCTTGTAGATGATCAGAGCTACTTTCTAGGAGAAAAACCTGAGGTCTCTAACCTGGAAGAAGCTCTCAAATCTAGTCTCCGTGTACAAAAGTGTCGAGGTGTGAAACCCCTTAATTCTCAGAGTGTAGACTGTTTTGCTCAGAATTCACAAGTTTTGGGGAACCAGAAATCCCATTCAGGCTAGAACTTCACAAGTGCCCTGAATGTGGGGAAGTTTCCTTTATATTTCAGACCTTTCTAGACACCAACGACTTCACACAGGGGAGAGACCCTATGAGTGCACTGTATGTAAAAAGAATTCGCTCGACAGGCATACCTTAGAGCGCATCAAAAAAGACATTCTGAAGTTGAAACTTATACATGCCTAGAGTGTGGCAAGAATTTTCATCATAGATGCAGTCTTAAAAGACATGTGACAACTCATACAGGTGAAAAACCTCATAGATATGAGAGTTGTGGGAAAAGTTTTTTCAACTGACAGCTCTTACTTTGCACCAGAGAACCCACACTAAAGAGAAGCCTTTTAAATGCAGTTACTGTGGGAAAACCTTTACACAGAAGCCAAGCCTTGTGACTCATTTGAGAATTCATACAGGGGAGAAGACATACAAGTGTAATCATTGTTCTAAATGTTTCAGACAGAGGACAGGCGTGATTGTACACCAAGTCAGTCACTTTAAAAAAGATATCTTTAAGAGTTGTTGAGGGAAATATGTCCTATTGAAACTGACATTAACTCATGAAAGTCTTCACATAGCACTTAACCACAGCAACCTTTTTGTCTTGAAAGAAGTTTTGTATGAACTTATAAGAACAACCTCTTTTTTTTTACTAATTTTAGAAATCATCTTCCAAATCATATGAGTGCTAGTGTATTTATCTACTCTTGCAACTGTCATAGGTTTGACTTATCCTGTCTCAGCAAATCGTTTCTTAATTACATATTAATGTTTGCCTCTCAAGCCAACCATATTATAGTTGTAAGCCCACAGCATATAAATGATTAATGATGGGTTATCCTGTGAGCCATGGATGGGCCTAACTGATCTTTATTGCTGCTATGTTTTAGTAATGTTGAAATATAAATGCCCTTACTTGTTCAATCCCACATACCAGTTGTTAGAACAACTTGGCGCTGCTTCATGAACTGTGGCAACACACACTGCAATTGACTCCCACCTCCAACCTAAAACTGGGGCACTCGACTCTGTACAAGCATCGTGCTCTGTTTATGTGTCATTTTTAGCATTTAACGCAATCCATTTTAACTGGTTGTATTAGTTACCATCAAAATAGGAGATGCACCCACCATCTGTATCATAATCACATGTCTGAAATTTTACAGGCTGGAGAACATCTATTATTCATCTTTTCATTAAAATGCTTGCATATGGTAAACTTTAGCAAATATTGTCGGTATTTAGTTTAAAAGTGCCAAATAGATCTTGGAAACGTGAACATAGTTAGAGCATTTATGGATGGTTATGCTTCTGAACATTTCAAAAAGATCACGGCAAACAAGGTACCAACCTCATAAGTACTATTAAGGAAAAATAAGAGTACTTTCGTCATAAGTACAATAAAGATGCAATGAACAGCAGGCAGAGTTCTCACTTGCCATGCCGGAGACCCCAGTTTCATTCCTAGTTTGCCTGCCCATTCAAAAAAAGAAAGAAAGTAAAGAAAAGATTAAATGAAGTATACTTAGATGCAAGTACTACCCACGATAAGCTTTCAGTAAACATAAACATATTGCCTTTTGATTTTTCGTTGAATTTTAAAGCTATGCATTCAAGACTGTCCATTTTTATTTTCACCAGGCTATCCAATTCAAAATCCTAACATGAGATTCCCATTGGACAACGGTGAATACTCATTGGAGAAGGATTTACACAATTCCAGAGAAGTGACACACTTTCTTGACTCTCAGACAGGTAAGAAATTGTCCATTAAACACCGGAGAAAGAAGCAAAGAAAAGTTCAGCCTTTTTCAGGGTCAAGCTCTTTGAGATACTCTCTAGGAGTTCCTATCTTTCCACTAGAGGTTAACGCAATACATGTTACTCCCTCACTTTCTACCTGATGGCATCTGCAATTTCTGTTTTTCTTTTAGGCTATCATCTCGAGAGAGAAAATGAAGAAAATCCTTCAAAACAGATAAAACTAGAGGATACATTTTCATTTATTTTTACCGTAGAGGGTACCCCTATCCATGACCCCATTTCACAAAAATATTACAAACACTTGAAATATCAACATGAAATCCACCCAGATGATGTACACTCAGATTTCACAAAGCTTATAGATGACGAGAGCTACTTTCTCGAGAAAAACCTGAGGTCTCTAACCTGGAAGAAGCTCTCAATCCTAGTCCCTATGAACAAAAGTGTCCAGGAGGAAACCCCATAATTCTCAGAGTGTAGACTCTTTAGCTCAGAATTCAAAAGTTTTGGGGAACGAGAAATCCCATTCAGGCAAAGAATTTCACAAGTGCCCTGAATGTGGGGAAAGTTTCCTTCGTATTTCAGACCTTTCTAGACCCCAAGGACTTCACACAGGGGAGAGACCCTATGAGGGCACTGTATGTAAAAAGCAATTCCCTCGACAGGTATACCTTAGAGCGCATCAAAAAAGACATTCTGAAGTTGAAACTTATAAATGCCTAGAGTGTGGCAAGAATTTTCGTCATAGATGCAGTCTTAAAAGACATGTGACAACTCATACAGGTGAAAAACCTCATAGATGTGAGAGTTGTGGGAAAGCGTTTTTTTCAACTGACAGCTCTTACTTTGCACCTGAGAACTCACACTAAAGAGAAGCCTTTTAAATGCAGTTACTGTGGGAAAACCT
This sequence comes from Tamandua tetradactyla, assembly GCF_023851605.1. Taxonomy (NCBI): domain Eukaryota; kingdom Metazoa; phylum Chordata; class Mammalia; order Pilosa; family Myrmecophagidae; genus Tamandua; species Tamandua tetradactyla. Next base: position 24,829,729 of record NC_135353.1, on the reverse strand, counting down.
TTACACAGAAGCCAAACCTTGTGACTCTTTTAAGAATTCATGCAGGGGAGAAGCCATACAAGTGTAATCATTGCTCTAAATGTTTCAGACAGAGGACAAGCTTGATTGTACACCAAGTCAGTCACTTTAAAAAAGATATCTTTAAGAGTTGTTGAGGGAAATATGTCCTATTGAAACTGACCCTAACTCATGAAAGTCTTCACCTGGGACTTAAGAGCAGCAACCTTTTTGTCTTAAAAGAAGTTTAGTTTCAGCTTATAAGAACTACTTCCTTTTTTTTTTTTTTTTTTTACTAATTTTAGAAATCATCTTCCAAATCATATGAGTGCTAGAGTATTTATCTACTCTTGCAATGGTCATAGGTTTGACTTATCCTGTCTCAGCAAGTCGTTTCTTCATTACATTAAAATGTTTGCCTCTCAAGCCAACCATATTATAGTTGTAAGCCCACAGCATATAAATGATTAATGATGGATTATCCTGTCAACCATAGATGTGCCCAACTGATCTTTATTGGTGCTATGTTTTAGTAATGTTGAAATATAAATGCCCTTACTTGTTCAATCCCACTTACCAGTTCTTGGAACAACTTAGCGCTGCTTCATGAACTGTGGCAACACACACTGCAATTGACGCCCACCCAGAACCTAAAACTGAGGCACTCGAATCTGTACAAGCATCGTGCTCTGTTTATGTGTCATTTTTATTACTTAACGCAATCCATTTTAACTGGTTGTATTAGTTACCATCAAAATAGGAAATGCACCCACCATCTGTATCATAATCACATGTCTGAAATTTTACAGTCTATTGAACATCAATTATTCATCTCTTTATTAAAATGCTTGCAGATGGTAAACTTTAGCATGTATTGTCGGTATTTAGTTTAAAAGTGCCAAATAGTTCTTGGAAACATGAACATATTTAGGGCATTTAATGGATGGTTATGCTTCTGAACATTTCAAAAAGATAAGGGCAAACAAGGTACCAACCTCATAACTACTATTAAGGGAAAATAAGAGTACTTTCCTAATAAGTACAATAAAGATGCAATGAACAGCAGGCAGAGTTCTCGCTTGCCATGCCGGAGACCCCGGTTTGATTCCTAGTTTGCCTGCCCATACAAAAAAAAAAAAGAAAGAAAGAAAAGAAAAGATTAAATGAAGCATACTTAGATAAAGTACTACTCACGATAAGCTTTCAGTATATATAAGCTTATTGCCTTTTGATTTTTCGTTGAATTTTAAAGCTATGCATTCAAGACTATCCATTTTTATTTTCACCAGGCTATCCAATTCAGAATCCTAACAAGAGCTTCCCATTGGACAACGGTGAATACTCATTGGAGAAGGATTTACAGAATTCCAGAGAAGTGACACACTTTCTTGACTCTCAGACAGGTAAGAAATTGTCCATTAAACACCAGAGAAAGAAGCAAAGAAAAGTTCAGCCTTTTTCAGGGTCAAGCTCTTTGAGATACTCTCTAGGAGTTCCTATCTTTCCACTAGAGGTTAACGCAATACATGTTACTCCCTCACTTTCTACCTGATGTCATCTTCAATTTCTGTTTTTCTTTTAGGCTTTCATCTCGAGAGAGAAAATGAAGAAAATACTTCAAAACCGATAAAGCTAGAGGATACATATTCATCTATTTTTACCTTAGAGGGTACCCCTATCCATGACCCCATTTCACAAAAATATTACAAACACTTGAAATATCAACATGAAATCCACCCAGATGATCTACACTCAGATGTCACAAAGCTTGTAGATGATCAGAGCTACTTTCTAGGAGAAAAACCTGAGGTCTCTAACCTGGAAGAAACTCTCAATCCTAGTCCCCGAGTACAAAAGTATCGACTTCGGAAACCCCTTAATTCTCAGAGTGTAGAATGTTTTGCTCAGAATTCACACGTTTTGAGGAACCAGAAATCCCATTCAGGCAAAGTACTTCATAAGTGCCCTGAATGTGGGGATAGTTTCCTTCGTATTTCAGATCTTTCTAGACACCAACGACTTCACACAGGGGAGAGACCCTATCAGTGCACTGTATGTAAAAAGCAATTGGCTGGACAGGCATCCCTTAGAGCACATCAAAAAAGACATTCTGAAGTTGAAACTTATAAATGCCTAGAGTGTGGCAAGAATTTTCGTCATAGATGCAGTCTTAAAAGACATGTGACAACTCATACAGGTGAAAAACCTCATAGATGTGAGAGTTGTGGGAAAAGTTTTTTTCAACTAACAACTCTTACTTTGCACCAGAGAACTCACACTAAAGAGAAGCCTTTTAAATGCAGTTACTGTGGGAAAACCTTTACACAGAAGTCAACCCTTGTGACACATTTAAGAATTCATACAGGGGAGAAGCCATACAAGTGTAATCATTGTTCTAAATGTTTCAGACAGAGGACAAGCTTGATTGTACACCAAGCCAGTCACTTTAAAAAAGATAACTTTAAGGGTTGTTGAGGGAAATATGTCCTATTGAAACTGACCCTAACTCATGAAAGTCTTCACCTAGCACTTAACCGCAGCAACCTTTTTGTCTTTAAAGAAGTTTTGTATGAGCTCATAAGAACAACCTCTTTTTTTTACTAATTTTAGAAATCATCTTCCAAATCATAGCAGTTCAAGAGTATTTATCTACTCTTGCAACTGTGATAGGTTTCACTTATCCTGTCTCAGCAAGTCGTTTCTTCATTACATTAAAATATTTGCCTCTCAATCCAACCATATTATACTTGTAAGCCCACAGCATATAAATGATTAATGATGGATTTTCCTGTCAACCATGGATGTGCCCAACTGATCTTTATTGGTGCTATGATTTTGTAATGTTGAAATATAAATGCCCTTACTTGTTCAATCCCACTTACCAGTTGTTGGAACAACTTGGCGCTGCTTCATGAACTGTGGCAACACACACTGCAGTTGACTCCCACCCCCAACCTAAAACTGAGGCGCTCGACTCTGTATAAGTATCGTGCTCTGTTTATGTGTCATTTTTAGTATTTAACGCAATCCATTTTAACTGGTTGTATTAGTTACCATCAAAATAGGAGATGCACCCACCCTCTGTATCATAATCAAATGTCTGAAATTTTACAGGCTAGAGAACATCAATTATTCATCTCTTTATTAAAATGCTTGCATATGGTAAACTTTAGCATATATTGTCGGTATTTAGTTTAAAAGTGCCAAATAGTTCTTGGAAACATGACATAGTTAGAACATTTAATGGATGGTTATGCTTCTGAATATTTCAAAAAGATAAGGGCAAACAAGGTACCAACCCCATAAATACTATTAAGGGAAAATAAGAGTACTTTCCTAATAAGTACAAGAAAGATGCAATGAACAGCAGGCACAGTTCTAGCTTGCCATGGCGAAGACCCCGGTTTGATTCCTAGTTTGCCTGCCCATACAAAAAAAAAAAAAGAAAGAAAGAAAAAAAAAGATTAAATGAAGCATACTTAGATGCAAGTACTACCCACGGTAAGCTTTCAGTAAATATAAGCATATTGCCTTTTGATTTTTCGTTGAATTTTAAAGCTATGCCTTCAAGACTATCAATTTTTCTCAGAGTCTAATTGTTGTAATCTAGAAGTATATATATATGTGTGTATATATATATATATATGTATATAAAATGTTCTTAATGATGATTTTTAAGTTTTGTCCTTTTGCAGTTTTCATGTTATTCTTTGACCCAAGAGTTGGACAGTGCTGACCTTGTCCTCCTAATTTTTGGTTTGTACTGCATGTTGATTAAGAAACGAAGTTCCTTATATTTATAGTTCATTTAAGTTTTCTTGACCACCTATATCTGGTAAAAGTTAATAAGTATCCTGAAGAACATAGAAAATAAGTGTTTTATTTATAGGGCACATATCTAGAATATAGTTTTGGACCTCCTTCAGTTTTCATTGTCCAATAACGACTTCTCAGAGGTTAGCAAAGCCTGGACCTATACTTTTAAGGGCACGGTATATTAAAATATTAGACAAATATTGATATATTTTAAATATTTACATTTAACTAACATGTTTAAGACCCAACACAGGAATGTACGAATTACTGTAGTTTATTTCAAAAATCTAAAATTTGAGTCCTTTTATGAAAGTCATGCTATTAACTGTTGGCCCTGATAGAGGCCAGTTTAACCCTACTTTGAATTTCATTCTGTAGTAATTCTCTAGCCATGTCTTACCAACTAGGTCCCTTTCTTAAGAATGAGAGAAATTAGAGAGTGAGCAAGAAAGAGTTAAAGCCCTCTCATCTTGGTCTGGGTTGGGGGGAAAACACATTCTCTGTCTTATCTCCTGAGATAGTAGAGTTGTCCTTGGGCAGGGAGGAGTCCCTACTCCTATGATATTTCTCTCAAGGTGTTCCCCCTAATGGTAAGGTATCCCCTACATACCCCAAGGGAACAAGAATGAAATAAGGAAATTCATTATTCTTATCCCAATTCTTCCAGTTTTAAGCTGCAAGAAAGTATAATTTGCACTGGAAATCTCTTCCAAATGTTTGTTAGAAAAATGTCCTTGACGAATATGCAAATCATGGTTTCTTTGTCATTTATAGCAATTTTAAAACATGGCCTCAGATCTTTTGCTCATCTCCCTGTGGTTGGCAGAATGGTGCCCCCTAAGGATTTCCGTGTCCTAAAACCTGGAACCATGAATGTGTTTCCGTTCGAAACAATAGGGGTTATGCAAATGTGATTAAGTTCAGGATCTTGAAATCAGATTATGCCCACTGTTCAACTTTACTATCCCAAGTTTTCTTATCAGAGAAAGACGGAAGCAGGAGAGTCAGGGAAGGAGAGGTGGTGACAGGAACAAAGTTTGGAATTCTGCCATTGCTGGAAAAGGCCAGGAGACATGAATTGCACGAAGCCTCTAAAACTTTTGTAAACTCAAAGAACAGGTTCTCCTCTAGAGCCTCCAGAAGGAATGCAGCTCTGTTGGCATCTTGATTTTAGCCCAGCGAGACCCATTTTGGACTTCCGACTTGCAGAACTTTATGGGACTTCCGACTTTCAGAACTTTAAGATTATAAATAAATTTGTTGTTTTGAACAACTGAGTTTGTGATATCTGTTACAGCAGCAACTGGATCGAATACGCTTCCCATCAAGAGGTGTGATCTGTGTTCCCTACACTTAGATCTGGGCAGGTTTCAGGCTGCTACTAATTGTAGCAGGCTGAATTGGTAGCACTTGAGTACAGCAGGAGAGATGCGGTGCAAATTCTGCTAGGTCTTAAAAGACGTGCAGTATCCATCTTTTCCACGATGAGTCAAAGGAAACAATTTGTGCCCCAATTAAATAATCTATGTCTGCTTTAATTTGATTTCATCTCTGTACGTGTGTGTGATTATTTTGGAGGTCGATCTGCGCTGTGTTTGCTTCAATATTGTCTCAGGGTTCCTTATTTGACTTATGAACTTGTACTCATCTTAGTTTGGAAACCTCACATAATTGTTTCTCTCTGGATACAGTCTGCTCTTAAAAGTCACTTTGCTAACCCTCTGTAATCTAGTGAAACAATTTCTAAGTTAGTAAGATTTTCACAATTTTGGGCTTTCAAAATTATGGAGCAAAAACACGAAAGCCACCCTCTAGCATTTGGCTTGCTAAATTTTCTGTTTTACTTTACTATTTAATACTGAAAATACATTCATAGAATGTGTTGTTGTGGCATAGAATATGTTATTCTATTTTACACATAGAAAATGTGTAAACGGTCATTGGGAAAAATAAAAATGTATAGAGGACATAGAGAGAAAAGCCCAAGAGGCCCCCTTCTCCGGTTCTACTCTCTAGAGACAGCCCTGTTGTTTCCTTTTTATCCATCCAGATAGTTAAGCATAAAAAGATATTTTCCAGTTTTTTTCAAAAGTAAGACCATATTATATACATTGTACTACAGGCTGGTTTTCTTCATTTTATCTATATTGGCCATCTTTGCACACTAGCCCGCAGAAATTCACCAAGTTGTTTTCAGTGGCTGCCGCATAGTCCATGGAATGGATTCTCAATTTATTCAACCAGTCCCTATTGATATACATTTAAGTTGGTTCCCAATGGGTAACCCGTTTTCAAATGAAGAAGGCAGGTGAATGTTTGAGGAGGGTAATGTCCACCTCAGACTGACATAAAACTATTGGATAAAAGAGAAGGTGGACACAGTTTGGTTATGTTTATCTGAATTATAAGCAGGGAAAGCATCTTCATGTGCAAGATCTTTACAGATGGAATGCTGGAACTGGAACTACAGGTAGATCACTTAACTGGGTATTTTCAAATTTGTTTTGGATGAGGAGGAGGGATTACAATACACTTGGATCTAAGAACATCTTTCTTTCGGTTTCAATATTAGAAAAGGTTTAAAAGTGGTGCTTGTCTGGTTGAAGGACAGGTCTAGGCCTAGAGCCAATCCCATTAGTTTCACCCAGATGGACTTCAAGAAATCCATGAACCCCCCGAAAAGGCAACTCACTGGCTTATACCGGAGTGAAATGCATACCTGGAAGAGGGCCCAAACTCCCTCCCACCTCCCTCTTCTTTTTAACATGGGGATGAGGCTGCAATGCAGAAAACAAAGAATAGGGATGCAGAGGATGGGACTCCAACTAAGACTGGGTTTTGATAAGGGTGCTTATGGAATGATTCCACAAGCTGTACATTCTGATACTGTTCTCACACATTTACCCAGTTAGAAATTTTCCAGTCACAATAAATGTATCCCAGGGACACGGGTCATCAAGTGGCTCACATTTTTGACCATCAGTTCCCCCAATACCACCTCTATCAGTCAGAGCTGGGTCTACGCTGTGAGTATTTACTCGGACTGCCCCCCACTCACTCCCAACAGTGACAACTGAATGAAGGCCAAGGGCGTGAATCAACTACAGTGCAAATCTCTTGATTCCCCATGAATGCATGCTACAGTTTCTATAAAGCAATTCGGAATGCTGTCATAGAAGAATTTCATGTCATTCTGATGACAAATATTTATTGAATCTGCCAACACTAAAACTGCACACCCTTTCCTTTTTATGTCACATCACTCCACCAGAGTCTGAGCAGTGCTATTCAAAGTGTGACTCAACACTCACGTGTTGGTGTGGGAATTGCTTCTTTTTGGACCCCCCAAATGTGAATTCAGACATTGAGTTGAAGCATTTGGAAACTTGGAGTAAGTTGAAAGTGCACCTTTAAATCTACTGAATCTAATAACAATATCAGAAATTAGTCTTATGATTTACATGTATCTGACTTTTTATTTCACATTCTTATGATTATTTTTATTGTACTTTAGAAATACATTAGAATGCCCTTTCTCCATTTGTGGAAGCTGCTGGAAGTTAAAGAGACTGTTATTGCTAAAGCACTTGGATACCCTAGTGGATACAAGAGAAGATGCCAAACAGTACTGGGTGATTTGAACTTGGAGAAGTGAAAGCCTCTCCTTGGGCTTGTGCAGGGAATTTTCCACATCTCCTAAGAAGTGGACGCGCAGATTCTGGCTGAGCTCTAACACCAATGCTTAGCATAACATCCTAAGATTCGACTTCCTAATTTGAGGAATGGTTACGTTTCTCTGCTACCAGCAAGGCTGGTTTAGTGTGGAGGAAAAGACATTTGATTGTGAGTCAGGTGACGTAGGTTCTGGTTTTTGTCCTAACAACTCAATTTACCATTAAGACATTGAGTATTAAACTATAATGCTGAAGGCTTAACTAAATCAATGTCCCTCTAGCCGGTGTCCCATACCAGTGCTCTGAGAGATGTTAGGAATGAACAAACCAACCCCCTCACACACACACACAAATTCTTCTGTGCTTAAAAAACACAGGAAAGGGGGGTCAAAGGTAGCTCAGTGGTAGAATTCTTGCCTGCCATGCGGCAGACCTGGGTTCGATTCCTGGCCCACGTACATCCCATGACAAGCAGGATTACCATGGCAACAACACATCATCAGTGACAAACAAAACAAAGAAACCCACAAAACCAACCAACAAACAAAACTCAACAAATGGTGCTGCAATAACAGGATACTCACATGGAAGAATAATGAAATGTGACCCCGCCATACAGCATACACACGCAAAAAAAGAAAGACCCATGGCAAAACGCATACTTATATCCCTCTCCCTTAATCCCTTAGATTCTCAGTATACATTTACACCCAAATGCTATCATCAGTCCAAGATTACGGGAACAATAACGTTACATAACTTCTATTCTCCTAATTTGCTTGAAGAGTATTTTCTTTTCATGACGCACATCTTAGTAGCTGTCAAACAGCATTGCCTGAGTATGTGTGGTGGGCCCTGAGTGAGGAAGATTTCTAGCTTCCTTCGAGAGCAGGTTTTGACATTCTATAATGTCAAAAATCTCAGTTTTGAGAGAATTAACGGGAAGTGTCCCATTCTTGCAAGGCCCCCAGGTGGTCTCTGTTAACATTCAGGCCACTACTACTTGGAAGTCCTGAATAGCAGACACTGCTGTATTGTGCGATGGGTGGAGAGGCAAGCTGCGTGGAGGTGCTTCTCCCATAGCACCTTATGAATCCCTTCCTATACCAGAGTAAAGTCCCCAGAGCCCTGGCCTTGGAAGTTTGTACAATTAGAATGACAGCCAGAGCAGCTGTCTCCAATTACTAGTTCTCTCTGAGCTCCCTGTAAAGGAACGGAATACTCTTCTCTTCTATTCCTCTTGCTAGAGAATGAGACAAGGACTCATGGGTGTCGTGTATGTGTTGACTATCTGACGCCCTGGAAATGAAGATCACTGAACTTGAGGAAACTGAGAGCTAATTTTCAGATGGCCAGAGCAGGTTCTGCTCTTTGATAGATATAGTGTCTTTATTTACGTATTTATTTATAAAGGACAAACTATGTGTCGCGTTTGTGTTAGGTGCTGAAGTTGCGAGGCTGAACAAGACAGGCAACTTATTTACTTTTTCTCAAGAATGACCTTTGCATCTCTCTAGGTCTCTGTTAATAACAGATCTTTATGTTTAAGTGCTTGGATGATTTTTTATTCTTTCATCATCTTTAGGGTCAACCTCCACTTGGTGACTTTTTTTTAGACTGTAGGCACTAGGCAAACTTCCTATTCCCTGTGGACTTTCTGGAGTCTCAGAAGGCTCAAAAGCCTGCAAATTTTTCTCCTGCATATGTCACAAAAATAAGGTGGCTCAATAAATGTCTTCTCCAGTCTTTAACAAGGTGCACATTCTGACAGAAACTTTTCCCATATACCTGGCATTTAAAGGGAATCTTTCCTGCGTGAGTTCTTTGATGTGCATGGAGGTTTGTGGTATGACTGAAGCTTTACCAACACCAGGGGCATCTATATGATTTTATTCTTTGGTGTGTCATGAAGTGCTTATTAAGATATAAACGACAACTAACACCTCTAAAACATTATTGACACATATGGGGCTTCTCTTCCGTGTAAACGCCTTGGTGCTTAATAATTTCAGTCCTAATTCTGAAGCTTTCCCCACATTCCTGGCATTTGATGGACTTCTCTCCTATGTGAATTTTTTGATATACATGAAGATTTGTGGTGTGACTGAAGCGTTTCCCACAGCAGGAACAATTCTAGGGTTATGTTCCTTGGCGTCTCATTAGATGCTTATTAAGTTATAAACTAAACCTCTTAAAACATAGTTGGCATGTATCTAGTTTCTGCTCAGTGTTCATTCCCTGGTGCTTAATAATATTGATTTAATTCTGAAGTTTTCCCCATTTTCCTGACATTTATGGCAACTCCACACCCTGTGGAAAGTCACAGACATATCCACTGGTGGAAGGCATGATTTTCGTGGGTTCTCTGAAGGGAATTGTTGTGGATGTTGGCTACTTCACAAGATTAAAACATGCCTAGCTGAGAGGAATCAAACAGGAACATAGTTGAGAGTGAAGCGCCTGCAGAGCATAATAGCTTTCAAAAATTGAAGTTGTGGCTCTGATCTAGCCAGGGACTGATGGGAAACAATCGGCTTCCTTCAGGAGGAGGCATCCTATAAGCCCCTGAGTGACAGCGCCAGTTCTCTTGGAGGGCCCCCAGGAAGGAAGGGAGCACAGAGAGCAAGCACAGTGGGGAGGCGGTCCCAACCAACGTGCATATTCTCGTGGGCCCCACAACAACCACGGATGGCCATTCCCCAGGAGGATGCTAGGACCTCACACCTCTGGTAGCTGCCTTTTATGGGGCAGATACAGTAAGGACACCCTGCGCCCCTAAGGGCTAAGCTAGAAGCCCAAGGCCCTGGAGTTGGTATTTTCCATCGCATCCACAGAGGGAGCTGGTTCTGGGCCTATTCTAGCCTGGAGGTGGGCCTGGAGACGATTTCTGAGGGAGACCGGCTTCTCAGTGAAGTGAAGAAGCCCTGTGGCAGCCCCACTTCTGCTGTACTTAGACTCCACAGTTAGGTGGAAGTTAGGTGGAAATTATTAAGCACCAGGGAGTTCACACGGAAGAGAAACCCCATAAGTGTCAATAATGTTTTAGAGGTTTTAGTTGTAGTTTATATCTAAATAAGCACTTAATGACACACCAAAGAATAAAACCATATAGATGCTCCCGGTGTTGGAAAAGCTTCAGTCATACCATAAACCTCCATGCACATCAAAGAACTCATGCAGGAAAGATTCCCTTTAAATGCCAGGTATATGGGAAAAGTTTCTGTCAGAATGTGCACCTTGTTAAAGACTGAAGAAGACAAGCCCCTCGACCTTGAATCAGATCTTTACCGTTTGGTGCCCGGTCCGCAAACTGCGACTCAAGAATGGTGGTTTGAGGAGAGATCCCAGGGAATGAGGGAGGGGCCGAGTGCCGGCCTGATTCTCCAAGGCCCCTGCCAGACAGTATGTCTGGAATACTGCCTCCCTCAGAGGAGCAGGGGCGCACAGCTTCACTCCCCACAGTGGCAGGAGAGGGTGACTTTGCAGTAGAGACTGAGGAAGGGGGAAGTGGCCCCCACAGAAGCTGAGAAAGGCGGTCTGGAGGAAATAGGGACTTTAATTTTCCCTTTGTGTTCTGTCAGAGGACACTTCAGATAGAGAGGTCTCCTGTGTCCTTAGCAGCCTCTGGGGCCGCAGCTTGGCGGGGCTGGGGGCTAGGCAGGATACAACCACTTATTTAGAGTGGGAGGTGGCATCATCATTGATGGATGGTGGCGTCATCATTGCAGGGCAGCGTTCGGCCTGAGTCCAGGTGGGGCTGTAAATTGTATAAAGTATACCCTCACCCATGCTATTGTGCAACAAGTCTCAGGTGCCAGGGCTCCTGGTGGCTCACCAATATCCACGTTATTCCTTCTGTTCTCTGAAACATCCTTCAATGGTTCCATTCTACGTTAACTTTAACCACTTAAGTTAGCTGTCATGGAGCACTACTCAGCAATTACAAAAGAATAAACTACTGATATATGCATCACTGTGAATGCACATACAGAGAATTATGATGAGTAAAAAAAAGCCAACCCCCTAAGGTTACATTCTGAACGACTTAATTTATATATCATACTTGTGATGACAAAATTACAGAATTGGAGACCATACTAGTGGTTTCCAGTAGTTAGGGTCAGGGCTGTGAGGAAAGAGATGAGTGTGGTTCTGGATCTTGGGCAACACAAGGAATCTTTGTGATAAAGGAACTCTTCTGGATCTTGACTGTATCAGTGCCAACATCCTGAATAAATATTGCACAGTATTTCTGTAAGATGTTAGTATTGGGTGAATGGTAAAAGAGTATCCATATTATTTCACACTACTGCATGTGAACCTACAATTAAGTCAAAATGAAAATTTTAATTAAAATATCAATGAATGGTCTCTTTTGTCCGCCGGCCCGCCACGTGGCACCCAGGCCCCGCAGCAGCAGACCCGCCCGCCCTCCTCTCCCCTCTTTTGTCTGCCGGCCCGCTGCGCGGCACCCACGCCCCGCAGCAGCGGACCCGCCCGCCCTCCTCTCCCCTCTTTTGTCCGCAGGTCCGCCGCGCGACCTCCACGCCCCACAGCAGTGAACCCGCCCGCCCTCCTCTCCCCTCTTTTGTCCGGGGGCCCGTCGCGCGGCGCCCACGCCCCGCAGCAGCGGACCCGCCTGCCCTCCTCTCCCCTTTTCCGCCTTCACCGGCTCCTCCGCCACCAGCCTCGACAGCCTTGCCACCCTTACCTTTCCTCCTCCAGAACAGCTACTGGGGGAGTGGAGATATTACAGAGCAGCTCCCAGAGCCTCAAGGGAGATCAAAGGGATGGAGTACCCCATCCTGGAACGGCTGACTATCTGGGAGAACCAGCTCCGGTGAGATCACCAAGGGGCACGGGCTTTCCTGGGTGGGACGGCAAGCGACCGGAGTCCCTCCCTTCCACCTTCCCAAGCCAGCAGGTAGAATTGGACAGAGGGTCCCCTTAGGCCGCGGCGGCTGGCGCCCCCACCACGCGAGGCCCCCCGGACCAACTGAGAGAGTTGGGTCGGAAATCCCCACACTGCGGAGAACAGTGACCGGGGGATCACTTCCGAACACGTGACACCCCCGTCCGGCTGGGAACAGTGCACTCTCCCGGGCTGTGATGACTGGCGCCCTCCCGCCACGCTTGGCACCCCGGGCCGACTAGCTAATTCGACCGGACGCTCTCCCGTGCTGCGGCGGCCGGCGACCCTCCCCGGGTTTGGAACCCCAGGCCAGCTGGCACTCTTCCAAGACGCTTCGGCTGCCGAACCTCCCCTACGGCGAGAATTTTCCAGAGTTAAAGGACCCACAGCAACTTTCACTGGTGGAACCCGTTGACAAACGTGTGCCATGAGCACCACCTACTGGGCAGGATAAGAAAAACAGAACCCAGAGATTGCACAGAAAAATCTTTCAACCTGTGGGGTACAACACCCAGGGAAATCTGACTAAATGCCCAGACGCCAGCAGAAGATAACGGATCACGCTCAGAAAATTGAACATATGGCCCAGTCAAATGAACAAACCAATAGTTCAAATAAGATACAGGAGCTGAAACAACTAATGCTGAATATACGAACAGAAATGGAAAACCTCTTCAAAAACGAAATCGATAAATTGAGGGAGGACATGAAGAAGACATGGGCTGAACATAAAGAAGAAATAGAAAAACTGAAAAAACAAATCACAGAACTTATGGAAGGAAAGATAAAGTAGAAAAGATGGAAAAAACAATGGATACCTACAATGACAGATTTAAAGAGACAGAAGATAGAATTAGTGATTTGGAGGATGAAACATCTGAATTCCAAAAAGAAACAGAAACTATCCAGAAAAGAATGGAAAAATTTGAACAAGGTATCAGGGAACTCAAAGACAATGTGAACCGTACAAATATACGTGTAGTGGGTGTCCCAGAAGGAGAAGAGAAGGAAAAAGGAGGAGAAAAACTAATGGAAGAAATTATCACTGAAAATTTCCCAACTCTTATGAAAGACCTAAAATTACAGATCCAAGAAGTGCAGCGCACCCCAAAGAGATTAGACACAAATAGGCGTTCCCCAAGACACTTACTAGTTAGAATGTCAGAGGTCAAAAAGAAAGAGAGGATCTTGAAAGCAGTGAGAGAGAAGCAATCCATCACATACAAGGGAAACCCAATAAGGCTATGTGTAGATTTCTCAGCAGAAACCATGGGAGCTAGAAGACAGTGTGATGATATATTTAAGTTACTAAAAGAGAAAAACTGCCAGCCAAGACTCCTATATCCAGCAAAATTGTCCTTCAAAAAGGAGGGAGAAATTAAAACATTCTCAGACAAAAAGTCACTGAGAGAATTTGTGACCAAGAGACCAGCTCTGGAAGAAATACTAAAGGAAGCACTAGAGTCAGATACAAAAAGACAGAAGAGAGAGGCATGGAGAAAGTGTAGAAAGAAGGAAAGTCAGATATGATATATATAATACAAAAGGCAAAATGGTAGAGGAAAATATTATCCAAACAGTAATAACTCTAAATGTTAATGGACTGAATTCCCCAATCAAAAGACATAGACTGGCAGAATGGATTAAAAAACAGGATCCTTCTATATGCTGTCTACAGGAAACACATCTTAGACCCAAAGATAAATATAGGTTGAAAGTGAAATGTTGGGAAAAGATATTTCATGCAAATAACAACCAGAAAAGAGCAGGAGTGGCTATACTAATATCCAACAAATTAGACTTCAAATGTAAAACAGTTAAAAGAGACAAAGAAGGACACTATATACTATTAAAAGGAACAATTAAACAAGAAGACATAACAATCATAAATATTTACGCACCGAACCAGAATGCCCCAAAATATGTTAGGAATACACTGCAAACACTGAAAAGGGAAATAGACACATATACCATAATAGTTGGAGACTTCAATTCACCACTCTCATCAATGGACAGAACATCTAGACAGAGGATCAATAAAGAAATAGAGAATCTGAATATTACTATAAATGAGCTAGACTTAACAGACATTTATAGGACATTACATCCCACAACAGCAGGATACACCTTTTTTTCAAGTGTTCATGGATCATTCTCAAAGATAGACCATATGCTGGGTCACAAAGCAAGTCTTAATAAATTTAAAAAGATTGAAAACGTACACAACACTTTCTCGGATCATAAAGGAATGAAGTTGGAAATGAATAATAGGCGGAGTGCCAGAAAATTCATAAATACATGGAGGCTCAACAACACACTCTTAAACAACAAGTGGGTCAAAGAAGAAATTGCAAGAGAAATTAGTAAATACCTAGAGGCAAATGAAAATGAAGACACAACATATCAAAACTTATGGGACGCAGCAAAGGCAGTGCTAAGAGGGAAATTTATTGCCCTAAATGCCTTTATCAGAAAAGAAGAAAAGGCAAAAATGCAGGAATTAACTGTCCACTTGGAAGAACTGGAGAAAGAACAGCAAACTAATCCCAAAGCAAGCAAAAGGAAAGAAATAACAAAGATTAGAGCAGAAATAAATGAAACTGAAAACAATAGAGAAAATCAATAAGACCAGAAGTTGGTTCTATGAGAAAATCAACAAGATTGATGGGCCCTTAGCAAGATTGACAAAAAGAAGAAGAGAGAGGATGCAAATAAATAAGATTAGAAATGGAAGAGGAGACATAACTACTGACCTCACAGAAATAAAGGAGGTAATAGCAGGATACTATGAACAACTTTACACTAATAAATACAACAATTTAGATGAAATGGATGGGTTCCGGGAAAGACATGAACAAACAACTTTGACTCAAGAAGAAATAGACGACCTCAACAAACCAATCACAAGTAAAGAGATTGAATTAGTTATTCAAAAGCTCCCTAAAAAGAAAAGTCCAGGACCAGACGGCTTCACATGTGAATTCTATCAAACATTCCAGAAAGAATTAGTACCTACTCTCCTCAAACTCTTCAAAAAAATCGAAGTGGAGGGAAAACTACCTAATTCATTCTATGAAGCCAACATCACCCTCATACCAAAACCAGGCAAAGATATTACAAAGAAAGAAAACTACAGACCAATCTCTCTAATGAATATAGATGCAATAATCCTCAATAAAATTCTAGCAAGTCATATCCAACAACACATTAAAAGAATTATACATCATGACCAAGTAGGATTCATCCCAGGTATGCAAGGATGGTTCAACATAAGAAAATCAATTAATGTAATACACCATATCAACAAATCAAAGCAGAAAAATCACATGATCATCTCAATTGATGCAGAGAAGGCATTTGACAAGATTCAACATCCTTTCCTGCTGAAAATACTTAAAAAGATAGGAATACAAGGGAACTTCCTTAAAATGATAGAGGGAATATATGAAAAACCCACAGCTAATATCATCCTCAATGGGGAAAAACTGAAAACTTTCCCCCTAAGATCAGGAACAAGACAAGGATGTCCACTATCACCACTATTATTCAACATTGTGTTGGAAGTTCTAGCCAGAGCAATTAGACAAGAAAAAGAAATACAAGGCATCAAAATTGGAAAGGAAGAAGTAAAACTATCACTGTTTGCAGACGATATGATACTATACGTAGAAAACCCAGAAAAATCCACAACAAAATTACTAGAGCTAATAAATGAGTACAGCAAAGTAGCAGGTTACAAGATCAACAGTTAAAAATCTGTAGCTTTTCTATACATTAGTAATGAACAAGCTGAGGCGGAAATCAAGAAACGAATCCCATTTACAATTGCAACTAAAAGAATAAAATACATAGGAATAAACATAACTAAAGAGACAAAAAACCTATATAAAGAAAACTACAAAAAACTGCTAAAAGAAATCACAGAAGACCTAAATAGATGGAAGGGCATACCGTGTTCATGGATTGGAAGACTAAATATAATTAAGATGTCAATCCTACCTAAACTCATCTACAGATTCAATGCAATACCAATCAAAATCCCAACAACTTATTTTTCAGAATTAGAAAAACCAATAAGCAAATTTATATGGAAGGGCAGGTTGCCCCGAATTGCTAAAAACATCTTGAGGAAAAAAAACGAAGCTGGAGGTCTCGCAATGCCTGACTTTAAGTCATATTATGAAGCCACAGTGGTCAAAATAGCTTGGTATTGGCATAAAGATAGATATATCGACCAATGGAATCGAATAGAGTGCTCAGATATAGACCCTCTCATCTATGGACATTTGATCTTTGATAAGGCAGTCAAGCCAACTCACCTGGGACAGAGCAGTCTCTTCAATAAATGGTACCTAGAGAACTGGATATCCATATGCAAAAGAATGAAAGAAGACCCATCTCTCACACCCTATACAAAAGTTAACTCAAAATGGATCAAAGATCTAAACATTAGGTCTAAGACCATAAAACAGTTAGAGGAAAATGTAGGGAGATATCTTACCAATCTTACAACTGGAGGCGGTTTTATGGACCTTAAACCTAAAGCAAGAGCACTGAAGAAAGAAATAAATAAATGGGAGCTCCTCAAAATTAAACACTTTTGTGCATCAAAGAACTTCATCAAGAAAGTAGAAAGACAGCCTACACAATGGGAGACAATATTTGGAAACGACATATCAGATAAAGGTCTAGTATCCAGAATTTATAAAGAGATTGTTCAACTCAACAACAAAAAGACAGCCAACCCAATTACAAAATGGGAAAAAGACTTGAACAGACACCTACCAGAAGAAGAAATACGGATGGCCAAGAGGCACATGAAGAGATGCTCAATGTCCCTGGCCATTAGAGAAATGCAAATCAAAACCACAATGAGATATCATCTCACACCCACCAGAATGGCCATTATCAACAAAACAGAAAATGACAAGTGCTAGAGAGGATGCGGAGAAAGAGGCACACTTATCCACTGTGGGTGGGAATGTCAAATGGTGCAACCACTGTGGAAGGCAGTTTGGCGGTTCCTCAAAAAGCTGAATATAGAATTGCCATAAGACCCAGCAATACCATTGCTGGGTATCTACTCAAAGGACTTAAGGGCAAAGACACAAACGGACATTTGCACACCAATGTTTATAGCAGCGTTATTTACAATTGCAAAGAGATGGAAACAGCCAAAATGTCCATCAACAGAAGAATGGCTAAACAAACTGTGGTATATACATACGATGGAATATTATGCAGCTTTAGGACAAGATAAACTTATGAACCATGTAATAACATGGATGGACCTAGAGAATATTATGCTGAATGAATCCAGCCAAAAACTAAAGGACAAATACTGTATGGTCCCACTGATGTGAACGGACATTCGAGAATAAACTTGAAATATGTCATTGGTAACAGAGTTCAGCAGGAGTTAGAAACAGGGTAAGACAATGGGTACTTGAAGCTGAAGGGATACAGACTGTGCAACAGGACTAGATACAAAAACTCAAAAATAGACAGCACAATAATACCTAATTGTAAAGTAATCATGTTAAAACACTGAATGAAGCTGCATCTGAGCTATAGGGGTTTTTTTGTTTTTGTTTGCTTGTTTGTTTGTTTGTTTGTTGTTGTTGTTTTTACTATTATTACTACTTTTATTTCTTTTCTTTATATTAACATTTTATATCTTTTTCTGTTGTGTTGCTAGTTCGTCTCAACCGATGCAAATGTACTAAGAAACGATGATCATGCATCTATGTGATGATGTTTAGAATTACTGAGGGCATATGTAGAACGGTATGATTTCTAAATGTTGTGTTAATTCCTTTTTTTTTTCTTTCCGTTAATAAAAAAAATCAATGAATGCAAATCATTAGATCGACAGATTAAGGAAGAAAAAACATCTCAATAGATGTAGAAAAACTATTTCATATAATTCAACAACAATTACTAATAAAAACTCGCAGCAAGCTTGGAATAGAAGTATTGACTTTTTCCCCATTAGATTAGGCATAAGGCAAGGATCTGTGTTCTCAGCACTGTGATTCACCATCATGCTGGATGTCACAGGCAGTGGTTCAACAAGAAAAAGAATGAAAAAGCATACAGTTTGTAAAGGAACGGAAATAAAGCTGACTGTATTCATAGATGACTTCACTGTCTACACCGAAAATCCTAAAAGATGTTACAAAAAGCTAATAGAATCAGGACCTAAGTTTACAGTTATACAGGATACAGGATAAATATACTATAATATATCTTATTATATATGAACAACGCACAAGAAGTTGGAAAATTTCAAAAGCAGTATCATTTAAAACAGCACAATAGTAAATCTAAGAAAATGTGCAAGAACTAAATGCAGAAATCTACAAAATTCTGATAAAAGCAAATAAAAAATTAAGTAGACATAGAGGTATACCATGAGCGGAAGATTCTGTATTTTTTAGACGTTAATCTTTTCCATTACAAGGAGGGAAAAAAAAGAAACAGTTCCCAACTGGAAAGGATGAAGGAAAACCCTATATGCTCCTGGTTGAAATGTTTATCTAGAAAATCCTAAGGAACCTTCAAAACCACAATTATAACTAACAACATAAGTTTAGCAAGGTTGGAGGATACAAGATCATTATATTAAAATAATTGTATCTCTGTATGTTAGCAATAAATGGGAAGACATTGAAATAAAATAAAAATATCATTTACAATGGCATTAAAAATATGAAAATCATGGGAACAAATTTGACAAAAGATGTATAACACCTGTGCATTTACTTTGACTAGAGGTCTCAACCAAGCAGAGGCCCAGGACATTCAGGCATGTAGACAAAACTGCGTTTTAGAGATGTATTTCCCATCTGGCATTCAAGGGTCTGTAAGAATGGTTTGTTATGTGAGGCTCCAGAAACTCCTACTACTGCTGTAGGCTTTGGAGATAGCAGCCCTAGCTTTCAAATTAAGACGAAGTGAGCAGCTCCTTTCCCGATAAGAAAGTCCCCAGGTCTTTTTCACCCAGGATAAATATCTGGGGTACCTGGTGGGAAATGGTGATGTTTTGGCTAAAGGAGAAAAGTACCTGTGCTGGTTTGAAACTGTTATGTACCCAAGAAGGACATCTTTCCTTAATCCTGATTCAATATCATAGAATAGGACTCCATTAGATTGTTTCCAGGGAGACTGACACACCCAATAGTGGGTCTGACCGGTTGACTAGATAGAGATAGGAAGTCTGCCCGTTTAGAGTGGGTCTTGATTCGTTTACCGGAGTCCTTTGAAAGGGACAACATTTTGGAAAGAGTTCAGAGCCAACAAAGAGACATTTGGCGATGCAGAACGAAACCATCCCTGAGGAAGCTGTTTGAAACCAAAAGCCAAAGGATGAGCAGATCCCAGCCACGTGCCCTCCCAGCTGACAGAGGTGTTCTGCATGAATCGGCCTCTCCTGAATCAAGGAATCTTTCCCTGCATGCCCCAGTTTGGACATTATTACAGCCTTAGAACCGTGAACTTGAAACTTAATGAATTCCCATTATAGAAACCAGCCTAGTAGGTCCATCGCTGCTTCAGTTGTGTTTCCTGGAATTGATCACTATAATTGAGAACCTTGAAGACGGTCTCAATTAGCTGTGAGATTGGCATTCCTAGCCCTGCTTCCGATTTCTGCACTTTTCTTTCTTTTTTTTTTTTACATGGGCAGGCACCGGGAATCGAACCCGGGTCCTCGGGCATGGCAGGCAAGCAGTCTTACCTGCTGAGCCACCGTGGCCCGCCCCCGATTTCTGCACTTTTGTTTCTGATGTCTGGGGCCCTCTGGTTGATGAAAGTCACACTTAGTAGTCTCATGTTATCGGGATGTTCTGGGTCTGTGTCAGTATCTGGCTGAACAGCCTCAAAAATTCTCTGAAATAAAACGAGGGGGTTCTCTTTTGGCCCCTGCAGTATGTTTTGGATTTTTCTTACCATTTTTTTTGGTTCGGGCCCCGCCTCTGCAGCCCTCTCATTATGAAACTTTTATACTGGTCTAATTTGGCTCAGTCACTGTATTCACTGGGGCTCCAATGTAGCTCAGAAGCTGAGTAGTATTGCTCCTGGAGCCTGAACCGCGCTGTTGGGTTGTAATTCGTGCAAAGTCCCGCTTTCTACTTTGGCTTTCTCATTTACCAGCCACGTTTTCTTCCGGGGTAGGAAGAATGCTTACAAATGCCTCGATATTATTCACAGTTGTCAAGAGATGGAAACAGCCCATGTGTCCATCAAGACAGAATGGAGAAACAAATGTGGTACGTACATATGATGGAATATTGTGCAGCAGTAAGAAGAAATGAAGTCCTGAAGCATATGAATACATGGATGATCCTTGAGGACGTAGTACTAGGCGAAATAAGCCAGACAGAAATGGATAGATACTGTACGATCTCACTAATATGAATCCTCTGGAAAAGGTCAACGCGGAGTGTTAAAATGTAAAATATAGGGGACCTAGAGATAGACAGAAGCTACATAAGGGGGAACCGTTACCTAAAATGTACAGACTAGTAAATGAGTTTGAATTTGAAAGTATGGGAATGGATAGAGGTGACAGTAGTTCATTAGTGGGTTTATGAGTAATCGTGCCCTAGTGAATGAGAATATGATTGGAAGGGGTTGTTGGAGCCATGTACCCTCACTGATTAGCACTACAAATATAAGTGAGTTATTGAATGAACTACTCCAAAAGCACAACACTTGACCAGAAAGTCAGTAATAGAACGGTATGTGGGGAAAACTACTTTCTGCATGGTATGATCTATATTTACAGGAATACATCACTAGGCCCACGACAATACTGGGGTAAAAAATTGAGGGGGGGGGTTGGAGACCATAGTTAAGGGGAGTTGGGGATTTTCTGTTTGCTGTGGATGTGTCTATCTGTTGTTTTTCCCTTTGGAGCAATGGAAATTGTCTAAAATTGAGGGTGATGATGATTGTATTGCTAAGTGAGGATATTGCGAAACATGGATTGTTTACTTTGAATACAATATATGCTATATGGAAACATTTCAACAAACGCTACAGATTCAAAATAAATAATAAGCAGAAAGATGCAAGTGCTAGAGAAAATGTGGAGAGTTTCATACTTATTTAAAAAAAGTGCTTCAATGTCTGCCAAGGTGGTTTTATAGGTTGCAAATACTGTGGAATAAACATTTTCGATTTTACTCAGGTTATCACAGTGTGAGGTTATGCTATTTTTGCAGTATAGAGAGAAAAAAAGGGGGTATGCGTCAAAATGAATCCTCTTGGATGCTCCTGTTCATCTAGTCTGGTGGGGACCTGCCTGAGAAGAAATTGCCTTGCCTGGGGTTGGGGGGCGCCTAGGTGGAAATCTGTACCCTGTTGGATGTGCGGTAGGGAGCCCATTCCTTCTTTGCTGGGAGAAGAACCTGATGAGGATTCACTTTGGGGCGAGGGCGCCTCACCTTCCTTCTGTTCCCCGGGGAAAGGAGTTGGGGAGCTGAGGAACAGTCTAAATGCCTCGGAGAGAGAAACCTTCACCAGGGAAAGAATCTAGAAACCCCTCTTTCTTTTATGTGGACACATCCAAGAAGTTTTGCCCTGACCTTTCCCTATTTTAAGTCCCTGTTCTTCATCTTCTTTTTGTACCATAATTTGAGAAGTTTTTTGAAAATTTTGACTTTGACATAATGTCACAAATGATTGGATATAGGAGATCTCATGCCATTTTCCTCTCTTTTGCAGTATAATTCGAGTCGTAAAATGGTGTTATCATTTAGAGATCCTTCCATTGGACATTTCCCCCCAGACTCTAATTTATATCGAGGCCATGTAAGTTTGCAGAAAAAAAAACCTGCAAAAAAATTCCTTCTTTTCTCTTTCAAAGACTCATCTGTAAACTGACCAGCTATCCAGAATGTATTTTAGTGGGCATTTACTTTCAGCACTGCTAATAGTTCTCATAGTTACCGGTTACAAGATTTTGGTGTACTTTCAGATGGTCTCAATCTAGGAAAACGGTTTATCGTAGCGGTTTCTTAACAATGTGGACACCCTCTCGGAAAAGGGATTGGAAACACACAGGAATCAACACTCAGGATCAGCAGGGCTAGATCCCATGGCCAACTGAAGTAATAGAGCGGTCCATACTGTTCAGCAGACAGTCAGACCGCACTGAGGTGGGACTTGAACCCACAATCCTAGTTATGTCCCGACAAGTCAGGAGAGGTGCGACTTCCCAATTCCTAGTGAGATGGGAACTCTATGAACACCAGATCAAAATGACACCCAAAGACATCCTTTCCTGAAACAATTTCGCTGGGGGCTGTGCCGGACTCAATCATTTATTTTCAGTGGGTGGCATCATCATTCATGGACGGTGGCATCGTCATTGCAGGGCGGCGTCCGGCCTGAGTGCCAGTGGATCTGTCTTCCCAAGCAGGTACCCAGGCACCTGCCTCACTTCTAACCTCCTGAGGCAACCTCAGTCTACCCTATGAGCAGATAGAACCCGGGGGTGTGGCTGATACACACTCGGAGGCTGCCTGCCTGCAGCGTGCCTATGGGCGATACTCGAGTTTCCATGTAGAGGAAGAGTAACCCCGTGGGTTGGCGGGAGTGAGGTGAGTGCGGGAAGGGGTAAGCATCAATAATATCTATCGCTGCAGCTGAAGAAACATTTCCTTAACCCTGGCTTATGGTATCATGACACAGCACGTCACTTCAGACTCAGAGACATCAGCCTACGCTTATACAAAACCATGGAAAGTATCCGTATAGCTCTAAAGCTGCTGTGGGCATCAAGGAACCAGACATTCCTTTAAACCCGTTGTGCCCACTGACATTTGGAAGTTGTTCTAAGAAGTACAGAAATAAATAGTTGCATGAACTCACTGCTCCTCTTATAGCCAATGAGTGTCAGTTCACATGTTTCTAAACTTCCGGCAGGGTTGATCATGGCCATAGAAAAAATAATTGCTTTCTGCCTGCTAGGGGGCTGAGCTGTGGCTGAGGGCCCAGAGGTGGGGCAGCAGGTGGCAGGTCTGGCGTTCTCCACAGTTTGCTTCACTTTATGCCAATTTCCGCAGTTTGTGAGTATAGACCTTTGTGGGGAAATGGTGGCTTGGTGTGTCTTCTGTTTTTTAGTTACTTCCTTTAGTGCCTCACATTTCCCAACTGTGGACTGTAATGTGTTTCCCCTCCACCACCATTCCAAAACCAAATGTGGCTTTGTGGTAATGAAGATGAGGATTGTTTCTAGGGTACGGTCCATGAGCTGGGGATGCAGGCAGTGCCCTTGGGGGTAGCAGCAGAGGTCCCTGGGTTCAAGAGGCATAAGGCAAAGTTCCAACCAGTGGGTGTGCAACAGGACGAAGAAATTTGGAATATATACAGACTAGAGCGGGAAAAGCTGGACCCAAATCCTCACAAAGAAACAGAACCTGCAGGAGAAAGAGGTGAGGAGCTTCCTTAGAATGATCAGCTCCTTGGCGCGGTGGGAGTATTTGGTTCAGCTTGAATGTCGTGGGTGTTTTGTGTGTGCTCAGCCATGTTGTCAATTATGACATCTCCAAGGTGGGAGTACAGGAATCCAGCAACAGGAGATTGGTGAGGATTCCAAAATACCCAAGCCACACAACTTAACACCATATAACCTGCTCCTTAGTATATTGGAGAAGATAAGCCCTATCAGGAAGTTTTGCAGACACCCTGTCCTTAAAAGTGAGATGAAGAATTGGGATCAGAAATACCCCAAGAGATAGAATAGGAATAGCGGGGTGCCCCTGGAAACAAAGCAATAAAAGGAAAAGTGTCCCGCATTTCCTACTTTCCACTGTAGGCAGCAGTTCTTCCTTTTCAGACACCTCTAAATCTTGCCCAAATCACAGAACGTTTCAGGTCATGATAGGTACAAATATTGTATTTGCATTAATTAATTATTTTCGGGAGAAAAAGGGAAAGAGCCAACGGGGGCTCTTTTCTATGGGTTGATAGATATTTGGTTCTTATGTCCAATGAGATGGACACTTCTGGGCACTACACACGCACGTGTGAAGATGTACCACCTTTACTGAAAGAGTCTGGATGTTCTCTGTTGTAGAAATCAGTTCAAGATGTTCATGAACAAAAAAGAGAGGAATTTCCTCAAGCTCTTTTGCATCTCCTGCAGGGCTTTCTGAACTGATCCTGGCCCTTTCTGAACAGAGGAGCACCAACCAGTTGAAGATGGAATGGCATTGCACCTTGCCTGAGTCCCAGGTGAGCAATACTTTCCAGTTCATTCCCTTATCAGCATTTGAAATTGCCTGTGCTCAGCAGGTGCTCTCAGGCAAGTTCGTTGTTACTTCCACATGGTCTCTCCTGGACAGCTAGGATTGTCATCACGAGAATGAAGATCTCCCAGGCTGCTTACGCATCCCTTTGGATCCTTCTTTTCTGCTTTCTCTTTGTCTTGGAAATCCTTGGCATACTTCCTTCAGTTTTCTGGCCTTTCACATACTAGAGACAGGTGACGGGACTGTTATGGGAGAGGGAGGTCCTGCACTAAAGTCCATTCTCTTCTTTAGAAATCGTTGACATTTGAAGATGTGGCCATATATTTTACCCGGGAAGAGTGGAAGATACTGAACCCCGCTCAGAAGGTTCTCTACATTGGTGTCATGCGAGAAGTCCGTGAGACCATCGCCTCTCTAGGTAACCATGCCCCTTTCCCTTTGAGGTCATCTTTGTTTACTTCTTAGAATTGTAACGTTCAGCATAGAAATCCTGTATGTATCAGATCGTCTCCCCTTCTATGTTTTATAAAAGTTGTATAAAATTGGATTTAATTCTTTAAGGCTTTGAAGAATTTGCCAAGGACACCATGTGAGCATGGGGATTTCTTTTCCAGGACCTTGTCAATTGTAAATTAAATTTCTTTAATATGTACGCTGATGTTGAGGTTATCTATTTCATACTAGTGGAATTCTCGTAGTTGGGAATTTCTGAGGAATTGGCCCATTTCGTCTAACTTATCAAACATGTGAGGATAAATTTGTTTGTAGTAATCCCTTATTATTCTTTTCTTAATAGAAATTGTAGTGATATCTTCCATTTTTTTCATGTTACTTTTGATTTGTACCCTCTCTATTTTTTTATTTTGGTTCAAAGTTTATTGATTTATTGATTTTGTTCTGCCAAAAGAAAGTCTTTGGTTTCATTCATTTCCTCTCGTTTTTGACTTATATTGTGATATCTCCTTACTTCTATTACCGTTAGGTTTTTTGCTTGCTTGTTCTAGTTTATTGTTGTAAGAACGTAGTTCAGTGGGGCCTCCCTCCTTTCTAATGTGGACATTTAAGGCAGTACATTTCTTTCTAAGCATGGCTCTAGGTACTTTCTCCATATTTTCATATATTATACTTTTGTTTTCTTTCTCTTCTCTGTATGTTTTAATGTCATTGTGATGTCCTGTTTGAATTACAGATTACCTGGAAGTGTATTTCTCCCTTTTCGAATTTATAGCGACGTTTGCCCTCGCTTTTCTGTTATTGATTTCCAGTTTTATTCCATTTGGCCAGGATAACTATGCTCACCCAAGTGATGTCGTTCTTGGATTCGTGTATGATGTAAATTTACAGTTGCAGACACCCTGTTTTAGCAGAGCATGCAAGTTCCTTCCCACGACCTTGGGCCATGGTGCAGAGGACAGTTTAATTGTTTCAGTGCCTCTGTGGTGTTAATATTGGCCTTCTTGTTTGCACTATTTCTACTGCTGTTCCCTCTGGTCCTTGTACGTTCTGTGTAAGGTTGGGGGTGGAAGATTTTTTCCCCCGTCCCGGCACCCGGATACCTCTCAGTGGATAAGGGGAGACTCACACCTGAAGGGAAAAAAAAGTCTTCCTGGGTTGAGCCACAGTTTGTGGCTGGGCCTCTTGTTAGAGCCTTTGCCATGACTTTGTCCCCTGTGCTGGGTTGGGAATCTCAGGCCTCAAGGTCTCTGGGATCCATTCACTAGTTCTGAGAGTTTACAGGACAATCTCCTACATTGGGTGTCTCAGACCCAGTGTAGAAGGAGAGTACATCTGACCTTTTCTGTGGGCTGGCCTCCAGGTTGGCCTGCTGGTCCAAAGGTTTCAGGCTTGGTTGATGTTTTCACAATGATTCCCTTTTGTACCGCGCAAGCAAAATCATACTGGGGTGGTGTTCTCGGGCATTGCTAAGTATCAGAAAACACTGGATCTGGAGTGTCTTCTTCATGTTAGTTGGTGCCACGTTACTCTTGCCGTGCTGGGGTTCCAAACCAGTTGACCCTCCTTTACCAGTTTTAAGATTTCTCCTCTGGTTGTGGTTTGTCTTCTTTACAGCGTTTCCGGTAGTGCTTATCAGGGATGTGCTGAGAGAATCGGGTCTGTGCCATCTTGTCTGGATGGGATTAGATATCAGTCTTTCCTATAAATTATGACGTTAGTCTCGCTATTCTCACAATCCCTGTGGTTTCCTTGTACTGGGACAGGCATGACTGATTCTTCTGTTTATTCCAACAGGGTTAAAACTCAGAAGTGTCACCGGGAATGATGTGCCAGCATTAGAATTACAAGCACCACGTGACAAAATAGTATCTGTGCAGGCCAGAGTAAATGCTCCCGGAAAAAGAAGAGTCAAAGGAGTACGCACGGAGTGTTGTAAAACCCCATCAAGATTTGCCAAGGGACAAAAGAATGAATGAGTTTATAAATGAGAGCTTCAGAATCTTATGGCCATCACAAGAGCAGTTTTATGGGAGAGAAATGTTTTAAATACCTAGGAATGTAGGGAAAACTTCAGAATTAGGTCTGCCCTCATTAAGCACCAGCGTATTCACACTGAAGAGAAAACCCACGCATATCACTAATATGATAAACAATACAGATGTTTTTGGTGTGGGAAAAGTTCCACTCTTAGCATAAACCGTCTATAAATTCATCATAGAAATTCACCCAGCAGGACATCGTTTCAAAGTCAGAAATGCGGTAAAAGTTTCGGTCATAATGTCCACCTTTTAAACACCAGAGAATATGCTCAGGCAAGCAGCCTTTTATCGTAGCATGTGTGGGATAAAGTTTAGCACCACTCAAATCTTCTGAGATACAGAAAGTCCCTAGGGGGAGGGAATCTTGTCCAGTGGCCCCAATCTAAAGAAGACACCAAGTGGAGTTTACCCTAAGATGATGAATGAATGAAAAAATCATCAACACCAAAGACAGGGACCTGTGATTAAGAGAAACCTTGAAAGAGGCAAGGGCCATGCTTGACAAAAGAGAAAATAAGTTATCTTCTTGTTCAGCATTCTTTCTTTCATGCTTGGCACAAACCTGACCCATGGTAAGTTCTTTACGCTTTAGGACTTTTGACAGTGATTTCTTTATACTTTAACACTTAGCACAATACTGACATACAGTGAGTGTTTTGTACTTTATTACCAAGCACCAGACTGACGCATAGTGAGTCCTTTATACTTTAAAACTTAGCACACCACTGACACATAGTGAGTTCTTTATACATGAGAACGTAGCATAAGATTGAAACAGTCAGTTCTTTATATTTTACCACTTTGCAGAAAACTTACACATGGCGAGCTCTTTATACTTTACCACTTAGCACAAGACTCACACATAGTGAGTTCTTACACTTTAGCACTTAGCCCAAGACTGAAAAGTAGTGAGTTCTTTATAATGTAGCACTTAGCACAAAACTGTCACTGTGTGCGTTCCCTATAAATAAAATGTGACAGTATATCTCTCAAAGAACAGAAACTTCTCTGGCCACCTGAAAATTAGCTCTAGTTCCTCTGAGCATCCTCAGGTTTAGTGTTCTTTATTCCCAGGATGTTGGGTAGTTGGCAAATGCAGGACGCCCCTGTGTCCTTGTCTCATTCTCCAGCAGGAGGGATGGTAAAGAAGAGTATTCAGTTCCTTAGCACAGAGCTTAGGGTAGAAATAATTGCACAGCTGCTCTAGCTGTCATTCTAATTATATAAACTTCCAAGGCTGGGGGGTTCAGTGCGCTTTACTCTGGAACAGGAAGAAGGGATTCATTATGTGCTATGGGAGGAGCGCCTCCACTTGAAAGCAACTGGGACCTTGCAAGCTTAGGACAATTCTCCTTTTTCCTCTCAGAACTGAGAACCTAGAGAGCGTTAAAGCCTTCTGCTCTCGAAGGAAGTCAGAAATCTTGCTTGCTCAGTGCATACCAAACATACTCAGGCAATGCTGCTTGACAGCTACTTAAACGTAGGTTATGAAGAGAAAATATACTTCAAGTACGTTTGGGATCTAGGTGTTTATGACATCATTGTTTTTTTTTTCCATCTAGCAGTTGTCATCGCTTTTGGAAACTAAGAGAAACTGAGAGACTAATGAGAGAGAGATATAAGTATGCTTTCTCTAGTGTTTTTTAAGCACAATAGAGTTTGTGGGTGGGGGCGGGCATGTGTGTTTTTGTAGGTCCCCTAACATCTCTCAGAGCATTGTCGTGGAACACCAGTTAGGGAAACAGCAATCCAGTGAAACTCTCAGCATTATAGTTACTGAAGGTCCATAATGCTAAACTGAGTTGTTAGAACAAAACGCAGCGCTCATGTCATCTGAGTCACAATGAAATGTTCTTTCCTCCACACTGCGCAGGTTTGCTGGTGGTAGAGAAACAACCATTCCTCAAACTAGGAGGTTGAATGTTATGATGTTATGTCAGGCCTTGGTCTTAGAACAGAACCCAAATGTGTTCTTCCACTTCCTAGTAGGTGACATGGAGAATTCCCTCTCCACGGGCCAACAGAGAGGCTTTCACATCTCCAAATTCAAATCACCCAGTATTGTTTGGCATCTTCACGTGTATCTAATAGGGAATCCACGTGCTTTAGCAGATCAATTTCCGTAACTTCCAACAGCTGCACAGCTGCAAAAGCAGACAGGGCATCAGTTCTGCCTGGCCCATAGTATAGACCGCACTGCCCAAGCTGTGTGGCAGGATAAGTGTGTCGTTGTAATTTGCTTCTATCTTCTTCGACTTCACATCTCTTAAATCCTAATGTTTTTGTGAAATATGATAAAAACTATTGCTGGAAAAGTTCAATAATAAAGCCAAAGAAACGTGAAGCACAAGACTAACTTTATTATTATTAGACTCAGTAGACTTAAAGCTGCACTTTCAACTTGCTGCAAACATTTCTAAATGCTTCATCTTAATGTCTGAATTAAAATTTGGGGGACCGAACCAATAACAAAATTCACTCATCAGCACCGCCCCACAAGTGACATTTTGGATAGCAGTGCTCAGACTCAGGTGTCATGTTGTGGCACGAATAGGAAAGGGTGTGCATTATAAAGACCGCAGAGTCAATGACATATGTCATCAGAACGAAGTGACATTCCTCTGTGACAGCAAATTAGTTTACACGAACTATGGCAGGGAAAAATGGTGACCCAGGAGATTCAGACTCTTGTTCCTTACTACTCTTTCCCCTCATTTAGTTGCCGTGTTGGGGATAGAGTCGGGGGTATTCTAGCTCAAGGCGTTCAGCCTGGCTCCTGCTAAGAGGGTTAGTATGGTGGTGTTGGGGGAACGGATGGTCACCAATACCAGATGTCTGATAATACCTGCCCCTTGCACTCATTTATTGGGATAGGAAAGGAAAATTTCTAACTTGGGGGGATTGAGAACAAACAGAATGGGATTTTTCCGAAATCATATCAGGACAATTTTTTTTTTAACCATATTTTCTGTCCTACTTATAGTCCCAGGCTGTTTATCTCTGTTAATTGATGTGTAGATTGTTGTATCTTCTCACAGGGTGCATAGAGGAAGGTAATTGGGGCCCCGTTCCAGGAATTCACTTTATTGTGCCAGTGGGCAGTGATGAATGATCATTCTTTGATTTGCAGTATGTGAACTGGAGGCTGTGAGGTTGGTGCACACTCATCTGTGGTTGGAAGTTCGGCCCGGTGTTGTGGCTGCGAAGGCTCAACCACATACACTTGGCTTCTCTGTGGGAAGGTCTGAGATTCACAAAACTGAATTACTGTGAATAGCAAGGAGATGCATGGGACATCCACAGCTCGGTGCACATCTGCTCTGCTGCCCAATGAACAAAAGAAGAAATGTCAGGGCAAAGTAAACCCTGTGGCTTAGGGCAAAAGTTACACTTCGGCAGAACAGTAGGAACCTGTCCTGTGATGGTGGTGGTTTTCCTCCCTTCCCCTTGTCCTCAACATTGTCTCCTAAGAAAAGACAATGTGATCGTAAGGGAACAAACAGGGAAGTTGTAAGACCTGTAGTTATATGGCCATGACTTTTATTTATTTAACATTTCATAGTGTTGCCTTTTTAAAAATTAATAGAAGATTCCAATGTTTTCCAGCACCATTGGTGGAAGTACTTATTTCTCAACAGAATCAGCAGTGCACCTTTGTGAGAAAAAAAAAATTGGACTCCAGTAAGTGGATTAAGACTCACCCTACACCACGCCATTAATAAGAAGTAACCTCATGAAAACCTATTTACAATATGTTTAGACTCACAGGAATGGATTGTCTTTAAGAACATGATTTTCTGGGTAAGTACAGTTCCAAACCACTACAAGGGTCTACCAGACAAGCCAGGATAATCTGCCATCTCAAGATTCTTAACTTAATCACATACACAATGACCATTTTGTGCCATACATTACATGTTCCAGGGATTAGAGTGTTGATATCTTTTAGCCAGTTATCTTTCAGCCTGCCAAAGGCAGTTTCTCAAACTGCTGAAAATGCAGTCATGTCCCAAGTTTTATCCAAGTGAAATAAAAGCGTATTTTAAAAAATCTGCATGTGAGTACTTACAGTAAGTTTACGTATGATTGCTAAAAACTGAAAACAAAGCAAATGGCCTTCAAGTGGCGAATCTATTAAACCGACTGTTGTCCATCCAAACTATGGAATGCTATTCAGCAATAAAAAGGAATGAACTTTTGATACGCAAAAGAGCATGGATGAATTTCCCAGGCATTATGCTAAGTGAAAGAAGTCAGACTCAAAATTGGATAAAATGTATGATCTTCTTCATATGACTTCTGAAAAGGCCAAAGTGTACAAGAAATCAGTGACTGTCAGAGGCTTGGGGTAGGAAAAAGTCTTGAAACAGGCAGCAAAGGGAACTATGAGGAGTGGGGGAAGAGTTGTATATCTTAATTGTGGTGTGGTTATATGACTACATGCATTTGTTAAACACATTCTTCAAAATTTCATACTTCTATGACAAAAGTGGTGTGAATTTTGATATGGGTAAATAATACCTTAATTTGAAAGGTAGAAAATAAAAAGAAATGACAATGATGAAAACAAGAACAAAATACAAGAAAAGGAAATCACACATCTTATCTGGCCTTTGGTACTTGAAATTATCACTAGTGGAATGAGGCACGCTGGCTCCCATGCTTGCCCTACTTCATTCACAAACGTGTGTAAAATGTCAAGTTCATGAATCAAATGTTTTCCATTTTAATTTTTGGAGAAGCATTAAGTTGTTAAAATATCTTAGGCCATAATGGTCTTTTTTTTTTGAGTGCATGGTCCGGGAATCGAACCCTGGTCTCCTGCATGAAATGTGAGCATTCCTCCACTGACCACCCGTGCACCCCTCAGCTTTTTTTTGTACCTTGGTTCAACATTTTACATTTTTCCCAAAAAAGTAGGGATCACCAATGTAGGATTGTACCAAAGGTAGAAGAGTATACTGATTAGTAATATGAACTTTTGTTGTGGCCTTGTGAAATAACCACTT
Organism: Tamandua tetradactyla; assembly: GCF_023851605.1. Classification (NCBI taxonomy): domain Eukaryota; kingdom Metazoa; phylum Chordata; class Mammalia; order Pilosa; family Myrmecophagidae; genus Tamandua; species Tamandua tetradactyla. The sequence continues at coordinate 24,797,566 of NC_135353.1, read as the reverse complement.
CTGCTGGGATGTAATCAGGATTAAATAATTCATACTCTTTAATAGCTCAGAACAGTACTTGGTCAATTATTAGTGACATGTAAGCGTTCATTAAAGAGATCCTCGAAAGGGAAAAGGGTGAGAATAAATAAATCATTAAATGCCTACTTTATGCAAGTCACAATCTACAAAAGTTCGAATTTTATGTCTTAGCTTCTCAATGTGTTTTATCCTGTTAAGAAAAGACTCCACCACAGGATCAAACCCAGTCACACTGAAATTGAAATAACCTAATCAAAGGTCGCACCTACAATAGGGCTGCACCCACAAGAAGGAATGAAAGGACCATGGCCTTTTTTGGGGTACATAACAGTCTCAAACTTACCACTTTAGGGTACAATATGAAATTAATCTGCACCCTATTCTCATCTAATTGTCAAATTCCCAGCCATAATTACGGTTAGGTTTCACATCTCCACGTTTTGGCTGAAATTTGTGACTCTGATACCCCCGAGCCTGGTCCCACCCTGTATGTCAGTCCCTTGAACTCCCAGTGTGCACAGTCCCCTCGCAGCTCTGGACACAGGCTCTGTACCAGCTCTGGGACTCTCAAGGTGGGAAGTCCAGGAAATCCCCTTGCACCAGCAGCTCCACCATATGTTTTTCTCCTTGCTTGGGCATTAGTCCTTAACTGAGACGTCGCCTGCAGTGCATGGACCTCTGGGACACAGCAGCCCTGGTTGCAACACTGAACTTAAGATCCAGGAAACTTCTCCCTTATTTGGTTTTCTCTTTGTCATCTGAGCTAGGGACCTCTCTGGTGCTATAACACTGTCACTCTAATATCTGTCTGACCACCCTGAGCAGCTCAGCCCTCATGTTCTTTTATCACTTCAAGAAACTGACACTGGCAGAGGTCAGAGCACCCAACGTGACAAAGTTGGAAAGGGCAGTTGTATTAGTTAGGGTTCTCGAGAGAAATAGAATCAACAGGGAACTCTTGCAGATATAAAATTTATAAAAGTGTCTCATGTGACCGTGGGAATGCAGAGTCCAAAATCCGCAGGGCAGGCTGTGAAGCCATTGATTCCGCTGGAGCATCTGGGTCTGGTCAGCAAGAGAGGCTTGCTGGCCGAAGCAGGAAGAGAGCCTGTCTCTTCTGAATCCCCCTTAAATGATTTCCAGTGATTAGACTGCACATCCCTCATTGCAGAAGACACTCACCTTGGCTGATTACAAATTGAATCAGCTGTGGATGTAGCTGACATCATCATGATTTAATTCTCTGAAATGTCCTCATAGCAAAAGACAGGCCAGCACTTGCCCAACCAAACAGGTACCACCACCTGGCCAAGTTGACACATGAAGCTGACCATGACACCAGGATTCTACAGGCCAGCCCTCTGTTCAGGGAGAGAGAGTGCTCCTAATCTTGCTTTGTCTCATTGGAGGTTGGGACTAGATCCATTTACTGTCCCACAGATAGACTTGACAAGGGGGCTGATGAGGAGGACCAGGCACCCTCACCTGAGCTTGTCCAGAGTCGTCTGAGAAGGGCAGGACACAGACCCCAGTGTGGTGTTGTAGTGGAGATCATCTCTGCAGTCTGCAGTCTCCCAACAACTTCAGGTAGCAGCAGCCTTAGGTCTTGTGTCCCCCAGAGGCCTGTAGGATATGTAAACTGTGTGACTCACCTTGAGTGTCACGCTAGTCCTGCCCTCTTCAAACTGGGGTTCACTTATACCTAGTGTGCAAAATGAAGATTCCACCAAAGGATCACAGACCTAGAGAAAATAATTTGAATATTTATGCAAAAGCCACAGTGCCTAGAATAGCTCAACTTCCCGGAAAAATAAAGAGGGAAATGTGGGAAGACTCACTCCACCCATACTGAAGTGTACTCTTTAGCTATAGTAATCAAGACAATTTGGCGTGGTGCAGTCCCTGCCACAGCAATCAATGGAACAGAATAGAGAACCAACATATGTCACACTAAAAATATGCCCAACTGATATTGGAGAAAAGTGCAAGAGTAATCCAATTTGGGAAGGAAGGCTTTGCAAGAAACGGTGCTGGGGCATCTGGGCGGCCATATACAGTCAAAGCAAACTCAGACCTTACGCAAACATCTCAAAAGTAAGCATGGACATTGTGGTGGTTTGAAAATGTTATGTACCCCAGAGAAGCCATGTTTTATTCCTGATTCGATCTTGTGAGGGCAGCCATTTCTCTTCATCTTGATTCAATACAGTAGATTGGAATATTTTGATTAGATTATTTCCATGGAGAAGTGACACTCCCAGTTGTGAGTGTGACCTTTGATTAGATGGAGATGTGACTCCACTCATTCCAGGTGGGTCTTGATTAGTTTACTGGAATCCTTCAAAAGAGGAAATATATTGGAAAGTGTCAGAAACGACAGAAGCCTCACAGCTGACAGTGTGCATATGTAGATGTTTGGAGAATAGCTGCTTCAGAGAACAGTGACACTAGTGTTTAGAGATGCCTGGAGTCCAGCAGACATCACCATGAGGCATTAAGCAAGCCAGAACCTGGAAAGAGCCAAAGGAAGCCAAGAGCTGAAAGCCAGCCCCAGAGAAGCAAAGTGAGGAACCCCCACAGGAACAGAGGCTGAAAGCCACGGAGCCCAGGAGCAAGGGACCAGCAGATGCCAGCCACATGGCTTCCCAGCTGACAGAGGTGTTCCTGACTCTTGTAGTTTGATAGCTGCTGGAATGTGATACACCAGAAATAGAACGGTTTTCAAAAGGGGGAATTTATTAAGTTTCCAGTTTGCAATTCTATGGCCATGAAAATATCCTAATTAAAGCAAATCTATGAAAATGTCAAAATTAAGGCACCAACAAGAGGTTACTTTCACTCAAGAAAGGCCAGTGAAGTTCAGGATTTCTCTCTCTCAATTGGAGAGGCACAAGGCGAACACGGCAACATCCGCCAGCTTTGTCTCCAGCCTCTTGTTTCATGAAGTGACCCTGGGGGCATTTTCCTTCTTCATCTCCAAAGGTCTCTTGGTGTGTGGGCTCTCGGGCTTCTTGTGGCTCTGGATCTTTCAGAATCTCAGGCCTTTTCCAAAATGCTTCTCTTTTAAAGGATTTCAGTAAACTAATCAAGACCCACCGGGAATGGGTGGAGTCACATCTCCCTCTAACCCGAGTTTAATACCTGCAATTGGGTGAATCACATCTCCATGGAGATAATCTAATCCAAAGATTCCAATCTACATTACTGAATAGGGATTAAAAGAAACGTTGCTTCCACAAGATTGGATAAGAATTAAAACATGGCTTTGCTAGGGTACATAAATCCTTTCAAATCATCACACTGATCCATCAGTCTTTCTTGAGTGAAGGTAACCTCTTGCTGGTGCCTTAATTTGGACACTTTCACTTCCTTAGAACTGTGAACTTGTAACTTATTAAATTTCCCTTTTTAAAAGCCATTCTAGTTCTGGTATTTTGCATTGTGGCAACTTGCAAACTAGAACAGACATATAAATGTAAAGTGGAAACCATAAAAACATTAGAATAAAAGTATAGGAGAAAATCTTTGGGATATAGTGTTAGGCAGAATTCTTAGTCTTGACTCCAAAAGCATGTCCGTAAAAGGAAAAATGGAGAAGCTGGACTCGTCAATAAAAGTGGACAAATCAGTAAAATATTTTGCTCTGCCAAAGGCCCTTTGAACAAGGTGAAACAACTAGGTAGCAATTGAGAAATGTGTTTGATAACCGTATATCAAGAGCTCACAAAATTCAACTGTTAAAATCAAAGAATTCAATTAAAAAATGGCCAAAGAAATGAATAAATATTTCACCAGAGTGAACACTATGATGACATCTTTTCATAGGAAAGGATGACCAAATGATTAGTCATTAGAAAATGCAAATTAAAATCACATTGAGTTACTATTATACATTCACCTAGAAGAATGGATAAAATAAATGGTGGCAATAAGAAATGCTAGAAAATATGTACCGAACCTGGATCCCTCATACATTGCTGGGGAATGTGAAATTGTACAGTTGGATGAAAGTCAAAAGCATTCCAAAATATGAGAACACTGACAAAAATCATCAGAATCACCTTTTTCAGAATTTTGGAAATTAGCCAAAAGCTGGTAGTACTCCAGAGAGAGTTTGTTCAAGATAAACGACTGACTCTAGGAAATGATACCAAACTTTGTGGTGAAAATCCGTGGGTTGGCACCCCCTGGAGGGGGCAGCGTGGGTTTGAAACTCTGTTGCCTCATTCCCAGGAAACAGCAGGTATTTTACCTGTTCGTACCTTGGAAGAGCCCACCTGGATAGCTGTATTTATTTGACTTGATTCCGAGCCTGCAGATATGAACAGCTTTTTCCCTGGGGGCATTAGTTGAAAAATAGAGTCATTATAACTTTTATAAGACTTATAAATTACAGGAGAAATTGGGATCAGAAAAAGCTGCCTGTGGCAGAATTTTAACAGAGTCATGTACCAGGAAGGAAATAATGAAAAGAAAAAAACCCTCCCATATCTATACTGTATACTGTTGTCCCCGAGTCCTTTACCTCCCCATAGCTCTCTTTTACTCTTGGCTCTTTAACTTACCAGTTGTCTGTCCGTGGGTAAATACCTCTCCTTTCTTGACAAGTAACCCAGCACTTGCCTCCCCAGATTATTGTGGACATAAAGGGGAATTAAGAAGGCTGGTTGGTTGGCACAAGGCCTGTCAGAGGCTGTCAACAGCCTTTCATGGCCAATACAATGGGGAACTTTATGAGTTGGTGATTTTCACTAATGTAACTTCAACTTCACTCTTGGTCACATTTACCCAGGCCCCAGAAGGGCAGAGTTAACATTCGCAATTCTGCACCCAGCTTTCATATGAGGAAAGTCACTGAAGCTCTAGACAAGCAAATGGAACAAAATGTGTTCTTTCCAGTCCCTCTAAGCCACACTGGGTATCAATTCCCTTGATAGCTCAACTGCCTGCTAATTCCAGCTGCCTAGTGTGCTCGCCCTCCAGTTCATTAAAAGGCTTCGACTTAGAAAACTGTTTCTGTCCAACAGATGCCTCTGCGGTATTTTAAATGTGCTTTCTAAAAGTCTCAGGCAAGGCATGGGTGAGGCACATGCACACACCAGGGACTCCCTAACATATCCTCCTTCTGGCCTTCCACACTGACTGACACCCCATCCCCCACAATTACATTCGCTCCTTTGCTTGACTCCATTATCAGCTAAAATGGAATATTCGTGCTGGGTGTCAAGCACACACCAATGTCATCAGGTCATTAGGGACTTCCATCAATCAGATTCCAGCCCTGAATGAAAGTTGATTTTACAAGTAAACTGAGATGTTCCGAGCAGAGGCCAGTGGCTCAGCAGTAGAGGACCAGGTGTAGATTCAAAAGTGAGTGGCCCTGAGCATGCTGAAGGTGAGGGTCTCAAGCCAAACACTCAGCTCCCTGCTCATTGCCTTCAGCTCCTTACCTTCAGCTGGAAAGTCACCCTGATGCACAAGATTTCTCTCCTGCTTTCAGCCCTCTCTTCTTGTCAGAGGGAGCAGATTGTACTGATTAGTGGTATGTGATATGGTGTCAGCAAGATAATGCTCAGCAAGCTGGACTCAGCATATTAGCTGTGGAATTTGCAACAAATTGCTAGATATGCCATCATCTACCAACATGGGTTTAGATGATTAAGAGAGTATAGCACACTGACCTCGGCACATGCAAAGCCCTCAATAAATGGAAGTGAAATCAAAACATTTCCCAGGTCCAAATGTCCCTTGGGTCATTGCAATGCAAAAAAAAATAACCTTCTCATTTCATTTGTTTATGTTCATGAAAAGCAAGCATACAATTGCTTGTTTTATCATTTATCTTTAATTTTTCAGAAATTTGTATTTGGTGATCCCGGTTTGAAAATAGGTGTGACAAATACTCCCAAAATCTCACGTAATTCTCTTTCATTTCTTGCCTCTCTTTCGAAGGTGTTTAACACACCTTGCCCTTCTTGCAGTGTCTCTTTCCACAGGCCCCTTCATATGGGCCAGGCACCTCTCTGTACCACTTAAAGTTTCTCTGGGTGAATTAAGTGGCAAGGTGAACCAACACTATGTACTCCCTGCTCTGTGGAGGGTGACAGCTCAGAGACCCTCATGAAGCAGCAATCCCTGTTATTGGGGTAACTCTGGCTTTCTGGGACCATGGCTACATTAAAACAAATGCTCCTTCACATAGAGTTGGGCTGAGGGAACACACCACACAGCTGGCCAGCCTCCTCCATCAGCTCAGGGAACAGTGGAGAAGGACATTGCCAACACCATCTGAACCTTATAGATTCATTACTGGACTTCCATCACAATTTGAGGAAGCCTTCTGTGGCTATCACTGGCTGAGGTGGTGATGGAAGGGAGTTCTCTAAATAATAAATTACAAATCCTGGATTCTTGGGTGTCCTTTTAGTCACAAGATTACAGAGGTGTAGGATTCCAAACATTAGCCAGTGTAACCTGTGAGGAAATTTCCTGACCCTGGGAAAGGAAACAAACCAAATAGTTACAAAGAGTGGAAACGCAATATACTGATATTTATTGGATAGTAGCTGCACTTAAATGTGTTTAAATGTATTTTCATAGTACTTATTAGGTGTGTAGTGAGGTGAGTTCTGCATTTTGCAATATTTTTGAAATGGTCAGAATTATAATTGGGTATATCCGTGCAATGATCTAATTATGTTACCAGTTCCAACAACCATTCCACATGTTTCCTGATTCAATGCCATAAATATGTATTAATGCTTGGTACATATGGGACACTGCACTGGATGAAGAGATGAATAATAGATATTCTTTACCCTGTATAAATCCAATTACATGTGTTTATGATACAGATGGAGGTAACAGAGAAAATAGCATTGCATGTAACCTTACCAGGTAAAATCATCCATAAATACAGCACCATGATTGCAGGATGAAATTGATTTTGACTTGGGGTGGGGACAGGAGTTGATTGCAGTGCTTGTTGCCACAGTTCAGAGAAGCAGCTTTAAGTTGTTCAAATAATGAGTGAGATTGAAGCAGAAGGAGCAAATACAATTCCACTTTTATTAAAGAATTTCAGATATAGGACAGTTTACACATGCATTCTAAGGCACTGTTCTTGTTTGAGTGCAGGTCCATAAGAGAGAAAGGAGAGTCCATACATTCAGTATTTTTCATTGTTACATTCAGACTCCTCACTTGCTACATGCTTATTGCACTCTATGAGTGTTTTTACTTATTGACAGCTTTATCTGACAAAGAGAGATGTTCCCTTACTGCAGGAATTTTTGTATTTTTAATGTGATATAAGAAAGTTGATATAAGGAGCAATGTGTGTATTTGTTGTTAAATAAAATAAATTGGCTGCTATGAACAAACCCTTCTCTGAGAAATAACAGGGACTTTGTAAACAGTCAAAAATAAAAGTGGGGGTAATGCGAGGTTAGTTCACTGGTAGAATTCTTGCCTGCCATGAGGGAGACCCAGGTTCGATTCCCAGTCAAGCAAACAAACAAACAACAGATACACAAAAATTCAACAAATGGTACTGCAATAACAGGATACTCACATGGAAAAATAATGAAATGTGTCCATACCATGTAGCATACAAAAATAAATAAATAAACGTGGGGGCCTTCTGAAAAAAGAGAAAATACCCTGGAAAAGTTGCAATTTAAGCAGCAATTAGAAATAATCTGGTTTTGACTAAGTAGAAATAGGCAAATAAACGGCAATAACCAGTCTATCATCTTTCCCTCCTTTGTAAGACCCTCCTTTATAATAAGATACTTAAATGTCAACCAATTATTGTAATTTCTCCTTTGGGAATCCCCTAATTTTCTTTATAAACTAATGTAACTTGCTAACTACATTGAGACTTTTACTTTGGTCTGAGTTCTCCCTGCTCGAGAAATTTCTCTATCAATAAACCTATTATTGGTGACTCCAATTGTTTTGATGGTGTATTATTATAATAAAATTCAAAGAGGTTGAGAATCACTGGAAAACCTACAAATCATCTTACTTTGTGAACCTCATCTTAAAGTGATAATGTATGTTAGCTAAAAGATGTATATATGTGTTTAAAGAATTTTTCATGACACCCATTGTGGCAACTGGAGATCACTAGGCTTGGAAGAAACAAGTCTATACTGATGGCTATAGAAATATTTTTAAGTCATTGTATTCCAAGGAACATTTGCATAATACAAGTTCTGTGGGTTATTACTTGGTATACCTGAAACAGGATTCTGGAATCATATAAAATTTGAAAACACTGAGACCAATAGTGTAGTTTTTGTTCCTTCACTAAATATGCAGATGTGAACTGTGACTCTACAAAGGGTACATCTATAGCATAAAGAATTCCAAAACTTATTTTCAGATCATATTTCATAACTGTTTCATGACATACATTTTGGCAGACACAGAATTACAGAATGGGTAAAACTGAAAAAGCACCGAGAGACAAATGATTGATACATGTTCTCTGGTGCAAAGTAAGAGCCATCCGTTTAATAAAACTTTTCCCACAACTGTGACATCTATGAGGTTGTTTCATCTGTATGAGTTTTGAGATGTCTTTTAAGACTTGATACATAACAAAATTTTTTTCCACATTTGGGGCACGAATAAGTTTCTACTTCAGAATGGGTTCCCTGGTGACTGTTAAGGTAAGATCGCCTAGTGAATCGCTTTTTACATATAGTACATTCATAGGGTCTCTCCCCTGTGTGAACCCGATGGTGTCTATAAAGGTCGGAAATATGAAGGAAGCTTTTCTCGCATCCATGGCACTTGTGAGGTCCCTCTCCTGAATGAATTCTCTGGTGCCCAGCGAGTTGTGAATTATGAGCAAAACATTTACCACACTGAGAACAGCAGTAAGATCTCCCTACTGGGCTATGGGGCATAGGGTTGAGAGGTTCTTCCAGGATGGCGCGCTCAGGTTTCTCTCCTAAAGTGTGGTTCTGAGCATTTTCAAACCTTATTAAATCTGTCTTTTTCACCTCTAGGAAGTCTTCCCATTGATTTAACTGCTCACAATTTTTCTGTAACATGGAACCATAGAGCACATTCCCCTCTAAAGTATTCTCCAGTGTTTCCTTCTTTGAAGTATCTCCTTCATTTTCTCTCTCTCTATCAAAACCTAAGATAAGAAACAGAGATTGCAGATGTCACTGTGTTCGAAGGAGAATAGACAATGAGTTGCTACATAAATTAACCAAGGATGCCCTCTATGTAGTGTCCTTGTGCGTGGTTTAGCTCATCACAGCAGCCTGGGTCCATTAGTTAGTCCAGAAAATCCCTGTCATCACCAAACTCAAATTCGTGCTATCCAGTTGTTTCAAAAACAGCAAAAAAAGAGCCATTTTTTAGCCATTTACAGTAGACTTGCTTTGCATATCTCATGAAATTTCGCCCAGTATCTGCTAGCAGTTGATAAGACCTTGCATTTTTAAGATCCCATGATGCTATGATGCTTCAGCCTCCTTGGAGCTCTCTGCCCCAAAGGCTCCCTACAGTGTTGACTCTGCACCATTGCCTAGACAAGTAAGCACACCCCACTCCCTTTATCTTCTCCCCTAGGAGTTTGGGGGTCTTCCTTTGCTCTGTTCCCCCTATGATGGATCCCTTGTGCTGTTGGCCTCTGGAAAGTTTCCAGCTGTGAACCCACCCCGCCCACTGTAAATATGCCAAAGCATCGGCCCAAATAAATAGCTTTTGTGTTACTGCAATCCAGCAATCAAAACTTTTCAGTGGTTAACTCTGATATCCTCAAACTCGAGTTCACTACATGAGTGAACAGGAAGAGTAATAGTAAACCACTAGTGGGAAAACAGAAACTCCAAGTGGAAACCCAAATCTTTATCCTGACGAAGACTGGATTTTTCTTTTATGTTTTCTCTAGCATTGAATAAACAACTTCTTACCTATTTCAGAAGCAAGTAAGTATTTCGCTTCTTTGGGATCCTGTAATTCCTTCACCCATGGCTCTTCTCTGTGCCCCAATGGGAAGTGCAGGTCAGGCTTCGGTATTGAATATTCTGGCCCTAAGAAAGATGGAAGCATGACAGTTTGAATTCTCAGAAGTTTTTCTGGAGTTCAGGCTGGTTTCTTGGGAAAAAAACGGCCTTTTAATATCTAGTTCTATCTCAATGATTATTACTTCACCTGGAGCCACTGATAGGGTTTTCTTTTTTGTTAACATAAGAAAAGTAAAATGAGGGGAAGAAGAGTTTGTGCTCAATTCAAGGCTATCCTCCTCTAATCTATGGAGCAAGAGTGACTCAACTATGTGGTGAAATCAATTTATTAAATTACTTCTTTATCTATTTTAATAATAAAATTATTTAGGTTAGAGCCACACCATGAAGTAAAGCTTCCTGGGGTTTGGGCACATACAATCTGAGAACTATCTATTATTGAGTATCAAGTGAAGAGAGAGGTAAAAGTAAGTTTGAAGCTGCTGACTGCGATAATTTTGTTTAAAATATTTTCAGATTAAAATGGTAATTGAACTGGTATGGCAACCTACAAAAACAGACTTTACATGTTTGTTTCAGCTGAAGCCTAGAAGTGAGTTATATTGAAATTAACCCAAATAACTATCAAACAGTATTTATAACTGACAATCTAAATACAAGGAAAAATTTCTACCACTCACTTTCCCCATTTGTCCTATTGCCCCTCTCCTCATTGATACCAGTTGAATCTTGCATCCTCTTTTCCATATCCCTTCCTCATCTAATGTTTAGTGTTCTGCAATAAATGTGGGTTGGAAAATACTGATTTGAGATCTAAATGTAGGAAAATGGTTAAATGTTAAATTAATGGAATAACATTAGCAAGTTGGTTTGGCGAACATAAATCCAAAGGAAAATATTAATATCATAACATGATATCAAAATATAGAAAGTGGAGTAAAACACCTTATTTTATATTTTCATGAAGAAAAGAAATATATGTAGATTAAGAAAAATAAAATTCATTTCAAATAAAATGCTCTTTAAATTCACTATTCTGTTTATGTTTGGATTTCAAAGCTAAAGGTGGGATGATAGAGTAATATGGCACAGGTAAAATAAAACTGGAGGTTAGAGATTAAAGGAAAGCTGTGTCAAGCAAAACTAGGAGGAAATTGAAATTTGAGAGAGTGGAAAGTAGCAAAGGCTTAGGTTGGCAGAAGTCTGGAGGATCAGGCTATCCTAAAATGAGAGACAGGAAAATTAGAGTTCAGAATGTCTGGAACTATTCATATGGCAATTCCCATCCCATATAGCATGAACTTGAAACTAATGATGCTGTAGGATTTCAGAAAATGTCAGTTTGAAATCCAGGGCCAAACAACTGCCTTTTGGGTAAAAGGGAAGCTATAAGAGAATATCAAGGATTAAAAGCATCCCTAGAGGCAGAACTCAGTACCCATGAGAACTAAGACTAGGAGAATTAGTTCCAGGTAGCTGTGTCTCATGGACTTCCCATAACGATTTGACCTCGAGTCCAACTGCTATGATCTGCCCAAGACGAAATAAAAGAGACCTAAGTAACTTTATTTCCTTGGTTCCAGTATTATACTCCTTGGGTGCCAGCTGTCAAAGACCCTGGTCCAAGTTGGGTGCATCAAGACACTTCCCACACACAGGATGCAAGAACCTGTGCTCAAACTTGAGCTTCTCCATAGACGTTAACTTAATGGACTTCTTAATTATGTAAAACTTCCTCCCTGCTGTTATGAGTAACATTCAGATCCACGGGCCTCAGATGCATTTAACCTCCACTTCCTAGACTATGAAAACTCTACTTCTGCACCTATCACGCACTTTCACTCCCTAACCTTATTCTCACAGTCCATGTCAGCTAAGCTGCTTCCTGTTCTGCACTGCCCCGCCTGCCAACCTTTTAAACTCAGTTCCCAAATGCTATTGTTATACAATGAATAAAATACCATCATTTTAATAGCACATTAAAAACTTGTTTTCAAATATTAGCTCTATTTCTGTCTGCTAACATGGTGAGAACAGCCATGCCTCTTGACACATGGAAAGATTACAGTTTGGTGATACTCTGTAAGCAAAGGTGAATGGAAATTGACAGTCTTATATACTATGGTAGCAGGGTAAATTGGTACAATGATTTTGGAGAACAATTTGACAATATCCATTATATTTTTAAAATGTATGCCTACTAACTAATGGATCCTGCTTCCAGAAAATTATCCTATCAACATACACACTTAAAAGGATGCTTATTGAATGTTTTATAGATTGGCTCCAGGGTTTTTGGGACAACACTGAATGGCAGTCAGAAAACAGGCCCCCTTAGCCTACTTCTGTTGGTGGGGCTCTTCTCAGCAGACTCAGTGGCAGCCAGCCTGTGTAGTCACAGTAACCATGGGACTGTGAATATCACAGAAGTGGAAGAAAGCTATTGCTGATGGCAGGTAAAAAAGGGTCCTACAGGTGAAAACCTGAGTCCGTTTCCTGAAACTCAATCACGTCTTATGTCTTTCCCTCAGAATTCAGTTTTCAAGTGATGATAATGTGTTGCGCTGGATGTTAAACTCATCTTGAGGCTATAGCCAAAAGATTCATCATAGGTACAGTCTATGTGACCTAAGGAAGACATTATTAAATGAAGAAATAATATGTAAAGGCTAGTAGGGACATGGAAGCATAGAGCACATGATGATTTTAAATATGCCTCCAAATGCCTCTCTTCCAGAGGTAGAGTTTAATTTTTCTCCCTTTACAGGGAGTTTCAACGGCAAAACTGATGGTGTATGACTAATCATAAAAGGCAATGTGGCCTCTTCCTGGATCACTCACTCTGGAGGAGGCCAGTTAACATGTGAGCATACTCAAGCAGCCTGTGGAAAGGCCCATGTAGCAAGGAACTGAGGCCTGCCAACAGGCGAGGGCTGAGCCATCTTGAAAGCAGATCCTCCAGCCTGAGTAAAGCCTTTAGATGACTAAAGCCCCTGCTAACATTCTGGCAGCACATGGGAGACTCCAAAGCAGAAATACCAAGTAAAACTACTCCTGAGTTCCTCAATCTCTGACACTGGGAGATAATAAATGCTTTGCTTTAAGCTGCCAAATTGTGGGGGTAATTTGTTATGCAGAAATAGATAACTAATACAAGGAAGAGAGAAGTAATTTGAGGTTAACTAAGATGGTACTTCTGTGATTAAACTTATTTCCACCCACACACAGGAGATGACTTTTATTATAGCTCCATTTAAAAAATCTATGCCATATTATCTTCACTGTGCAAAGAAATGCCATTATTATGATGGTATGATGGTAGATGGGTTGGAAATTAGCTTATGGTATTCTATTTGGAATAGCAGCATAGGATGAAAAATTTTAAGTTAAAAGGATATTCTGATACTTTGTACACAGTATTTTTTTGCTCTATAGTTTGCTATACATTTTCATCTCTCATATATTTCATCACCAAAAGCTATCAACTTTGACAATTTGCATACAATTTCCTAGTGAAACCTTACCAATTAAAAAAAAACTATGGCAACTGGAAACGTTCCAACTGTGGTACACTAATTTTGAACTACACATTTTCAAAAATAAGCATGATATATTCCATATATATAGGAGTATATACTTCTATTTATAACTGTAGACATTTTAATATTATTGCATCCTCTAGTATCTAGAAGTGTCTGGCTAAAATTCAAACACTTTTTTGAGTTTATGCCTTTCTTGGAACCTGTCCATTACAGAAAAGATATTCTTCCCAGGTTGCATAGCATTCAGCTCAACTCCTTCCCCTAATCAGCTATTTCCACTAGTCAAATTTATTTTTTATTAATCACCTTTTGTAGGCCTTCTGCTAGGAAGCACTGTAAACTCTAATACATTTTTCTTCATTTCTGATATTTCCATTACCAGATTTATTAAGTTTTCATCCCACAATATTTTCAAGATTCTATTTCTAGAATGCATATAGTTCCTTTAGACAAGGAAGACAATGATAATGCTATTTTAATATTATAACCAAATATCATATGATCTCAGACTTTGACTTCTGACATCTATGTTTATCCTCTTTTTAAAGACTATTTCAGTATTTTCCCAAACTGTAGCCTCTTATTTTACAACAGCTTCCTTGAAAATTTCCTCTATTAAAATGTTTTGATTATCTCCATTGGCTCCTTTTACACTGACAAGCTTCTAACTGTGGCGAAAAATTTTCACAAACGACTGTTCACATGATTCCATCCAGTAACATATTTCTTTACACGATGACTTTACCCAAAGAAAAGGAGTAATGTTAGGTTTTTAATTCATCACTAGATATTTATTCATTATAAATGAATAAATTCATGTGTTTATTAATAGAAGATGTTTCCCAAATTCAAAAGGTATTTTCACTTTAGTTCAATTTTTGATAGACACACACACATACACTCACACACACAATATGTGAGTGTGTGTGTGTACATATATATCAAACAACCTTAATATCTGCTGGTAGGTCATATATTACAAGCTTTAATATACAATCAGGAGACAGGCCAAGATGGAAGTGTAGGGAGGTAGGGAGGTGTGGAATTTAGTCAGTCCTCTAGAGCAGGTAGTAAATAGCAAGAAAATGTCTGGAACAACTGTTTGGGGGACATCCGTGACTGAACACACATTGTACACCAGCCTGGAATGGGTGGAAGGGCTGAGATCACAGCACAGAACTGTAAGTAAAACCCCAAACTGCAGAGGCTGATGCACCTCCACCACTGGCACAGGAGGCTCTGTTGGAGACACTGCTATCAGGAGCAAGACAAGGTAGCTCAACCAAGCTTCAATTACCATTTTAATGAACAAATCTGGACTGTTGAATACAAGCTCCAAACACAGATAAACACAGAACAAGCAGAAAAGAAGATCTTTCCCAGCAAGGAGGAGGTGGGGCTGACAGGAAAACAAAGACAAACAAAAAACGGAGTCTTCTGGAGTTGGCTGGGCTCAGAATACTGGAAAAGGGCTGTTTCCCAAGAAAAGGGGCACAAAGAGGCAGTACCAACTTCCGCTCTTGACTCACGAACCTTGGGGGCTGGGGACTGGCTCTGAAAATGGATTTCTTCTTCTTTTTTCCTTTGCATGGGCAGGCACTGGGAATTTTTTTTCTTTTTTTTTAAAAACTATTATAAATAGCTCTCTAGAGAAAGCCTCAGGCATTTTCAATTGTCAGCACTGAATCAGGCAAGAATAGAGTTAAGATAGGTCTGAGAAGCAAAGTAAGAGTCAAGTGAAGAAGATAATTTCCCAAAGGGCGTATCATCCCCCAAGAAAAGAGGGGCAGGGCCAAGTTCAAGTGGTGGCCCTCATTCAGAGAATTCAGATCCCAGGGACTGGAAAACAGAAACAGCTTAAGCCTGCCTTCAACCTCAGCCTCTGTCTCAACCACAACCCTGGCAGGGAGAGGGTCTGTTGGGAACCAAGGCATTGCACCACTTTAAGCCAGTGGGAAGCTGAGGGCTTACAAGTGACACCTGTAAGACAGGATAGGAAAACCACAGAGTCTAGAGGCCCCAAAGGAAAGACTGACAACCTGCTGGGTCTAATTGTCAGAGAAATACTGATACTGAATATAACCTCGTCATGAGACCTGGGCCTCTCTGGTGTGGGGAAATCTGATTGGAGTCCATCATATCTGGGGAGACCCTGCTCAAAAAGAAGATTGCTTTTAGGCAGGGAAAGAATAAGAAAAAACAAGAGGTGAAAAATTCTGATCAGTTAAACAGAAGCTATGCTAGAGATCTAGAACAAGTTGAACTGAATGTCCGAGAACAGATAGAGACCAAAGCCAGCCAAGTAGAAAAACCTAGGTAAAAGAGTGAAAATGACATCCAGAATAAACTAATAAAGGAAATTAGATGCCTAGTCATCAACAAAAAATTATGTCACACTAGGAAAAAAGAAGATATGGCCCAGTCAAAGGAATAAACCAACACTTCCAATGTGATACAGGAGTTGAAACAATTAAAGATGCTCAAGCAGACATGCTAAAATCAAATCAATAAGTTGAGGGAAGCTATGGCAAAAAAAATGAAGAATATAAAGAAGACATTGGGTGACCAAAAAGAAGAACTTGAAATTTTGAGAAAAACAAATTATTGGAATGAAAGGCATAACAGAAGAGATGAAAAAACAATGGAGAATTACAACAGATTTGATGTGGCAGAAGATAGAATTAGTGAACTAGAGGACAGGGCATTAGAAATCCTACAGAGAGAAAAATTGATAGGGAAAATAATGAAAAAATAGAGCAGGGTTTCAGGGAATTGAATGGAAACATGAAGCACACGAATATACATGGTATTGATGTCCCAAAAGGAGAAGAGAAGGGAAAAGGAGCAGAAAGAATAATGGAAGAAATAATCATTAATATTTCCTATCTCTTATGAAAGACCTAAAATTACAAATCCAAGAAGTGCAGTGAACCCCAAACATAATAGATCTGAATAGACATATTCCAAGACTTACCAATCAGAATGTCAAATGTCAGAAAGAGAGAATTTTGAAAGCAGCAAGAGAAAAGCGATCCATCATATACAAAGGAAGGTCAATAAGACCATGTATGGATTTCTTAGCAGAAACCATGGAGGAAAGAAGACAGTGTTATGATATATTTCAGATACTGAAGGAGAAAAACTCCCAACCGAGAATTCTATACCTGGAAAAGCTGTCCTACAAAGATGAGGGAGAGTTAAAAATATTTTCAGACAAACAGGCACTGAGAGAATTTGTGAACAAGAGACCTGCTCTACAAGAAATACTAAAGAGAGTACTACAGGTAGATAGGGGAAAGAGGATTGGAGAGGAGTGCAGAAATGAAGACTATCAGTAAGGGGGGGGAGGGAGGGAGAAAGAGAGAGAGAAAGAAAGAGAGGTGACATATAAAATCCAAAAGACTAAAAAGAAAATACTGCCTTTACAGTAACAACATTAAATGTTAATTGATAAAACTCCCCAATCAAAAGACAAAGACTGTTTGTTTCCCAGCCCAGGCACACACACACACGCAAAAAAGACATAGACTGGCAGAATGGAATAAAAAACAGGACCCAGAATGAGCTTCCAAGATGGTGGCTTAGTGAGGTATGGAATATAGTTCGTCCTCCAGAGGAGCTAGTAAGTAGCCAAGAACGGTATATATCAACTGCTGGGGCCACATCAGTGAGCAGACATGCAGCGTACACCAGTCTGGACAAGGTGGACCAGCTGAGATCCCACCTAAAGTGCAGAGGCTGGCACCCCCCCCCCCCGGCTGGTTCCCAGAGGGGAAAGGAAAGGGACTTCACTAGCAGCAGGGGCTGAGCTCAACCAAGCTTCAATTGTGGAATTAACAAATTCTGACTACTGAAAATATGCCTCCAGCTCAGATAAACCTCAAATAAGAGCTAAAGGTACTAGTTTTTGCCCCAGCGCAGAGGGGGCAGGGCTGATGGGAAAAAAACTAACAAACAGATTTTTTTAGGATCAGACAGCACAAAATATTTGAAAAGGAGTGGAACCTAAAAAAAAAAAGAGGGGCACATGGGACCTGGAGATGCATGGAGCAACATACTAACTTAAGTTCTTGATTAGCAAGCAGAGGAATGGGGATCCTACTCTGAAAAGGATTTGTTTTGCTTTGTTTCTACTGCTCAACTGAACATTCGATAGGCTCCAAGGCTTCTCAGGCTCCAACTGCCCCAGGCAAGGGCAGAATTAAGCTTGTCTGAGAGACAAAGAGGCTGGTCATGTGAAAGGAGTTAATTCCCTGGAAGCTGTGTCTTCCCCAGGAGAGGGGTAAGGCCCAGCTCAGATGGATCCCTCCCTCAAGAAATTCAGACCCAAGGGACTGGAAAACTGAAGCAATTAAAGCTTACAACCTCTCCTCTGTCTCAACCACACCTACTGGCAGGAAGTGTCTGCTGAAGTGAAAGGTACCACATCACTTTATGCTGGTGGGACCCACAGGTAGACAAGCACCACATACTGGGCAGGACAGGAAAAACACACAGTCTAGAGGCTTCATAAGAAAGTCTGTCGACTTGCTGGGTCTCACCCTCAGGGAAAACTGATGCAGGTGATGCTTTCCTCCTGAGAGGAGGCCAGTCTGGTCTGGTTAAATCTGACTGGGGGCTATAATATCTAAGTAGACCCTCCTAAGAAAAAAAAAAAAAGGTTCCATACAGGCAGGGCAAGAAACAAGAAAACAAAAACGGAAAAATTCTGGTCCATTAAAAAAAACCTATGCTAGAGGTCTAGAATAAGCTGAAATGAATGTCAAAGAAAAGATAGAGAACAAAGTCATTCACCAAGAAAATCCTTGGGAAAAGAGTGAAAACAATCTCCAGAATAAACTAATTAAGGAAATTAAATGTCTAGATGCCACCAAAAAATAACAAGTCATACTAGGAAAATTGAAGATATGACCTGGTCAAGGGAACAAGCAAAAAATTCAAATGAGATACAGTAGTTGAAAAAACTAATTCAGATGTTTGAACAGATGTGGAAAATATCATCAAAAATCAAATCTAAGAATTGAGGGAGGATATAAAGAAGGCAATGGGCAAACAAAAAGAAGAAATCCAAAGTCTGAAAAAACAAATCACAGAACTCGTGGGAATGAAAGGCACAGGTAGAAGAGATGAAAAAACAATGGAAACCTACAATGTTAGATTTCTAGAGGTAGAAGAAAGGATCCGTGAATTGGAGGATGGGATGTCCGAAATATAACAAGCAAAATAAAATATAGGGAAAAGAACGGAAAAATATAAGCAGGGACTCATATGAAAAATATGAGCTAAAGGTACTAGCTTTTGCCCCAGCGCAGAGGGGGCAGGGCTGATGGGAAAAAAATTAACAAACAGATTTTTTAAGGATCAGACAGCACAAAATATTTGAAAAGGACTGGATCCTGAAAAACAAAAAAGGCATGAAGTGCAAGAATATATGTGTTGTGGGTGTCCTAGAAGGAGAAGAGAAGGGAAAAGGAGGAGAAAGAATAATGGAGGAAATTATCACTGAAAATTTCCCAACTCTTATGAAAGACTTAAAATTAAAGATCCAAGAAGTGCAGTGAACCCCAAAAAGAACATATCCAAATAGACATACTCCAAGACACTTACTAGTCAGAATGTCAGATGTCAAAGAGAAAGAGAGAATTTTGAAAGCAGCAAGAGAAAAGCAATCCATCACATAGAAGGGAAGCCCAATAAGACTATGCATAGTTTTCTCAACAGAAACCATGGAGATGAGAAGACAGTTGTTGGTATATTTAAGATTCTAAAAGAGAAAAACTGCCAACCAAGAATTCTATATCCAGCAAAATTGTTCTTTAAAAATGAGGGGGAAATTAAAATATTTTCAGATAAAAAGTCATTGAGAGAATTTGTGACCAAGAGATCATCTCTGCAAGAAATACTAAAGGGGGCACTAGAGGTAGATAGGAAAAGAGAGGAGAGAGATATGTGGAGAAGAGTGTAGAAATGAAAATTATCAGTAAAGGTAAAAAGAGAAAAATTAGATATGACATATAAAATCCAAAGGCAAAATAGTAGAAGAAAGTACTGCCTTTATAGTAATAATACTAAATGTTAATGGATTAAACTCCGAATCAAAAGACACAGACTGGCAGAATGGATTAAAAAACAGGACCCATCTCTACGCTGTCTACAGGAGATGCATTTTAGACCCAAGGACAAATATAGGTTGAAAGAGAAAGATTGTGAAAATATATTTCATGCAAACAATAATCAGAAAACAGCAGGAGCAGTTATACTAATATCCAACAAATTAGACTTCAAATGTAAAACAATTTAAAAAGACAAAGAAGGGCACAAAGTATTAATAAAGGGAACAATTCAGCAAGAACACATAACAATCAGAAATACTTATGCACCAAGCCATAGTGCTCCAAAATATATGAGGGAAACACTGAAAAGAGAAATAGACACATCTACCATAATAGTTGGAGACATCAATTCCCCACTTTCATCAATGGACAGAACATCTAGACAGAGGATCAATAAAGAAACAGAGAATTTGAATAACACAGCAAATGAACTAGACTTAACAGTTATTGATAGACTGTTACCCTTCACAACAGCAGGATGCACATTTTTCTTAAGTGCTCGTGGATCATTCTCAAGGATAAACCATATGCTGGGTCAAAAAGTAAGTCTCCATTAATTTAAAAAGTTTGAAATCATATAAAACACTTTCTCAGATCATAAAGGAATGAAGTTGGAAATTAATAACAGGCAGAGGGCCAGAAAATTCACAAATATATGGAGGGTCAACAATACCTCTTAAACAACCAGTGGGTCAAGGAAGAAATTACAGGAGAAATCAGTAAATATCTCGAGGCAAATGAAAATGAAAATACAACATATCAAAATATTTGGGATGCAGCAGAGGTAGTGCTAAGAGAGAAATTTACTGCCTTGAATGCCTATATCAAACAAGAAGAAAGAGTAAAAATCGAGGAATCAAGTCTTCATTTCGAAGAACTAGAGAAACAACAGCAAACTAACCCCAAAGTAAGCAAAAGGAAAGGAATAACGAAGATTAGAGCAGAAATAAATGAAATTGAGAACATGAAAACAATAGAGAAAATCAACAAAACCAGAAGTTGGCTCTTTGAGAAAATCAATAAAATCAATGGATCCTTAGCAAGAGTGACAAAAAGAAGAGAGAGGATGCAAATAAATAAAATCAGAAATGGAAGAGGAGACATAACCACTGACCCCAAAGAAATAAAGGAGGGAATGAGAGAATACTATGAACAACTTTATGCTAATAAACTAGACAAAGCAGATGAAATGGACAACTTTCTAGAAAGGCATGAACAACCAACATTGACTTGAGAAGAAATAGACGACCTCAACAAACCAATCACAAGTAAAGAAATTGAATCAGTCATTAAGAAGTTCCCAAAACGAAAAATCCAGGACCAGATGGCTTCACATGTGAATTACATCAAGCATTCAAGAAATAATTAGTACCAATCTTGCCCAAACTCTTCAAAAAAATGGAAGAGGAGGGAAGGCTACCTAACTCATTCTATGAAGTGAACATCACCCTCATTCCAAAGCAAGACAAAGATACTACAAGAAAAGAAGATTACAGACCAAACTCTCTAATGAATACAGATGCAAAAATCCTCAACAAAATTCTTACAAATCGAATCCACAACACTTTAGAAGAATTATACACCATAACCAAGATGGATTCATCCCAGGTATGCAAGGATGGTTCAACATAAGAAAATCAATTAATGTAATATGCCATATCAACAAAAGAAAGTAGAAAAACCATAGGATAATCTCAATTGATGCAGAAAAGGCATTTGACAAAATTCAACATCCTTTCTTGGTGAAAACACTTCAAAGGAATAGGAATAGAAGGGAAGTTCCTCAACATGATAAAGGGAATATATGAAAAACCCACAGCTAGCATCATCCTCAATGGGGAAAGACTGCAAGCTTTCCCCCTAAGGTCAGGAACAACACAAGGATATCCACTGTCACAACTGTTATTCAACATTGTGTTGGAAGTTCTAGCCAGAGCAATTAGACAAGAAAAATAAATGCAAGGCATCAAAATTGGAAAGGAAGAAGTAAAACTCTCATGGGTTGCAAATGATATGATACTACATGTGGAAAACCTCGAAAACTCCACAGCAAAACTATGAGTGCTAATAAATGAGTATAGCAAAGTGGCAGGTTGCAAGATCAACACTCAAAAATCTGTAGTGTTGGGACTTCCGGAGAAGATGGTGGCTTAGTAAGACGCGCGGGTCTTAGTTCCTCCTCCAGAACAGCTATTAGGGAAGTAGAAACGATACAGAACAGCTCCCAGAGCCATGACAGAGACAAAGAAGACAGTGTACCCCATCCTGGAATGGCTGACTGGCTGGGAGAACCCGCTCCAGTGAGATCGCCGAGGGGCGCGGGCTTCCCCAGGCCGGGGTGGCAGTCGGCCGGAGTCCCTCCATCCCTCCTTCCTGGGCCGGCTGGGAGAATTGGACAGGTGGTCCCCTCAAGCTGCGGTGGCTGGCGCCCCCCCGACGCGAGGCCCCCCCAGGACCAGCTGGGAAAATTGAATCGGAGATCCCCAAGCCACGGAGAACAGCGACTGGGGTCCCTTCCAAACACGTGGCTTCCTGGTCCGGCTAGGAACGGTGGATAGGCACATCCCCAAGCAGTGGCGGCTGGCGCCTGCCCACCACGCTTGGCGCCCCGGGCCAGCTGGGAAATTTGGACAGGTGCTCCCACAAGCCGCGGAGGCCGGCGCTCCCCCACCATGCTTGGCACCCCGGGAAGGCTGGGAAATTTGGACAGGCGTTCCCCAAAGCCGCGGAGGCCGGCGACCCTCCCCGAGCGCAGATCCCCAGGCCGGCTGGAAGATTCAGATTGGCACTTCCCCAAGCTGCTTCAGCTGGCAACCCCCACCTCCCCACAGCGAGTGTTTTCCAAAGTTAAAGGAGCCACAGCATCTTTCACTGGTGGGACCCGCAGGCAGATGAGCGCCACGAGTGCCACCTACTGGGAAGGAAAAGAAAAACAGAGCCCAGAGATTTCTCAGAAAAATCTTTCAACCTGCTGGGTCTCACACCCAAGGAAATCTGATTAAATGCCCAGACGCCAGCAGAAGATAACGGATCACGCTCAGAAAATTGAAAATATGGCCCAAAGGAACAAACCAATAGTTCAAATGAGATACAGGAGCTGAAACAACTAATGCTGAATATACGAACAGAAATGGAAAACCTCTTCAAATACGAAATCAATAAATTGAGGGAGGACATGAAGAAGACATGGGCTGAACAAAAAGAAGAAATAGAAAAACTGAAAAAACAAATCACAGAACTTATGGGAGTGAAGGACAAAGTAGAAAAGATGGAAAAAACAATGGATACCTACAATGGCAGATTTAAAGAGACAGAAGCTAGAATTAGTGAATTGGAGAATGGAACATCTGAATTCCAAAAAGAAACAGAAACTATAGGGAAAAGAATGGAAAAATTTGAACAGGGGATCAGGGAACTGAAGGACAATATGAACCAGACAAATATACGTTTTGTGGGTGTCCCAGAAGGAGAAGAGAAGGGAAAAGGAGGAGAAAAACTAATGGAAGAAATTATCACTGAAAATTTCCCAACTCTTATGAAAGACCTAAAATTACAGATCCAAGAAGTGCAGCGCACCCCAAAGAGATTAGATCCAAATAGGCATTCTCCAAGACACTTACTAGTTAGAATGTCAGAGGTCAAAGAGAAAGAGAGGATCTTGAAAGAAGCAAGAGAAAAACAATCCATCACATACAAGGGAAACCCAATAAGACAATGTGTAGATTTCTCAGCAGAAACCATGGAAGCTAGAAGACAGTGGGATGATATATTTAAATTACTAAAAGAGAAAAACTGCCAACCAAGACTCCTATATCCAGCAAAATTGTCCTTCAAAAATGAGGGAGAAATTAAAACATTCTCAAACAAAAATTCACTTAGAGAATTTGAGACCAAGAGACCAGCTCTGCAAGAAATACTAAAGGGAGCACTAGAGTCAGATACGAAAGGACAGAAGAGAGAGGTATGGAGAAGAGTGTAGAAAGAAGGAAAAACAGATGTGATATATATAACACAAAAGGCAAAATTGTAGAGGAAAACATTATCCAAACAATAATAACACCAAATGTTAATGGACTGAATTCCCCAAAAAAAGACATAGACTGGCAGAATGGATTAAAAAACAGGATCCTTCGATATGCTGTCTACAGGAAACACATCTTAGACCCAAAGATAAACATAGGTTGAAAGTGAAAGGTTGGGAAAAGATATTTCATGCAAATAGCAACCAGAAAAGAGGAGGAGTAGCTATACTAATATCCAAAAAAATAGACTTCAAACGTAAAACAGTCAAAAGAGACAAAGAAGGACACTATCTACTAATAAAAGGAACAATTAATCAAGAAGACATAACAATCATAAATATTTATGCACCGAACCAGAATGCCCGAAAATACGTGAGGAATACAGTGCAAACTGAAAAGGGAAATAGACACATATACCATAATAGCTGGAGACTTCAATTCACCACTCTCATCAATGGACAGGATATCTAGACAGGGGATCAATAATTTATAGGAAAGACTGATATCTAATCCCATCCAGACAAGATGGCACAGACCCGATTCTCTCAGCACATCCCTGAGAAGCACTACCGGAAATACTGTAAAGAAGTCAAACTACAACCAGAGGAGAAATCTTTTAAAATCTTAAAGCTGGTAAAGGAGGGTCAACTGGTTTGGAACCCCAGCACGGCAAGAGTAATGTGGCACCAACTAACATGAAGAAGACACCCCAGATCCAGTGTTTTCTGATACTTAGCAATGCCCGAGAACACCACCCCAGTATGATTTTGCTTGCCCGGAACAAAAGGGAATCGTTCTGAAAACATCAACCAAGCCTGAAACCTTTGGACCAGCAGGCCAACCTGGAGGCCAGCCCACAGAAACGGTCAGATGTACTCTCCTTCTACACTGGGTCTGAGACACCCAATGTAGGAAACTTTTACCACATTTCTGACTTTGAAAGGATGTCTCTCCTGGGTGAATTTCTATGATGAATTTATAGATTCATGAATTTATAGACGGTTTACGCTAAGAGTGGAACTTTTCCCACACCAAAAACATCTGTATTGTTTATCATATTAGTGATATGCGTGGGTTTTCTCTTCAGTGTGAATACGCTGGTGCTTAATGAGGGCAGACCTAATTCTGAAGTTTTCCCTACATTCCTAGGTATTTAAAACATTTCTCTCCCATAAAACTGCTCTTGTGATGGCCATAAGATTCTGAAGCTCTCATTTATAAACTCATTCATTCTTTTGTCCCTTGGCAAATCTTGATGGGGTTTTACAACACTCCGTGCGTACTCCTTTGACTCTTCTTTTTCGGGGAGCATTTACTCTGGCCTGCACAGATACTACTTTGTCATGTGGTGCTTGTAATTCTAATACTGGCACATCATTCCCGGTGTCACTTCTGAGTTTTAACCCTGTTGGAATAAACAGAAGAATCAGCCATGCCTGTTCCAGTACAAGAAAACCACAGGAATTGTGAGAATAGCGAGACTAATGTCATAATTTATAGGAAAGACTGATATCTAATCCCATCCAGACAAGATGGCACAGACCCAATTCTCTCAGCACATCCCTGATAAGCACTACCGGAAACGCTGTAAAGAAGTCAAACCACAACAAGAGGAGAAATCTTAAAACTGGTAAAGGAGGGTCAACTGGTTTGGAAACCCAGCACGGCAAGAGTAACGTAGCACCAACTAACATGAAGAAGACACTCCAGATCCAGTGTTTTCTGATACTTAGCAATGCCTGAGAACACCACCGCAGTATGATTTTGCTTGCCCGGAACAAAAGGGAATCATTGTGAAAACATCAACCAAGCCTGAAACCTTTGGACCAGCAGGCCAACCTGGAGGCCAGCCCACAGAAAAGGTCAGATGTACTCTCCTTCTACACTGGGTCTGAGACACCCAATGTAGGAGATTGTCCTGTAAACTCTCAGAACTAGTGAATGGATCCCAGAGACCTTGAGGCCTGAGATTCCCAACCCAGCACAGGGGACAAAGTCATGGCAAAGGCTCTAACAAGAGGCCCAGCCACAAGCTGTGGCTCAACCCAGGAAGACTTTTTTTTCCCCTTCAGGTGTAGGTCTCGCCTTATCCACTGAGAGGCATCCAGGTGCCGGGACGGGGGAAAAAATCTTCGACCCCCAACCTTACACAGAACGTACAAGGACCAGAGGGAACAGCAGTAGAAACAGTGAAAACAAGAAGGTCAATATTAACACCACAGAGGCACTGAAACAATTAAACTGTCCTCTGCACCATGGCCCAAGGTCGTGGGAAGGAACTTGCATGCTCTGCTAAAACAGGGTGTCTGCAACTGTAAATTTACATCATACACGAATCCAAGAACGACATCACTTGGGTGAGCATAGTTATCCTGGCCAAATGGAATAAAACTGGAAATCTATAACAGAAAAGCGAGGGCAAACGTCGCTATAAATTCGAAAAGGGAGAAATACACTTCCAGGTAATCTGTAATTCAAACAGGACATCACAATGACATTAAAACATACAGAGAAGAGAAAGAAAACAAAAGTATAATATACGAAAATATGGAGAAAGTACCTAGAGCCATGCTTAGAAAGAAACGTACTGTCTTAAATGTCCACATTAGAAAGGAGGGAGGCCCCACTGAACTACGTTCTTACAACAATAAACTAGAACAAGCAAGCAAAAAACCTAACGGTAACAGAAGTAAGGAGAGATCACAATATAAGTCAAAAACGAGAGGAAATGAATGAAACCAAAGACTTTCTTTTGGCAGAACAAAATCAATAAAATCAATAAACTTTGAACCAAAATAAAAAAATAGAGAGGGTACAAATCAAAAGTAACATGAAAAAAATGGAAGATATCACTACAATTTCTATTAAGAAAAGAATAATAAGGGATTACTACAAACAGATTTATCCTCACATGTTTGATAAGTTAGACGAAATGGGCCAATTCCTCAGAAATTCCCAACTACGAGAATTCCACTAGTATGAAATAGATAACCTCAACATCAGCGTACATATTAAAGAAATTTAATTTACAATTGACAAGGTCCTGGAAAAGAAATCCCCATGCTCACATGGTGTCCTTGGCAAATTCTTCAAAGCCTTAAAGAATTAAATCCAATTTTATACAACTTTTATAAAACATAGAAGGGGAGACGACCTGATACATACAGGATTTCTATGCTGAACGTTACAATTCTAAGAAGTAAACAAAGATGACCTCAAAGGGAAAGGGGCATGGTTACCTAGAGAGGCGATGGTCTCATGGACTTCTCGCATGACACCAATGTAGAGAACCTTCTGAGCGGGGTTCAGTATCTTCCACTCTTCCCGGGTAAAATATATGGCCACATCTTCAAATGTCAACGATTTCTAAAGAAGAGAATGGACTTTAGTGCAGGACCTCCCTCTCCCATAACAGTCCCGTCACCTGTCTCTAGTATGTGAAAGGCCAGAAAACTGAAGGAAGTATGTCAAGGATTTCCAAGACAAAGAGAAAGCAGAAAAGAAGGATCCAAAGGGATGCGTAAGCAGCCTGGGAGATCTTCATTCTCGTGATGACAATCCTAGCTGTCCAGGAGAGACCATGTGGAAGTAACAACGAACTTGCCTGAGAGCACCTGCTGAGCACAGGCAATTTCAAATGCTGATAAGGGAATGAACTGGAAAGTATTGCTCACCTGGGACTCAGGCAAGGTGCAATGCCATTCCATCTTTAACTGGTTGGTGCTCCTCTGTTCAGAAAGGGCCAGGATCAGTTCAGAAAGCCCTGCAGGAGATGCAAAAGAGCTTGAGGAAATTCCTCTCTTTTTTGTTCATGAACATCTTGAACTGATTTCTACAACAGAGAACATCCAGACACTTTCAGTAAAGGTGGTACATCTTCACACGTGTGTGTGTAGTGCCCAGAAGTGTCCATCTCATTGGACATAAGAACCAAATATCTATCAACCCATAGAAATGAATCCCCCGTTGGCTCTTTCCCTTTTTCTCCCGAAAGTAACTAATTAATGCAAATACAATATTTGTACCTATCATGACCTGAAACGTTCTGTGATTTGGGCAAGATTTAGAGGTGTTTGAAAATGAAGAACTGATGCCTACAGTGGAAAGTAGGAAATGCGGGACACTTTTCCTTTTATTGCTTTGTTTCCAGGGGCACCCCTCTATTCCTATTCTATCTCTTGGGGTATTTCTGATCCCAATTCTTCATCTCACTTTTAAGGACAGGGTGTCTGCAAAACTTCCTGATAGGGCTTATCTTCTCCAATATACTAAGGAGCAGGTTATATGGTGTTAAGTTGTGTGGCTTGGGTATTTTGGGATCCTCACCAATCTCCTGTTGCTGGACCCCTGTACTCCCACCTTGGAGATGTCATAATTGACAACATGGCTGAGCACACACAAAACACCCACGACATTCAAGCTGAACCAAATACTACCACCGCGCCAAGGAGCTGATCATTCTAAGGAAGCTCCTCACCTCTTTCTCCTGCAGGTTCTGTTTCTTTGTGAGGATTTGGGTCCAGCTTTTCCCGCTCTAGTCTGTATATATTCCAAATTTCTTCGTCCTGTTGCACACCCACTGGTTGGAACTTTGCCTTATGCCTCTTGAACCCAGGGACCTCTGCTGCTACCCCCAAGGGCACTGCCTGCATTCCCAGCTCATGGACCGTACCCTAGAAACAATCCTCATCTTCATTACCACAAAGCCACATTTGGTTTTGGAATGGTGGTGGAGGGGAAACACATTACAGTCCACAGTTGGGAAATGTGAGGCACTAAAGGAAGTAACTAAAAAACAGAAGACACACCAAGCCACCATTTCCCCACAAAGGTCTATACTCACAAACTGCGGAAATTGGCATAAAGTGAAGCAAACTGTGGAGAACGCCAGACCTGCCACCTGCTGCCCCACCTCTGGGCCCTCAGCCACAGCTCAGCCCCCTAGCAGGCAGAAAGCAATTATTTTTTCTATGGCCATGATCAACCCTGCCGGAAGTTTAGAAACATGTGAACTGACACTCATTGGGTATAAGAGGAGCAGTGAGTTCATGCAACTATTTATTTCTGTACTTCTTAGAACAACTTCCAAATGTCAGTGGGCACAACGGGTTTAAAGGAATGTCTGGTTCCTTGATGCCCACAGCAGCTTTAGAGCTATACGGATACTTTCCATGGTTTTGTATAAGCGTAGGCTGATGTCTCTGAGTCTGAAGTGACGTGTTGTGTCATGATACCATAAGCCAGGGTTAAGGAAATGTTTCTTCAGCTGCAGCGATAGATATTATTGATGCTTACCCCTTCCCGCACTCACCTCACTCCCGCCAACCCACGGGGTTACTCTTCCTCTACATGGAAACTCGAGTATCGCCCATAGGCACGCTGCAGGCAGGCAGCCTCCGAGTGTGTATCAGCCACACCCCCGGGTTCTATCTGCTCATAGGGTAGACTGAGGTTGCCTCAGGAGGTTAGAAGTGAGGCAGGTGCCTGGGTACCTGCTTGGGAAGACAGATCCACTGGCACTCAGGCCGAACGCCACCGTGCAATGACGGTGCCACCGTCCATGAATGATGATGCCACCCACTGAAAATAAATGATTGAGTCCCGCACAGCCCCCATCCCCGCCACACTGCTGCCCCAGAGGCTGCCAAGGACGAGGTCCACCCCCATCTTCAGTGTTCTCTGAGAGAACTCAAAGAGAAAGTTTCCTCAGACAGTCTGTCCCGGCTTCCGTGGGGACCACGTCCCCTTTCCTCAGTCTCCACTACAAAGTTCACCCCCTCCCCTCTTGTGTGGGGAGCGATGCTGTGCGCCCTGCCCCTCTCTGGGAGTCCGTATCCCAGACCCACCGGTTCTGGCGAGCCCAGTGCCCAGGGTGAGGCAGCACACGTGCCTTGGTGAATCCGGCCTCAGCCGACCCCTCCCTCCCTACCGGGGATCCTGCTTCGAATCACCTTTCTTGGGTCGAGATTAAAGGAACTGATTCGTTGTCGGGGCCTTGGTGGCAGCTGCTGCCTTCCGTCTGCTCGTGGAGTCTCAGTGCAGCAGATGAGGAACCACCCTGAGGCTCCTTCACCTCCTTCGGAAAGGGTCTCCAGGCCCTCCTACAGCTAGAGGAGGCCTGGACACTGCTCTTTCCGTAGAAGACTGCGAGAATAGCGACGCTAGGGTTGCAGGCTCCTAGCCCGGCCCTGAAACCTACAGTGCGTCCACACTGTCCTGGCCAGGCGAAGAGCAGCGACGGGAGGCGTGAAGTTCCAGCATCCTCCTGGGCCAGTGCCAGTCCCCGGATGTTGTGGGTCCCGCGAGAAAACATGGGCTGGTTGGGAGGGGCCTCCCCGCCACTGCGCGTGCGCACTGTGCCTTTCGGTGGTATTGGAGAGCAGGAGCTGCCCCCCACCTCCCACCCCCCACCCCGATCTCCATCTCCTCCTCGAGGCAGATTGGGGGACGTGAGACCCCTCCTGAGAGCATGACTGTCATCACCCCTCTCCAGGAAAAAAAATCATAAACACCGAAACCCTTGCCCTGCTAACTTGCAAAACTATCCATTGAAGGTGACACCTGCTAACCCATTTTCCAGGTTTTCTTCACCCCTCTGTGGTGATACACGTTTCCACGTCCCTTATCTTAAAACCCCCACCTCCTTATGTATATTCATAAGAAGCTCCTTGCAAGTCAAATTCCTGTTTTAAGAACCAGCTCTAAGTAGCCTTAGCCACGCAGGAGGACATAAATACTAATTACAACCCTGATCTGAAAGTTACCTTTGCTTCATTACAATCATTAAAATCATGCCGGTAGGAGGGATTTAACTGCCATATGTGTAACATGTGTCACATATAGAAGCAGGATTTTGCATGACTTAGCCCTGCCCATGCTCTCCTAGAAACTGTTCATGATATTTTCCTCTCTTCACCCTGTTCCTTGCCCTGCCCCCAAGCCAACTCTCAAATTAGGAGACAAAAACCCATATGCTTAGCAGCTGGGGGAGACTGATCTGAGGGCCACCTCCAGGCTCCTTGCTTTGGCAACTTCGTAGAGAACCTCATTCTCTCCCCGAAATCGTGGCGTCACGTGTTAGTTTTTGTGCACATTGGGCAGAAGGGCCGGTTACGGCGGCCACGATTTTGGCGACCGTGAAGGGGCTGGGCAGTTTAGAGACCCAAGTGCGAAGCTCTACGGCCCTGTGTGGCAGACCCTTCCAGCCTTGTGTGGTCCCCTAGACTACTTCATCTAGAGGCTCGACCACTTCATTCCCACGACTTCGTTGTCCATTTGCGCAACTCTATTTCGCCAGTGAAATTGTTTCAGGAAAGGATGTCTTTGGGTGAGTTAATCTTTCATCTTGATCTGGTGTTCATAGAGTCCCCATCTCACTAGGAATTGGGAAGTCGCACCTCTCCTGACTTGTCGGGACATAACTAGGATTGTGGGTTCAAGTCCCACCTTAGTGCGGTCTGACTGTCTGCTTAACAGTATGGACTGCTCTATTACTTCAGTTGGCCATGGGATCTAGCCCTGCTGATCCTGAGTGTTGATTCCTGTGTGTTTCCAATCCCTTTTCCAAGAGGGTGTCCACGCTGTTAAGAAACTGCTACGTTAAACCGTTTGCCTAGACTGAGACCATCTGAAAGTGCACCAAAATCTTGTAACCAGTAACTACGAGAACTCTTAGCAGTGCTGAAAGTAAATGCCCACTAAAATATATTCTGGATAGCTGGTCAGTTTACAGATGAGTCTTTGAAAGAGAAAAGAAGGAATTTTTTTTCAGGTTTTTTTTCTGCAAACCTACATGGCCTCGATATACATTAGAGTCTGGGGGGAAATGTCCAATGGAAGGATCTCTAAATGATAACACCATTTTACGACTCGAATTATACTGCAAAAGAGAGGAAAACGGCATGAGATCTCCTATATCCAATCATTTCTGACATTATGTCAAAGTAAAAATTTTCAAAAAACTTCTCAAATTTTGGTACAAAAAGAAGATGAAGAACAGGGACTTAAAATAGGGAAAGGTCAGGGCAAAACTTCTTGGATGTGTCCACATAAAAGAAAGAGGGGTTTCTAGATTCTTTCCCTGGTGAAGGTTTCTCTCTCGGAGGCATTTAGACTGTTCCTCAGCTCCCCAACTCCTTTCCCCGGGGAACAGGAGGAAGGTGAGGCGCCCTCGCCCCAAAGTGAATCCTCATCAGGTTCTTCTCCCAGCAAAGAAGGAATGGGCTCCCTACCGCACATCCAACAGGGTATAGATTTCCACCTAGGCGCCCCCCAACCCCAGGCAAGGCAATTTCTGCTCAGGCAGGTCCCCACCAGACTAGATGAACAGGAGCATCCAAGAGGATTCATTTTCACGCATACCCCCTTTTTTTCTCTCTATACTGCAAAAATAGCATAACCTCACACTGTGATAACCTGAGTAAAATCGAAAATGTTTATTCCACAGTATTTGCAACCTATAAAACCACCTTGGCAGACATTGAAGCACTTTTTTAAATAAGTATGAAAATCTCCACATTTTCTCTAGCACTTGCATCTTTCTGCTTATTATTTATTTTGAATCTGTAGCGTTTGTTGAAATGTTTCCATATAGCATATATTGTATTCAAAGTAAACAATCCATGTTTCACAATATCCTCACTTAGCAATAGAATCATTATCACCCTGAATTTTAGACAATTTCCATTGCTCCAAAGGGAAAAATGACAGATAGACACATCCCCAGCAAACAGAAAATCCCCAACTCCCCTTAACTATGGTCTCCAACCCCCCCCCAATTATTTACCCCAGTATTGTCGTGGGCCTAGTGATGTATTCCTGTAAATATAGATCATACCATGCAGAAAGTAGTTTTCCCCACATACCATTCTATTACTGACTTTCTGGTCAAGTGTTGTGCTTTTGGAGTAGTTCATTCAATAACTCACTTATATTTGTAGTGGTAATCAGTGAGGGTACATGGCTCCAACAACCCCTTCCAATCATATTCTCATTCACTAGGGCACGATTACTCATAAACCCACTAATGAACTACTGTCACCTCTATCCATTCCCATACTTTCAAATTCAAACTCATTTACTAGTCTGTACATTTTAGGTAACGGTTCCCCCTTATGTAGCTTCTGTCTATCTCTAGGTCCCCTATATTTTACATTTTAACACTCCGCATTGATCTTTTCCAGAGGATTCGTATTAGTGAGATCGTACAGTATCTATCCATTTCTGTCTGGCTTATTTTGCCTAGTACTACGTCCTCAAGGATCATCCATGTATTCATATGCTTCAGGACTTCATTTCTTCTTACTGCTGCACAATATTCCATCATATGTACGTACCACATTTGTTTCTCCATTCTGTCTTGATGGACACATGGGCTGTTTCCATCTCTTGACAACTGTGAATAATATCGAGGCATTTGTAAGCATTCTTCCTACCCCGGAAGAAAACGTGGCTGGTAAATGAGAAAGCCAAAGTAGAAAGCGGGACTTTTCCACGAATTACAACCCAACAGCGCGGTTCAGGCTCCAGGAGCAATACTACTCAGCTTCTGAGCTACATTGGAACCCCAGTGAATACAGTGACTGAGCCAAATTAGACCAATATAAAAGTTTCATAATGAGAGGGCTGCAGAGGCGGGCCCCAAACCAAAAAAAATGGTAAGAAAAATCCAAAACATACTGCAGGGGCCAAAAGAGAACCCCCTCGTTTTACTTCAGAGAATTGTTGAGGCTGTTCAGCCAGATACTGACACAGACCCAGAACATCCCGATAACATGAGACTACTAAGTGTGACTTTCATCAACCAGAGGGCCCCAGACATCAGAAACAAAAGTGCAGAAATCGGGGGCGGGCCACGGTGGCTCAGCAGGTAAGACTGCTTGCCTGCCATGCCCGAGGACCCGGGTTCGATTCCCGGTGCCTGCCCATGTAAAAAAAAAAAAGAAAGAAAAGTGCAGAAATCGGAAGGAGAGCTAGGAATGCCAATCTCACAGCTAATTGAGACCGTCTTCAAGGTTCTCAATAATAGTGATCAATTCCAGGAAACACAACTGAAGCAGCGATGGACCTAGTAGGCTGGTTTCTATAATGGGAATTCATTAAGTTTCAAGTTCACGGTTCTAAGGCTGTAATAATGTCCAAACTGAGGCATGCAGGGAAAGATTCCTTGATTCAGGAGAGGCCGATTCATGCAGAACACCTCTGTCAGCTGGGAGGGCACGTGGCTGGGATCTGCTCATCCTTTGGCTTTTGGTTTCAAACAGCTTCCTCAGGGATGGTTTCGTTCTGCATCGCCAAATGTCTCTTTGTTGGCTCTGAACTCTTTCCAAACTGTTGTCCCTTTCAAAGGACTCCGGTAAACGAATCAAGACCCACTCTAAACGGGCAGACTTCCTATCTCTATCTAGTCAACCGGTCAGACCCACTATTGGGTGTGTCAGTCTCCCTGGAAACAATCTAATGGAGTCCTATTCTATGATATTGAATCAGGATTAAGGAAAGATGTCCTTCTTGGGTACATAACAGTTTCAAACCAGCGCAGGTACTTTTCTACTTTAGCCAAAACATCACCATTTCCCACCAGGTACCCCAGATATTTATCCTGGGTGAAAAAGACCTGTGGACTTTCTTATCGGGAAAGGAGCTGCTCACTTCGTCTTAATTTGAAAGCTAGGGGTGCTATCTCCAAAGCCTCCAGCAGTAGTAGGACTTTCTGGAGCCTCAAATAACAAACCATTCTTACAGACCCTTGAATGCCAGATGGGAAATACATCTCTAAAACGCAGTTTTGTCTACATGCCTGAATGTCCTGGGCCTCTGCTTGGTTGAGACCTCTAGTCAAAGTAAATGCACAGGTGTTATACATCTTTTGTCAAATTTGTTCCCATGATTTTCATATTTTTCATGCCATTGTAAATGATATTTTTATTTTATTTCAATGTCTTCCCATTTATTGCTAACATACAGAGATACAATTATTTTAATATAATGATCTTGTATCCTCCAACCTTGCTAAACTTATGTTGTTAGTTATAATTGTGGTTTTGAAGGTTCCTTAGGATTTTCTAGATAAACATTTCAACCAGGAGCATATAGTGTTTTCCTTCATCCTTTCCAGTTGGGAACTGTTTCTTTTTTTTCCCTCCTTGTAATGGAAAAGATTAACGTCTAAAAAATACAGAATCTTCCACTCATGGTATACCTCTATGTCTACTTAATTTTTTATTTGCTTTTATCAGAATTTTGTAGATTTCTGCATTTAGTTCTTGCACATTTTCTTAGATTTACTATTGTGCTGTTTTAAATGATACTGCTTTTGAAATTTTCCAACTTCTTGTGCGTTGCTCATATATAATAAGATATATTTTAGTATATTTATCCTGTATCCTGTATAACTGCTAAACTTAGGTCCTGATTCTATTAGCTTTTTGTAACATCTTTTAGGATTTTCGGTGTAGACAGTGAAGTCATCTATGAATACAGTCCGCTTTATTTCCTTTCCTTTACAAACTGTATGCTTTTTCATTCTTTTTTCTTGTTGAACCACTGCCTGTGACATCCAGCATGATGGTGAATCACAGTGCTGAGAACAGAGATCCTTGCCTTATGCCTAATCTAATGGGGAAAAAGTCAATACTTCTATTCCAAGCTTGCTGCGAGTTTTTATTAGTAATTGTTGTTGAATTATATCAAATAGTTTTTCTACATCTCTTGAGATGTTTTTTCTTCCTTAATCTGTCGATCTAATGATTTGCATTCATTGATTTTTTTTTATTAATGGAAAGAAAAAAAAAAGGAATTAACAAAACATTTAGAAATCATACCGTTCTACATATGCCCTCAGTAATTCTTAACATCATCACATAGATGCATGATCATCGTTTCTTAGTACATTTGCATCGGTTTAGAGGAACTAGCAACACAACAGAAAAAGATATAAAATGTTAATATAAAGAAAAGAAATAAAAGTAGTAATAATAGTAAAAACAACAACAACAAACAAACAAACAAGCAAACAAAAACAAAAAAACCCCTATAGCTCAGATGCAGCTTCATTCAGTGTTTTAACATGATTACTTTACAATTAGGTATTATTGTGCTGTCTATTTTTGAGTTTTTGTATCTAGTCCTGTTGCACAGTCTGTATCCCTTCAGCTTCAATTACCCATTGTCTTACCCTGTTTCTAACTCCTGCTGAACTCTGTTACCAATGACATATTTCAAGTTTATTCTCGAATGTCCGTTCACATCAGTGGGACCATACAGTATTTGTCCTTTAGTTTTTGGCTGGATTCACTCAGCATAATATTCTCTAGGTCCATCCATGTTATTACATGGTTCATAAGTTTATCTTGTCCTAAAGCTGCATAATATTCCATCGTATGTATATACCACAGTTTGTTTAGCCATTCTTCTGTTGATGGACATTTTAGCTGTTTCCATCTCTTTGCAATTGTAAATAACGCTGCTATAAACATTGGTGTGCAAATGTCCGTTTGTGTCTTTGCCCTTAAGTCCTTTGAGTAGGTACCTAGCAATGGTATTGCTGGGTCGTATGGCAATTCTATATTCAGCTTTTTGAGGAACCGCCAAACTGCCTTCCACAGTGGTTGCACCACTTGACATTCCCACCCACAGTGGATAAGTGTGCCTCTGGTGGGTGTGAGATGATATCTCATTGTGGTTTTGATTTGCATTTCTCTAATGGCCAGGGACATTGAGCATCTCTTCATGTGCCTCTTGGCCATCCGTATTTCTTCTTCTGGTAGGTGTCTGTTCAAGTCTTTTTCCCATTTTGTAATTGGGTTGGCTGTCTTTTTGTTGTTGAGTTGAACAATCTCTTTATAAATTCTGGATACTAGACCTTTATCTGATATGTCGTTTCCAAATATTGTCTCCCATTGTGTAGGCTGTCTTTCTACTTTCTTGATGAAGTTCTTTGATGCACAAAAGTGTTTAATTTTGAGGAGCTCCCATTTATTTATTTCTTTCTTCAGTGCTCTTGCTTTAGGTTTAAGGTCCATAAAACCGCCTCCAGTTGTAAGATTCGTAAGATATCTCCCTACATTTTCTTCTAACTGTTTTATGGTCTTAGACCTAATGTTTAGATCTTTGATCCATTTTGAGTTAATTTTTGTCTAAGGTGTGAGATACGGGTTTTCTTTCATTCTTTTACTTATGGATATCCAGTTCTCTAGGCACCATTTATTGAAGAGACTGTTCTGTCCCAGGTGAGTTGGATTGACTGCCTTATCAAAGATCAAATGTCCATAGATGAGAGGGTCTATATCTGAGCACTCTATTCGATTCCATTGGTCGATATATCTATCTTTATGCCAATACCAAGCTATTTTGACCACTGTGGCTTCATAATATGACTTAAAGTCAGGCATCGCGAGACCTCCAGCTTCGTTTTTTTTCCTCAAGATGTTTTTAGCAATTCGGGGCAACCTGCCCTTCCATATAAATTTGCTTATTGGTTTTTCTAATTCTGAAAAATAAGTTGTTGGGATTTTGATTGGTATTGCATTGAATCTGTAGATGAGTTTAGGTAGGATTGACATCTTAATTATATTTAGTCTTCCAATCCATGAACACGGTATGCCCTTCCATCTATTTAGGTCTTCTGTGATTTATTTTAGCAGTTTTTGTAGTTTTCTTTATATAGGTTTTTTGTCTCTTTAGTTATGTTTATTCCTATGTATTTTATTCTTTTAGTTGCAATTGTAAATGGGATTCGTTTCTTGATTTCTGCCTCAGCTTGTTCATTACTAGTGTATAGAAAAGCTACAGATTTTTAACTGTTGATCTTGTAACCTGCTACTTTGCTGTACTCATTTATTAGCTCTAGTAATTTTGTTGTGGATTTTTCTGGGTTTTCTACGTATAGTATCATATCGTCTGCAAACAGTGATAGTTTTACTTCTTCCTTTCCAATTTTGATGCCTTGTATTTCTTTTTCTTGTCTAATTGCTCTGGCTAGAACCTCCAACACAATGTTGAATAATAGTGGTGATAGTGGACATCCTTGTCTTGTTCCTGATCTTAGGGGGAAAGTTTTCAGTTTTTCCCCATTGAGGATGATATTAGCTGTGGGTTTTTCATATATTCCCTCTATCATTTTAAGGAAGTTCCCTTGTATTCCTATCTTTTTAAGTATTTTCAGCAGGAAATGATGTTGAATCTTGTCAAATGCCTTCTCTGCATCAATTGAGATGATCATGTGATTTTTCTGCTTTGATTTGTTGATATGGTGTATTACATTAATTGATTTTCTTATGCTGAACCATCCTTGCATACCTGGGATGAATCCTACTTGGTCATGATGTATAATTCTTTTAATGTGTTGTTGGATATGATTTGCTAGAATTTTATTGAGGATTTTTGCATCTATATTCATTAGAGAGATTGGTCTGTAGTTTTCTTTCTTTGTAATATCTTTGCCTGGTTTTGGTATGAGGGTGATGTTGGCTTCATAGAATGAATTAGGTAGTTTTCCCTCCACTTCGATTTTTTTGAAGAGTTTGAGGAGAGTAGGTACTAATTCTTTCTGGAATGTTTGATAGAATTCACATGTGAAGCCGTCTGGTCCTGGACTTTTCTTTTTAGGGAGCTTTTGAATAACTAATTCAATCTCTTTACTTGTGATTGGTTTGTTGAGGTCGTCTATTTCTTCTTGAGTCAAAGTTGTTTGTTCATGTCTTTCCAGGAACCCGTCCATTTCATCTAAATTGTTGTATTTATTAGTGTAAAGTTGTTCATAGTATCCTGCTATTACCTCCTTTATTTCTGTGAGGTCAGTAGTTATGTCTCCTCTTCCATTTCTAATCTTATTTATTTGCATCCTCCCTCTTCTTCTTTTTGTCAGTCTTGCTAAGGGCCCATCAATCTTGTTGATTTTCTCATAGAACCAACTTCTGTTCTTATTGATTTTCTCTATTGTTTTCAGTTTCATTTATTTCTGCTCTAATCTTTGTTATTTCTTTCCTTTTGCTTGCTTTGGGATTAGTTTGCTGTTCTTTCTCCAGTTCTTCCAAGTGGACAGTTAATTCCTGCATTTTTGCCTTTTCTTCTTTTCTGATAAAGGCATTTAGGGCAATAAATTTCCTTCTTAGCACTGCCTTTGCTGCGTCCCATAAGTTTTGATATGTTGCGTCTTCATTTTCATTTGCCTCTAGGTATTTACTAATTTCTCTTGCAATTTCTTCTTTGACCCACTTGTTGTTTAAGAGTGTGTTGTTGAGCCTCCATGTATTTATGAATTTTCTGGCACTCTGCCTATTATTGATTTCCAACTTCATTCCTTTATGATACGAGAAAGTGTTGTGTATGTTTTCAATCTTTTTAAATTTGTTAAGACTTGCTTTGTGACCCAGCATATGGTCTATCTTTGAGAATGATCCAAGAACACTTGAAAAAAAGGTGTATCCTGCTGTTGTGGGATGTAATGTCCTATAAATGTCTGTTAAGTATAGCTCATTTATAGTAATATTCAGATTCTCTATTTCTTTATTGATCCTCTGTCTAGATGTTCTGTCCATTGATGAGAGTGGTGAATTGAAGTCTCCAACTATTATGGTATATGTGTCTATTTCCCTTTTCAGTGTGTGCAGTGTATTCCTAACATATTTTGGGGCATTCTGGTTCGGTGCGTAAATATTTATGATTGTTATGTCTTCTTGCTTAATTGTTCCTTTTAATAGTATATAGTGTCCTTCTTTGTCTCTTTTAACTGTTTTACATTTGAAGTCTAATTTGTTGGATATTAGTATAGCCACTCCTGCTCTTTTCTGGTTGTTATTTGCATGAAATATCTTTTCCCAACATTTCACTTTCAACCTATGTTTATCTTTGGGTCTAAGATGTGTTTCCTGTAGACAGCATATAGAAGGATCCTGTTTTTTAATCCATTCTGCCAGTCTATGTCTTTTGATTGGGGAATTCAGTCCATTAACATTTAGAGTTATTACTGTTTGGATAATATTTTCCTCTACCATTTTGCCTTTTGTATTATATATATCATATCTGACTTTCCTTCTTTCTACACTTTCTCCATGCCTCTCTCTTCTGTCTTTTTGTATCTGACTCTAGTGCTTCCTTTAGTATTTCTTGCAGAGCTTGTCTCTTGGTCACAAATTCTCTCAGTGACTTTTTGTCTGAGAATGTTTTAATTTCTCCCTCCTTTTTGAAGGACAATTTTGCTGGATATAGGAGTCTTGGCTGGCAGTTTTTCTCTTTTAGTAACTTAAATATATCATCCCACTGTCTTCTAGCTTCCATGGTTTCTGCTGAGAAATCTACACATAGCCTTATTGGGTTTCCCTTGTATGTGATGGAGTGCTTCTCTCTCGCTGCTTTCAAGATCCTCTCTTTCTTTTTGACCTCTGATATTCTAACTAGTAAGTGTCTTGGGGAACGCCTATTTGTGTCTAATCTCTTTGGGGTGCGCGGCACTTCTTGCATCTGTAATTTCAGGTCTTTCATAAGAGTTGGGAAATTTTCAGTGATAATTTCTTACATTAGTTTTTCTCCTCCTTTTTCCTTCTCTTCTCCTTCTGGGACACCCACTACACGTATATTTGTATGGTTCACATTGTCTTTGAGTTCCCTGATACCTAGTTCAAATTTTTCCATTCTTTTCTGGATAGTTTCTGTTTCTTTTTGGAATTCAGATGTTTCATCCTCCAAATCACTAATTCTATCTTCTGTCTCTTTAAATCTGTCATTGTAGGTATCCATTGTTTTTTCCATCTTTTCTACTTTATCTTTCCTTCCATAAGTTCTGTGATTTGTTTTTTCAGTTTTTCTATTTCTTCTTTATGTTCAGCCCATGTCTTCTTCATGTCCTCCCTCAATTTATCGATTTCGTTTTTGAAGAGGTTTTCCATTTCTGTTCGTATATTCAGCATTAGTTGTTTCAGCTCCTGTATCTCATTTGAACTATTGGTTTGTTCGTTTGACTGGGCCATATGATCAATTTTCTGAGCGTGATCCGTTATCTTCTGCTGGCGTCTGGGCATTTAGTCAGATTTCCCTGGGTGTTGTACCCCACAGGTTGAAAGATTTTTCTGTGAAATCTCTGGGTTCTGTTTTTCTTATCCTGCCCAGTAGGTGGTGCTCGTGGCACACGTTTGTCAACGGGTTCCACCAGTGAAAGTTGCTGTGGGTCCTTTAACTCTGGAAAATTCTCGCCGTAGGGGAGGTTCGGCAGCCGAAGCGTCTTGGAAGAGTGCCAGCTGTCCTGGGGTTCCAAACGCGGGGAGGGTCGCCGGCCGCCGCAGCACGGGAGAGCGTCCGGCCGAATTAGCTAGTCGGCCCGCGGCGCCAAGCGTGGCGGGAGGACGCCAGCTGTCACAGCCCGGGAGAGTGCACTGTTCCCAGCCGGACGGGGGTGTCACGTGTTTGGAAGGGATCCCCCGGTCACTGTTCTCCGCAGTGTGGGGATTTCCGACCCAACACTCTCAGTTGGTCCGGGGGGCCTCGCGTGGTGGGGGCGCCAGCCGCCGCGGCCTAAGGGGACCGTCTGTCCAATTCTACCTGCTGGCTTGGGAAGGTGGAAGGGAGGGACTCCAGTCGCTTGCCGTCCCACCCAGGAAGCCCGTGCCCCTTGGTGATCTCACCGGAGCTGGTTCTCCCAGATAGTCAGCCGTTCCAGGATGGGGTACTCCGTCCCTTTGATCTCCCTCGAGGCTCCGGGAGCTGCTCTGTAATATCTCCACTCCCCCAGTAGCTGTTCAGGAGGAGGAAAGGTAAGGGTGGCAAGGCTGTCGAGGCTGGTGGCGGAGGAGCCGGTGAAGGCGGAAAAGGGGAGAGGAGGGCAGGCGGGTCCGCTGCTGCGGGGCGTGGGCGCCGCGCGGCGGGCCGGCGGACAAAAGAGGGGAGAGGAGGGCGGGCGGGTCCGCTGCTGTGGGGCGTGGGGGCCGCTGGGCGGACCTGCGGACAAAAGAGGGGAGAGGAGGGCGGGCGGGTCCGCTGCTGTGGGGCGTGGGGGCCGCTGGGCGGACCTGCGGACAAAAGAGGGGAGAGGAGGGCGGGCGGGTCCGCTGCTGCGGGGCGTGGGCGCCGCGCGGCGGGCTAGCAGACAAAAGAGGGGAGAGGAGGGCGGGCGGGTCCGCTGCTGCGGGGCTTGGGCGCCGCGCGGCGGGCCGGCGGACAAGAGACCATTCATTGATATTTTAATTAAAATTTTCATTTTGACTTAATTGTAGGTTCACATGCAGTAGTGTGAAATAGTATGGATACCCTTTACCATTCACCCAATACTAACATCTTACAGAAATACTGTGCAATATTTATTCAGGATGTTGGCACTGATACAGTCAAGATCCAGAAGAGTTCCTTTATCACAAAGATTCCTTGTGTTGCCCAAGATCCAGAACCACACTCATCTCTTTCCTCACAGCCCTGACCCTAACTACTGGAAACCACTAGTATGGTCTCCAATTCTGTAATTTTGTCATCACAAGTATGATATATAAATTAAGTCGTTCAGAATGTAACCTTAGGGGGTTGGCTTTTTTTTACTCATCATAATTCTCTGTATGTGCATTCACAGTGATGCATATATCAGTAGTTTATTCTTTTGTAATTGCTGAGTAGTGCTCCATGACAGCTAACTTAAGAGGTTAAAGTTAATGTAGAATGGAACCATTGAAGGATGTTTCAGAGAACAGAAGGAATAACGTGGATATTGGTGAGCCACCAGGAGCCCTGGCACCTGAGACTTGTTGCACAATAGCATGGGTGAGGGTATACTTTATACAATTTACAGCCCCACCTGGACTCAGGCCGAACGCTGCCCTGCAATGATGACGCCACCATCCATCAATGATGATGCCACCTCCCACTCTAAATAAGTGGTTGTATCCTGCCTAGCCCCCAGCCCCGCCAAGCTGCGGCCCCAGAGGCTGCTAAGGACACAGGAGACCTCTCTATCTGAAGTGTCCTCTGACAGAACACAAAGGGAAAATTAAAGTCCCTATTTCCTCCAGATCGCCTTTCTCAGCTTCTGTGGGGGCCACTTCCCCCTTCCTCAGTCTCTACTGCAAAGTCACCCTCTCCTGCCACTGTGGGGAGTGAAGCTGTGCGCCCCTGCTCCTCTGAGGGAGGCAGTATTCCAGACATACTGTCTGGCAGGGGCCTTGGAGAATCAGGCCGGCACTCGGCCCCTCCCTCATTCCCTGGGATCTCTCCTCAAACCACCATTCTTGAGTCGCAGTTTGCGGACCGGGCACCAAACGGTAAAGATCTGATTCAAGGTCGAGGGGCTTGTCTTCTTCAGTCTTTAACAAGGTGCACATTCTGACAGAAACTTTTCCCATATACCTGGCATTTAAAGGGAATCTTTCCTGCATGAGTTCTTTGATGTGCATGGAGGTTTATGGTATGACTGAAGCTTTTTTTTTTTTTTTTTTTTTTTATTAATTAAAAAAAGAATTAACAAAACAATTAGAAATCATTCCAATCTACATGTACAATCAGTAATTCTTAATAACATCACATAGTTGCATATTCATCATTTCTTAGTACATTTGCATCGATTTAGAAAAAGAAATAAAAAGACAACAGAATAAGAATTAAAACAATAATAGAAAGAAAAAAAACAAAAAAAAAAAAAAAAAAAAACCTATACCTCACATGCAGCTTCATTCAGTGTTTTAACATAATTGCATTACAATTGGGTAGTATTGTGCTGTCCATTTCTGAGTTTTTATATCCAGTCCCGTTGTACAGTCTGTATCCCTTCATCTCCAATTATCCCTTCTCTTTTTTTTTTTTTTTTTTTTTAATTAACGGAAAAAAAGAAATTAACCCAACATTTAGAGATCATACCATTCTACACATGCAATCATTAATTCTTAACATCATCACATAGATGCATGATCATCATTTCTTAGTACATTTGCATTGGTTTAGAAGAACTAGCAACATAACCGAAAAAGATATAGAATGTTAATATAGAGAAAAAAATAAAAGTAATAATAGTAAAATCAAAACAAAACAACACAAAACAAAACAAAAACCTATAGCTCAGATGCAGCTTCATTCAGTGTTTTAACATGATTACTTTACAATTAGGTATTATTGTGCTGTCCATTTTTGAGTTTTTGTATCTAGTCCTGTTGCACAGTCTGTATCCCTTCAGCTTCAATTACCCATTGTCTTACCCTGTTTCTAACTCCTGCTGAACTCTGTTACCAATGACATATTTCAAGTTTATTCTCGAATGTCCGTTCACATCAGTGGGACCATACAGTATTTGTCCTTTAGTTTTTGGCTGGATTCACTCAGCATAATATTCTCTAGGTCCATCCATGTTATTACATGGTTCATAAGTTTATCTTGTCTTAAATCTGCATAATATTCCATCGTATGTATATACCACAGTTTGTTTAGCCACTCTTCTGTTGATGGAG
This sequence comes from Tamandua tetradactyla, assembly GCF_023851605.1. Taxonomy (NCBI): domain Eukaryota; kingdom Metazoa; phylum Chordata; class Mammalia; order Pilosa; family Myrmecophagidae; genus Tamandua; species Tamandua tetradactyla. Next base: position 24,753,462 of record NC_135353.1, on the reverse strand, counting down.
ATTTTGGCTGTTTCCATCTCTTTGCAATTGTAAATAATGCTGCTATAAACATTGGTGTGCAAATGTCCGTTTGTGTCTTTGCCCTTAAGTCCTTTGAGTAGATACCTAGCAATGGTATTGCTGGGTCGTATGGCAGTTCTATATTCAGCTTTTTGAGGAACCGCCAAACTGCCTTCCACAGTGGTTGCACCCTTTGACATTCCCACCAACAGTGGATAAGTGTGCCTCTTTCTCCGCATCCTCTCCAGCATTTGTCATTTTCTGTTTTGTTGATAATGGCCATTCTGGTGGGTGTGAGATGATATCTCATTGTGGTTTTGATTTGCATTTCTCTAATGGCCAGGGACATTGAGCATCTCTTCATGTGCCTCTTGGCCATCCGTATTTCCTCTTCTGAGAGGTGTCTGTTCAAGTCTTTTTCCCATTTTGTAATTGGGTTGGCTGTCTTTTTGTTGTTGAGATGAACAATCTCTTTATAAATTCTGCATACTAGACCTTTATCTGATATATCATTTCCAAATATTGTCTCCCATTGTGAAGGCTGTCTTTCTACTTTCTTGATGAAGTTCTTTGATGCACAAAAGTGTTTAATTTTGAGGAGTTCCCATTTATTTATTTCCTTCTTCAGTGCTCTTGCTTTAGGTTTAAGGTCCATAAAACCGCCTCCAGTTGTAAGATCCATAAGATATCTCCCAACATTTTCCTCTAACTGTTTTATGGTCTTAGACCTAATGTTTAGATCTTTGATCCATTTTGAGTTAACTTTTGTATAGGGTGTGAGAGATGGGTCTTCTTTCATTCTTTTGCATATGGATATCCAGTTCTCTAGGCACCATTTATTGAAGAGACTGCTCTGTCATGACTGAAGCTTTTCCAACACCAGGAGCATCTATATGGTTTTATTCTTTGGTGTTTCATTAAGTGCTTATTTAGATATAAACTACAACTAAAACCTCTAAAACATTATTGACACTTATGGGGTTTCTCTTCCGTGTGAACTCCCTGGTGCTTAATAATTTCCACCTAACTTCCACCTAACTGTGGAGTCTAAGTACAGCAGAAGTGGGGCTGCCACAGGGCTTCTTCACTTCACTGAGAAGCCGGTCTCCCTCAGAAATCGTCTCCAGGCCCACCTCCAGGCTAGAATAGGCCCAGAACCAGCTCCCACTGTGGATGCGATGGAAAATACCAACTCCAGGGCCTTGGGCTTCTAGCTTAGCCCTTAGGGGCGCAGGGTGTCCTTACTGTATCTGCCCCATAAAAGGCAGCTACCAGAGGTGTGAGGTCCTAGCATCCTCCTGGGGATTGGCCATCCGTGGTTGTTGTGGGGCCCACGAGAATATGCACGTTGGTTGGGACTGCCTCCCCACTGTGCTTGCTGTCTGTGCTCCCTTCCTTCCTGGGGGCCCTCCAAGAGAACTGGCGCTGTCACTCAGGGGCTTATAGGATGCCTCCTCCTGAAGGAAGCCGATTGTTTCCCATCAGTCCCTGGCTAGATCAGAGCCACAACTTCAATTTTTCAAAGCTATTATGCTCTGCAGGAGCTTCACTCACAACTATGTTCCTGTTTGATTCCTCTCAGCTAGGCATGTTTTAATCTTGTGAAGTAGCTAACATCCACAACAATTCCCTTCAGAGAACCCACGAAAATCATGCCTTCCACCAGTGGATATGTCCGTGACTTTCCACAGGGTGTGGAGTTGCCATAAATGTCAGGAAAATGGGGAAAACTTCAGAATTAAATCAATATTATTAAGCACCAGGGAATGAACACTGAGCAGAAACTAGATACATGCCAACTATGTTTTAAGAGGTTTAGTTTATAACTTAATAAGCATCTAATGAGACGCCAAGGAACATAACCCTAGAATTGTTCCTGCTGTGGGAAAAGCTTCAGTCACACCACAAATCTTCATGTATATCAAAAAATTCACATAGGAGAGAAGTCCATCAAATGCCAGGAATGTGGGGAAAGCTTCAGAATTAGGACTGAAATTATTAAGCACCAAGGCGTTTACACGGAAGAGAAGCCCCATATGTGTCAATAATGTTTTAGAGGTGTTAGTTGTCGTTTATATCTTAATAAGCACTTCATGACACACCAAAGAATAAAATCATATAGATGCCCCTGGTGTTGGTAAAGCTTCAGTCATTCCACAAACCTCCATGCACATCAAAGAACTCACGCAGGAAAGATTCCCTTTAAATGCCAGGTATATGGGAAAAGTTTCTGTCAGAATGTGCACCTTGTTAAAGACTGGAGAAGACATTTATTGAGCCACCTTATTTTTGTGACATATGCAGGAGAAAAATTTGCAGGCTTTTGAGCCTTCTGAGACTCCAGAAAGTCCACAGGGAATAGGAAGTTTGCCTAGTGCCTACAGTCTAAAAAAAAGTCACCAAGTGGAGGTTGACCCTAAAGATGATGAAAGAATAAAAAATCATCCAAGCACTTAAACATAAAGATCTGTTATTAACAGAGACCTAGAGAGATGCAAAGGTCATTCTTGAGGAAAAGTAAATAAGTTGCCTGTCTTGTTCAGCCTCGCAACTTCAGCACCTAACACAAACGCGACACATAGTTTGTCCTTTATAAATAAATACGTAAATAAAGACACTATATCTATCAAAGAGCAGAACCTGCTCTGGCCATCTGAAAATTAGCTCTCAGTTTCCTCAAGTTCAGTGATCTTCATTTCCAGGGCGTCAGATAGTCAACACATACACGACACCCATGAGTCCTTGTCTCATTCTCTAGCAAGAGGAATAGAAGAGAAGAGTATTCCGTTCCTTTACAGGGAGCTCAGAGAGAACTAGTAATTGGAGACAGCTGCTCTGGCTGTCATTCTAATTGTACAAACTTCCAAGGCCAGGGCTCTGGGGACTTTACTCTGGTATAGGAAGGGATTCATAAGGTGCTATGGGAGAAGCACCTCCACGCAGCTTGCGTCTCCACCCATCGCACAATACAGCAGTGTCTGCTATTCAGGACTTCCAAGTAGTAGTGGCCTGAATGTTAACAGAGACCACCTGGGGGCCTTGCAAGAATGGGACACTTCCCGTTAATTCTCTCAAAACTGAGATTTTTGACATTATAGAATGTCAAAACCTGCTCTCGAAGGAAGCTAGAAATCTTCCTCACTCAGGGCCCACCACACATACTCAGGCAATGCTGTTTGACAGCTACTAAGATGTGCGTCATGAAAAGAAAATACTCTTCAAGCAAATTAGGAGAATAGAAGTTATGTAACGTTATTGTTCCCGTAATCTTGGACTGATGATAGCATTTGGGTGTAAATGTATACTGAGAATCTAAGGGATTAAGGGAGAGGGATATAAGTATGCGTTTTGCCATGGGTCTTTCTTTTTTTGCGTGTGTATGCTGTATGGCGGGGTCACATTTCATTATTCTTCCATGTGAGTATCCTGTTATTGCAGCACCATTTGTTGAGTTTTGTTTGTTGGTTGGTTTTGTGGGTTTCTTTGTTTTGTTTGTCACTGATGATGTGTTGTTGCCATGGTAATCCTGCTTGTCATGGGATGTACGTGGGCCAGGAATCGAACCCAGGTCTGCCGCATGGCAGGCAAGAATTCTACCACTGAGCTACCTTTGCCCCCCCTTTCCTGTGTTTTTTAAGCACAGAAGAATTTGTGTGTGTGTGTGAGGGGGTTGGTTTGTTCATTCCTAACATCTCTCAGAGCACTGGTATGGGACACCGGCTAGAGGGACATTGATTTAGTTAAGCCTTCAGCATTATAGTTTAATACTCAATGTCTTAATGGTAAATTGAGTTGTTAGGACAAAAACCAGAACCTACGTCACCTGACTCACAATCAAATGTCTTTTCCTCCACACTAAACCAGCCTTGCTGGTAGCAGAGAAACGTAACCATTCCTCAAATTAGGAAGTCGAATCTTAGGATGTTATGCTAAGCATTGGTGTTAGAGCTCAGCCAGAATCTGCGCGTCCACTTCTTAGGAGATGTGGAAAATTCCCTGCACAAGCCCAAGGAGAGGCTTTCACTTCTCCAAGTTCAAATCACCCAGTACTGTTTGGCATCTTCTCTTGTATCCACTAGGGTATCCAAGTGCTTTAGCAATAACAGTCTCTTTAACTTCCAGCAGCTTCCACAAATGGAGAAGGAGCATTCTAATGTATTTGTAAAGTACAATAAAAATAATCATAAGAATGTGAAATAAAAAGTCAGATACATGTAAATCATAAGACTAATTTCTGATATTGTTATTAGATTCAGTAGATTTAAAGGTGCACTTTCAACTTACTCCAAGTTTCCAAATGCTTCAACTCAATGTCTGAATTCACATTTGGGGGGTCCAAAAAGAAGCAATTCCCACACCAACACGTGAGTGTTGAGTCACACTTTGAATAGCACTGCTCAGACTCTGGTGGAGTGATGTGACATAAAAAGGAAAGGGTGTGCAGTTTTAGTGTTGGCAGATTCAATAAATATTTGTCATCAGAATGACATGAAATTCTTCTATGACAGCATTCCGAATTGCTTTATAGAAACTGTAGCATGCATTCATGGGGAATCAAGAGATTTGCACTGTAGTTGATTCACGCCCTTGGCCTTCATTCAGTTGTCACTGTTGGGAGTGAGTGGGGGGCAGTCCGAGTAAATACTCACAGCGTAGACCCAGCTCTGACTGATAGAGGTGGTATTGGGGGAACTGATGGTCAAAAATGTGAGCCACTTGATGACCCGTGTCCCTGGGATACATTTATTGTGACTGGAAAATTTCTAACTGGGTAAATGTGTGAGAACAGTATCAGAATGTACAGCTTGTGGAATCATTCCATAAGCACCCTTATCAAAACCCAGTCTTAGTTGGAGTCCCATCCTCTGCATCCCTATTCTTTGTTTTCTGCATTGCAGCCTCATCCCCATGTTAAAAAGAAGAGGGAGGTGGGAGGGAGTTTGGGCCCTCTTCCAGGTATGCATTTCACTCCGCTATAAGCCAGTGAGTTGCCTTTTGGGGGGGTTCATGGATTTCTTGAAGTCCATCTGGGTGAAACTAATGGGATTGGCTCTAGGCCTAGACCTGTCCTTCAACCAGACAAGCACCACTTTTAAACCTTTTCTAATATTGAAACCGAAAGAAAGATGTTCTTAGATCCAAGTGTATTGTAATCCCTCCTCCTCATCCAAAACAAATTTGAAAATACCCAGTTAAGTGATCTACCTGTAGTTCCAGTTCCAGCATTCCATCTGTAAAGATCTTGCACATGAAGATGCTTTCCCTGCTTATAATTCAGATAAACATGACCAAACTGTGTCCACCTTCTCTTTTATCCAATAGCTTTTATGTCAGTCTGAGGTGGACATTACCCTCCTCAAACATTCACCTGCCTTCTTCATTTGAAAACGGGTTACCCATTGGGAACCAACTTAAATGTATATCAATAGGGACTGGTTGAATAAATTGAGAATCCATTCCATGGACTATGCGGCAGCCACTGAAAACAACTTGGTGAATTTCTGCGGGCTAGTGTGCAAAGATGGCCAATATAGATAAAATGAAGAAAACCAGCCTGTAGTACAATGTATGTAATATGGTCTTACTTTTGAAAAAAACTGGAAAATATCTTTTTATGCTTAACTATCTGGATGGATAAAAAGGAAACAAGAGGGCTGTCTCTAGAGAGTAGAACCGGAGAAGGGGGCCTCTTGGGCTTTTCTCTCTATGTCCTCTATACATTTTTATTTTTCCCAATGACCGTTTACACATTTTCTATGTGTAAAATAGAATAACATATTCTATGCCACAACAACACATTCTATGAATGTATTTTCAGTATTAAATAGTAAAGTAAAACAGAAAATTTAGCAAGCCAAATGCTAGAGGGTGGCTTTCGTGTTTTTGCTCCATAATTTTGAAAGCCCAAAATTGTGAAAATCTTACTAACTTAGAAATTGTTTCACTAGATTACAGAGGGTTAGCAAAGTGACTTTTAAGAGCAGACTGTATCCAGAGAGAAACAATTATGTGAGGTTTCCAAACTAAGATGAGTACAAGTTCATAAGTCAAATAAGGAACCCTGAGACAATATTGAAGCAAACACAGCGCAGATCGACCTCCAAAATAATCACACACACGTACAGAGATGAAATCAAATTAAAGCAGACATAGATTATTTAATTGGGGCACAAATTGTTTCCTTTGACTCATCGTGGAAAAGATGGATACTGCACGTCTTTTAAGACCTAGCAGAATTTGCACCGCATCTCTCCTGCTGTACTCAAGTGCTACCAATTCAGCCTGCTACAATTAGTAGCAGCCTGAAACCTGCCCAGATCTAAGGGTAGGGAACACAGATCACACCTCTTGATGGGAAGCGTATTCGATCCAGTTGCTGCTGTAACAGATATCACAAACTCAGTTGTTCAAAACAACAAATTTATTTATAATCTTAAAGTTCTGAAAGTCGGAAGTCCCATAAAGTTCTGCAAGTCGGAAGTCCAAACTGGGTCTCGCTGGGCTAAAATCAAGATGCCAACAGAGCTGCATTCCTTCTGGAGGCTCTAGAGGAGAACCTGTTCTTTGAGTTTACAAAAGTTTTAGAGGCTTCGTGCAATTCATGTCTCCTGGCCTTTTCCAGCAATGGCAGAATTCCAAACTTTGTTCCTGTCACCACCTCTCCTTCCCTGACTCTCCTGCTTCCGTCTTTCTCTGATAAGAAAACTTGGGATAGTAAAGTTGAACAGTGGGCATAATCTGATTTCAAGATCCTGAACTTAATCACATTTGCATAACCCCTATTGTTTCGAACGGAAACACATTCATGGTTCCAGGTTTTAGGACACGGAAATCCTTAGGGGGCACCATTCTGCCAACCACAGGGAGATGAGCAAAAGATCTGAGGCCATGTTTTAAAATTGCTATAAATGACAAAGAAACCATGATTTGCATATTCGTCAAGGACATTTTTCTAACAAACATTTGGAAGAGATTTCCAGTGCAAATTATACTTTCTTGCAGCTTAAAACTGGAAGAATTGGGATAAGAATAATGAATTTCCTTATTTCATTCTTGTTCCCTTGGGGTATGTAGGGGATACCTTACCATTAGGGGGAACACCTTGAGAGAAATATCTTAGGAGTAGGGACTCCTCCCTGCCCAAGGACAACTCTACTATCTCAGGAGATAAGACAGAGAATGTGTTTTCCCCCCAACCCAGACCAAGATGAGAGGGCTTTAACTCTTTCTTGCTCACTCTCTAATTTCTCTCATTCTTAAGAAAGGGACCTAGTTGGTAAGACATGGCTAGAGAATTACTACAGAATGAACTTCAAAGTAGGGTTAAACTGGCCTCTATCAGGGCCAACAGTTAATAGCATGACTTTCATAAAAGGACTCAAATTTTAGATTTTTGAAATAAACTACAGTAATTCGTACATTCCTGTGTTGGGTCTTAAACATGTTAGTTAAATGTAAATATTTAAAATATATCAATATTTGTCTAATATTTTAATATACCGTGCCCTTAAAAGTATGGGTCCAGGCTTTGCTAACCTCTGAGAAGTCGTTATTGGACAATGAAAACTGAAGGAGGTCCAAAACTATATTCTAGATATGTGCCCTATAAATAAAACACTTATTTTCTATGTTCTTCAGGATACTTATTAACTTTTACCAGATATAGGTGGTCAAGAAAACTTAAATGAACTATAAATATAAGGAACTTCGTTTCTTAATCAACATGCAGTACAAACCAAAAATTAGGAGGACAAGGTCAGCACTGTCCAACTCTTGGGTCAAAGAATAACATGAAAACTGCAAAAGGACAAAACTTAAAAATCATCATTAAGAACATTTTATATACATATATATATATATATATACACACATATATATATACTTCTAGATTACAACAATTAGACTCTGAGAAAAATTGATAGTCTTGAAGGCATAGCTTTAAAATTCAACGAAAAATCAAAAGGCAATATGCTTATATTTACTGAAAGCTTATCGTGGGTAGTACTTGCATCTAAGTATACTTCATTTAATCTTTTATTTTCTTTCTTTCTTTTTTTTTTTTTGTATGGGCAGGCAAACTAGGAATCAAACCGGGGTCTCCGGCATGGCAAGCTAGAACTCTGCCTGCTGTTCATTGCATCTTTCTTGTACTTATCAGGAACGTACTCTTATTTTCCCTTAATAGTACTTATGAGGTTGGTACCTTGTTTGCCCTGATCTTTTTGAAATGTTCAGCAGCATAACCATCCATTAAATGTTCTAAGTATGCATGTTTCCAAGAACTATTTGGCACTTTTAAACTAAATACCGACAATACATGCTAAAGTTTACCATATGGAAGCATTTTAATAAAGAGATGAATAATTGATGTTCTCTAGCCTGTAAAATTTCAGACGTGATTATGATACAGATGGTGGGTGCATCTCCTATTTTGATGGTAACTAATAAAACCAGTTAAAATGGATTGCATTAAATACCAAACATGACACATAAACAGAGCACGATACTTATACAGAGTCGAGCGCCTCAGTTTTAGATTGGAGGTGGGAGTCAACTGCAGTGTGTGTTGCCACAGTTCACGAAGCAGCGCCAAGTTGTTCCAACAACTGGTAAGTGGGATTGAACAAGTAAGGGCATTTATATTTCAACATTACTAAAACATAGCACCAATAAAGATCAGTTGGGCACATCGATGGTTGACAGGAAAATCCATCATTAATCATTTGTATGCTGTGGGCTTACAAGTATAATATGGTTGGATTGAGAGGCAAATATTTTAATGTAATGAAGAAACGACTTGCTGAGACAGGATAAGTGAAACCTATGACAGTTGCAAGAGTAGATACATACTCTAGAACTCCAATGATTTGGAAGATGATTTCTAAAATTAGTAAAAAAAAAAAAAAAGAGGTTGTTCTTATGAGCTCAAACAAAATTTCTTTAAAGACAAAAAGGTGGCTGCAGTTAAGTGCTAGGTGAAGACTTTCATGAGTTAGTGTCAGTTTCAATAGGACATATTACCCTCAACAACTCTTAAAGATATCTTTTTTAAAGTGACTGACTAGGTGTAAAATCAAGCCTGTAATCTGTCTGAAACACTTAGAACAATGATTACACTTGTATGGCTTCTCCCCTGTATGAATTCTTAAATGAGTCACAAGGGTTGGTTTCTGTGTAAAGGTTTTCCCACATTAACCGCATTTAAAAGGCTTCTCTTTAGTGTGAGTTCTCTGGTGCAAAGTAAGAGCTGTCAGTTGAAAAAAACTTTTCCCACAACTCTCACATCTATGAGGTTTTTCACCTGTATGAGTTGTCACATTTTTTTTAAGACTGCATCTAAGACGAAAATTCTTGCCACACTCTGGGCTTTTATAAGTTTCAACTTCAGAATGCCTTTTTTGATGCGCTCTAAGCGATGCCTGTCGAATGAATTGCATTTTACATACAGTGCACTGATAGGGTCTCTCCCCTGTGTGAAGTCGTTGGTGTCTAGAAAGATCTGAAATACGAAGGGAACTATACCCACATTCAGGGCACTTATGAAGTACTTTGCCTGAATGGGATTTCTGGTTCCCCAAAACGTGTGAATTCTGAGCAAAACAGTCTACACTCTGAGAATTAAGGGGTTTCCGACGTGGATACTTTTTTACTCGGGGACTAGGACTGAGAGCTTCTTCCAGGTTAGAGACCTCAGGTTTTTCTCCTAGAAAGTAGCTCTGATCATCTACAAGCTTTGTGAAATCTGAGTGTAGATCGTCTGAGTGGATTTCATGTTGATATTTGAAGTGTTTGTAACATTTTTGTGAAATGGGGTCATGGATAGGGGTATTCTCTAAGGTAAAAATAAATGAATATGTATCCTCTAGCTCTATCTGTTTTGAAGTATTTTCTTCATTTTCTCTCTCGTGATGAAAGCCTAAAAGAAAAACAGAAATTGCAGATGCCATCAGGTAGAAAGTGACGGAGTAACATGTATTGGGTTAACCTCTAGTGGAAAGATAGGAACTCCTAGAGAGTATCTCAAAGTTCTTGACCCTGAATAAGGCTGAACTTTTCTTTGCTTCTTTCTCTGGTGTTTAATGGACAATTTCTTACCTGTCTGAGAGTCAAGAAAGTGTGTCACTTCTCTGGAATTCTGTAAATCCTTCTCCAATGAGTATTCACCGTTGTCCAATGGGAAGCTCATGTTAGGATTTTGAATTGGATAGCCTGGTGAAAATAAAAATGGATAGTCTTGAATGCATAGCTTTAAAATTGAACGAAAAATCAGAAGGCAATATGCTTATATTTATTGAAAGCTTATCGTGGGTAGTACTTGCATCTAACTATACTTCATTTAATCTTTTCTTTTTTTACTTCCTTTTTTTTTCTTTTTTATGGGCAGGCAAACTAGGAATCAAACCGGGGTCTCTGGCATGGCAAGCGAGAACTGTGCCTACTGTTCATTGCATCTTTCTTGTACTTATTAGGAAAATTCTCTTATTTTCCCTTAATAGTACTTATGGGGTTGGTACCTTGATTGCCCTTATCTTTTTGAAATGTTCAGAAGCATATCCATCCATTAAATACTCTAACTATGTTCATGTTTCCAAGATCAATTTGGCACTTTTAAACTAAATACCGACAATATATGTTAAAGTTTACCATATGCAAGCATTTTAAAAAAGAGATGAATAATTGATGTTCTCTAGCCTGTAAAATTTCAGACATGTGATTATGATACAGATGGTGGGTGCATCTCCCATTTTGATGGTAACTAATACAACCAGTTAAATGGATTGTGTTAAATACCAAAAATGACACATAAACAGAGCACGATGCTTGTACAGAGTCGAGTGCCTCAGTTTCAGGTTGGAGGTGGGAGTCAATTGCAGTGTGTGTTGCCACAGTTCGTGAAGCAGCGCCAAGTTGTTCCAACAACTGGTAAGTGGGATTGAACAAGTAAGGTCATTTATATTTCAACATTACTAAAACATAGCACCAATAAAGATCAGTTGGGTACATCCATGGTTACAGGATAATCCATCATTACTCATTTATATGCTGTGGGCTTACAACTATAATATGGTTGGCTTGAGAGGCAAACATTATAATGTAATGAAGAAACGACTTGCTGAGACAGGATAAGTCAAACCTATGACAGTTGCAAGAGTAGATAAATACTCTGGCACTCATATGATTTGGAAACCGATTTCTAAAATTAGTAAAAAAAAAAAAAAAGAGGTTGTTCTTATAAGCTCAAACAAAACTTCTTTTAAGGGAAAAAATTTGCTGCTGTTAAGTGGTAGGTGAAGACTTTCATGAGTTAGTGTCAGTTTCAATAGGACATATTACCCTCAACAACTCTTAAAGATATCTTTTTTAAAGTGAATGACTTGGTGTACAATCACGCCTGTCCTCTGTCTGAAACATTTAGAACAATGATTACACTTGTATGGCTTCTCCCCTGCATGAATTCTTAAAAGAGTCACAAGGCTTGGCTTCTGTGTAAAGGTTTTCCCACAGTAACTGCATTTAAAAGGCTTCTCTTTAGTGTGAGTTCTCTGGTGCATAGTAAGAGCTGTCAGTTGAACAAAACTTTTCCCACAACTCTCACATCTATGAGATTTTTCACCTGTATGAGTTGTCACATTTTTTTTAAGACTGCATCTATGACGAAAATTCTTGCCACACTCTAGGCATTTATAAGTTTCAACTTCAGAATGTCTTTTTTGATGCGCTCTAAGGTATGCCTTTCGAGCGAATTGCTTTTTACATACTGTGCACTCATAGGGTCTCTCCCCTGTGTGAAGTCCTTGGGTCTAGAAAGGTCTGAAATACGAAGGAAACTTCCCCACATTCAGGGCACTTGTGAAGTTCTTTGCCTGAATGGGATTTCTGGTTCCCCAAAACTTGTGAATTCTGAGCAAAACAGTCTACACTCTGAGAATTAAGGGGTTTCACACCTCGACACTTTTGTACACGGAGACTAGATTTGAGAGCTTCTTCCAGATTAGAGACCTCAGGTTTTTCTCCTAGAAAGTAGCTCTGATCATCTACAAGCTTTGTGAAATCTGAGTGTAGATCGTCTGGGTGGATTTCATGTTGATATTTCAAGTGTTTGTAATATTTTTCTGAAATGGGGTCATGGATAGGGGTACCCTCTAAGGTAAAAATAAATGAATATTTATCCTCGAGCTTTATCTGTTTTGAAGTATTTTCTTCATTTTCTCACTCGAGATGAAAGCCTGAAAAGAAAAACAGAAATTGCAGGTGCCATCAGGTAGAAAGTGAGCGAGTTACATGTATTGGGTTAACCTCTAGTGGAAAGATAGGAACTCCTAGAGAGTATCTCAAAGAGCTTGACCCTGAATAAGGCTGAACTTTTCTTTGCTTCTTTCTCTGGTGTTTAATGGACAATTTCTTACCTGTCTGAGAGTCAAGAAAGTGTGTCACTTCTCTGGAATTCTGTAAATCCTTCTCCAATGAGTATTCAACGTTGTACAATGGGAAGCTCAGGTTAGGATTTTGAATTGGATAGCCTGGTGAAAAGAAAAATGGATAGTCTTGAATGCATAGCTTTAAAATTGAACGAAAAATCAGAAGGCAATATGCTTATATTTACTGAAAGCTTATCGTGGGTAGTACTTGCATCTAAGTATACTTCATTTAAACTTTGCTTTCCTTTCCTTCTTTTTTTTTTTTTTTTTTTTTTTATGGGCAGGCAAACTAGGAATCAAACCGGGGTCTCTGGCATGGCAAGCGAGAACTGTGCCTGCTGTTCATTGCATCTTTCTTGTACTTATTAGGAAAGTACTCTTATTTTCCCTTAATTGTACTTATGGGGTTGGTACCTTGTTTGCCCTTATCTTTTTGAAATGTTCAGAAGCATATCCATCCATTAAATACTCTAACTATGTTCATGTTTCCAAGAACTATTTGGCACTTTTAAACTCAATACCGACAATATATGTTAAAGTTTACCATATGCAAGCATTTTAATAAAGAGATGAATAATTGATGTTCTCTAGCCTGTAAAATTTCAGACATGTGATTATGATACAGATGGTGGGTGCATCTCCCATTTTGATGGTAACTAATACAACCAGTTAAAATGGATTGTGTTAAATACTGAAAATGACACATAAACAGAGCACGATGCTTGTACAGAGTCGAGTGCCTCAGTTTCAGGTTGGGGCTGGGCGTCAATTGCAGTGTGTGTTGCCACAGTTCATGAAGCAGCGCCAAGTTGTTCCAACAACTGGTAAGTGGGATTGAACAAGTAAGGTCATTTATATTTCAACATTACTAAAACATAGCACCAATAAAGATCAGTTGGGCACATCCATGGTTACAGGATAATCCATCATTACTCATTTATATGCTGTGGGCTTACAACTATAATATGGTTGGCTTGAGAGGCAAACATTATAATGTAATGAAGAAACGACTTGCTGAGACAGGATAAGTCAAACCTATGACAGTTGCAAGAGTAGATAAAACACTAGCAGTCATATGATTTGGAAGATGATTTCTAAAATTAGTAAAAAAAAGAGGTTGTTCTTATAAGCTCAAACAAAACTTCTTTTAAGAGAAAAAGTTGCTGTGGTTAAGTTCTAGGTGAAGACTTTCATGAGTTAGTGTCAGTTTCAATAGGACATATTACCCTCAACAACTCTTAAAGATATCTTTTTTAAAGTGACTGACTTGGGGACTTCCTGGAAGATGGCGGCTTAGTAAGACGCGCGGATCTTAGTTTCTTCTCCAGGACACCTACTAGGGGAGTAGAAACGATACAGAAAGCGCCCAAAGCCACAACAGAGATAAAAAAGACAGCGTACCCCATCCTGGAACGGCTGGCTGCTGAGAGAAGCAGCTCGGGTGAGATCGCCGAGGCGCGGGCCTTACCGGGCGGGGTGGCAAGCGGCCGGAGTTACTCCCTTCCCCCTTTCCGGGCCGGCTGGGAGAATTGGAGAGGTGGTCCCCTGAAACCAAGGCGACTGGCGCCCACACCACGCGCAGCCCCCGGACCAACTGAGAGAATTGGATCGGAAACCCCCAGGCCTCGGAGAACGGTGACCCCGTGACTCCCGGGGAACGTGCACTCTCTCGGGCGGGCCGCTGCCGCTGGCACCCTCCCGCCACGCTTGTTGCCCAGGGCTGACTAGGAAATTCGGACGGGCTCTTTCCCTGGCTGCGGCGACCAGCAACCCTCCCTGCGTTCGGACACCCTCCCTGCATTCGGACCCCGGGCCGGCTCAAGCCGCTTCGGCTAGCGAACCCCCAGGACGGCGAGAGTTTTCCAAAGTTTAAGGTCCCACAGCACCTTTTACTGGTGGGACCCGCAGACAAACGTGTGCCACGAGCGCCACCTACTGGGCAGGATAAGAAAAACAGAACCCAGAGATTTCACAGAAAAATATTACAACCTTGCTGGGTCCAACACCAAGAGAAATCTGAATAAATGCCCAGACACCAGCAGCAGAAGATAACTGTCCACGCTCAAAAGATTGAGAATATGGCTCAGTCAAAGGAACAAACCAATAGCTCAAATGAGACACAAGAGCTGAGACAACTAATGCTGAATATACGAACAGAAATGGAAAACTTCTTCAAAAATGAAATCGATAAATTGAGGGAGGACATGAAGAGGACATGGGCTGAACATAAAGAAGAAATAGAAAAACTGAAAAAACAAATCACAGAACTTATGGAAGTGAAGGATAAAGTAGCAAACATAGAAAAAATAATGGATAGCTACAATGATAGATTTAAAGAGACAGAAGATAGAATTAGTGATTTGGAGGATGGAACATCTGAATTCCAAAAAGAAACAGAAACTATAGGGAAATGAATGGAAAAATTTGAACAGGGTATCAGGGAACTCAAGGACAATATGAACCGCACAAATATACGTGTTGTGGGTGTCCCAGAAGGAGAAGAGAAGGGAAAAGGAGGAGAAAAACTAATGGAAGAAATTATCACTGAAAATTTCCCAACTCTTATGAAAGACCTAAAATTACAGATCCAAGAAGTGCAGCACACCCCAAAGAGATTAGACCCAAATAGGCGTTCTCCAAGACACTTACTAGTTAGAATGTCAGAGGTCAAAGAGAAAGAGAAGATCTTGAAAGCAGCAAGAGAAAAACAATCCATTACATACAAGGGAAACCCAATAAGACTTTGTGTAGATTTCTCAGCAGAAACCATGGAAGCTAGAAGACAGTGGGATGATATATTTAAAATACTAAAAGAGAAAAACTGCCAACCAAGACTCCTATATCCAGCAAAATTATCCTTCAAAAATGAGGAGAAATTAAAACATTCTCAGACAAAAAGTCACTGAAAGAATTTGTGACCAAGAGACCAGCTCTGCAAGAAATACTAAAGGGAACACTAGAGTCAGATACAAAAAGACAGAAGAGAGAGATATGGAAAAGAGTGTAGAAAGAAGGAAAATCAGATATGATATATATAATACAAAAGGCAAAATGTTAGAGGAAAATATTATCCAAACAGTAATAACACTAAATGTCAATGGACTGAATTCCCCAATCAAAAGACATAGATTGGCAGAATGGATTAAAAAACAGGATCCTTCGATATGCTGTCTACAGGAAACACATCTTAGACCCAAAGATAAACATAGGTTGAAAGTGAAAGGTTGGGAAAAGATATTTCATGCAAATAACAACCAGAAAAGAGTAGGAGTGGCTATACTAATATCCAACAAATTAGACTTCAAATGTAAAACAGTTAAAAGAGACAAAGAAGGACACTATATACTAATAAAAGGAACAATTAAACAAGAAGACATAACAATCATAAATATTTACGCACTGAATCAGAATAACCCAAAATACGTGAGGAATATACTGCAAACACTGAAAAGGGAAATAGACTCATATACCATAATAGTTGGAGACTTCAACTCACCACTCTCATCAAGGGACAGAACATCTAGACAGAGGATCAACAAAGAAATAGAGAATCTGAATATTACTATAAATGAACTAGACTTAATAGACATTTATAGGACATTACATCCCACAACAGCAGGATACACCTTTTTCTCAAGTGCTCATGGATCATTCTCAAAGATAGACCATATGCTGGGTCACAAAGCAAGTCTCAACAAATTTAAAAAGATTGAAATCTTACACAACACTTTCTCGGACCATAAAGGAATGATGTTGGAAATCAATAATAGGCAGAGTGCCAGAAAATTCACAAATACGTGGAGGCTCAACAACACACTCCTAAACAACGACTGGGTCAAAGAAGAAATTGCAAGAGAAATTAGCAAATACCTCGAGGCGAATGAAAATGAAAACACAACATATCAAAATTTATGGGACGCAGCAAAGGCAGTGCTAAGAGGGAAATTTATTGCTCTAAATGCCTATATCAGAAAAGAAGAAAAGGCAAAAATTCAGGAATTAACTATCCATTTGGAAGAACTGGAGAAAGAACAGCAAGCTAACCCCAAAGCAAGCAAAAGGAAAGAAATAACAAAGATTAGAGCACAAATAAATGAAATTGAAAACATGAAAACAATAGAGAAAATCAATAAGGCCAGAAGTTGGTTCTATGAGAAAATCAATAAGATTGATGGGCCCTTAGCAAGATTGACAAAAAGAAGAAGAGAGAGGATGCAAATAAATAAGATCAGAAATGGAAGAGGAGACATAACTACTGACCTCACAGAAATAAAGGAGGTAATAACAGGATACTATGAACAACTTTACGCTAATAAATACAACAATTTAGAGGAAATGGACGGGTTCCTGGAAAGACATGAACAACCAACTTTGACTCAAGAAGACATAGATGACCTCAACAAACCAATCACAAGTAAAGAAATTGAATTAGTCATTCAAAAGCTTCCTAAAAAGAAAAGTCCAGGACCAGATGGCTTCACATGTGAATTCTACCAAACGTTCCAGAAAGAATTAGTACCAATTCTCTTCAAACTCTTCAAAAAAATCGAAGTGGAGGGAAAACTACCTAATTCATTCTATGAAGCCAACATCACCCTCATACCAAAACCAGGCAAAGATATTACAAAAAAAGAAAACTAAAGACCAATCTCTCTAATGAATACAGATGCAAAAATCCTCAATAAAATTCTAGCAAATCGTATCCAACAACAACAACACATTAAAAGAATTATACATCATGACCAAGTAGGATTCATCCCAGGTATGCAAGGATGGTTCAACATAAGAAAATCAATTAATGTAATACACCATATCAACAAATCAAAGCAGAAAAATCACATGATCATCTCAATTGATGCAGAGAAGGCATTCGACAAGATTCAACATCCTTTCCTGTTGAAAACACTTCAAAAGATAGGAATACAAGGGAACTTCCTTAAAATGATAGAGGGAATATATGAAAAACCCACAGCTAATATCATCCTCAATGGGGAAAAATTGAAAACTTTCCCCCTAAGATCAGGAACAAGACAAGGATGTCCACTATCACCACTATTATTCAACATTGTGTTGGAGGTTCTAGCCAGAGCAATTAGACAAGAAAAAGAAATACAAGGCATCAAAATTGGAAAGGAAGAAGTAAAACTATCACTGTTTGCAGACGATATGATACTATACGTCGAAAACCCGGAAAAATCCACAACAAAACTACTAGAGCTAATAAATGAGTACAGCAAAGTAGCAGGTTACAAGATCAACATTCAAAAATCTGTAGCATTTCTATACACTAGCAATGAACAAGCGGAGGGGGAAATCAAGAAACGAATCCCATTTACAATTGCAACTAAAGAATAAAATACCTAGGAATAAATTTAACTAAAGAGACAAAAAACCTATATAAAGAAAACTACAAAAAACTGCTAAAAGAAATCACAGAAGACCTAAATAGATGGAAGGGCATACCGTGTTCATGGATTGGAAGACTAAATATAGTTAAGATGTCAATCCTACCTAAATTGATTTACAGATTCAATGCAATACCAATCAAAATCCCAACAACTTATTTTTCAGAAATAGAAAAACCAATAAGCAAATTTATCTGGAAGGGCAGGGTGCCCCGAATTGCTAAAAACATCTTGAGGAAAAAAAACGAAGCTGGAGGTCTCGCGCTGCCTGACTTTAAGGCATATTATGAAGCCACAGTGGTCAAAACAGCATGGTATTGGCATAAAGATAGATATATCGACCAATGGAATCGAATAGAGTGCTCAGATATAGACCCTCTCATCTATGGACATTTGATCTTTGATAAGGCAGTCAAGTCAACTCACCTGGGACAGAGCAGTCTCTTCAATAAATGGTGCCTAGAGAACTGGATATCCATATGCAAAAGAATGAAAGAAGACCCATCTCTCACACCCTATACAAAAGTTAACTCAAAATGGATCAAAGATCTAAACATTAGGTCTAAGACCATAAAACAGTTAGAGGAAAATGTTGGGAGATATCTTATGGATCTTACAACTGGAGGCGGTTTTATGGACCTTAAACCTAAAGCAAGAGCACTGAAGAAGGAAATAAATAAATGGGAACTCCTCAAAATTAAACACTTTTGTGCATCAAAGAACTTCATCAAGAAAGTAGAAAGACAGCCTACACAATGGGAGACAATATTTGGAAATGATATATCAGATAAAGGTCTAGTATCCAGAATTTATAAAGAGATTGTTCATCTCAACAACAAAAAGACAGCCAACCCAATTACAAAATGGGAAAAAGACTTGAACAGACACCTCTCAGAAGAGGAAATACGGATGGCCAAGAGGCACATGAAGAGATGCTCAATGTCCCTGGCCATTAGAGAAATGCAAATCAAAACCACAATGAAATATTCACACCCCACCAGAATGGCCATTTCAACAAACAGAAAATGACAAGTGCTGGAGAGGATGCGGAGAAAGAGGCACACTTATCCACTGTTGGTGGGAATGTCAAAGGGTGCAACCACTGTGGAAGGCAGTTTGGCGGTTCTCAAAAAGCTGAATATAGAATTGCCATACGACCCAGCCATACCATTGCTAGGTATCTACTCAAAGGACTTAAGGGCAAAGACACAAACGGACATTTGCACACCAATGTTTATAGCAGCATTATTTACAATTGCAAAGAGATGGAAACAGCCAAAATGTCCATCAACAGAAGAGTGGCTAAACAAACTGTGGTATATACATACGATGGAATATTATGCAGCTTTAAGACAAGATAAACTTATGAACCATGTAATAACATGGATGGACCTAGAGAATATTATGCTGAGTGAATCCAGCCAAAACTAAAGGACAAATACTGTATGGTCCCACTGATGTGAACGGACATTCGAGAATAAACTTGAAATATGTCATTGGTAACAGAGTTCAGCAGGAGTTAGAAACAGGGTAAGACAATGGGTAATTGAAGCTGAAGGGATACAGACTGTGCAACAGGACTAGATACAAAAACTCAAAAATGGACAGCACAATAATACCTAATTGTAAAGTAATCATGTTAAAACACTGAATGAAGCTGCATCTGAGCTATAGGTTTTTGTTTTGTTTTGTTTTGTTTTGTTTTGATTTTACTATTATTACTTTTATTTTTTCTCTATATTAACATTCTATATCTTTTTCGGTTATGTTGCTAGTTCTTCTAAACCAATGCAAATGTAAAGAAATGATGATCATGCATCTATGTGATGATGTTAAGAATTAATGATTGCATGTGTAGAATGGTATGATCTCTAAATGTTGGGTTAATTTCTTTTTTTCCGTTAATTAAAAAAAAAAAAGAGAAGGGATAATTGGAGATGAAGGGATACGACTGTACAACGGGACTGGATATAAAAACTCAGAAATGGACAGCACAATACTACCCAATTGTAATGCCATTATGTTAAACACTGAATGAAGCTGCATGTGAGGTATAGGTTTTTTGTTTTTGTTTTTTGTTTTTTTTTCTTTCTATTATTGTTTTAGTTCTTATTCTGTTGTCTTTTTATTTCTTTTTCTAAATTGATGCAAATGTACTAAGAAATGATGAATATGCAACTATGTGATGTTATTAAGAATTACTGATTGTACATGTAGATTGGAATGATTTCTAATTGTTTTGTTAATTCTTTTTTTAATTAATAAAAAAAAAAAGTGACTGACTTGGTGTACAATCAAGCCTGTCCTCTGTCTGAAACATTTAGAACAATAATTACACTTGTATGGCTTCTCCCCTCTATGAATTCTTAAAAGAGTCACAAGGTTTGGCTTCTGTGTAAGGTTTTCCCACAGTAACTGCATTTAAAAGGCTTCTCTTTAGTGTGAGTTCTCTGGTGCAAAGTAAGAGCTGTCAGTTGAACAAAACTTTTCCCACAACTCTCACATCTATGAGGTTTTTCACCTGTATGAGTTGTCACATGTCTTTTAAGACTGGATCTATGACGAAAATTCTTGCCACACTCTAGGCATTTATAAGTTTCAACTTCAGAATGTCTTTTGATGCATTCTAAGGTATGCCTGTCGAGCGAATTGCTTTTTACATACAGTGCACTCATAGGGTCTCTCCCCTGTGTGAAGTCGTTGGTGTCTAGAAAGATCTGAAATACGAAGGGAACTATACACATTCAGGGCACTTATGAAGTACTTTGCCTGAATGGGATTTCGGGTTCCCCAAAACGTGTGACTTCTGAGCAAACAGTCTACACTCTGAGAATTAAGGGGTTTCACACCTCGACACTTTTGTACACGGAGGCTAGATTTGAGAGCTTCTTCCAGGTTAGAGACCTCAGGTTTTTCTCCTACAAAGTAGCTCTGATCATCTACAAGCTTTGTGAAATCTGAGTGTAGATCGTCTGGGTGGATTTCATGTTGATATTTCAAGTGTTTGTAATATTTTTGTGAAATGGGGTCATGGATAGGGGTACCCTCTAAGGTAAAAATAAATGAATATTTATCCTCGAGCTTTATCTGTTTTGAAGTATTTTCTTCATTTTCTCACTCGAGAAGAAAGCCTGAAAGAAAAACAGAAATTGCAGGTGCCATCAGGTAGAAAGTGAGCGAGTTACATGTATTGGGTTAACCTCTAGTGGAAAGATAGGAACTCCTAGAGAGTATCTCAAAGAGCTTGACCCTGAATAAGCTGAACTTTTCTTTGCTTCTTTCTCTGGTGTTTAATGGACAATTTCTTACCTGTCTGAGAGTCAAGAAAGTGTGTCACTTCTCTGGAATTGTGTAAATCATTCTCCAATGAGTATTCAACGTTGTACAATGGGAAGCTCATGTTAGGATTTGAATTGGATAGCCTGGTGAAAATAAAAATGGATAGTCTTGAATGCTAGCTTTAAAATTGAACGAAAAATCAGAAGGCAATATGCTTATATTTACTGAAAGCTTATCGTGGGTAGTACTTGCATTGAACTATACTTCATTTAATCTTTTCTTTTCTTTCTTCTTTTTTTTTTTTTTTTTTTTTTATGGGCAGGCAAACTAGGAATCAAACCGGGGTCTCTGGCATGGCAAGCGATAACTGTGCTGCTGTTCACTGCATCTTTCTTCTACTTATTAGGAAAATACTCTTATTTTCCCTTAATAGTATGGGGTTGGTACCTTGTTTGCCTTATCTTTTTGAAATGTTCTGAAGCATATCCATCCATTAAATATTCTAACTATGTTCATGTTTCCAAGAACTATTTGGCACTTTTAAACTAAATACCGACAATATATGTTAAAGTTTACCATATGCAAGCATTTTAATAAAGAGATATAATTGATGTTCTTTAATTGTAAAATTTCAGACATGTGATTATGATACAGATGGTGGGTGCATCTCCCATTTTGATGGTAACTAATACAACCAGTTAAATGGATTGTGTTAAATACTAAAAATGACACATAAACAGAGCACAATGCTTGTACAGAGTCGAGTGCCTCAGTTTTAGGTTGGGGGTGGGAGTCAATTGCTGTGTATATTGCACAGTTCATGAAGCAGCGCCAAGTTGTTCCAACAACTGGTAAGTGGGATTGAACAAGTAAGGTCATTTATATTTCAACATTACTAAAACATAGCAGCAATAAAGATCAGTTGGGCACATCCATGGTTACAGGATATCCATCATTAATCATTTATATGCTGTGGGCTTACAACTATAATATGGTTGGCTTGAGAGGCAAACATAATGTAATGAAGAAACGACTTGCTGAGACAGGATAAGTCAAACCTATGACAGTTGCAAGAGTAGATAAATACTCTAGCACTCATATGATTTGGAAGATGATTTCTAAATTTAGTAAAAAAAAAAGAGGTTGTTCTTATAAGCTCAAACAAAACTTCTTTAAGGGAAAAAATTTGCTGCTGTTAAGTGCTAGGTGAAGACTTTCATGAGTTAGTGTCAGTTTCAATAGGACATATTACCCTCAACAACTCTTAAAGATATCTTTTTTAAAGTGAATGACTTGGTGTACAATCACGCCTGTCCTCTGTCTGAAACATTTAGAACAATGATTACACTTGTATGGCTTCTCCCCTGTATGAATTCTTAAAAGAGTCACAAGGCTTGGCTTCTGGTAAAGGTTTTCCCACAGTAACTGCATTTAAAAGGCTTCTCTTTAGTGTGAGTTCTCTGGTCAAAGTAAGAGCTGTCAGTTGAACAAACTTTTCCCACAAGTCTCACTCTATGAGGTTTTTCACCTGTATGAGTTGTCACATGTCTTTTAAGACTGGATCTATGACGAAAATTCTTGCCACACTCTAGGCATTTATAAGTTTCAACTTCAGAATGTCTTTTTTGATGCACTCTAAGGTATGCCTCGAGCGAATTGCTTTTTACATACAGTGCACTCATAGGGTCTCTCCCCTGTGTGAATTCGTTGGGTCTAGAAAGGTCTGAAATACGAAGGATACTTTCCCACATTCAGGGCACTTGTGAAGTTCTTTGCCTGAATGGGATTTCTGGTTCCCCAAAACTTGTGAATTCTGAGCAAAAAAACAGTCTACACTTGAGAATTAATGGGGTTTCACACCTCGACACTTTTGTACACGGGACTAGATTTGAGAGCTTCTTCCAGGTTAGAGACCTCAGGTTTTTCTCCTACAAAGTAGCTCTGATCATCTACAAGCTTTGTGAAATCTGAGTGTAGAGTCTGGGTGGATTTCATGTTGATATTTCAAGTGTTTGTAATATTTTTGTGAAATGGGGTCATGGATAGGGGTACCCTCTAAGGTAAAAATAAATGAATATTTATCCTCGAGCTTTATCTGTTTTGAAGTATTTTCTTCATTTTCTCACTCGAGAAGAAAGCCTGAAAGAAAAAACAGAAATTGCAGGTGCCATCAGGTAGAAAGTGAGCGAGTTACATGTATTGGGTTAACCTCTAGTGGAAAGATAGGAACTCCTAGAGAGTATCTCAAAGAGCTTGACCCTGAATAAGGCTGAACTTTTCTTTGCTTCTTTCTTGGTGTTTAATGGACAATTTCTTACCTGTCTGAGAGTCAAGAAAGTGTGTCACTTCTCTGGAATTTGTAAATCTTCTCCAATGAGTATTCAACGTTGTCCAATGGGAAGCTCATGTTAGGATTTTCAATTGGATAGCTGGTGAAAAAAAAATGGATAGTCTTGAATGCATAGCTTTAAAATTGAACGAAAAATCAGAAGGCAATATGCTTATATTTACTGAAAGCTTATCGTGGGTAGTACTTGCATCTAACTATACTTCATTTAATCTTTTCTTTCTTTTTTTTTTTTTTTTTTTTTTTATGGGCAGGCAAACAGGAATCAAACCGGGGTCTGGCATGGCAAGCGAGAACTGTGCTGCTGTTCTTTGCATCTTTCTTGTACTTATTAGGAAATACTCTTATTTTCCCTTAATAGTACTTATGGGGTTGGTACCTTGTTTGACCTTATCTTTTGAAATGTTCAGAAGCATATCCATCCATTAAATATTCTAACTATGTTCATGTTTTAAGACTATTTGGCACTTTTAACTAAATACCGACAATTATGTTAAAGTTTACCATATGCAAGCATTTTAATAAAGAGATGAATAATTGATGTTCTCTAGCCTGTAAAATTTCAGACATGTGATTATGATACAGATGGTGGGTGCATCTCCATTTTGATGGTAACTAATACAACCAGTTAAATGGATTGTGTTAAATACAAAAATGACACATAAACAGAGCACGATGCTTGTACAGAGTCGAGTGCCTCAGTTTTAGGTTGGGGTGGGAGTCAATTGCAGTGTGTGTTGCCACAGTTCATGAAGCAGCGCCAAGTTGTTCCAACAACTGGTAAGTGGGATTGAACAAGTAAGGTCATTTATATTTCAACATTACTAAAACATAGCACCAATAAAGATCAGTTGGGCACATCCATGGTACAGGATAATCCATCATTAATCATTTATATGCTGTGGGCTTACAACTATAATATGGTTGGCTTGAGAGGCAAACATAATGTAATGAAGAAACGACTTGCTGAGACAGGATAAGTCAAACCTATGTCAGTTGCAAGAGTAGATAAATACTCTAGCACTCATATGATTTCGAAAGATTTCTAAAATTAGTAGAAAAAAAAGAGTTGTTCTTATAAGCTCAAACAAAACTTCTTTTAAGGGAAAAAATTTGCTGCTGTTAAGTGCTAGGTGAAGACTTTCATGAGTTAGTGTCAGTTTCAATAGGACATATTACCCTCAACAACTCTTAAAGATATCTTTTTTAAAGTGAATGACTTGGTGTACAATCACGCTGTCCTCTGTCTGAAACATTTTAGAACAATGATTACACTTGTATGGCTTCTCCCCTGTATGAATTCTTAAAAGAGTCACAAGGCTTGGCTTCTGTGTAAAGGTTTTCCCACAGTAACTGCATTTAAAGGCTTCTCTTTAGTGTGAGTTCTCTGGTGCAAAGTAGAGCTGTCAGTTGAAAAAAACATTTCCCACAACTCTCACATCTATGAGGTTTTTCACCTGTATGAGTTGTCACTGTCTTTTAAGACTGATCTATGACGAAAATTCTTGCCCACGCTAGGCATTTATAAGTTTCAACTTCAGAATGTCTGTTTTGATGCACTGTAAGGTATGCCTGCTGAGCGAATTGCTTTTTACATACAGTGTACTCATAGGTCTCCCCTGTGTGAATTCGTTGGTCTCTAGAAAGGTCTGAAATACGAAGGAAACTTTCCCACATTCAGGGCACTTGTGAAGTTCTTTGCCTGAATGGGATTTCTGGTTCCCCAAAACTTGTGAATTCTGAGCAAAACAGTCTACACTCTGAGAATTAAGGGGTTTCACACCTCGACACTTTTGTACACGGAGACTAGATTTGAGAGCTTCTTCCAGGTTAGAGACCTCAGGTTTTTCTCCGAAAGTAGCTCTGATCATCTACAAGCTTTGTGAAATCTGAGTGTAGATCGTCTGGGTGGATTTCATGTTGATATTTCAAGTGTTTGTAATATTTTTGTGAAATGGGGTCATGGATAGGGGTACCCTCTAAGGTAAAAATAAATGAATATTTATCCTCGAGCTTTATCTGTTTTGAAGTATTTTCTTCATTTTCTCACTCGAGAAGAAAGCCTGAAAGAAAAACAGAAATTGCAGGTGCCATCAGGTAGAAAGTGAGCGAGTTACATGTATTGGGTTAACCTCTAGTGGAAAGATAGGAACTCCTAGAGAGTATCTCAAGAGCTTGACCCTGAATAAGGCTGAACTTTTCTTTGCTTCTTTCTCTGGTGTTTAATGGACAATTTCTTACCTGTCAGAGGAAGAAAGTGTGTCACTTCTCTGGAATTCTGTAAATCCTTCTCCAATGAGTATTCACGTTGTCCAATGGGAAGCTCATGTTAGGATTTTGAATTGGATAGCTGGTGAAAATAAAAATGGATAGTCTTGAATGCATAGCTTTAAAATTGTACGAAAAATCAAGGCAATATGCTTATATTTACTGAAAGTTATGGGTTGTACTTGCATCTAACTATACTTCATTTAATCTTTTCTTTTTCTTTCTTTTTTTTTTTTTTTTTTTTTTTTTTTATGGGCAGGCAAACTAGGAATCAAACCGGGGTCTCTGGCATGGCAAGCGATAACTGTGCCTGCTGTTCATTGCATCTTTCTTGTACTTATTAGGAAAATACTCTTATTTTCCCTTAATAGTACTTATGGGGTTGGTACCTTGATTGCCCTTATCTTTTTGAAATGTTCAGAAGCATATCCATCCATTAAATACTCTAACTATGTTCATGTTTCCAAGAACTATTTGGCACTTTTAAACTAAATACCGACAATATATGTTAAAGTTTACCATATGCAAGCATTTTAATAAAGAGATGAATAATTGATGTTCTCTAATTGTAAAATTTCAGACATGTGATTATGATACAGATGGTGGGTGCATCTCCCATTTTGATGGTAACTAATACAACCAGTTAAAATGGATTGTGTTAAATACTAAAAATGACACATAAACAGAGCACAATGCTTGTACAGAGTCGAGTGCCTCAGTTTCAGGTTGGGGCTGGGCGTCAATTGCAGTGTGTGTTGCCACAGTTCATGAAGCAGCGCCAAGTTGTTCCAACAACTGGTAAGTGGGATTGAACAAGTAAGGTCATTTATATTTCAACATTACTAAAACATAGCACCAATAAAGATCAGTTGGGCACATCCATGGTTACAGGATAATCCATCATTACTCTTTATATGCTGTGGGCTTACAACTATAATATGGTTGGCTTGAGAGGCAAACATTATAATGTAATGAAGAAACGACTTGCTGAGACAGGATAAGTCAACTTATGACAGTTGCAAGAGTAGATAAAAACACTAGCAGTCATATGATTTGGAAGATGATTTCTAAAATTAGTAAAAAAAGAGGTTGTTCTTATAAGCTCAAACAAAACTTCTTTTAAGAGAAAAAAGTTGCTGTGGTTAAGTTCTAGGTGAAGACTTTCATGAGTTAGTGTCAGTTTCAATAGGACATATTACCCTCAACAACTCTTAAAGATATCTTTTTTAAAGTGACTGACTTGGGGACTTCCTGGAAGATGGCGGCTTAGTAAGACGCGTGGATCTTAGTTTTCTTCTCCAGGACACCTACTAGGGGAGTAGAACGATACAGAAAGCGCCCAAAGCCACAACAGAGATAAAAAAGACAGCGTACCCCATCCTGGAACGGCTGGCTGGCTGAGAGAAGCAGCTCGGGTGAGATCGCCGAGGCGCGGGCCTTACCGGGCGGGGTGGCAAGCGGCCGGAGTTACTCCCTTCCCCCTTTCCGGGCCGGCTGGGAGAATTGGAGAGGTGGTCCCCTGAAACCAAGGCGACTGGCGCCCACACCACGCGCAGCCCCCGGACCAACTGAGAGAATTGGATCGGAAACCCCAGGCCTCGGAGAACGGTGACCCCGTGACTCCCGGGGAACGTGCACTCTCTCGGGCGGGCCGCTGCCGCTGGCACCCTCCCGCCACGCTTGTTGCCCAGGGCTGACTAGGAAATTCGGACGGGCTCTTTCCCTGGCTGCGGCGACCAGCAACCCTCCCTGCGTTCGGACACCCTCCCTGCATTCGGACCCCGGGCCGGCTCAAGCCGCTTCGGCTAGCGAACCCCCAGGACGGCGAGAGTTTTCCAAAGTTTAAGGTCCCACAGCACCTTTTACTGGTGGGACCCGCAGACAAACGTGTGCCACGAGCGCCACCTACTGGGCAGGATAAGAAAAACAGAACCCAGAGATTTCACAGAAAAATATTACAACCTTGCTGGGTCCAACACCAAGAGAAATCTGAATAAATGCCCAGACACCAGCAGCAGAAGATAACTGTCCACGCTCAAAAGATTGAGAATATGGCTCAGTCAAAGGAACAAACCAATAGCTCAAATGAGACACAAGAGCTGAGACAACTAATGCTGAATATACGAACAGAAATGGAAAACCTCTTCAAAAATGAAATCGATAAATTGAGGGAGGACATGAAGAGGACATGGGCTGAACATAAAGAAGAAATAGAAAAACTGAAAAAACAAATCACAGAACTTATGGAAGTGAAGGATAAAGTAGCAAACATAGAAAAAATAATGGATAGCTACAATGATAGATTTAAAGAGACAGAAGATAGAATTAGTGATTTGGAGGATGGAACATCTGAATTCCAAAAAGAAACAGAAACTATAGGGAAATGAATGGAAAAATTTGAACAGGGTATCAGGGAACTCAAGGACAATATGAACCGCACAAATATACGTGTTGTGGGTGTCCCAGAAGGAGAAGAGAAGGGAAAAGGAGGAGAAAAACTAATGGAAGAAATTATCACTGAAAATTTCCCAACTCTTATGAAAGACCTAAAATTACAGATCCAAGAAGTGCAGCGCACCCCAAAGAGATTAGACCCAAATAGGCGTTCTCCAAGACACTTACTAGTTAGAATGTCAGAGGTCAAAGAGAAAGAGAAGATCTTGAAAGCAGCAAGAGAAAAACAATCCATTACATACAAGGGAAACCCAATAAGACTTTGTGTAGATTTCTCAGCAGAAACCATGGAAGCTAGAAGACAGTGGGATGATATATTTAAAATACTAAAAGAGAAAAACTGCCAACCAAGACTCCTATATCCAGCAAAATTATCCTTCAAAAATGAGGGAGAAATTAAAACATTCTCAGACAAAAAGTCACTGAAAGAATTTGTGACCAAGAGACCAGCTCTGCAAGAAATACTAAAGGGAAGCACTAGAGTCAGATACAAAAAGACAGAAGAGAGAGATATGGAAAAGAGTGTAGAAAGAAGGAAAATCAGATATGATATATATAATACAAAAGGCAAAATGTTAGAGGAAAATATTATCCAAACAGTAATAACACTAAATGTCAATGGACTGAATTCCCCAATCAAAAGACATAGATTGGCAGAATGGATTAAAAAACAGGATCCTTCGATATGCTGTCTACAGGAAACACATCTTAGACCCAAAGATAAACATAGGTTGAAAGTGAAAGGTTGGGAAAAGATATTTCATGCAAATAACAACCAGAAAAGAGTAGGAGTGGCTATACTAATATCCAACAAATTAGACTTCAAATGTAAAACAGTTAAAAGAGACAAAGAAGGACACTATATACTAATAAAAGGAACAATTAAACAAGAAGACATAACAATCATAAATATTTACGCACTGAATCAGAATACCCCAAAATACGTGAGGAATATACTGCAAACACTGAAAAGGGAAATAGACTCATATACCATAATAGTTGGAGACTTCAACTCACCACTCTCATCAAGGGACAGAACATCTAGACAGAGGATCAACAAAGAAATAGAGAATCTGAATATTACTATAAATGAACTAGACTTAATAGACATTTATAGGACATTACATCCCACAACAGCAGGATACACCTTTTTCTCAAGTGCTCATGGATCATTCTCAAAGATAGACCATATGCTGGGTCACAAAGCAAGTCTCAACAAATTTAAAAAGATTGAAATCTTACACAACACTTTCTCGGACCATAAAGGAATGATGTTGGAAATCAATAATAGGCAGAGTGCCAGAAAATTCACAAATACGTGGAGGCTCAACAACACACTCCTAAACAACGACTGGGTCAAAGAAGAAATTGCAAGAGAAATTAGCAAATACCTCGAGGCGAATGAAAATGAAAACACAACATATCAAAATTTATGGGACGCAGCAAAGGCAGTGCTAAGAGGGAAATTTATTGCTCTAAATGCCTATATCAGAAAAGAAGAAAAGGCAAAATTCAGGAATTAACTATCCATTTGGAAGAACTGGAGAAAGAACAGCAAGCTAACCCCAAAGCAAGCAAAAGGAAAGAAATAACAAAGATTAGAGCACAAATAAATGAAATTGAAAACATGAAAACAATAGAGAAAATCAATAAGGCCAGAAGTTGGTTCTATGAGAAAATCAATAAGATTGATGGGCCCTTAGCAAGATTGACAAAAAGAAGAAGAGAGAGGATGCAAATAAATAAGATCAGAAATGGAAGAGGAGACATAACTACTGACCTCACAGAAATAAAGGAGGTAATAACAGGATACTATGAACAACTTTACGCTAATAAATACAACAATTTAGAGGAAATGGACGGGTTCCTGAAAGACATGAACAACCAACTTTGACTCAAGAAGACATAGATGACCTCAACAAACCAATCACAAGTAAAGAAATTGAATTAGTCATTCAAAAGCTTCCTAAAAAGAAAAGTCCAGGACCAGATGGCTTCACATGTGAATTCTACCAAACGTTCCAGAAAGAATTAGTACCAATTCTCTTCAAACTCTTCAAAAAAATCGAAGTGGAGGGAAAACTACCTAATTCATTCTATGAAGCCAACATCACCCTCATACCAAAACCAGGCAAAGATATTACAAAAAAAGAAAACTAAAGACCAATCTCTCTAATGAATACAGATGCAAAAATCCTCAATAAAATTCTAGCAAATCGTATCCAACAACAACAACACATTAAAAGAATTATACATCATGACCAAGTAGGATTCATCCCAGGTATGCAAGGATGGTTCAACATAAGAAAATCAATTAATGTAATACACCATATCAACAAATCAAAGCAGAAAAATCACATGATCATCTCAATTGATGCAGAGAAGGCATTCGACAAGATTCAACATCCTTTCCTGTTGAAAACACTTCAAAAGATAGGAATACAAGGGAACTTCCTTAAAATGATAGAGGGAATATATGAAAAACCCACAGCTAATATCATCCTCAATGGGGAAAAATTGAAAACTTTCCCCCTAAGATCAGGAACAAGACAAGGATGTCCACTATCACCACTATTATTCAACATTGTGTTGGAGGTTCTAGCCAGAGCAATTAGACAAGAAAAAGAAATACAAGGCATCAAAATTGGAAAGGAAGAAGTAAAACTATCACTGTTTGCAGACGATATGATACTATACGTCGAAAACCCGGAAAAATCCACAACAAAACTACTAGAGCTAATAAATGAGTACAGCAAAGTAGCAGGTTACAAGATCAACATTCAAAAATCTGTAGCATTTCTATACACTAGCAATGAACAAGCGGAGGGGGAAATCAAGAAACGAATCCCATTTACAATTGCAACTAAAAGAATAAAATACCTAGGAATAAATTTAACTAAAGAGACAAAAAACCTATATAAAGAAAACTACAAAAAACTGCTAAAAGAAATCACAGAAGACCTAAATAGATGGAAGGGCATACCGTGTTCATGGATTGGAAGACTAAATATAGTTAAGATGTCAATCCTACCTAAATTGATTTACAGATTCAATGCAATACCAATCAAAATCCCAACAACGTATTTTTCAGAAATAGAAAAACCAATAAGCAAATTTATCTGGAAGGGCAGGGTGCCCCGAATTGCTAAAAACATCTTGAGGAAAAAAAACGAAGCTGGAGGTCTCGCGCTGCCTGACTTTAAGGCATATTATGAAGCCACAGTGGTCAAAACAGCATGGTATTGGCATAAAGATAGATATATCGACCAATGGAATCGAATAGAGTGCTCAGATATAGACCCTCTCATCTATGGACATTTGATCTTTGATAAGGCAGTCAAGTCAACTCACCTGGGACAGAGCAGTCTCTTCAATAAATGGTGCCTAGAGAACTGGATATCCATATGCAAAAGAATGAAAGAAGACCCATCTCTCACACCCTATACAAAAGTTAACTCAAAATGGATCAAAGATCTAAACATTAGGTCTAAGACCATAAAACAGTTAGAGGAAAATGTTGGGAGATATCTTATGGATCTTACAACTGGAGGCGGTTTTATGGACCTTAAACCTAAAGCAAGAGCACTGAAGAAGGAAATAAATAAATGGGAACTCCTCAAAATTAAACACTTTTGTGCATCAAAGAACTTCATCAAGAAAGTAGAAAGACAGCCTACACAATGGGAGACAATATTTGGAAATGATATATCAGATAAAGGTCTAGTATCCAGAATTTATAAAGAGATTGTTCATCTCAACAAAAAAAAGACAGCCAACCCAATTACAAAATGGGAAAAAGACTTGAACAGACACCTCTCAGAAGAGGAAATACGGATGGCCAAGAGGCACATGAAGAGATGCTCAATGTCCCTGGCCATTAGAGAAATGCAAATCAAAACCACAATGAGATATCATCTCACACCCACCAGAATGGCCATTATCAACAAAACAGAAAATGACAAGTGCTGGAGAGGATGCGGAGAAAGAGGCACACTTATCCACTGTTGGTGGGAATGTCAAAGGGTGCAACCACTGTGGAAGGCAGTTTGGCGGTTCCTCAAAAAGCTGAATATAGAATTGCCATACGACCCAGCCATACCATTGCTAGGTATCTACTCAAAGGACTTAAGGGCAAAGACACAAACGGACATTTGCACACCAATGTTTATAGCAGCATTATTTACAATTGCAAAGAGATGGAAACAGCCAAAATGTCCATCAACAGAAGAGTGGCTAAACAAACTGTGGTATATACATACGATGGAATATTATGCAGCTTTAAGACAAGATAAACTTATGAACCATGTAATAACATGGATGGACCTAGAGAATATTATGCTGAGTGAATCCAGCCAAAAACTAAAGGACAAATACTGTATGGTCCCACTGATGTGAACGGACATTCGAGAATAAACTTGAAATATGTCATTGGTAACAGAGTTCAGCAGGAGTTAGAAACAGGGTAAGACAATGGGTAATTGAAGCTGAAGGGATACAGACTGTGCAACAGGACTAGATACAAAAACTCAAAAATGGACAGCACAATAATACCTAATTGTAAAGTAATCATGTTAAAACACTGAATGAAGCTGCATCTGAGCTATAGGTTTTTGTTTTGTTTTGTTTTGTTTTGTTTTGATTTTACTATTATTACTTTTATTTTTTTCTCTATATTAACATTCTATATCTTTTTCGGTTATGTTGCTAGTTCTTCTAAACCAATGCAAATGTACTAAGAAATGATGATCATGCATCTATGTGATGATGTTAAGAATTAATGATTGCATGTGTAGAATGGTATGATCTCTAAATGTTGGGTTAATTTCTTTTTTTCCGTTAATTAAAAAAAAAAAAGAGAAGGGATAATTGGAGATGAAGGGATACAGACTGTACAACGGGACTGGATATAAAAACTCAG
The DNA here is from genome assembly GCF_023851605.1 of Tamandua tetradactyla. NCBI lineage: Eukaryota > Metazoa > Chordata > Mammalia > Pilosa > Myrmecophagidae > Tamandua > Tamandua tetradactyla. The sequence continues at coordinate 24,720,372 of NC_135353.1, read as the reverse complement.
AAATGGACAGCACAATACTACCCAATTGTAATGCCATTATGTTAAAACACTGAATGAAGCTGCATGTGAGGTATAGGTTTTTTGTTTTTGTTTTTTGTTTTTTTTCTTTCTATTATTGTTTTAATTCTTATTCTGTTGTCTTTTTATTTCTTTTTCTAAATTGATGCAAATGTACTAAGAAATGATGAATATGCAACTATGTAATGTTATTAAGAATTACTGATTGTACATGTAGATTGGAATGATTTCTAATTGTTTTGTTAATTCTTTTTTTAATTAATAAAAAAAAAAGTGACTGACTTGGTGTACAATCAAGCCTGTCCTCTGTCTGAAACATTTAGAACAATAATTACACTTGTATGGCTTCTCCCCTCTATGAATTCTTAAAAGAGTCACAAGGTTTGGCTTCTGTGTAAAGGTTTTCCCACAGTAACTGCATTTAAAAGGCTTCTCTTTAGTGTGAGTTCTCTGGTGCAAAGTAAGAGCTGTCAGTTGAACAAAACTTTTCCCACAACTCTCACATCTATGAGGTTTTTCACCTGTATGAGTTGTCACATGTCTTTTAAGACTGGATCTATGACGAAAATTCTTGCCACACTCTAGGCATTTATAAGTTTCAACTTCAGAATGTCTTTTTTGATGCATTCTAAGGTATGCCTGTCGAGCGAATTGCTTTTTACATACAGTGCACTCATAGGGTCTCTCCCCTGTGTGAAGTCGTTGGTGTCTAGAAAGATCTGAAATACGAAGGGAACTATACCCACATTCAGGGCACTTATGAAGTACTTTGCCTGAATGGGATTTCGGGTTCCCCAAAACGTGTGACTTCTGAGCAAAACAGTCTACACTCTGAGAATTAAGGGGTTTCACACCTCGACACTTTTGTACACGGAGGCTAGATTTGAGAGCTTCTTCCAGGTTAGAGACCTCAGGTTTTTCTCCTAGAAAGTAGCTCTGATCATCTACAAGCTTTGTGAAATCTGAGTGTAGATCGTCTGGGTGGATTTCATGTTGATATTTCAAGTGTTTGTAATATTTTTGTGAAATGGGGTCATGGATAGGGGTACCCTCTAAGGTAAAAATAAATGAATATTTATCCTCGAGCTTTATCTGTTTTGAAGTATTTTCTTCATTTTCTCACTCGAGAAGAAAGCCTGAAAGAAAAACAGAAATTGCAGGTGCCATCAGGTAGAAAGTGAGCGAGTTACATGTATTGGGTTAACCTCTAGTGGAAAGATAGGAACTCCTAGAGAGTATCTCAAAGAGCTTGACCCTGAATAAAGCTGAACTTTTCTTTGCTTCTTTCTCTGGTGTTTAATGGACAATTTCTTACCTGTCTGAGAGTCAAGAAAGTGTGTCACTTCTCTGGAATTGTGTAAATCATTCTCCAATGAGTATTCAACGTTGTACAATGGGAAGCTCATGTTAGGATTTTGAATTGGATAGCCTGGTGAAAATAAAAATGGATAGTCTTGAATGCATAGCTTTAAAATTGAACGAAAAATCAGAAGGCAATATGCTTATATTTACTGAAAGCTTATCGTGGGTAGTACTTGCATTGAACTATACTTCATTTAATCTTTTCTTTTCTTTCCTTCTTTCGTTTTTTTTTTTTTTTTTTATGGGCAGGCAAACTAGGAATCAAACCGGGGTCTCTGGCATGGCAAGCGATAACTGTGCCTGCTGTTCACTGCATCTTTCTTCTACTTATTAGGAAAATACTTTATTTTCCCTTAATAGTACTTATGGGGTTGGTACCTTGTTTGACCTTATCTTTTTGAAATGTTCTGAAGCATATCCATCCATTAAATATTCTAACTATGTTCATGTTTCCAAGAACTATTTGGCACTTTTAAACTAAATACCGACAATATATGTTAAAGTTTACCATATGCAAGCATTTTAATAAAGAGATGAATAATTGATGTTCTTTAATTGTAAAATTTCAGACATGTGATTATGATACAGATGGTGGGTGCATCCCATTTTGATGGTAACTAATACAACCAGTTAAAATGGATTGTGTTAAATACTAAAAATGACACATAAACAGAGCACAATGCTTGTACAGAGTCGAGTGCCTCAGTTTTAGGTTGGGGGTGGGAGTCAATTGCTGTGTATATTGCTACAGTTCATGAAGCAGCGCCAAGTTGTTCCAACAACTGGTAAGTGGGATTGAACAAGTAAGGTCATTTATATTTCAACATTACTAAAACATAGCAGCAATAAAGATCAGTTGGGCACATCCATGGTTACAGGATAATCCATCATTAATCATTTATATGCTGTGGGCTTACAACTATAATATGGTTGGCTTGAGAGGCAAACATAATGAATGAAGAAACGACTTGCTGAGACAGGATAAGTCAAACCTATGACAGTTGCAAGAGTAGATAAATACTCTAGCACTCATATGATTTGGAAGATGATTTCTAAAATTAGAAAAAAAAGAGGTTGTTCTTATAAGCTCAAACAAAACTTCTTTTAAGAAAAAATTTGCTGCTGTTAAGTGCTAGGTGAAGACTTTCATGAGTTAGGTCAGTTTCAATAGGACATATTCCCTCAACAACTCTTAAAGATATCTTTTTTAAAGTGATGACTTGGTGTACAATCAGCTTGTCCTCTGTCTGAAACATTTAGAACAATGATTACACTTGTATGGCTTCTCCCCTGTATGAATTCTTAAAAGAGTCACAAGGCTTGGCTTCTGTGTAAAGGTTTTCCCACAGTAACTGCATTTAAAAGGCTTCTCTTTAGTGTGAGTTCTCTGGTGCAAAGTAAGAGCTGTCAGTTGAAAACTTTTCCCACAACTCTCACATCTATGAGGTTTTTCACCTGTATGAGTTGTCACATGTCTTTTAAGACTGGATCTATGACGAAAATTCTTGCCACACTCTAGGCATTTATAAGTTTCAACTTCAGAATGTCTTTTTTGATGCACTCTAAGGTATGCCTGTCGAGCGAATTGCTTTTTACATACAGTGCCTCATAGGGTCTCTCCCTGTGTGAATTCGTTGGTGTCTAGAAAGGTCTGAAATACGAAGGAAACTTTCCCACATTCAGGGCACTTGTGAAGTTCTTTGCCTGAATGGGATTTCTGGTTCCCCAAAACTTGTGAATTCTGAGCAAAACAGTCTACACTCTGAGAATTATGGGGTTTCACACCTCGACACTTTTGTACACGGGACTAGGATTGAGAGCTTCTTCCAGGTTAGAGACCTCAGGTTTTTCTCCTAAAGTAGCTCTGATCATCTACAAGCTTTGTGAAATCTGAGTGTAGATCATCTGGGTGGATTTCATGTTGATATTTCAAGTGTTTGTAATATTTTTGTGAAATGGGGTCATGGATAGGGGTACCCTCTAAGGTAAAAATAAATGAATATTTATCCGAGCTTTATCTGTTTTGAAGTATTTTCTTCATTTTCTCTCTCGAAGAAAGCCTGAAAGAAAAACAGAAATTGCAGTGCCATCAGGTAGAAAGTGAGGGAGTTACATGTATTGGTTAACCTCTAGTGGAAAGATAGGAACTCCTAGAGAGTATCTCAAAGAGCTTGACCCTGAAAAAGGCTGAACTTTTCTTTGCTTCTTTCTCTGGTGTTTAATGGACAATTTCTTACCTGTCTGAGAGTCAAGAAAGTGTGTCACTTCTCTGGAATTGTGTAAATCCTTCTCCAATGAGTATTCACGTTGTCCAATGGGAAGCTCATGTTAGGATTTTCAATTGGATAGCCTGGTGAAAATAAAAATGGACAGTCTTGAATGCATAGCTTTAAAATTCAACGAAAAATCAAAGGCAATATGCTTATATTTACTGAAAGCTTATCGTGGGTAGTACTTGCATCTAAGTATACTTCATTTAATCTTTTCTTTCTTTTTTTTTTTTTTTTTTATGGGCAGGCAAACTAGGAATCAAACGGGGTCTGGCATGGCAAGCGAGAACTGTGCCTGCTGTTCATTGCATCTTTATTGTACTTATTAGGAAAAGTACTCTTATTTTCCCTTAATAGTACTTATGGGTTGGTACCTTGTTTGCCTTATCTTTTTGAAATGTTCAGAAGCATACCATCCATTAAATATTCTAACTATGTTCATGTTTCCAAGAACTATTTGGCACTTTTAAACTAAATACCGACAATATATGCTAAAGTTTACCATATGCAAGCATTTTAATAAAGAGATGAATAATTGATGTTCTCTAGCCTGTAAAATTTCAGACATGTGATTATGATACAGATGGTGGGTGCATCTCCATTTTGATGGTAACTAATACAACCAGTTAAATGGATTGTGTTAAATACAAAAATGACACATAAACAGAGCACGATGCTTGTACAGAGTCGAGTGCCTCAGTTTTAGGTTGGAGGTGGGAGTCAATTGCAGTGTGTGTTGCCACAGTTCATGAAGCAGCGCCAAGTTGTTCCAACAACTGGTAAGTGGGATTGAACAAGTAAGGCATTTATATTTCAACATTACTAAAACATAGCACCAATAAAGATCAGTTGGGCACATCCATGGTCACAGGATAATCCATCATTAATCATTTATATGCTGTGGGCTTACAACTATAATATGGTTGGCTTGAGAGGCAAACATAATGTAATGAAGAAACGACTTGCTGAGACAGGATAAGTCAAACCTATGACAGTTGCAAGAGTAGATAAATACTCTAGCACTCATATGATTTGGAAGATGATTTCTAAAATTAGTAAAAAAAAAGAGTGTTCTTATAAGCTCAAAAAAACTTCTTTTAAGGAAAAAATTTGCTGCTGTTAAGTGCTAGGTGAAGACTTTCATGAGTTAGTGTCAGTTTCAATAGGACATATTTCCCTCAACAACTCTTAAAGATATCTTTTTTAAAGTGATGACTTGGTGTACAATCAAGCTGTCCTCTGTCTGAAACATTTAGACAATGATTACACTTGTATGGCTTCTCCCTGTATGAATTCTTAAAGAGTCACAAGGCTTGGCTTCTGTGTAAAGGTTTTCCCACAGTAACTGCATTTAAAAGGCTTCTCTTTAGTGTGAGTTCTCTGGTGCAAAGTAAGAGCTGTCAGTTGAAAAAACTTTCCCACAACTCTCACATCTATGAGGTTTTTCACCTGTATGAGTTGTCACATATCTTTTAAGACTGATCTATGACGAAAATTCTTGCCACCTCTAGGCATTTATAAGTTTCAACTTCAGAATGTCTTTTTGATGCGCTCTAAGGTATGCCTGTCGAGCGAATTGCTTTTTACATACAGTGCACTCATAGGGTCTCTCCCCTGTGTGAAGTCTTGTCTAGAAAGGTCTGAAATACGAAGGAAACTTTCCCCACATTCAGGGCACTTGTGAAGTTCTTTGCCTGAATGGGATTTCTGGTTCCCCAAAACTTGTGAATTCTGAGCAAAACAGTCTACACTCTGAGAATTAGGGGTTTCACCCTGGAACTTTTGTTCACGGGGACTAGGATTGAGAGCTTCTTCCAGGTTAGAGACCTCAGGTTTTTCTCCTAGAAAGTAGCTCTGATCATCTACAAGCTTTGTGAAATCTGAGTGTAGATCGTCTGGGTGGATTTCATGTTGATATTTCAAGTGTTTGTAATATTTTTGTGAAATGGGGTCATGGATAGGGGTACCCTCTAAGGTAAAAATAAATGAATATGTATCCTCTAGTTTTATCTGTTTTGAAGTATTTTCTTCATTTTCTCTCTCGAGATGAAAGCCTAAAAGAAAAACAGAAATTGCAGATGCCATCAGGTAGAAAGTGAGCGAGTTACATGTATTGGGTTAACCTCTAGTGGAAAGATAGGAACTCCTAGAGAGTATCTCAAAGAGCTTGACCCTGAAAAGGCTGAACTTTTCTTTGCTTCTTTCTCTGGTGTTTAATGGACAATTTCTTACCTGTCTGAGAGTCAAGAAAGTGTGTCACTTCTCTGGAATTCTGTAAATCCTTCTCCAATGAGTATTCACGTTGTCCAATGGGAAGCTCATGTTAGGATTTTGAATTGGATAGCCTGGTGAAAATAAAAATGGATAGTCTTGAATGCATAGCTTTAAAATTCAACGAAAAATCAAAAGGCAATATGCTTATATTTACTGAAAGCTTATCGTGGGTAGTACTTGCATCTAAGTATACTTCATTTAATCTTTTCTTTTCTTTCTTCTTTTTTTTTTTTTTTTTGTATGGGCAGGCAAACTAGGAATCAAACCGGGGTCTCCGGCATGGCAAGCGAACTGTGCCTGCTGTTCATTGCATCTTTTGTACTTATTAGGAAAGTACTCTTATTTTCCCTTAATAGTACTTATGAGGTTGGTACTTGTTTGCCCTTATCTTTTTGAAATGTTCAGAAGCATAACCATCCATTAAATATTCTAAGTATGTTCATGTTTCCAAGAACTATTTGGCACTTTTAATCTAAATATGACAATATATGCTAAAGTTTACCATATGCAAGCATTTTAATAAAGAGATGAATAATTGATGTTCTCCAGCCTGTAAAATTTCAGACATTTGATTATGATACAGATGGTGGGTGCATCTCCTATTTTGATGGTAACTAATACAACCAGTTAAAATGGATTGCGTTAAATACTAAAAATGACACATAAACAGAGCACGATGCTTGTACAGAGTCGAGTGCCTCAGTTTTAGGTTGGGGTGGGAGTCAATTGCTGTGTTGTTGCCACAGTTCATGAAGCAGCGCCAAGTTTTCAACAACTGGTAGTGGGATTGAACAAGTAAGGTCATTTATATTTCAACATTACTAAAACATAGCACCAATAAAGATCAGTTAGGCACATCCATGGTTCACAGGATAATCCATCATTAATCATTTATATGCTGTGGGCTTACAACTATAATATGGTTGGCTTGAGAGGCAAACATTAATGTAATAAGAAACGATTTGCTGAGACAGGATAAGTCAAACCTATGACAGTTGCAAGAGTAGATAAATACTAGCACTCATATGATTTGGAAGATGATTTCTAAAATTAGAAAAAAAAGAGGTTGTTCTTATAAGTTCATACAAAACTTCTTTCAAGACAAAAAGGTTGCTGTGGTTAAGTGCTATGTGAAGACTTTCATGAGTTATGTCAGTTTCAATAGGACATATTTCCCTCAAAAACTCTTAAAGATATCTTTTTTAAAGTGACTGACTTGGTGTACAATCACGCCTGTCCTCTGTCTGAAACATTTAGAACAATGATTACACTTGTATGTCTTCTCCCTGTATGAATTCTCAAATGAGTCACAAGGCTTGGCTTCTGTGTAAAGGTTTTCCCACAGTAACTGCATTTAAAAGGCTTCTCTTTAGTGGGTTCTCTGGTGCAAAGTAAGAGCTGTCAGTTGAAAAAACTTTTCCACAACTCTCATCTATGAGGTTTTTCACCTGTATGAGTTGTCACATGTCTTTTAAGACTGCATCTATGATGAAAATTCTTGCCACACTCTAGGCATTATAAGTTTCAACTTCAGAATGCCTTTTTTGATGCGCTCTAAGGTATGCCTGTCGAGCGAATTCTTTTTACATACAGTGCACTCATAGGGTCTCTCCCCTGTGTGAAGTCGTTGGTGTCTAGAAAGGTCTGAAATACGAAGGAAACTTCCCCACATTCAGGGCACTTGTGAAGTTCTTTGCCTGAATGGGATTTCTGGTTCCCCAAAACTTGTGAATTCTGAGCAAAACAGTCTACACTCTGAGAATTAAGGGGTTTACCACCTGGACACTTTTGTTCATGGGGACTGGATTGAGAGCTTCTTCCAGGTTAGAGACCTCAGGTTTTTCTCCTAGAAAGTAGCTCTGATCATCCACAAGCTTTGTGAAATCTGAGTGTAGATCGTCTGGGTGGATTTCATGTTGATATTTCAAGTGTTTGTAATATTTTTGTGAAATGGGGTCATGGATAGGGGTCTCTCTAAGTAAAAAAATAAATATGTATCCTCTAGCTTTATCTGTTTTGAAGTATTTTCTTCATTTTCTCTCTCGAGATGAAAGCCTAAAAGAAAAACAGAAATTGCAGATGCCATCAGGTAGAAAGTGAGTGAGTTACATGTATTGGGTTAACCTCTAGTGGAAAGATAGGAACTCCTAGAGAGTATCTCAAAGAGCTTGACCCTGAATAAGGCTGAACTTTTCTTTGCTTCTTTCTCTGGTGTTTAATGGACAATTTCTTACCTGTCTGAGAGTCAAGAAAGTGTGTCACTTCTCTGGAATTCTGTAAATCCTTCTCCAATGAGTATTCACCGTTGTCTAATGGGAAGCTCAAGTTAGGATTCTCAATTCGATATCCTGGTGAAAATAAAGACGGGAAGTACGATAATGAGCCACCACGGGAGACTTCTGGTTGATTCCTTGGACTATTGCCCTCTCAACATCTAATAACTTCACAATTGCAATTACTTCACCTTAACTTCCCACATGCGTTTTATTTTTTGAAATACAGGAGCAAAACCAAAAATCAGGACTAGTTTCCTCTATTCTATGGAAGGAGTGTGAATCAATTCTACACTTAGATTAGTGTGCTGAATTATTTCTACATTTATTTAGAATATATAATTCCTGAGGTTAAGCCAAAACAAAGTTTGTCATGTTAAAACTGAAAAAACTTTACGTTAAAGAGCACCAAGGAAAGAAATGTAGAAGTGGGTGTAATGAAACTGCTTACTGGAATATTTTCATGTAAGAGAACCTCAAGTTAAAATGATAACTAAACAGGGTTGGCAACCAGCAAGACCTGTCTTTATATGTTTGTTTCACCTGAAGACTATGGTGATTTTTCTTAAATTAGCCTGCATAATTACCAACGAGTGCTCTGATTATCAATCTAGAAAAAACAAAGATATTTCCCACCAGTCACTCTCCCCTCGTGTCTTACACCATCCCTCTCCTCATTGAGACCAGATGAGTCTTATACCCTCTTTTCCAAATCCCTTCTGCATCTCTGGAAAAGTTTACTGGTCTGAAATGAAATAGTGGTTGGAAAATGCTAATTTTAGGACCTACTTTTGTAGGGAAATATTTATACATTAATATTATTCACTAATATCAGCAAGTAAGTTTGGCTAATGTTATTCCAAGGGCAATTTTTGACTTCCACACACTTTATCAAAACATAGGAAGTGGAGTAAAATACATTATTTCATAGTTTCACGGACAAAAGGTAATATATTAGATTTCCAGGAAAATAAAATGAATTACAGAGAAAGTACTCTTACATTCACTGTTTTGTTAATGCTTGGATTTCAAAGCTAAGCATTGGATGGAAGAGGACCGTGCTTCAGGTAAAGTAAGACTAGAGGTCATAGATGAAAGAAAGCTGCCATCTAGTAAAAGTGTGAGAGAATTGAATCATGGGACAGTGGAAATTATCAAAGTATTAGGGTGGCAGAAACTGGGAGGCGTAGAATATCCCATTATGACAGACACAGCAAAACACAGTCCAGAGCTACAGGAACTGTCCATATGGCTATTCCCATCCCTCACAGTATGGATATGAAGCAAGTGATGCTGTAGATTTAATTGAACACCCACTGGAAAATCAGACCCACAGAACTGCGCCTTGGGTGAAAGATTAGGTATAAGACCGCGTCAATGATGAAAAGTAGCCCTAGAGTCAGAATCTATGAGAAATAAGACCAGGAGTATCCTTCCTGGGAAGCAGCGTCTCATGGATTTCTCATAAGCTTCTGCCCTCAGGTCCATGTGCTATACTCAGGACAGCACATGTCCTGTCAAAGAAGGACATCAGACAAACTCAAAGAAGCCTGAGAACTTTCTACCTTAGTTCTTCTGTCCCAGCTTCCATAGAGCCTGGCCACAAATTGGGTGCATCAGGGCAGTGCCATGCCCTAGATGCATAGAACATGTGCCCAAACTTGAGCTTCTAATGGATGTTAACCTAAGGTACTTTTCAGTTCTATGCTAATCTACTCAGTGTTGCCTGCGTGACATTCGGTTCCATGGGCATCAGGTATATCCCAGCCTCAACTCCCTGGACTATTAAAGCCCTACTCCTGAAACTACACTGATTTCCAATCCCCTACTTATACTCCCAGCACTTATCAACTAGGCTACTTTCTATTGCCCTTTGAACAATCTCACACTTTTCTGACCCCAGTATCTGTATGCTACTATTATACACTGAATAAAGTACCATCACTATACACTCTCAAACATTAGGGACTCCCAAATTAATAGGCTAAGCCCTTGATCTTGAGGCTTGCTCTTATGAAACTTATTTCTGTAATGGAGAAGCTAAGAATACCTATAATTATGTGTAAGAGTGACTCCCAGAGAACGCTGTTGTTGCTCAGATGTGGTCACTCACTCTCTAAGCACAACTCTCCAAGTAAAATCATTACCCTCCTCCCTACATGGGACATGATGTCCAGGGGTGTGAGTCTCTCTGGCAACGTGGGATTGACAATGCCTACATGACCAAAACAGGGAAAAGAAATGTAACAAAACAAGGTATCAGTGGCTAAGAGATTTCAAATCAAGTCGAGTGGCTATTCTGGACATTACTCCTGTGCAAGCTTCAGCTAGATATTGCTGACTGCCATGGTATGCCGAGCCCCAACCTGTAAACCTTAAGGAATATCCAGGGATATATCAGAGACTCGTCTTACAAATGTTTCACTCAATACGTTTATTTTTCTGAAACCTAAAGCCTCCAGATGGTTCCTAGGCCCGATAAACCAGGAGTTACCAGTCTCTAGAAGAACATCATCCAGTTGGATGCCCCTACCCCATAATGTCAACAGCCCTTTTCAACATGAAGAAGTTAGAATGGACATTGTCCCAATATTTCTAAAGATTGTGAGAAGGATCAAAGGAGGAGTTGCAATAGAGATGACAGGATTTTTTAAATGAGTGTGGCTGCTGAATCATTTAAATGATAATTCCTTTCAGTCTCCAGGGTCTTGGAGCAGTTAGAGGGAAATACCTGAATTTGTGGAACTGTAACCTATGCCAAATGCTGAGATTTGTTCTATAACTCCTTATTAAAATGTACTTTGAAATTTACCGCTTTTTTGTATATATGTTCTATTTTACAATTAAAAAAATGTTTGAAAATACCATCACTAAAGTATAATCAAGGAACACTCCTTAGATGGTGTTTACAGGGTGGTGCGACGGTGGCCCAGTGGTAGAATTCTCACTGCCATGCTGGAGGCCCCGGTTCGATTCCTGGTACCTGCCCATGCAACAAATAAAAGGTGTTTGCAGATGTTCGTCCAACTTCTGCCTGCCAATATGGTGAAAATAGCCATGGTTCTTCTCATAAGAGAAAGATGAAACGGTTTGATGATAATACGCAGTATCATCAAACAGACAAATCATCTGACAGACATCTAGACAGGGACACTCTCATACACTGTGGTGGGTGCGTATGCTGGTACAATACTTTTGGAGGACAATTTGACAATATCTACTTAATTCTCAATGCATTGGCCAACTAATCAATTGATCCCCCTTCTAGCATTTGACCCTATCGACACATGCACCTAGAAGGATACTCACTGCATGTTTTATAGCTTAGTTCCAGGATTTTAGGTTTAATATTGAATGACAGTCAGAAGCGAAATCTCCATGTGTACTTCTGCCGGCGAGGCTCTTCTCATTAGCCTCTATGTCAGCCAGTCTGTGTTGGCCCAATAACCACTGCAGTGACAAGTTATTTTTACAGCAGCAGAGGTAAGAGAATTTATTTGCTCGTCAGAAGATAAAAATGAGGGCCTCAAAGATGGAAGCCAAAGCCCCTTTCCTGACATTCAATAATATTTTCTGTCTTTCACTCAAAACATCCACTAGAATATTAGTTTTCCAGTGATGATAATGCGTTGCCCAGGGTATACACTGCTTGACTTAATAAATGGAAGGAAAGAAAGAAAACACTAGCAGAAACATGGAAGCATGGGGTGTGTGACTTTTAAAATATATTCACAAATTCTTTGCTGTTCCTCACTTCAGGAGGTGAACCTTAATTCTCCTTCCATTACATGTTTTGGGACTCAGTAATTCTCTCCTAATGAACCGAATATGGAAGAAGTGATGTCGTATTGGGACTCGGCTATAAAAGGCACTGCTGCTACGTCATTTGTCTCCCTTGGATTGCTGGCTTTGGGAGAAGGTGTGCGCTATGTCGTTGAGGACACTAGAGCAATTTATGGAAGGGCCCTCACACCAAGGCACTGAGACCTCCTGCCAACATCAGAGTGGAGAGCCAACTTCTGAATGGCTGCCCCAACCTAGTTAATCTTTCAGATGACTGCAGAACCTACTGTTCTCATGACAGTAAACAAGTTGCCTCTACTTTATAAAAATGTAGAAGCCTTAAACTAACGTTTGAGTAATTTATTATGCAGCAATAGATATCTAATACCAGAAGGGAAGAAGCAATCTGAGTTGAACAGAGAAGGTGCTTTGACTATGAATATCCCCGCCCCCGCAACATGCTCAGGTAATATCTTTAACATAATTCCATTAACAGAGACTCTGTGCCATTAAGTTGCCAATGGGCCATGAAAAAAAACACACTGGGTATTTGGATAGCTTACCATACATCACTTACTCCAGCAGGATAATCTGAAGAAATTAAAGCTACAAGAGTCTTCTGATACTTTTCAGACAGCACTTGTTCTCTCTCTATTCTGCTTTAAAATATTTTTTAACTTTTTAATCGTATAGTGCAATATATATACAAAGCAAAGAAACAAAAAAAGCGATAGTTTTCAAAGCGCTATTCCACAAGTAGTTACAGGACATATCCCAGAATTTGTCATGGGCTACTGTATGATTCTCTTGCATTTTTCCTTTCCTGCTCCAGAATATAGGAGGCTAGAAGGCTCAGATTTTTTTTTATCATCACAATCGATTTTTTTTCTTTTTTGAGAAAAATAACCTATATATATACAAAAAAGGCAATAAGTTTCAAAGCACAGCACCACAATTGGTTGTACAACATACTTCAGAATTCGGTATGGGTTACAATACTGGAGACTAAAAGAAATATCAATACAATGATTCAGCAATCATATTCATTTGTCAAACCCTAACTTCTCTGCATAATTCCACTATCAACTTTGATCTTTCTACCACTTTTTAGGGGTATTTGGACTATGCTCATTCTACCTTTTTCATGTGAGAAGGGCTGTCAATAAGGGTTGGGAGATGGAACTTGCTGGTGTGGAAAGGCTGGCCCTTTTAGGTTTCAGGACTTATCTGGTCCAGGGACCCATCTGGAAGTGGTAGGTTTCTGGAATGTTACCCTAATGTATGGAACCTTTGTAGAATCTTATATATTGCCCTAGGTGTTCTTTAGGATTGGCTGGAATGGTCCTGGTTGGGGTTTGGCAAGTTATGATAGGTACCAACGTCTAACTGAAGTTTGAGTAAGAGTGATCTCTAGAGTAGCCTCTAGACTCTACTTGAACTCTCGCAGCCACTGATACCTTATTTGTAATACTTCTTTTCCCCCTTTTGGTCAGGATGGCATTGTTGATCCCACAGTGCCATGGCCAGGCTCATCCCTGGGAGTCATCTTCCATGTCACCAGACAGACTTTCACCCTTGGATGTCATGTCTCACGTAGGGGAGGGGGCATCAATTTCACTTACAGAGTTGGGATTAGAGAGAGTGAAGCCACATCTGAGCACCAAAAGAGGTCCTCCAGAAGTAACTCTTAGGCATACCTATAGGTGGTCTAAGCTTCTCTGCTGCCTACATAAGCGTCACAAGAGGAAGCCTCAGGATCAAGGGCATGGCCTATTGATTTGGGTGTCCCTAAAGTCTGACACAGTATCAGGGGATTCCCTGTTGGTAAGGTTTAATAGTTCCATATTTATCTCCTATCGCTCAAGGGTCTTTGCCATTACTTTTTGATTATCTGCTTACTATAATCTAGGATGTATTCAGGCATTGCATTAACCTATACGGGATTAAAGGACCTCTTTCTTATTCTGGGCTTCCTGTGTTTCTATTGTTCAAATGAGCTATACAGATAGGTTGAGTTAGATTATGCTACAGAAAATTTCAGTTCCAGACCAAATAAACCTTTCTTCCTATGGTCTTAAAGAGTATGTGTGGTTCTAAAATATAGACAATGTCTTCCTTACCCCTATGTTCTGAATTACGTTAACACCAACCTGATCGGCTTTTGTTCTTATCTCTGAATATCAGGTTATAACTATATAAAACAGCCTCTCAAAATCTAGAAACAATAATTACCACTCGGGACTTAATGTGTCTGCTCTAAAAGCTTACAATCCAGGCCCCTCTTTACTTACAAACATTTTCTAAAGGACACCATACCATTGTTGTTCTTTTGTTTCTGGCTCATTTTGCTTCACCAAATGTCCCACCACATGCTCATTCACACGTTGCATGCCTCAAGACTTCATTCCTTTTGTAGAAGCACAACTTCATTCATAAGTACACACCATCGTTCACCAATCTACTTCTCCCGTCAGTGCATGCTTCAGCCACCTGCACTCATTAGGCATCATATATAGTGCCCGAGTCCACAGTCCATCAAAATTCTCAATTTTAGATAATTTCATTGTTCCCAAGCGAAAGAAAACCAATGAACACACGCTTACTAAATAGGAAAACTAAACCTCCTAACTCTTGTCCCTCATCCCATTATTTACCTCTGCTATTGCTGTGGTAGCGCTGATGGTTTCCTTCTGAAAACAGTCCATAGCATGCAATAGCAGTTTCCCCCCTGTACCTTGGACTTCAACTCTCTTTGTATACACGAATCATACTTTTGCAAGAAGTAATTCTTGCAAAAACAAATTTATATTTCTAGCATTAATCAGTGGGACAGGTAGATCTATACAATCGCTTTCAAACTTGTTCTTCTGCAATACGGTAACATTACTTATGGACGCACTAGAGAACCACCTTCACATCCATCTATTCCCTTACACTGGAGTTCAACCTCATTAGATAACCGTTCATCCATCTCTACCTTCTATGTATCTCTAAGTCCCCTATATTCTGTATTAAAAGCCTCTGATTCTTTTTTATGATGGTCATAAAAGTGGAATCATCCAGTTTCTATCCTTTAGTGTCTGCCTTATTTCATTCAGCATTATGTCCTCAAGGCTCATCCATCTTGTCATGTGCTTCAAGAAGTCATTTCGTCTTACTGCTGCATAATATTCCAACGTATGTATATACCACATTGTGTTGACCCACTCGTCCGTTGATGGGCATTTGGTTTGCTTCCATCTTTTGGCGATAGTGAACAATGCTGCTATGAATAATGCTGCAGCGCAGGTATAGGCACAGGTTGGGAATGTTAAGTTGGGGTTTGTGAACGTGGGCGCCCAGTGGCCATGGTGTGGTGGTAGTTGTGGGAGTGCACAGGTCTGGGGGGCATAGCCGTGGTGGATGCTGGTGTAGGGCATGGGGCCCTTTGTGCGCCCGTGTAGAGCTGTGACAGCAGGTCAGCATTATGCCTTCGTGGAGAGGGGCAGATGTGACCTGACTTCGCAGGTTATCTCTTTCTCAGAGCTGGAAAGTGTGACTGAAGACCGTGCGCATGCACAGGTCTAGGAGTGCTGGAAACTAATATTCCCAGAGCTGAAGGATGTGATTGGGGGTGCAGGGCATGCGCGGGTCTAGGAGTACCCTAAACTGACTCGCAGAGATCCAGGGGAGGCGGGGTGAGGCTCTGAGCCTCTATGGGTGGGGGATGGGTGTAAGTGGGTATGAAGGTATGTGCTGTCAGTTTTATGCACTGGCAACAGCCTGCAGGCTACGGCGGGAGGGGGGCGGTAGTGCTCAGGAGGGGTGCAGGAGAGGTGGATTGGCCTGCACTTGGGATGGGGGTGTGGGGCAGGCATGCGCGCTGGGGGTTGGTGGGGCAGGGGCACTTGGAGAGTAGGGAGTGGGGGCGGGTGACAGGGTTCACATCTGTGGGGTGTGAGGTGAGTCGTGGGTTGGAGGGCGGTGATGGCAAGGGTAGCCTGCTCAAGGAACACGGCCTGGCTTACTTGCTAGTCTCCCTGTCTGTGCACTTCCGCAGGCTCCGCGCCTCTGCGCCTTCACTCCAGCTTTCTGCTTCTCAGTTCCTCAGCCTCTGCAACCAGGGCTCCCACATATGGTGCAGAAAGCTCTCCCAGGTCAGCTGCACTCTTGAATTGCCCTCTCAGTCACCTTCCCATCCCTTCTCTAACTTTTTCTGTGGAGCAGGCCTGAACTCGAGTTACCCTTTTAGGCCATCTCCCTGGAACTCCTTCTGCTTTAAATTTTCATTGCGTATATTCTTCACCATCAGAAAGATAAAAATTTGACGTTTTGCATAGACGTTTATGGTGAAACCTTACCAACTGAGATGAAAAAGCAAATACTTCACACTGAAAACATGTCCCAGTTTCATTATAGTACTTTTGAACCCCACATTTTCAAAAGCATAATGTATTTTATATTTTTAGGATTAGCACTTCTGTTGATTTCTAATGACTACAGACATTTTGATATTACTGCATATCTGTAGCAAGCAGAAGTGTCCAGTTGAGTTCCCACGAGGTTTCCTTTTTGTTTTAAACTAATGTCTTTCATAGATTATTTTCTGTTGCACAAATGGAATTCTTCACAGGTTGCATTACATTCAGCTCAGTTCCTTTTCCTAGTCAGCTGTTTAGTTAGGCAAGGGTATTTCCTAGTATTCGTATTTTATAGGCTTCCTGCTAGTAATCCCTTCAAACTCTTGAACGTGTTTTCTCTTCCTTTTTGATGCTCCCATTACCTAATATCTTAAGTTTTCACCCTGCAGCATTTCAGCGATCTTGTTTCTAACTTACTAAGTGTTCCTGTATATAAGGAGGACAGCAATACTCTTAATTTAAAAGCATAACCTCCTATGGCTAGATCTCTGTATATTTATCCAATCTTTGAATGCTAATTCATTATTTTAACACACCATAGACCCTAATATTACAGATTTCTTGAATTACCTCTATTAACTCTTGTCTTTCCTATCTCTATTGGAACCTTTCACAGTGAGAGGAGTCTAACTATAGGAAATGTTTGTACAGATGATTGTTAATGTGCTTCACATGCTCTCATTTCTCAGGAATATATATTTCTTCATACAATGTCTTGCTCCCAACAAAGGGATAAAAGGATTTAGCTTAGGTTTTTTGTTCATCAGTATGCAAATCCTTTAGTTATTTACTAATGGAGGATGTTTCCAAGATATATTTTTACCATGGTCCTTTTGCAGGCAGGTATACACCTATATACATACATACCATACATACATACATACATGCATACATCTGTCAATCTATGCACACACACACACACACACACACACACACACAGTCATTCCATATATAGCAAACCTTAGCTTTCAGCTGACAGGAAACATAATCTAGTAATTTGTCCCATTATTTCAAAAAATTTTTTCCATTCTACCACTATTCTATGCTTTCCATTCACTCTATATCACAAGAGATTCATTTACCACATCAAAGAAATGGTCATTTAAAAACACAGTAGTAGTTGAAGTCATTATGTAATAATGGAACAGTAAGTCTTACAGCATTTTGCAAAGCATAAAAATCAGTTTAAACCACAATGACAAAGGGGCCATCCATTATCACTCTCCAAACAGTATTTTTTACGTGTTTAATTAAGTCCTTCTTACTCTCACTTGTGTATGAAATACATGAAATTCCCCCATGCTTTGTTGAGTGAAGTATAAAATCAAGATTCATGTTGGTGTCTGGCATCATGTGTGATCTTTATACGTGGCACTGTTGCTAATCAGTCAATGTGGAGAATTGTAACGCACATGCAGAAAAACTTATATTAAAGGTTACCACCTGAGTCTTCCACTTGTTGCGGACAAAAATATGGGGTTTTAAAAACTCTTAAATACACTATGAAATGTAGGGTCTGTAAAGATTGGAATATCAATGACAACATTTTAGACAATTCCCCTTTGATTACAGTATCTGTAATAGGTACCTGTTGGATTTTCCTCTTTATTACCTCTATTTAAAACAAGAGAGACTTCAGAGAAGATGGTAGCTTAGTAAGAACGCGGATCTTAGTTCCTCCTCCAGAACAGCTACTAGGGAAGTAGAAAAGATACAGAACAGCTCCGGAGCCACGAAAGATCAAAAAGACAGCGTACCCCATCCTGGAATGGCTGACTGGCTGGGAGAACCCGCCAGTGAGATCGTCGAGGGGCGCGGCTTCCCCAGGCGGGGCGGCAAGCAGCCGGAGTCCCTCCTTCCTCCTTCCCGGGCCAGCTGGGAGAAGTGGACAGGCGGTCCCCTCAAGCCGCGGCGGCTGGCGACCCCCCCACATGGCCCCCAAACCAACTGGGAGAATTGGATCGGAGATCCCCAGACGTGGGATGGTGAACGGGGTCCCTTCCAGACACGTGACTTCCCGGTCCGGCTTGGAACGGTGCACTCTCCCGGGCCGCGGCGGCTGGGTGCCCCCCCCCCCCCCCCCCCCCCCCCCCCCCCCACTTCCGCCACGCTTGGCGCTCCGGGCAGACTAGGAGATTCAGAGGGGCGCTCTCCCGGGCTGCGGCGGCCGGCGACCCTCCCTGCGTTCGGATCCCCGGGCCGGCTGGCACTCTTCCAAGCCGCTTCGGCTGGTGAACCTCCCCCACTGCGAGAGTTTTCCAAAGTTAAAGGAGCCACAGCAGCTTTTACTGGTGGGACCCGCAGACAAACGTGTGCCACAAGCGCACCACCTACTGGACAGGATGAGAAAAACAGAACCCAGAGATTTCACAGAAAGATCTTTCAACCTGCAGGGTCCAACACCCAGGGAAATATGACTAAATGCCCAGACGCCAGCAGAAGATAATGGATCACGTTCAGAAAATTGAAAATATGGCCCAGTCAAAGGAGCAAACCAATAGTTCAAAGGAGATACAGGAGCTGAGACAACTAATGCTGAATATATGAACAGAAATGGAAAACCTCTTCAAAAACGAAATCGATAAATTGAGGGAGGACATGACAAAGAAATGGGTTGAACAAAAAGAAGAAATAGAAAAACTGAAAAAACAAATCGCAGAACTTATGGAAGTGAAGGATAACGTAGAAAAGATGGAAAAAACAATGGATACCTACAATGATAGATTTAAAGAGACAGAAGATAGAATTAGTGATTTGGAGGATGGAACATCTGAAGTCCAAAAAGAAACAGAAACTATAGGGAAAAGAATGGAAAAATTTGAACATTTTTCAAAAGGGAACTGAAGGACAATATGAACCGCACAAATATATGTGTTGTGGGTGTCCCAGAAGGAGAAGAGAAGGGAAAAGGAGGAGAAAACCTAATGGAAGAAATTATCACTGAAAACTTCCCAACTCTTATGAAAGACCTAAAATTACAGATCCAAGAAGTATAGCGCACCCCAAAGAGAATAGACCCAAAAAGGCGTTCTCCAAGACACTTACTAGTTAGAATGTCAGAGGTCAAAGAGAAAGAGAGGATCTTGAAAGCAGCAAGAGAAAAACAATCCATCACATACAAGGGAAACCCAATAAGACTATGTGTAGATTTCTCAGCAGAAACCAGGGAAACTAGAAGACAGTGGGATGATATATTTAAATTACTTAAAGAGAAAAACTGCCAACCAAGACATCTATATCCAGCAAAATTGTCCTTCAAAAATGAGGGAGAAATTAAAACATTCTCAGACAAAAAGTCACTGAGAGAATTTGTGACCAAGAGTCCAGATCTCCAAGAAATACTAAAGGGAGGAATAGAGTCAGATACAAAAAGACAGAAGAGAGAGGTATGGAGAAGGGTGTAGAAAGAAGGAAAGTCAGATAGGATATATATAATACAAAAGGCAAAATGGTAGAGGAAAATATTATCCAAACAGTAATAACACTAATGTTAATGGACTGAATTCCCCAATCAAAAGACATAGACTGATTATCTTACCCTGTTTCTAACTCCTGCTGGACTCTGTTACCAATGACATATTTCAAGTTTATTGGAGCGGAAGGGATACAGACTGTGCAACAGGACTAGATACAAAAACTCAAAAATGGACAGCACAATAATACCTAATTGTAAAGTAATCCTGTTAAAACACTGAATGAAGCTGCATCTGAGCTATAGGGTTTTTTGTTGTTGTTTTTTACTATCATTACTACTTTTATTTCTTTTCTCTATATTAACATTTTATATCTTTTTCTGTTGTGTTGCTAGTTTCTCTAAACTGATGCAAATGTACTAAGAAACGATGATCATGCATCTACGCGATGATGTTAAGAATTACTGAGAGCATAGGTAGAACGGTATGATTTCTAAATGTTGTGTTAATTTCTTTTTTTATTTTTATTTTTTTTCTTTTTTTCTTTCTTTCCGTTAATAAAAAAATAAAAAAATTAAAAATAAAATAAAAAAAAGACATAGACTGGCAGAATGGATTAAAAAACAGGATCCTTCTATGTGCTGTCTACAGGAAACACATCTTAGACCCAAAGATAAACATAGGTTGAAAGTGAAAGGTTGGGAAAAGATATTTCATGCAAATAACAACCAGAAAAGAGCAGGAGTAGTTAACTAATATCAACAAATTAGACTTCAAATGTAAAACAGTTAAAAGGGACAAAGAAGGACACTATCTACTAATAAAAGGAACAATTAAACAAGAAGACATAACAATCATAAATATTTATGCACCGAACCAGAATGCCCCAAGATATGTGAGGAATACACTGCAAACACTGAAAAGGGAAATAGACACATATACCATAATAGTTGGAGACTTCAATTCACCACTCTCATCAATGGACAGAACATCTAGACAGAGGATCAATAAAGAAATAGAGAATCTGAATATTACTATAAATGAGCTAGACTTAACAGACATTTATAGGACATTACATCCCACAACAGCAGGAGACACCTTTTTCTCAAGTGCTCATGGATCATTCTCAAAGATAGACCATATGCTGTGTCACAAAGCTCGCCATGTGTAAGTTTTCTGCAAAGTGGTAAAATATAAAGAACTGACTGTTTCAATCTTATGCTATGTGCTCATGTATAAAGAACTCACTATGTGTCAGTGGTGTGCTAAGTTTTAAAGTATAAAGGACTCACTATGTGTCAGTCTGGTGCTTGGTAATAAAGTACAAAACACTCACTGTATGTCAGTACTGTGCTAAGTGTTAAAGTATAAAGAAATCACTGTCAAAAGTCCTAAAGCGTAAAGAACTTACCATGGGTCAGGTTTGGGCCAAGCATGAAAGAAAGAATGCTGAACAAGAAGATAACTTATTTTCTCTTTTGTCAAGCATGGCCCTTGCCTCTTTCAAGGTTTCTCTTAATCATAGGGCCTTATCTTTGGTGTTGATGATTTTTTTATTCATTCATCATCTTAGGGTTAAACTCCACTTGGTGTCTTCTTTAGATTGGGGCCACTGGACAAGATTCCCTCCCCCTAGGGACTTTCTGTATCTCAGAAGGTTTGAGTGCTGCTAAACTTTATCCCACACATGCTACGATAAAAGGCTGCTTGCCTGAGCATATTCTCTGGTGTTTAAAAGGTGGACATTATGACCGAAACTTTTACCTCATTTCTGACTTTGATACGATGTCTCTGCTGGGTGAATTTCTATGATGAATTTATAGATTCATGAATTTATAGACGGTTTATGCTAAGAGTGGAACTTTTCCCACACCAAAAACATCTGTATTGTTTATCATATTAGTGATATGCGTGGGTTTTCTCTTCAGTGTGAATATGCTGGTGCTTAATGAGGGCAGACCTAATTCTGAAAATTTCCCTACATTCCTAGGTATTTAAAACATTTCTCTCCCATAAAACTGCTCTTGTGATGGCCATAAGATTCTGAAGCTCTCATTTATAAACTCATTCATTCCTTTGTCCCTTGGCACATCTTTATGGGGTTTTACAACACTCCGTGCGTACTCCTTTGACTCTTCATTTTCCGGGAGCATTTACTCTGGCCTGCACAGATACTACTTTGTCACGTGGTGCTTGTAATTCTAATGCTGGCACATCATTCCCAGTGTCACTTCTGAGTTTTAACCTTGTTGGAATAAACAGAAGAATCAGTCATGCCTGTCCCAGTACAAGGAAACCACAGGGATTGTGAGAATAGCGAGACCAATGTCATAATTTATAGGAAAAACTGATATCTAATCCCATCCAGACAAGATGGCACAGACCCGATTCTCTCAGCACATCCCTGATAAGCACTACCGGAAACGCTATAAAGAAGTCAAACCACAACCAGAGGAGAAATCTTAAAACTGGTAAAGGAGGGTCAACTGGTTTGGAACCCCAGCACGGCAAGAGTAACGTGGCACCAACTAACATGAAGAAGACACTCCAGATCCAGTGTTTTCTGATACTTAGCAATGCCCGAGAACACCACCCCAGTATGATTTTGCTTGCGCGGTACAAAAGGGAATCATTGTGAAAACATCAACCAAGCCTGAAACCTTTGGACCAGCAGGCCAACCTGGAGGCCAGCCCACAGAAAAGGTCAGAAGATGTACTCTCCTTCTACACTGGGTCTGAGACACCCAATGTAGGAGATTGTCATGTAAACTCTCAGAACTAGTGAATGGATCCCAGAGACCTTGAGGCCTGAGATTCCCAACCCAGCACAGGGGACAAAGTCATGGCAAAGGATCTAACAAGAGGCCCAGCCACAAGCTGTGGCTCAACCCAGGAAGTCTTTTTTTCCCTTCAGGTGTGAGTCTCCCCTTATCCACTGAGAGGTATCCGGGTGCCGGGACGGGGGAAAAAATCTTCCACCCCCAACCTTACACAGAACGTACAAGGACCAGAGGGAACAGCAGTAGAAATAGTGAAAACAAGAAGGCCAATATTAACACCACAGAGGCACTGAAACAATTAAACTGTCCTCTGCACCATGGCCCAAGGTCGTGGGAAGGAACTTGCATGCTCTGCTAAAACAGGGTGTCTGCAACTGTAAATTTACATCATACACGAATCCAAGAACGACATCACTTGGGTGAGCATAGTTATCCTGGCCAAATGGAATAAAACTGGAAATCAATAACAGAAAAGCGAGGGCAAACGTCACTATAAATTCGAAAAGGGAGAAATACACTTCCAGGTAATCTGTAATTCAAACAGGACATCACAATGACATTAAAACATACAGAGAAGAGAAAGAAAACAAAGTATAATATACGAAAATATGGAGAAAGTACCTAGAGCCATGCTTAGAAAGAAACGTACTGCCTTAAATGTCACATTAGAAAGGAGGGAGGCCCCACTGAACTACGTTCTTACAACAATAAACTAGAACAAGCAAGCAAAAAACCTAACGGTAACAGAAGTAAGGAGAGATCACAATATAAGTCAAAAACGAGAGGAAATGAATGAAACCAAAGACTTTCTTTTGGCAGAACAAAATCAATAAAATCAATAAACTTTGAACCAAAATAAAAAAAAAGAGAGGGTACAAATCAAAAGTAACATGAAAAAAATGGAAGATATCACTACAATTTCTATTAAGAAAAGAATAATAAGGGATTACTACAAACAGATTTATCCTCACATGTTTGATAAGTTAGACGAAATGGGCCAATTCCTCAGAAATTCCCAACTACGAGAATTTCACTAGTATGAAATAGATAACCTCAACATCAGCGTATATATTAAAGAAATTTAATTTACAATTGACAAGGTCCTGGAAAAGAAATCCCCATGCTCACATGGTGTCCTTGGCAAATTCTTCAAAGCCTTAAAGAATTAAATCCAATTTTATACAACTTTTATAAAACATAGAAGGGGAGACGATCTGATACATACAGAATTTCTATGCTGAACGTTACAATTCTAAGAAGTAAACAAAGATGACCTCAAAGGGAAAGGGGCATGGTTACCTAGAGAGGCGATGGTCTCACGGACTTCTCGCATGACACCAATGTAGAGAACCTTCTGAGCGTGGTTCAGTATCTTCCACTCTTCCCGGGTAAAATATATGGCCACATCTTCAAATGTCAATGATTTCTAAAGAAGAGAATGGACTTTAGTGCAGGACCTTCCTCTCCCATAACAGTCCCGTCACCTGTCTCTAGTATGTGAAAGGCCAGAAAAACTGAAGGAAGTATGTCAAGGATTTCCAAGACAAAGAGAAAGCAGAAAAGAAGGATCCAAAGGGATGCGTAAGCAGCCTGGGAGATCTTCATTCTCGTGATGACAATCCTAGCTGTCCAGGAGAGACCATGTGGAAGTAACAACGAACTTGCCTGAGAGCACCTGCTGAGCACAGGCAATTTCAAATGCTGATAAGGGAATGAACTGGAAAGTATTGCTCACCTGGGATCAGGCAAGGTGGAATGCCATTCCATCTTCAACTGGTTGGTGCTCCTCTGTTCAGAAAGGGCCAGGATCAGTTCAGAAAGCCCTGCAGGAGATACAAAAGAGCTTGAGGAAATTCCTCTCTTTTTTGTTCATGAACATCTTGAACTGATTTCTACAACAGAGAATATCCAGACTCTTTCAGTAAAGGTGTTACATCTTCACACGTGCGTGTGTAGTGCCCAGAAGTGTCCATCTCATTGGACATAAGAACCAAATATCTATCAACCCATAGAAATGAATCCCCCGTTGGCTCTTTCCCTTTTTCTCCCGAAAGTAATAATTAATGCAAATACAATATTTGTACCTATCATGACCTGAAACGTTCTGTGATTTGGGCAAGATTTAGAGGTGTTTGAAAAGAAGAACTGATGCCTACAGTGGAAAGTAGGAAATGCGGGACACTTTTCCTTTTATTGCTTTGTTTCCAGGGCACCCCTCTATTCCTATTCTATCTCTAGGGGTATTTCTGATCCCAATTCTTCATCTCCTTTTAAGGACAGGGTGTCTGCAAAACTTCCTGATAGGGCTTATCTTCTCCAATATACTAAGGAGCAGGTTATATGGTGTTAAGTTGTGTGGCTTGGGTATTTTGGGATCCTCACCAATCTCCTGTTGCTGGACCCTGTACTCCCACCTTGGAGATGTCATAATTGACAACATGGCTGAGCACACAGAAAACACCCACGACATTCAAGCTGAACCAAATACTACCACCGCGCCAAGGAGCTGATCATTCTAAGGAAGCTCCTCACCTCTTTCTCCTGCAGGTTCTGTTTCTTTGTGAGGATTTGGGTCCAGCTTTTCCCGCTCTAGTCTGTATATATTCCAAATTTCTTCGTCCTGTTGCACACCCACTGGTTGGAACTTTGCCTTATGCCTCTTGAACCCAGGGACCTCTGCTGCTACCCCCAAGGGCACTGCCTGCATCCCAGCTCATGGACCGTACCTAGAAACAATCCTCATCTTCATTACCACAAAGCCACATTTGGTTTTGGAATGGTGGTGGAGGGGAAACACATTACAGTCCACAGTTGGGAAATGTGAGGCACTAAAGGAAGTAACTAAAAAACAGAAGACACACCAAGCCACCTTTTCCCCACAAAGGTCTATACTCACAAACTGCGGAAATTGGCATAAAGTGAAGCAAACTGTGGAGAACGCCAGACCTGCCACCTGCTGCCCCACCTCTGGGCCCTCAGCCACAGCTCAGCCCCCTAGCAGGCAGAAAGCAATTATTTTTTCTATGGCCATGATCAACCCTGCCGGAAGTTTAGAAACATGTGAACTGACACTCATTGGGTATAAGAGGAGCATGAGTTCATGCAACTATTTATTTCTGTACTTCTTAGAACAACTTCCAAATGTCAGTGGGCACAATGGGTTTAAAGGAATGTCTGGTTCCTTGATGCCCACAGCAGCTTTAGAGCTATACGGATACTTTCCATGGTTTTGTATAAGCGTAGGCTGATGTCTCTGAGTCTGAAGTGACGTGTTGTGTCATGATACCATAAGCCAGGGTTAAGGAAATGTTTCTTCAGCTGCAGCGATAGATATTATTGATGCTTACCCCTTCCCGCACTCACCTCACTCCCGCCAACCCACGGGGTTACTCTTCCTCTACATGGAAACTCGAGTATCGCCCATAGGCACGCTGCAGGCAGGCAGCCTCCGAGTGTGTATCAGCCACACCCCCGGGTTCTATCTGCTCATAGGGTAGACTGAGGTTGCCTCAGGAGGTTAGAAGTGAGGCAGGTGCCTGGGTACCTGCTTGGGAAGACAGATCCACTGGCACTCAGGCCGAACGCCACCGTGCAATGACGGTGCCACCGTCCATGAATGATGATGCCACCCACTGAAAATAAATGATTGAGTCCCGCACAGCCCCCATCCCCGCCACACTGCTGCCCCAGAGGCTGCCAAGGACGAGGTCCACCCCCATCTTCAGTGTTCTCTGAGAGAACTCAAAGAGAAAGTTTCCTCAGACAGTCTGTCCCGGCTTCCGTGGGGACCACGTCCCCTTTCCTCAGTCTCCACTACAAAGTTCACCCCCTCCCCTCTTGTGTGGGGAGCGATGCTGTGCGCCCTGCCCCTCTCTGGGAGTCCGTATCCCAGACCCACCGGTTCTGGCGAGCCCAGTGCCCAGGGTGAGGCAGCACACGTGCCTTGGTGAATCCGGCCTCAGCCGACCCCTCCCTCCCTACCGGGGATCCTGCTTCGAATCACCTTTCTTGGGTCGAGATTAAAGGAACTGATTCGTTGTCGGGGCCTTGGTGGCAGCTGCTGCCTTCCGTCTGCTCGTGGAGTCTCAGTGCAGCAGATGAGGAACCACCCTGAGGCTCCTTCACCTCCTTCGGAAAGGGTCTCCAGGCCCTCCTACAGCTAGAGGAGGCCTGGACACTGCTCTTTCCGTAGAAGACTGCGAGAATAGCGACGCTAGGGTTGCAGGCTCCTAGCCCGGCCCTGAAACCTACAGTGCGTCCACACTGTCCTGGCCAGGCGAAGAGCAGCGACGGGAGGCGTGAAGTTCCAGCATCCTCCTGGGCCAGTGCCAGTCCCCGGATGTTGTGGGTCCCGCGAGAAAACATGGGCTGGTTGGGAGGGGCCTCCCCGCCACTGCGCGTGCGCACTGTGCCTTTCGGTGGTATTGGAGAGCAGGAGCTGCCCCCCACCTCCCACCCCCCACCCCGATCTCCATCTCCTCCTCGAGGCAGATTGGGGGACGTGAGACCCCTCCTGAGAGCATGACTGTCATCACCCCTCTCCAGGAAAAAAAATCATAAACACCGAAACCCTTGCCCTGCTAACTTGCAAAACTATCCATTGAAGGTGACACCTGCTAACCCATTTTCCAGGTTTTCTTCACCCCTCTGTGGTGATACACGTTTCCACGTCCCTTATCTTAAAACCCCCACCTCCTTATGTATATTCATAAGAAGCTCCTTGCAAGTCAAATTCCTGTTTTAAGAACCAGCTCTAAGTAGCCTTAGCCACGCAGGAGGACATAAATACTAATTACAACCCTGATCTGAAAGTTACCTTTGCTTCATTACAATCATTAAAATCATGCCGGTAGGAGGGATTTAACTGCCATATGTGTAACATGTGTCACATATAGAAGCAGGATTTTGCATGACTTAGCCCTGCCATGCTCTCCTAGAAACTGTCATGATATTTTCCTCTCTCACCCTGTTCCTTTCCCTGCCCCCAAGCCAACTCTCAAATTAGGAGACAAAAACCCATATGCTTAGCAGCTGGGGGAGACTGATCTGAGGGCCACCTAGGCTCCTTGCTTTGGCAACTTCGTAAGAACCTTATTCTCTCCCCGAAATCGTGGCGTCACGTGTTAGTTTTGTGCACATCGGGCAGAAGGGCCGGTTACGGCGGCCACGATTTTGGCGACCGTGAAGGGGCTGGGCAGTTTAGAGACCCAAGTGCGAAGCTCTACGGCCCTGTGTGGCAGACCCTTCCAGCCTTGTGTGGTCCCCTAGACTACTTCATCTAGAGGCTCGCCACTTCATCCCACGACTTCGTTGTCCATTTGCGCAACTCTATTTCGCCAGTGAAATTGTTCAGGAAAGGATGTCTTTGGGTGAGTTAATCTTTCATCTTGATCTGGTGTTCATAGAGTCCCCATCTCACTAGGAATTGGGAAGTCGCACCTCTCCTGACTTGTCGGGACATAACTAGGATTGTGGGTTCAAGTCCCACCTTAGTGCGGTCTGACTGTCTGCTTAACAGTATGGACTGCTCTATTACTTCAGTTGGCCATGGGATCTAGCCCTGCTGATCCTGAGTGTTGATTCCTGTGTGTTTCCAATCCCTTTTCCAAGAGGGTGTCCACGCTGTTAAGAAACTGCTACGTTAAACCGTTTGCCTAGACTGAGACCATCTGAAAGTGCACCAAAATCTTGTAACCAGTAACTACGAGAACTCTTAGCAGTGCTGAAAGTAAATGCCCACTAAAATATATTCTGGATAGCTGGTCAGTTTACAGATGAGTCTTTGAAAGAGAAAAGAAGGAATTTTTTTTCAGGTTTTTTTTCTGCAAACCTACATGGCCTCGATATACATTAGAGTCTGGGGGGAAATGTCCAATGGAAGGATCTCTAAATGATAACACCATTTTACGACTCGAATTATACTGCAAAAGAGAGGAAAACGGCATGAGATCTCCTATATCCAATCATTTGACATTATGTCAAAGTAAAAATTTTCAAAAAACTTCTCAAATTTTGGTACAAAAAGAAGATGAAGAACAGGGACTTAAAATAGGGAAAGGTCAGGGCAAAACTTCTTGGATGTGTCCACATAAAAGAAAGAGGGGTTTCTAGATTCTTTCCCTGGTGAAGGTTTCTCTCTCGGAGGCATTTAGACTGTTCCTCAGCTCCCCAACTCCTTTCCCCGGGGAACAGGAGGAAGGTGAGGCGCCCTCGCCCCAAAGTGAATCCTCATCAGGTTCTTCTCCCAGCAAAGAAGGAATGGGCTCCCTACCCACATCCAACAGGGTAGATTTCCACCTAGGCGCCCCCCAACCCCAGGCAAGGCAATTTCTGCTCAGGCAGGTCCCCACCAGACTAGATGAACAGGCATCAAGAGGATTCATTTTCACGCATACCCCCTTTTTTTCTCTCTATACTGCAAAAATAGCATAACCTCACACTGTGATAACCTGAGTAAAATCGAAAATGTTTATTCCACAGTATTTGCAACCTATAAAACCACCTTGGCAGACATTGAAGCACTTTTTTAAATAAGTATGAAAATCTCCACATTTTCTCTAGCACTTGCATCTTTCTGCTTATTATTTATTTTGAATCTGTAGCGTTTGTTGAAATGTTTCCATATAGCATATTTATTCAAAGTAAACAATCCATGTTTCACAATATCCTCACTTAGCAATAGAATCATTATCACCCTGAATTTTAGACAATTTCCATTGCTCCAAAGGGAAAAATACAGATAGACACATCCCAGCAAACAGAAAATCCCCAACTCCCCTTAACTATGTCTCCAACCCCCCCCAATTATTTACCCAGTATTGTCGTGGGCCTAGTGATGTATTCCTGTAAATATAGATCATACCATGCAGAAAGTAGTTTCCCCACATACCATTCTATTACTGACTTTCTGGTCAAGTGTTGTGCTTTTGGAGTAGTTCATTCAATAACTCACTTATATTTGTAGTGGTAATCAGTGAGGGTACATGGCTCCAACAACCCCTTCCAATCATATTCTCATTCACTAGGGCACGATTACTCATAAACCCACTAATGAACTACTGTCACCTCTATCCATTCCCATACTTTCAAATTCAAACTCATTTACTAGTCTGTACATTTTAGGTAACGGTTCCCCCTTATGTAGCTTCTGTCTATCTCTAGGTCCCCTATATTTTACATTTTAACACTCCGCATTGACTTTTCCAGAGGATTCGTATTAGTGAGATCGTACAGTATCTATCCATTTCTGTCTGGCTTATTTTGCCTAGTACTACGTCTCAAGGATCATCCATGTATTCATATGCTTCAGGACTTCATTTCTTCTTACTGCTGCACAATATTCCATCATATGTACGTACCACATTTGTTTCTCCATTCTGTCTTGATGGACACATGGGCTGTTTCCATCTCTTGACAACTGTGAATAATATCGAGGCATTTGTAAGCATTCTTCCTACCCCGGAAGAAAACGTGGCTGGTAAATGAGAAAGCCAAAGTAGAAAGCGGGACTTTTCCACGAATTACAACCCAACAGCGCGGTTCAGGCTCCAGGAGCAATACTACTCAGCTTCTGAGCTACATTGGAACCCCAGTGAATACAGTGACTGAGCCAAATTAGACCAATATAAAAGTTTCATAATGAGAGGGCTGCAGAGGCGGGCCCCAAACCAAAAAAAATGGTAAGAAAAATCCAAAACATACTGCAGGGGCCAAAAGAGAACCCCCTCGTTTTACTTCAGAGAATTGTTGAGGCTGTTCAGCCAGATACTGACACAGACCCAGAACATCCCGATAACATGAGACTACTAAGTGTGACTTTCATCAACCAGAGGGCCCCAGACATCAGAAACAAAAGTGCAGAAATCGGGGGCGGGCCACGGTGGCTCAGCAGGTAAGACTGCTTGCCTGCCATGCCCGAGGACCCGGGTTCGATTCCCGGTGCCTGCCCATGTAAAAAAAAAAAAGAAAGAAAAGTGCAGAAATCGGAAGGAGAGCTAGGAATGCCAATCTCACAGCTAATTGAGACCGTCTTCAAGGTTCTCAATAATAGTGATCAATTCCAGGAAACACAACTGAAGCAGCGATGGACCTAGTAGGCTGGTTTCATAATGGGAATTCATTAAGTTTCAAGTTCACGGTTCTAAGGCTGTAATAATGTCCAAACTGAGGCATGCAGGGAAAGATTCCTTGATTCAGGAGAGGCCGATTCATGCAGAACACCTCTGTCAGCTGGGAGGGCACGTGGCTGGGATCTGCTCATCCTTTGGCTTTTGGTTTCAAACAGCTTCCTCAGGGATGGTTTCGTTCTGCATCGCCAAATGTCTCTTTGTTGGCTCTGAACTCTTTCCAAACTGTTGTCCCTTTCAAAGGACTCCGGTAAACGAATCAAGACCCACTCTAAACGGGCAGACTTCCTATCTCTATCTAATCAACCGGTCAGACCCAGTATTGGGTGTGTCAGTCTCCCTGGAAACAATCTAATGGAGTCCTATTCTATGATATTGAATCAGGATTAAGGAAAGATGTCCTTCTTGGGTACATAACAGTTTCAAACCAGCGCAGGTACTTTTCTACTTTAGCCAAAACATCACCATTTCCCACCAGGTACCCCAGATATTTATCCTGGGTGAAAAAGACCTGTGGACTTTCTTATCGGGAAAGGAGCTGCTCACTTCGTCTTAATTTGAAAGCTAGGGGTGCTATCTCCAAAGCCTCCAGCAGTAGTAGGACTTTCTGGAGCCTCAAATAACAAACCATTCTTACAGACCCTTGAATGCCAGATGGGAAATACATCTCTAAAACGCAGTTTTGTCTACATGCCTGAATGTCCTGGGCCTCTGCTTGGTTGAGACCTCTAGTCAAAGTAAATGCACAGGTGTTATACATCTTTTGTCAAATTTGTTCCCATGATTTTCATATTTTTCATGCCATTGTAAATGATATTTTTATTTTATTTCAATGTCTTCCCATTTATTGCTAACATACAGAGATACAATTATTTTAATATAATGATCTTGTATCCTCCAACCTTGCTAAACTTATGTTGTTAGTTATAATTGTGGTTTTGAAGGTTCCTTAGGATTTTCTAGATAAACATTTCAACCAGGAGCATATAGTGTTTTCCTTCATCCTTTCCAGTTGGGAACTGTTTTTTTTTTTCCCTCCTTGTAATGGAAAAGATTAACGTCTAAAAAATACAGAATCTTCCACTCATGGTATACCTCTATGTCTACTTAATTTTTTATTTGCTTTTATCAGAATTTTGTAGATTTCTGCATTTAGTTCTTGCACATTTTCTTAGATTTACTATTGTGCTGTTTTAAATGATACTGCTTTTGAAATTTTCCAACTTCTTGTGCGTTGCTCATATATAATAAGATATATTTAGTATATTTATCCTGTATCCTGTATAACTGCTAAACTTAGGTCCTGATTCTATTAGCTTTTTGTAACATCTTTTAGGATTTTCGGTGTAGACAGTGAAGTCATCTATGAATACAGTCCGCTTTATTTCCGTTCCTTTACAAACTGTATGCTTTTTCATTCTTTTTTCTTGTTGAACCACTGCCTGTGACATCCAGAATGATGGTGAATCACAGTGCTGAGAACAGAGACCCTTGCCTTATGCCTAATCTAATGGGGAAAAAGTCAATATTTCTATTCCCAGCTTGCTGCGAGTTTTTATTAGTAATTGTTGTTGAATTATATCAAATAGTTTTTCTACATCTCTTGAGATGTTTTTTCTTCCTTAATCTGTCGATCTAATGATTTGCATTCATTGATTTTTTTTTATTAATGGAAAGAAAAAAAAAAGGAATTAACACAACATTTAGAAATCATACCGTTCTACATATGCCCTCAGTAATTCTTAACATCATCACATAGATGCATGATCATCGTTTCTTAGTACATTTGCATCGGTTTAGAGGAACTAGCAACACAACAGAAAAAGATATAAAATGTTAATATAAAGAAAAGAAATAAAAGTAGTAATAATAGTAAAAACAACAACAACAAACAAACTAACAAGCAAATAAAAACAAAAAAAACCCTATAGCTCAGATGCAGCTTCATTCAGTGTTTTAACATGATTACTTTACAATTAGGTATTATTGTGCTGTCTATTTTTGAGTTTTTGTATCTAGTCCTGTTGCACAGTCTGTATCCCTTCAGCTTCAATTACCCATTGTCTTACCCTGTTTCTAAATCCTGCTGAACTCTGTTACCAATGACATATTTCAAGTTTATTCTCGAATGTCCGTTCACATCAGTGGGACCATACAGTATTTGTCCTTTAGTTTTTGGCTGGATTCACTCAGCATAATATTCTCTAGGTCCATCCATGTTATTACATGGTTCATAAGTTTATCTTGTCCTAAAGCTGCATAATATTCCATCGTATGTATATACCACAGTTTGTTTAGCCATTCTTCTGTTGATGGACATTTTAGCTGTTTCCATCTCTTTGCAATTGTAAATAACGCTGCTATAAACATTGGTGTGCAAATGTCCGTTTGTGTCTTTGCCCTTAAGTCCTTTGAGTAGGTACCTAGCAATGGTATTGCTGGGTCGTATGGCAATTCTATATTCAGCTTTTTGAGGAACCGCCAAACTGCCTTCCACAGTGGTTGCACCACTTGACATTCCCACCCACAGTGGATAAGTGTGCCTCTGGTGGGTGTGAGATGATATCTCATTGTGGTTTTGATTTGCATTTCTCTAATGGCCAGGGACATTGAGCATCTCTTCATGTGCCTCTTGGCCATCCGTATTTCTTCTTCTGGTAGGTGTCTGTTCAAGTCTTTTTCCCATTTTGTAATTGGGTTGGCTGTCTTTTTGTTGTTGAGTTGAACAATCTCTTTATAAATTCTGGATACTAGACCTTTATCTGATATGTCGTTTCCAAATATTGTCTCCCATTGTGTAGGCTGTCTTTCTACTTTCTTGATGAAGTTCTTTGATGCACAAAAGTGTTTAATTTTGAGGAGCTCCCATTTATTTATTTCTTTCTTCAGTGCTCTTGCTTTAGGTTTAAGGTCCATAAAACCGCCTCCAGTTGTAAGATTCGTAAGATATCTCCCTACATTTTCCTCTAACTGTTTTATGGTCTTAGACCTAATGTTTAGATCTTTGATCCATTTTGAGTTAATTTTTGTCTAAGGTGTGAGATACGGGTTTTCTTTCATTCTTTTACTTATGGATATCCAGTTCTCTAGGCACCATTTATTGAAGAGACTGTTCTGTCCCAGGTGAGTTGGATTGACTGCCTTATCAAAGATCAAATGTCCATAGATGAGAGGGTCTATATCTGAGCACTCTATTCGATTCCATTGGTCGATATATCTATCTTTATGCCAATACCAAGCTATTTTGACCACTGTGGCTTCATAATATGACTTAAAGTCAGGCATCGCGAGACCTCCAGCTTCGTTTTTTTTCCTCAAGATGTTTTTAGCAATTCGGGGCAACCTGCCCTTCCATATAAATTTGCTTATTGGTTTTTCTATTTCTGAAAAATAAGTTGTTGGGATTTTGATTGGTATTGCATTGAATCTGTAGATGAGTTTAGGTAGGATTGACATCTTAATTATATTTAGTCTTCCAATCCATGAACACGGTATGCCCTTCCATCTATTTAGGTCTTCTGTGATTTATTTTAGCAGTTTTTGTAGTTTTCTTTATATAGGTTTTTTGTCTCTTTAGTTATGTTTATTCCTATGTATTTTATTCTTTTAGTTGCAATTGTAAATGGGATTCGTTTCTTGATTTCTGCCTCAGCTTGTTCATTACTAGTGTATAGAAAAGCTACAGATTTTTAACTGTTGATCTTGTAACCTGCTACTTTGCTGTACTCATTTATTAGCTCTAGTAATTTTGTTGTGGATTTTTCTGGGTTTTCTACGTATAGTATCATATCGTCTGCAAACAGTGATAGTTTTACTTCTTCCTTTCCAATTTTGATGCCTTGTATTTCTTTTTCTTGTCTAATTGCTCTGGCTAGAACCTCCAACACAATGTTGAATAATAGTGGTGATAGTGGACATCCTTGTCTTGTTCCTGATCTTAGGGGGAAAGTTTTCAGTTTTTCCCCATTGAGGATGATATTAGCTGTGGGTTTTTCATATATTCCCTCTATCATTTTAAGGAAGTTCCCTTGTATTCCTATCTTTTTAAGTATTTTCAGCAGGAAATGATGTTGAATCTTGTCAAATGCCTTCTCTGCATCAATTGAGATGATCATGTGATTTTTCTGCTTTGATTTGTTGATATGGTGTATTACATTAATTGATTTTCTTATGCTGAACCATCCTTGCATACCTGGGATGAATCCTACTTGGTCATGATGTATAATTCTTTTAATGTGTTGTTGGATATGATTTGCTAGAATTTTATTGAGGATTTTTGCATCTATATTCATTAGAGAGATTGGTCTGTAGTTTTCTTTCTTTGTAATATCTTTGCCTGGTTTTGGTATGAGGGTGATGTTGGCTTCATAGAATGAATTAGGTAGTTTTCCCTCCACTTCGATTTTTTTGAAGAGTTTGAGGAGAGTAGGTACTAATTCTTTCTGGAATGTTTGATAGAATTCACATGTGAAGCCGTCTGGTCCTGGACTTTTCTTTTTAGGGAGCTTTTGAATAACTAATTCAATCTCTTTACTTGTGATTGGTTTGTTGAGGTCGTCTATTTCTTCTTGAGTCAAAGTTGTTTGTTCATGTCTTTCCAGGAACCCGTCCATTTCATCTAAATTGTTGTATTTATTAGTGTAAAGTTGTTCATAGTATCCTGCTATTACCTCCTTTATTTC
Organism: Tamandua tetradactyla; assembly: GCF_023851605.1. Lineage (NCBI taxonomy): Eukaryota > Metazoa > Chordata > Mammalia > Pilosa > Myrmecophagidae > Tamandua > Tamandua tetradactyla. Next base: position 24,684,991 of record NC_135353.1, on the reverse strand, counting down.
TGTGAGGTCAGTAGTTATGTCTCCTCTTCCATTTCTAATCTTATTTATTTGCATCCTCCCTCTTCTTCTTTTGTCAGTCTTGCTAAGGGCCCATCAATCTTGTTGATTTTCTCATAGAACCAACTTCTGTTCTTATTGATTTTCTCTATTGTTTTCAGTTTCATTTATTTCTGCTCTAATCTTTGTTATTTCTTTCCTTTTGCTTGCTTTGGGATTAGTTTGCTGTTCTTTCTCCAGTTCTTCCAAGTGGACAGTTAATTCCTGCATTTTTGCCTTTTCTTCTTTTCTGATAAAGGCATTTAGGGCAATAAATTTCCTTCTTAGCACTGCCTTTGCTGCGTCCCATAAGTTTTGATATGTTGCGTCTTCATTTTCATTTGCCTCTAGGTATTTACTAATTTCTCTTGCAATTTCTTCTTTGACCCACTTGTTGTTTAAGAGTGTGTTGTTGAGCCTCCATGTATTTATGAATTTTCTGGCACTCTGCCTATTATTGATTTCCAACTTCATTCCTTTATGATACGAGAAAGTGTTGTGTATGTTTTCAATCTTTTTAAATTTGTTAAGACTTGCTTTGTGACCCAGCATATGGTCTATCTTTGAGAATGATCCAAGAACACTTGAAAAAAAGGTGTATCCTGCTGTTGTGGGATGTAATGTCCTATAAATGTCTGTTAAGTATAGCTCATTTATAGTAATATTCAGATTCTCTATTTCTTTATTGATCCTCTGTCTAGATGTTCTGTCCATTGATGAGAGTGGTGAATTGAAGTCTCCAACTATTATGGTATATGTGTCTATTTCCCTTTTCAGTGTGTGCAGTGTATTCCTAACATATTTTGGGGCATTCTGGTTCGGTGCGTAAATATTTATGATTGTTATGTCTTCTTGCTTAATTGTTCCTTTTAATAGTATATAGTGTCCTTCTTTGTCTCTTTTAACTGTTTTACATTTGAAGTCTAATTTGTTGGATATTAGTATAGCCACTCCTGCTCTTTTCTGGTTGTTATTTGCATGAAATATCTTTTCCCAACATTTCACTTTCAACCTATGTTTATCTTTGGGTCTAAGATGTGTTTCCTGTAGACAGCATATAGAAGGATCCTGTTTTTTAATCCATTCTGCCAGTCTATGTCTTTTGATTGGGGAATTCAGTCCATTAACATTTAGAGTTATTACTGTTTGGATAATATTTTCCTCTACCATTTTGCCTTTTGTATTATATATATCATATCTGACTTTCCTTCTTTCTACACTTTCTCCATGCCTCTCTCTTCTGTCTTTTTGTATCTGACTCTAGTGCTTCCTTTAGTATTTCTTGCAGAGCTTGTCTCTTGGTCACAAATTCTCTCAGTGACTTTTTGTCTGAGAATGTTTTAATTTCTCCCTCCTTTTTGAAGGACAATTTTGCTGGATATAGGAGTCTTGGCTGGCAGTTTTTCTCTTTTAGTAACTTAAATATATCATCCCACTGTCTTCTAGCTTCCATGGTTTCTGCTGAGAAATCTACACATAGCCTTATTGGGTTTCCCTTGTATATGATGGAGTGCTTCTCTCTCGCTGCTTTCAAGATCCTCTCTTTCTTTTTGACCTCTGATATTCTAACTAGTAAGTGTCTTGGGGAACGCCTATTTGTGTCTAATCTCTTTGGGGTGCGCGGCACTTCTTGCATCTGTAATTTCAGGTCTTTCATAAGAGTTGGGAAATTTTCAGTGATAATTTCTTACATTAGTTTTTCTCCTCCTTTTTCCTTCTCTTCTCCTTCTGGGACACCCACTACACGTATATTTGTATGGTTCACATTGTCTTTGAGTTCCCTGATACCTAGTTCAAATTTTTCCATTCTTTTCTGGATAGTTTCTGTTTCTTTTTGGAATTCAGATGTTTCATCCTCCAAATCACTAATTCTATCTTCTGTCTCTTTAAATCTGTCATTGTAGGTATCCATTGTTTTTTCCATCTTTTCTACTTTATCTTTCCTTCCATAAGTTCTGTGATTTGTTTTTTCAGTTTTTCTATTTCTTCTTTATGTTCAGCCCATGTCTTCTTCATGTCCTCCCTCAATTTATCGATTTCGTTTTTGAAGAGGTTTTCCATTTCTGTTCGTATATTCAGCATTAGTTGTTTCAGCTCCTGTATCTCATTTGAACTATTGGTTTGTTCGTTTGACTGGGCCATATGATCAATTTTCTGAGCGTGATCCGTTATCTTCTGCTGGCGTCTGGGCATTTAGTCAGATTTCCCTGGGTGTTGTACCCCACAGGTTGAAAGATTTTTCTGTGAAATCTCTGGGTTCTGTTTTTCTTATCCTGCCCAGTAGGTGGTGCTCGTGGCACACGTTTGTCAACGGGTTCCACCAGTGAAAGTTGCTGTGGGTCCTTTAACTCTGGAAAATTCTCGCCGTAGGGGAGGTTCGGCAGCCGAAGCGTCTTGGAAGAGTGCCAGCTGTCCTGGGGTTCCAAACGCGGGGAGGGTCGCCGGCCGCCGCAGCACGGGAGAGCGTCCGGCCGAATTAGCTAGTCGGCCCGCGGCGCCAAGCGTGGCGGGAGGACGCCAGCTGTCACAGCCCGGGAGAGTGCACTGTTCCCAGCCGGACGGGGGTGTCACGTGTTTGGAAGGGATCCCCCGGTCACTGTTCTCCGCAGTGTGGGGATTTCCGACCCAACACTCTCAGTTGGTCCGGGGGGCCTCGGTGGTGGGGGCGCCAGCCGCCGCGGCCTAAGGGGACCGTCTGTCCAATTCTACCTGCTGGCTTGGGAAGGTGGAAGGGAGGGACTCCAGTCGCTTGCCGTCCCACCCAGGAAGCCCGTGCCCCTTGGTGATCTCACCGGAGCTGGTTCTCCCAGATAGTCAGCCGTTCCAGGATGGGGTACTCCGTCCCTTTGATCTCCCTCGAGGCTCCGGGAGCTGCTCTGTAATATCTCCACCCCCAGTAGCTGTTCTGGAGGAGGAAAGGTAAGGGTGGCAAGGCTGTCGAGGCTGGTGGTGGAGGAGCCGGTGAAGGCGGAAAAGGGGAGAGGAGGGCAGGCGGGTCCGCTGCTGCGGGGCGTGGGCGCCGCGCGGCGGGCCGGCGGACAAAAGAGGGGAGAGGAGGGCGGGCGGGTCCGCTGCTGTGGGGCGTGGGGGCCGCTGGGCGGACCTGCGGACAAAAGAGGGGAGAGGAGGGCGGGCGGGTCCGCTGCTGCGGGGCGTGGGCGCCGCGCGGCGGGCTAGCAGACAAAAGAGGGGAGAGGAGGGCGGGCGGGTCCGCTGCTGCGGGGCTTGGGCGCCGCGCGGCGGGCCGGCGGACAAGAGACCATTCATTGATATTTTAATTAAAATTTTCATTTTGACTTAATTGTAGGTTCACATGCAGTAGTGTGAAATAGTATGGATACCCTTTACCATTCACCCAATACTAACATCTTACAGAAATACTGTGCAATATTTATTCAGGATGTTGGCACTGATACAGTCAAGATCCAGAAGAGTTCCTTTATCACAAAGATTCCTTGTGTTGCCCAAGATCCAGAACCACACTCATCTCTTTCCTCACAGCCCTGACCCTAACTACTGGAAACCACTAGTATGGTCTCCAATTCTGTAATTTTGTCATCACAAGTATGATATATAAATTAAGTCGTTCAGAATGTAACCTTAGGGGGTTGGCTTTTTTTTACTCATCATAATTCTCTGTATGTGCATTCACAGTGATGCATATATCAGTAGTTTATTCTTTTGTAATTGCTGAGTAGTGCTCCATGACAGCTAACTTAAGAGGTTAAAGTTAACGTAGAATGGAACCATTGAAGGATGTTTCAGAGAACAGAAGGAATAACGTGGATATTGGTGAGCCACCAGGAGCCCTGGCACCTGAGACTTGTTGCACAATAGCATGGGTGAGGGTATACTTTATACAATTTACAGCCCCACCTGGACTCAGGCCGAACGCTGCCCTGCAATGATGACGCCACCATCCATCAATGATGATGCCACCTCCCACTCTAAATAAGTGGTTGTATCCTGCCTAGCCCCCAGCCCCGCCAAGCTGCGGCCCCAGAGGCTGCTAAGGACACAGGAGACCTCTCTATCTGAAGTGTCCTCTGACAGAACACAAAGGGAAAATTAAAGTCCCTATTTCCTCCAGATCGCCTTTCTCAGCTTCTGTGGGGGCCACTTCCCCCTTCCTCAGTCTCTACTGCAAAGTCACCCTCTCCTGCCACTGTGGGGAGTGAAGCTGTGCGCCCCTGCTCCTCTGAGGGAGGCAGTATTCCAGACATACTGTCTGGCAGGGGCCTTGGAGAATCAGGCCGGCACTCGGCCCCTCCCTCATTCCCTGGGATCTCTCCTCAAACCACCATTCTTGAGTCGCAGTTTGCGGACCGGGCACCAAACGGTAAAGATCTGATTCAAGGTCGAGGGGCTTGTCTTCTTCAGTCTTTAACAAGGTGCACATTCTGACAGAAACTTTTCCCATATACCTGGCATTTAAAGGGAATCTTTCCTGCATGAGTTCTTTGATGTGCATGGAGGTTTATGGTATGACTGAAGCTTTTTTTTTTTTTTTTTTTTTTATTAATTAAAAAAAGAATTAACAAAACAATTAGAAATCATTCCAATCTACATGTACAATCAGTAATTCTTAATAACATCACATAGTTGCATATTCATCATTTCTTAGTACATTTGCATCGATTTAGAAAAAGAAATAAAAAGACAACAGAATAAGAATTAAAACAATAATAGAAAGAAAAAAAACAAAAAAAAAAAAAAAAAAAACCTATACCTCACATGCAGCTTCATTCAGTGTTTTAACATAATTGCATTACAATTGGGTAGTATTGTGCTGTCCATTTCTGAGTTTTTATATCCAGTCCCGTTGTACAGTCTGTATCCCTTCATCTCCAATTATCCCTTCTCTTTTTTTTTTTTTTTTTTTTTAATTAACGGAAAAAAAGAAATTAACCCAACATTTAGAGATCATACCATTCTACACATGCAATCATTAATTCTTAACATCATCACATAGATGCATGATCATCATTTCTTAGTACATTTGCATTGGTTTAGAAGAACTAGCAACATAACCGAAAAAGATATAGAATGTTAATATAGAGAAAAAAATAAAAGTAATAATAGTAAAATCAAAACAAAACAACACAAAACAAAACAAAAACCTATAGCTCAGATGCAGCTTCATTCAGTGTTTTAACATGATTACTTTACAATTAGGTATTATTGTGCTGTCCATTTTTGAGTTTTTGTATCTAGTCCTGTTGCACAGTCTGTATCCCTTCAGCTTCAATTACCCATTGTCTTACCCTGTTTCTAACTCCTGCTGAACTCTGTTACCAATGACATATTTCAAGTTTATTCTCGAATGTCCGTTCACATCAGTGGGACCATACAGTATTTGTCCTTTAGTTTTTGGCTGGATTCACTCAGCATAATATTCTCTAGGTCCATCCATGTTATTACATGGTTCATAAGTTTATCTTGTCTTAAAGCTGCATAATATTCCATCGTATGTATATACCACAGTTTGTTTAGCCACTCTTCTGTTGATGGAGATTTTGGCTGTTTCCATCTCTTTGCAATTGTAAATAATGCTGCTATAAACATTGGTGTGCAAATGTCCGTTTGTGTCTTTGCCCTTAAGTCCTTTGAGTAGATACCTAGCAATGGTATTGCTGGGTCGTATGGCAGTTCTATATTCAGCTTTTTGAGGAACCGCCAAACTGCCTTCCACAGTGGTTGCACCCTTTGACATTCCCACCAACAGTGGATAAGTGTGCCTCTTTCTCCGCATCCTCTCCAGCATTTGTCATTTTCTGTTTTGTTGATAATGGCCATTCTGGTGGGTGTGAGATGATATCTCATTGTGGTTTTGATTTGCATTTCTCTAATGGCCAGGGACATTGAGCATCTCTTCATGTGCCTCTTGGCCATCCGTATTTCCTCTTCTGAGAGGTGTCTGTTCAAGTCTTTTTCCCATTTTGTAATTGGGTTGGCTGTCTTTTTGTTGTTGAGATGAACAATCTCTTTATAAATTCTGCATACTAGACCTTTATCTGATATATCATTTCCAAATATTGTCTCCCATTGTGAAGGCTGTCTTTCTACTTTCTTGATGAAGTTCTTTGATGCACAAAAGTGTTTAATTTTGAGGAGTTCCCATTTATTTATTTCCTTCTTCAGTGCTCTTGCTTTAGGTTTAAGGTCCATAAAACCGCCTCCAGTTGTAAGATCCATAAGATATCTCCCAACATTTTCCTCTAACTGTTTTATGGTCTTAGACCTAATGTTTAGATCTTTGATCCATTTTGAGTTAACTTTTGTATAGGGTGTGAGAGATGGGTCTTCTTTCATTCTTTTGCATATGGATATCCAGTTCTCTAGGCACCATTTATTGAAGAGACTGCTCTGTCATGACTGAAGCTTTTCCAACACCAGGAGCATCTATATGGTTTTATTCTTTGGTGTTCATTAAGTGCTTATTTAGATATAAACTACAACTAAAACCTCTAAAACATTATTGACACTTATGGGGTTTCTCTTCCGTGTGAACTCCCTGGTGCTTAATAATTTCCACCTAACTTCCACCTAACTGTGGAGTCTAAGTACAGCAGAAGTGGGGCTGCCACAGGGCTTCTTCACTTCACTGAGAAGCCGGTCTCCCTCAGAAATCGTCTCCAGGCCCACCTCCAGGCTAGAATAGGCCCAGAACCAGCTCCCTCTGTGGATGCGATGGAAAATACCAACTCCAGGGCCTTGGGCTTCTAGCTTAGCCCTTAGGGGCGCAGGGTGTCCTTACTGTATCTGCCCCATAAAAGGCAGCTACCAGAGGTGTGAGGTCCTAGCATCCTCCTGGGGATTGGCCATCCGTGGTTGTTGTGGGGCCCACGAGAATATGCACGTTGGTTGGGACCGCCTCCCCACTGTGCTTGCTGTCTGTGCTCCCTTCCTTCCTGGGGGCCCTCCAAGAGAACTGGCGCTGTCACTCAGGGGCTTATAGGATGCCTCCTCCTGAAGGAAGCCGATTGTTTCCCATCAGTCCCTGGCTAGATCAGAGCCACAACTTCAATTTTTCAAAGCTATTATGCTCTGCAGGAGCTTCACTCACAACTATGTTCCTGTTTGATTCCTCTCAGCTAGGCATGTTTTAATCTTGTGAAGTAGCTAACATCCACAACAATTCCCTTCAGAGAACCCACGAAAATCATGCCTTCCACCAGTGGATATGTCCGTGACTTTCCACAGGGTGTGGAGTTGCCATAAATGTCAGGAAAATGGGGAAAACTTCAGAATTAAATCAATATTATTAAGCACCAGGGAATGAACACTGAGCAGAAACTAGATACATGCCAACTATGTTTTAAGAGGTTTAGTTTATAACTTAATAAGCATCTAATGAGACGCCAAGGAACATAACCCTAGAATTGTTCCTGCTGTGGGAAAAGCTTCAGTCACACCACAAATCTTCATGTATATCAAAAAATTCACATAGGAGAGAAGTCCATCAAATGCCAGGAATGTGGGGAAAGCTTCAGAATTAGGACTGAAATTATTAAGCACCAAGGCGTTTACACGGAAGAGAAGCCCCATATGTGTCAATAATGTTTTAGAGGTGTTAGTTGTCGTTTATATCTTAATAAGCACTTCATGACACACCAAAGAATAAAATCATATAGATGCCCCTGGTGTTGGTAAAGCTTCAGTCATACCACAAACCTCCATGCACATCAAAGAACTCACGCAGGAAAGATTCCCTTTAAATGCCAGGTATATGGGAAAAGTTTCTGTCAGAATGTGCACCTTGTTAAAGACTGGAGAAGACATTTATTGAGCCACCTTATTTTTGTGACATATGCAGGAGAAAAATTTGCAGGCTTTTGAGCCTTCTGAGACTCCAGAAAGTCCACAGGGAATAGGAAGTTTGCCTAGTGCCTACAGTCTAAAAAAAAGTCACCAAGTGGAGGTTGACCCTAAAGATGATGAAAGAATAAAAAATCATCCAAGCACTTAAACATAAAGATCTGTTATTAACAGAGACCTAGAGAGATGCAAAGGTCATTCTTGAGGAAAAGTAAATAAGTTGCCTGTCTTGTTCAGCCTCGCAACTTCAGCACCTAACACAAACGCGACACATAGTTTGTCCTTTATAAATAAATACGTAAATAAAGACACTATATCTATCAAAGAGCAGAACCTGCTCTGGCCATCTGAAAATTAGCTCTCAGTTTCCTCAAGTTCAGTGATCTTCATTTCCAGGGCGTCAGATAGTCAACACATACACGACACCCATGAGTCCTTGTCTCATTCTCTAGCAAGAGGAATAGAAGAGAAGAGTATTCCGTTCCTTTACAGGGAGCTCAGAGAGAACTAGTAATTGGAGACAGCTGCTCTGGCTGTCATTCTAATTGTACAAACTTCCAAGGCCAGGGCTCTGGGGACTTTACTCTGGTATAGGAAGGGATTCATAAGGTGCTATGGGAGAAGCACCTCCACGCAGCTTGCGTCTCCACCCATCGCACAATACAGCAGTGTCTGCTATTCAGGACTTCCAAGTAGTAGTGGCCTGAATGTTAACAGAGACCACCTGGGGGCCTTGCAAGAATGGGACACTTCCCGTTAATTCTCTCAAAACTGAGATTTTTGACATTATAGAATGTCAAAACCTGCTCTCGAAGGAAGCTAGAAATCTTCCTCACTCAGGGCCCACCACACATACTCAGGCAATGCTGTTTGACAGCTACTAAGATGTGCGTCATGAAAAGAAAATACTCTTCAAGCAAATTAGGAGAATAGAAGTTATGTAACGTTATTGTTCCCGTAATCTTGGACTGATGATAGCATTTGGGTGTAAATGTATACTGAGAATCTAAGGGATTAAGGGAGAGGGATATAAGTATGCGTTTTGCCATGGGTCTTTCTTTTTTTGCGTGTGTATGCTGTATGGCGGGGTCACATTTCATTATTCTTCCATGTGAGTATCCTGTTATTGCAGCACCATTTGTTGAGTTTTGTTTGTTGGTTGGTTTTGTGGGTTTCTTTGTTTTGTTTGTCACTGATGATGTGTTGTTGCCATGGTAATCCTGCTTGTCATGGGATGTACGTGGGCCAGGAATCGAACCCAGGTCTGCCGCATGGCAGGCAAGAATTCTACCACTGAGCTACCTTTGCCCCCCTTTCCTGTGTTTTTTAAGCACAGAAGAATTTGTGTGTGTGTGTGAGGGGGTTGGTTTGTTCATTCCTAACATCTCTCAGAGCACTGGTATGGGACACCGGCTAGAGGGACATTGATTTAGTTAAGCCTTCAGCATTATAGTTTAATACTCAATGTCTTAATGGTAAATTGAGTTGTTAGGACAAAAACCAGAACCTACGTCACCTGACTCACAATCAAATGTCTTTTCCTCCACACTAAACCAGCCTTGCTGGTAGCAGAGAAACGTAACCATTCCTCAAATTAGGAAGTCGAATCTTAGGATGTTATGCTAAGCATTGGTGTTAGAGCTCAGCCAGAATCTGCGCGTCCACTTCTTAGGAGATGTGGAAAATTCCCTGCACAAGCCCAAGGAGAGGCTTTCACTTCTCCAAGTTCAAATCACCCAGTACTGTTTGGCATCTTCTCTTGTATCCACTAGGGTATCCAAGTGCTTTAGCAATAACAGTCTCTTTAACTTCCAGCAGCTTCCACAAATGGAGAAGGAGCATTCTAATGTATTTGTAAAGTACAATAAAAATAATCATAAGAATGTGAAATAAAAAGTCAGATACATGTAAATCATAAGACTAATTTCTGATATTGTTATTAGATTCAGTAGATTTAAAGGTGCACTTTCAACTTACTCCAAGTTTCCAAATGCTTCAACTCAATGTCTGAATTCACATTTGGGGGGTCCAAAAAGAAGCAATTCCCACACCAACACGTGAGTGTTGAGTCACACTTTGAATAGCACTGCTCAGACTCTGGTGGAGTGATGTGACATAAAAAGGAAAGGGTGTGCAGTTTTAGTGTTGGCAGATTCAATAAATATTTGTCATCAGAATGACATGAAATTCTTCTATGACAGCATTCCGAATTGCTTTATAGAAACTGTAGCATGCATTCATGGGGAATCAAGAGATTTGCACTGTAGTTGATTCACGCCCTTGGCCTTCATTCAGTTGTCACTGTTGGGAGTGAGTGGGGGGCAGTCCGAGTAAATACTCACAGCGTAGACCCAGCTCTGACTGATAGAGGTGGTATTGGGGGAACTGATGGTCAAAAATGTGAGCCACTTGATGACCCGTGTCCCTGGGATACATTTATTGTGACTGGAAAATTTCTAACTGGGTAAATGTGTGAGAACAGTATCAGAATGTACAGCTTGTGGAATCATTCCATAAGCACCCTTATCAAAACCCAGTCTTAGTTGGAGTCCCATCCTCTGCATCCCTATTCTTTGTTTTCTGCATTGCAGCCTCATCCCCATGTTAAAAAGAAGAGGGAGGTGGGAGGGAGTTTGGGCCCTCTTCCAGGTATGCATTTCACTCCGGTATAAGCCAGTGAGTTGCCTTTTCGGGGGGTTCATGGATTTCTTGAAGTCCATCTGGGTGAAACTAATGGGATTGGCTCTAGGCCTAGACCTGTCCTTCAACCAGACAAGCACCACTTTTAAACCTTTTCTAATATTGAAACCGAAAGAAAGATGTTCTTAGATCCAAGTGTATTGTAATCCCTCCTCCTCATCCAAAACAAATTTGAAAATACCCAGTTAAGTGATCTACCTGTAGTTCCAGTTCCAGCATTCCATCTGTAAAGATCTTGCACATGAAGATGCTTTCCCTGCTTATAATTCAGATAAACATGACCAAACTGTGTCCACCTTCTCTTTTATCCAATACTTTTATGTCAGTCTGAGGTGGACATTACCCTCCTCAAACATTCACCTGCCTTCTTCATTTGAAAACGGGTTACCCATTGGGAACCAACTTAAATGTATATCAATAGGGACTGGTTGAATAAATTGAGAATCCATTCCATGGACTATGCGGCAGCCACTGAAAACAACTTGGTGAATTTCTGCGGGCTAGTGTGCAAAGATGGCCAATATAGATAAAATGAAGAAAACCAGCCTGTAGTACAATGTATGTAATATGGTCTTACTTTTGAAAAAAACTGGAAAATATCTTTTTATGCTTAACTATCTGGATGGATAAAAAGGAAACAAGAGGGCTGTCTCTAGAGAGTAGAACCGGAGAAGGGGGCCTCTTGGGCTTTTCTCTCTATGTCCTCTATACATTTTTATTTTTCCCAATGACCGTTTACACATTTTCTATGTGTAAAATAGAATAACATATTCTATGCCACAACAACACATTCTATGAATGTATTTTCAGTATTAAATAGTAAAGTAAAACAGAAAATTTAGCAAGCCAAATGCTAGAGGGTGGCTTTCGTGTTTTTGCTCCATAATTTTGAAAGCCCAAAATTGTGAAAATCTTACTAACTTAGAAATTGTTTCACTAGATTACAGAGGGTTAGCAAAGTGACTTTTAAGAGCAGACTGTATCCAGAGAGAAACAATTATGTGAGGTTTCCAAACTAAGATGAGTACAAGTTCATAAGTCAAATAAGGAACCCTGAGACAATATTGAAGCAAACACAGCGCAGATCGACCTCCAAAATAATCACACACACGTACAGAGATGAAATCAAATTAAAGCAGACATAGATTATTTAATTGGGGCACAAATTGTTTCCTTTGACTCATCGTGGAAAAGATGGATACTGCACGTCTTTTAAGACCTAGCAGAATTTGCACCGCATCTCTCCTGCTGTACTCAAGTGCTACCAATTCAGCCTGCTACAATTAGTAGCAGCCTGAAACCTGCCCAGATCTAAGGGTAGGGAACACAGATCACACCTCTTGATGGGAAGCGTATTCGATCCAGTTGCTGCTGTAACAGATATCACAAACTCAGTTGTTCAAAACAACAAATTTATTTATAATCTTAAAGTTCTGAAAGTCGGAAGTCCCATAAAGTTCTGCAAGTCGGAAGTCCAAAATGGGTCTCGCTGGGCTAAAATCAAGATGCCAACAGAGCTGCATTCCTTCTGGAGGCTCTAGAGGAGAACCTGTTCTTTGAGTTTACAAAAGTTTTAGAGGCTTCGTGCAATTCATGTCTCCTGGCCTTTTCCAGCAATGGCAGAATTCCAAACTTTGTTCCTGTCACCACCTCTCCTTCCCTGACTCTCCTGCTTCCGTCTTTCTCTGATAAGAAAACTTGGGATAGTAAAGTTGAACAGTGGGCATAATCTGATTTCAAGATCCTGAACTTAATCACATTTGCATAACCCCTATTGTTTCGAACGGAAACACATTCATGGTTCCAGGTTTTAGGACACGGAAATCCTTAGGGGGCACCATTCTGCCAACCACAGGGAGATGAGCAAAAGATCTGAGGCCATGTTTTAAAATTGCTATAAATGACAAAGAAACCATGATTTGCATATTCGTCAAGGACATTTTTCTAACAAACATTTGGAAGAGATTTCCAGTGCAAATTATACTTTCTTGCAGCTTAAAACTGGAAGAATTGGGATAAGAATAATGAATTTCCTTATTTCATTCTTGTTCCCTTGGGGTATGTAGGGGATACCTTACCATTAGGGGGAACACCTTGAGAGAAATATCTTAGGAGTAGGGACTCCTCCCTGCCCAAGGACAACTCTACTATCTCAGGAGATAAGACAGAGAATGTGTTTTCCCCCCAACCCAGACCAAGATGAGAGGGCTTTAACTCTTTCTTGCTCACTCTCTAATTTCTCTCATTCTTAAGAAAGGGACCTAGTTGGTAAGACATGGCTAGAGAATTACTACAGAATGAACTTCAAAGTAGGGTTAAACTGGCCTCTATCAGGGCCAACAGTTAATAGCATGACTTTCATAAAAGGACTCAAATTTTAGATTTTTGAAATAAACTACAGTAATTCGTACATTCCTGTGTTGGGTCTTAAACATGTTAGTTAAATGTAAATATTTAAAATATATCAATATTTGTCTAATATTTTAATATACCGTGCCCTTAAAAGTATGGGTCCAGGCTTTGCTAACCTCTGAGAAGTCGTTATTGGACAATGAAAACTGAAGGAGGTCCAAAACTATATTCTAGATATGTGCCCTATAAATAAAACACTTATTTTCTATGTTCTTCAGGATACTTATTAACTTTTACCAGATATAGGTGGTCAAGAAAACTTAAATGAACTATAAATATAAGGAACTTCGTTTCTTAATCAACATGCAGTACAAACCAAAAATTAGGAGGACAAGGTCAGCACTGTCCAACTCTTGGGTCAAAGAATAACATGAAAACTGCAAAAGGACAAAACTTAAAAATCATCATTAAGAACATTTTATATACATATATATATATATATATACACACATATATATATACTTCTAGATTACAACAATTAGACTCTGAGAAAAATTGATAGTCTTGAAGGCATAGCTTTAAAATTCAACGAAAAATCAAAAGGCAATATGCTTATATTTACTGAAAGCTTATCGTGGGTAGTACTTGCATCTAAGTATACTTCATTTAATCTTTTATTTTCTTTCTTTCTTTTTTTTTTTTTGTATGGGCAGGCAAACTAGGAATCAAACCGGGGTCTCCGGCATGGCAAGCTAGAACTCTGCCTGCTGTTCATTGCATCTTTCTTGTACTTATCAGGAACGTACTCTTATTTTCCCTTAATAGTACTTATGAGGTTGGTACCTTGTTTGCCCTGATCTTTTTGAAATGTTCAGCAGCATAACCATCCATTAAATGTTCTAAGTATGCATGTTTCCAAGAACTATTTGGCACTTTTAAACTAAATACCGACAATACATGCTAAAGTTTACCATATGGAAGCATTTTAATAAAGAGATGAATAATTGATGTTCTCTAGCCTGTAAAATTTCAGACGTGATTATGATACAGATGGTGGGTGCATCTCCTATTTTGATGGTAACTAATAAAACCAGTTAAAATGGATTGCATTAAATACCAAACATGACACATAAACAGAGCACGATACTTATACAGAGTCGAGCGCCTCAGTTTTAGATTGGAGGTGGGAGTCAACTGCAGTGTGTGTTGCCACAGTTCACGAAGCAGCGCCAAGTTGTTCCAACAACTGGTAAGTGGGATTGAACAAGTAAGGGCATTTATATTTCAACATTACTAAAACATAGCACCAATAAAGATCAGTTGGGCACATCGATGGTTGACAGGAAAATCCATCATTAATCATTTGTATGCTGTGGGCTTACAAGTATAATATGGTTGGATTGAGAGGCAAATATTTTAATGTAATGAAGAAACGACTTGCTGAGACAGGATAAGTGAAACCTATGACAGTTGCAAGAGTAGATACATACTCTAGAACTCCAATGATTTGGAAGATGATTTCTAAAATTAGTAAAAAAAAAAAAAAAGAGGTTGTTCTTATGAGCTCAAACAAAATTTCTTTAAAGACAAAAAGGTGGCTGCAGTTAAGTGCTAGGTGAAGACTTTCATGAGTTAGTGTCAGTTTCAATAGGACATATTACCCTCAACAACTCTTAAAGATATCTTTTTTAAAGTGACTGACTAGGTGTAAAATCAAGCCTGTAATCTGTCTGAAACACTTAGAACAATGATTACACTTGTATGGCTTCTCCCCTGTATGAATTCTTAAATGAGTCACAAGGGTTGGTTTCTGTGTAAAGGTTTTCCCACATTAACCGCATTTAAAAGGCTTCTCTTTAGTGTGAGTTCTCTGGTGCAAAGTAAGAGCTGTCAGTTGAAAAAAACTTTTCCCACAACTCTCACATCTATGAGGTTTTTCACCTGTATGAGTTGTCACATTTTTTTTAAGACTGCATCTAAGACGAAAATTCTTGCCACACTCTGGGCTTTTATAAGTTTCAACTTCAGAATGCCTTTTTTGATGCGCTCTAAGCGATGCCTGTCGAATGAATTGCATTTTACATACAGTGCACTGATAGGGTCTCTCCCCTGTGTGAAGTCGTTGGTGTCTAGAAAGATCTGAAATACGAAGGGAACTATACCCACATTCAGGGCACTTATGAAGTACTTTGCCTGAATGGGATTTCTGGTTCCCCAAAACGTGTGAATTCTGAGCAAAACAGTCTACACTCTGAGAATTAAGGGGTTTCCGACGTGGATACTTTTTTACTCGGGGACTAGGACTGAGAGCTTCTTCCAGGTTAGAGACCTCAGGTTTTTCTCCTAGAAAGTAGCTCTGATCATCTACAAGCTTTGTGAAATCTGAGTGTAGATCGTCTGAGTGGATTTCATGTTGATATTTGAAGTGTTTGTAACATTTTTGTGAAATGGGGTCATGGATAGGGGTATTCTCTAAGGTAAAAATAAATGAATATGTATCCTCTAGCTCTATCTGTTTTGAAGTATTTTCTTCATTTTCTCTCTCGTGATGAAAGCCTAAAAGAAAAACAGAAATTGCAGATGCCATCAGGTAGAAAGTGACGGAGTAACATGTATTGGGTTAACCTCTAGTGGAAAGATAGGAACTCCTAGAGAGTATCTCAAAGTTCTTGACCCTGAATAAGGCTGAACTTTTCTTTGCTTCTTTCTCTGGTGTTTAATGGACAATTTCTTACCTGTCTGAGAGTCAAGAAAGTGTGTCACTTCTCTGGAATTCTGTAAATCCTTCTCCAATGAGTATTCACCGTTGTCCAATGGGAAGCTCATGTTAGGATTTTGAATTGGATAGCCTGGTGAAAATAAAAATGGATAGTCTTGAATGCATAGCTTTAAAATTGAACGAAAAATCAGAAGGCAATATGCTTATATTTATTGAAAGCTTATCGTGGGTAGTACTTGCATCTAACTATACTTCATTTAATCTTTTCTTTTTTTACTTCCTTTTTTTTTCTTTTTTATGGGCAGGCAAACTAGGAATCAAACCGGGGTCTCTGGCATGGCAAGCGAGAACTGTGCCTACTGTTCATTGCATCTTTCTTGTACTTATTAGGAAAATTCTCTTATTTTCCCTTAATAGTACTTATGGGGTTGGTACCTTGATTGCCCTTATCTTTTTGAAATGTTCAGAAGCATATCCATCCATTAAATACTCTAACTATGTTCATGTTTCCAAGATCAATTTGGCACTTTTAAACTAAATACCGACAATATATGTTAAAGTTTACCATATGCAAGCATTTTAAAAAAGAGATGAATAATTGATGTTCTCTAGCCTGTAAAATTTCAGACATGTGATTATGATACAGATGGTGGGTGCATCTCCCATTTTGATGGTAACTAATACAACCAGTTAAATGGATTGTGTTAAATACCAAAAATGACACATAAACAGAGCACGATGCTTGTACAGAGTCGAGTGCCTCAGTTTCAGGTTGGAGGTGGGAGTCAATTGCAGTGTGTGTTGCCACAGTTCGTGAAGCAGCGCCAAGTTGTTCCAACAACTGGTAAGTGGGATTGAACAAGTAAGGTCATTTATATTTCAACATTACTAAAACATAGCACCAATAAAGATCAGTTGGGTACATCCATGGTTACAGGATAATCCATCATTACTCATTTATATGCTGTGGGCTTACAACTATAATATGGTTGGCTTGAGAGGCAAACATTATAATGTAATGAAGAAACGACTTGCTGAGACAGGATAAGTCAAACCTATGACAGTTGCAAGAGTAGATAAATACTCTGGCACTCATATGATTTGGAAACCGATTTCTAAAATTAGTAAAAAAAAAAAAAGAGGTTGTTCTTATAAGCTCAAACAAAACTTCTTTTAAGGGAAAAAATTTGCTGCTGTTAAGTGGTAGGTGAAGACTTTCATGAGTTAGTGTCAGTTTCAATAGGACATATTACCCTCAACAACTCTTAAAGATATCTTTTTTAAAGTGAATGACTTGGTGTACAATCACGCCTGTCCTCTGTCTGAAACATTTAGAACAATGATTACACTTGTATGGCTTCTCCCCTGTATGAATTCTTAAAAGAGTCACAAGGCTTGGCTTCTGTGTAAAGGTTTTCCCACAGTAACTGCATTTAAAAGGCTTCTCTTTAGTGTGAGTTCTCTGGTTCAAAGTAAGAGCTGTCAGTTGAACAAAACTTTTCCCACAACTCTCACATCTATGAGGTTTTTCACCTGTATGAGTTGTCACATGTCTTTTAAGACTGGATCTATGACGAAAATTCTTGCCACACTCTAGGCATTTATAAGTTTCAACTTCAGAATGTCTGTTTTGATGCACTGTAAGGTATGCCTGCTGAGCGAATTGCTTTTTACATACAGTGTACTCATAGGGTCTCTCCCCTGTGTGAATTCGTTGGTCTCTAGAAAGGACTGAAATACGAAGGAAACTTTCCCCACATTCAGGGCACTTGTGAAGTTCTTTGCCTAAATGGGATTTCTGGTTCCCCAAAACTTGTGAATTCTGAGCAAAACAGTCTACACTCTGAGAATTAAGGGGTTTCACACCTCGACACTTTTGTACACGGAGACTAGATTTGAGAGCTTCTTCCAGGTTAGAGACCTCAGGTTTTTCTCCTACAAAGTAGCTCTGATCATCTACAAGCTTTGTGAAATCTGAGTGTAGATCGTCTGGGTGGATTTCATGTTGATATTTCAAGTGTTTGTAATATTTTTCTGAAATGGGGTCATGGATAGGGGTACCCTCTAAGGTAAAAATAAATGAATATTTATCCTCGAGCTTTATCTGTTTTGAAGTATTTTCTTCATTTTCTCACTCGAGAAGAAAGCCTGAAAGAAAAACAGAAATTGCAGGTGCCATCAGGTAGAAAGTGAGCGAGTTACATGCATTGGGTTAACCTCTAGTGGAAAGATAGGAACTCCTAGAGAGTATCTCAAAGAGCTTGACCCTGAATAAGGCTGAACTTTAATTTCCTTCTTTCTCTGGTGTTTAATGGACAATTTCTTACCTGTCTCAGAGTGAAGAAAGTGTGTCACTTCTCTGGAATTCTGTAAATCCTTCTCCAATGAGTATTCACCGTTGTCCAATGGGAAGCTCATGTTAGGATTTTGAATTGGATAGCCTGGTGAAAATAAAAATGGATAGTCTTGAATGCATAGCTTTAAAATTGTACGAAAAATCAGAAGGCAATATGCTTATATTTACTGAAAGGTTATCATGGGTAGTACTTGCATCTAACTATACTTCATTTAAACTTTTCTTTCCTTGCCTTCTTTTTTTTTTTTTTTTTTTTTTTTTTTTTATGGGCAGGCAAACTAGGAATCAAACCGGGGTCTCTGGCATGGCAAGCGATAACTGTGCCTGCTGTTCATTGCATCTTTCTTGTACTTATTAGGAAAATACTCTTATTTTCCCTTAATAGTACTTATGGGGTTGGTACCTTGATTGCCCTTATCTTTTTGAAATGTTCAGAAGCATATCCATCCATTAAATACTCTAACTATGTTCATGTTTCCAAGAACTATTTGGCACTTTTAAACTAAATACCGACAATATATGTTAAAGTTTACCATATGCAAGCATTTTAATAAAGAGATGAATAATTGATGTTCTCTAATTGTAAAATTTCAGACATGTGATTATGATACAGATGGTGGGTGCATCTCCCATTTTGATGGTAACTAATACAACCAGTTAAAATGGATTGTGTTAAATACTAAAAATGACACATAAACAGAGCACAATGCTTGTACAGAGTCGAGTGCCTCAGTTTCAGGTTGGGGCTGGGCGTCAATTGCAGTGTGTGTTGCCACAGTTCATGAAGCAGCGCCAAGTTGTTCCAACAACTGGTAAGTGGGATTGAACAAGTAAGGTCATTTATATTTCAACATTACTAAAACATAGCACCAATAAAGATCAGTTGGGCACATCCATGGTTACAGGATAATCCATCATTACTCCTTTATATGCTGTGGGCTTACAACTATAATATGGTTGGCTTGAGAGGCAAACATTATAATGTAATGAAGAAACGACTTGCTGAGACAGGATAAGTCAAACTTATGACAGTTGCAAGAGTAGATAAAAACACTAGCAGTCATATGATTTGGAAGATGATTTCTAAAATTAGTAAAAAAAAGAGGTTGTTCTTATAAGCTCAAACAAAACTTCTTTTAAGAGAAAAAAGTTGCTGTGGTTAAGTTCTAGGTGAAGACTTTCATGAGTTAGTGTCAGTTTCAATAGGACATATTACCCTCAACAACTCTTAAAGATATCTTTTTTAAAGTGACTGACTTGGGGACTTCCTGGAAGATGGCGGCTTAGTAAGACGCGCGGATCTTAGTTTCTTCTCCAGGACACCTACTAGGGGAGTAGAAACGATACAGAAAGCGCCCAAAGCCACAACAGAGATAAAAAAGACAGCGTACCCCATCCTGGAACGGCTGGCTGGCTGAGAGAAGCAGCTCGGGTGAGATCGCCGAGGCGCGGGCCTTACCGGGCGGGGTGGCAAGCGGCCGGAGTTACTCCCTTCCCCCTTTCCGGGCCGGCTGGGAGAATTGGAGAGGTGGTCCCCTGAAACCAAGGCGACTGGCGCCCACACCACGCGCAGCCCCCGGACCAACTGAGAGAATTGGATCGGAAACCCCCAGGCCTCGGAGAACGGTGACCCCGTGACTCCCGGGGAACGTGCACTCTCTCGGGCGGGCCGCTGCCGCTGGCACCCTCCCGCCACGCTTGTTGCCCAGGGCTGACTAGGAAATTCGGACGGGCTCTTTCCCTGGCTGCGGCGACCAGCAACCCTCCCTGCGTTCGGACACCCTCCCTGCATTCGGACCCCGGGCCGGCTCAAGCCGCTTCGGCTAGCGAACCCCCAGGACGGCGAGAGTTTTCCAAAGTTTAAGGTCCCACAGCACCTTTTACTGGTGGGACCCGCAGACAAACGTGTGCCACGAGCGCCACCTACTGGGCAGGATAAGAAAAACAGAACCCAGAGATTTCACAGAAAAATATTACAACCTTGCTGGGTCCAACACCAAGAGAAATCTGAATAAATGCCCAGACACCAGCAGCAGAAGATAACTGTCCACGCTCAAAAGATTGAGAATATGGCTCAGTCAAAGGAACAAACCAATAGCTCAAATGAGACACAAGAGCTGAGACAACTAATGCTGAATATACGAACAGAAATGGAAAACTTCTTCAAAAATGAAATCGATAAATTGAGGGAGGACATGAAGAGGACATGGGCTGAACATAAAGAAGAAATAGAAAAACTGAAAAAACAAATCACAGAACTTATGGAAGTGAAGGATAAAGTAGCAAACATAGAAAAAATAATGGATAGCTACAATGATAGATTTAAAGAGACAGAAGATAGAATTAGTGATTTGGAGGATGGAACATCTGAATTCCAAAAAGAAACAGAAACTATAGGGAAATGAATGGAAAAATTTGAACAGGGTATCAGGGAACTCAAGGACAATATGAACCGCACAAATATACGTGTTGTGGGTGTCCCAGAAGGAGAAGAGAAGGGAAAAGGAGGAGAAAAACTAATGGAAGAAATTATCACTGAAAATTTCCCAACTCTTATGAAAGACCTAAAATTACAGATCCAAGAAGTGCAGCACACCCCAAAGAGATTAGACCCAAATAGGCGTTCTCCAAGACACTTACTAGTTAGAATGTCAGAGGTCAAAGAGAAAGAGAAGATCTTGAAAGCAGCAAGAGAAAAACAATCCATTACATACAAGGGAAACCCAATAAGACTTTGTGTAGATTTCTCAGCAGAAACCATGGAAGCTAGAAGACAGTGGGATGATATATTTAAAATACTAAAAGAGAAAAACTGCCAACCAAGACTCCTATATCCAGCAAAATTATCCTTCAAAAATGAGGGAGAAATTAAAACATTCTCAGACAAAAAGTCACTGAAAGAATTTGTGACCAAGAGACCAGCTCTGCAAGAAATACTAAAGGGAACACTAGAGTCAGATACAAAAAGACAGAAGAGAGAGATATGGAAAAGAGTGTAGAAAGAAGGAAAATCAGATATGATATATATAATACAAAAGGCAAAATGTTAGAGGAAAATATTATCCAAACAGTAATAACACTAAATGTCAATGGACTGAATTCCCCAATCAAAAGACATAGATTGGCAGAATGGATTAAAAAACAGGATCCTTCGATATGCTGTCTACAGGAAACACATCTTAGACCCAAAGATAAACATAGGTTGAAAGTGAAAGGTTGGGAAAAGATATTTCATGCAAATAACAACCAGAAAAGAATAGGAGTGGCTATACTAATATCCAACAAATTAGACTTCAAATGTAAAACAGTTAAAAGAGACAAAGAAGGACACTATATACTAATAAAAGGAACAATTAAACAAGAAGACATAACAATCATAAATATTTACGCACTGAATCAGAATACCCCAAAATACGTGAGGAATATACTGCAAACACTGAAAAGGGAAATAGACTCATATACCATAATAGTTGGAGACTTCAACTCACCACTCTCATCAAGGGACAGAACATCTAGACAGAGGATCAACAAAGAAATAGAGAATCTGAATATTACTATAAATGAACTAGACTTAATAGACATTTATAGGACATTACATCCCACAACAGCAGGATACACCTTTTTCTCAAGTGCTCATGGATCATTCTCAAAGATAGACCATATGCTGGGTCACAAAGCAAGTCTCAACAAATTTAAAAAGATTGAAATCTTACACAACACTTTCTCGGACCATAAAGGAATGATGTTGGAAATCAATAATAGGCAGAGTGCCAGAAAATTCACAAATACGTGGAGGCTCAACAACACACTCCTAAACAACGACTGGGTCAAAGAAGAAATTGCAAGAGAAATTAGCAAATACCTCGAGGCGAATGAAAATGAAAACACAACATATCAAAATTTATGGGACGCAGCAAAGGCAGTGCTAAGAGGGAAATTTATTGCTCTAAATGCCTATATCAGAAAAGAAGAAAAGGCAAAAATTCAGGAATTAACTATCCATTTGGAAGAACTGGAGAAAGAACAGCAAGCTAACCCCAAAGCAAGCAAAAGGAAAGAAATAACAAAGATTAGAGCACAAATAAATGAAATTGAAAACATGAAAACAATAGAGAAAATCAATAAGGCCAGAAGTTGGTTCTATGAGAAAATCAATAAGATTGATGGGCCCTTAGCAAGATTGACAAAAAGAAGAAGAGAGAGGATGCAAATAAATAAGATCAGAAATGGAAGAGGAGACATAACTACTGACCTCACAGAAATAAAGGAGGTAATAACAGGATACTATGAACAACTTTACGCTAATAAATACAACAATTTAGAGGAAATGGACGGGTTCCTGGAAAGACATGAACAACCAACTTTGACTCAAGAAGACATAGATGACCTCAACAAACCAATCACAAGTAAAGAAATTGAATTAGTCATTCAAAAGCTTCCTAAAAAGAAAAGTCCAGGACCAGATGGCTTCACATGTGAATTCTACCAAACGTTCCAGAAAGAATTAGTACCAATTCTCTTCAAACTCTTCAAAAAAATCGAAGTGGAGGGAAAACTACCTAATTCATTCTATGAAGCCAACATCACCCTCATACCAAAACCAGGCAAAGATATTACAAAAAAAGAAAACTAAAGACCAATCTCTCTAATGAATACAGATGCAAAAATCCTCAATAAAATTCTAGCAAATCGTATCCAACAACAACAACACATTAAAAGAATTATACATCATGACCAAGTAGGATTCATCCCAGGTATGCAAGGATGGTTCAACATAAGAAAATCAATTAATGTAATACACCATATCAACAAATCAAAGCAGAAAAATCACATGATCATCTCAATTGATGCAGAGAAGGCATTCGACAAGATTCAACATCCTTTCCTGTTGAAAACACTTCAAAAGATAGGAATACAAGGGAACTTCCTTAAAATGATAGAGGGAATATATGAAAAACCCACAGCTAATATCATCCTCAATGGGGAAAAATTGAAAACTTTCCCCCTAAGATCAGGAACAAGACAAGGATGTCCACTATCACCACTATTATTCAACATTGTGTTGGAGGTTCTAGCCAGAGCAATTAGACAAGAAAAAGAAATACAAGGCATCAAAATTGGAAAGGAAGAAGTAAAACTATCACTGTTTGCAGACGATATGATACTATACGTCGAAAACCCGGAAAAATCCACAACAAAACTACTAGAGCTAATAAATGAGTACAGCAAAGTAGCAGGTTACAAGATCAACATTCAAAAATCTGTAGCATTTCTATACACTAGCAATGAACAAGCGGAGGGGGAAATCAAGAAACGAATCCCATTTACAATTGCAACTAAAAGAATAAAATACCTAGGAATAAATTTAACTAAAGAGACAAAAAACCTATATAAAGAAAACTACAAAAAACTGCTAAAAGAAATCACAGAAGACCTAAATAGATGGAAGGGCATACCGTGTTCATGGATTGGAAGACTAAATATAGTTAAGATGTCAATCCTACCTAAATTGATTTACAGATTCAATGCAATACCAATCAAAATCCCAACAACGTATTTTTCAGAAATAGAAAAACCAATAAGCAAATTTATCTGGAAGGGCAGGGTGCCCCGAATTGCTAAAAACATCTTGAGGAAAAAAAACGAAGCTGGAGGTCTCGCGCTGCCTGACTTTAAGGCATATTATGAAGCCACAGTGGTCAAAACAGCATGGTATTGGCATAAAGATAGATATATCGACCAATGGAATCGAATAGAGTGCTCAGATATAGACCCTCTCATCTATGGACATTTGATCTTTGATAAGGCAGTCAAGTCAACTCACCTGGGACAGAGCAGTCTCTTCAATAAATGGTGCCTAGAGAACTGGATATCCATATGCAAAAGAATGAAAGAAGACCCATCTCTCACACCCTATACAAAAGTTAACTCAAAATGGATCAAAGATCTAAACATTAGGTCTAAGACCATAAAACAGTTAGAGGAAAATGTTGGGAGATATCTTATGGATCTTACAACTGGAGGCGGTTTTATGGACCTTAAACCTAAAGCAAGAGCACTGAAGAAGGAAATAAATAAATGGGAACTCCTCAAAATTAAACACTTTTGTGCATCAAAGAACTTCATCAAGAAAGTAGAAAGACAGCCTACACAATGGGAGACAATATTTGGAAATGATATATCAGATAAAGGTCTAGTATCCAGAATTTATAAAGAGATTGTTCATCTCAACAACAAAAAGACAGCCAACCCAATTACAAAATGGGAAAAAGACTTGAACAGACACCTCTCAGAAGAGGAAATACGGATGGCCAAGAGGCACATGAAGAGATGCTCAATGTCCCTGGCCATTAGAGAAATGCAAATCAAAACCACAATGAGATATCATCTCACACCCACCAGAATGGCCATTATCAACAAAACAGAAAATGACAAGTGCTGGAGAGGATGCGGAGAAAGAGGCACACTTATCCACTGTTGGTGGGAATGTCAAAGGGTGCAACCACTGTGGAAGGCAGTTTGGCGGTTCCTCAAAAAGCTGAATATAGAATTGCCATACGACCCAGCCATACCATTGCTAGGTATCTACTCAAAGGACTTAAGGGCAAAGACACAAACGGACATTTGCACACCAATGTTTATAGCAGCATTATTTACAATTGCAAAGAGATGGAAACAGCCAAAATGTCCATCAACAGAAGAGTGGCTAAACAAACTGTGGTATATACATACGATGGAATATTATGCAGCTTTAAGACAAGATAAACTTATGAACCATGTAATAACATGGATGGACCTAGAGAATATTATGCTGAGTGAATCCAGCCAAAAACTAAAGGACAAATACTGTATGGTCCCACTGATGTGAACGGACATTCGAGAATAAACTTGAAATATGTCATTGGTAACAGAGTTCAGCAGGAGTTAGAAACAGGGTAAGACAATGGGTAATTGAAGCTGAAGGGATACAGACTGTGCAACAGGACTAGATACAAAAACTCAAAAATGGACAGCACAATAATACCTAATTGTAAAGTAATCATGTTAAAACACTGAATGAAGCTGCATCTGAGCTATAGGTTTTTGTTTTGTTTTGTTTTGTTTTGTTTTGATTTTACTATTATTACTTTTATTTTTTTCTCTATATTAACATTCTATATCTTTTTCGGTTATGTTGCTAGTTCTTCTAAACCAATGCAAATGTACTAAGAAATGATGATCATGCATCTATGTGATGATGTTAAGAATTAATGATTGCATGTGTAGAATGGTATGATCTCTAAATGTTGGGTTAATTTCTTTTTTCCGTTAATTAAAAAAAAAAAAAGAGAAGGGATAATTGGAGATGAAGGGATACAGACTGTACAACGGGACTGGATATAAAAACTCAGAAATGGACAGCACAATACTACCCAATTGTAATGCCATTATGTTAAAACACTGAATGAAGCTGCATGTGAGGTATAGGTTTTTTGTTTTTGTTTTTTTGTTTTTTTTTCTTTCTATTATTGTTTTAATTCTTATTCTGTTGTCTTTTTATTTCTTTTTCTAAATTGATGCAAATGTACTAAGAAATGATGAATATGCAACTATGTAATGTTATTAAGAATTACTGATTGTACATGTAGATTGGAATGATTTCTAATTGTTTTGTTAATTCTTTTTTTAATTAATAAAAAAAAAAAAGTGACTGACTTGGTGTACAATCAAGCCTGTCCTCTGTCTGAAACATTTAGAACAATAATTACACTTGTATGGCTTCTCCCCTCTATGAATTCTTAAAAGAGTCACAAGGTTTGGCTTCTGTGTAAAGGTTTTCCCACAGTAACTGCATTTAAAAGGCTTCTCTTTAGTGTGAGTTCTCTGGTGCAAAGTAAGAGCTGTCAGTTGAACAAAACTTTTCCCACAACTCTCACATCTATGAGGTTTTTCACCTGTATGAGTTGTCACATGTCTTTTAAGACTGGATCTATGACGAAAATTCTTGCCACACTCTAGGCATTTATAAGTTTCAACTTCAGAATGTCTTTTTTGATGCATTCTAAGGTATGCCTGTCGAGTGAATTGCTTTTTACATACAATGCACTCATAGGGTCTCTCCCCTGTGTGAAGTCGTTGGTGTCTAGAAAGATCTGAAATACGAAGGGAACTATACCCACATTCAGGGCACTTATGAAGTACTTTGCCTGAATGGGATTTCGGGTTCCCCAAAACGTGTGACTTCTGAGCAAAACAGTCTACACTCTGAGAATTAAGGGGTTTCACACCTCGACACTTTTGTACACGGAGACTAGATTTGAGAGCTTCTTCCAGGTTAGAGACCTCAGGTTTTTCTCCTACAAAGTAGCTCTGATCATCTACAAGCTTTGTGAAATCTGAGTGTAGATCGTCTGGGTGGATTTCATGTTGATATTTCAAGTGTTTGTAATATTTTTGTGAAATGGGGTCATGGATAGGGGTACCCTCTAAGGTAAAAATAAATGAATATTTATCCTCGAGCTTTATCTGTTTTGAAGTATTTTCTTCATTTTCTCACTCGAGAAGAAAGCCTGAAAGAACATCAGAAATTGCAGGTGCCATCAGGTAGAAAGTGAGCGAGTTACCTGTATTGGGTTAACCTCTAGTGGAAAGATAGGAACTCCTAGAGAGTATCTCAAAGAGCTTGACCCTGAATAAGGCTGAACTTTTCTTTGCTTCTTTCTCTGGTGTTTAATGGACAATTTCTTACCTGTCTGAGAGTCAAGAAAGTGTGTCACTTCTCTGGAATTGTGTAAATCATTCTCCAATGAGTATTCAACGTTGTACAATGGGAAGCTCATGTTAGGATCTTGAATTGGATAGCCTGGTGAAAATAAAAATGGATAGTCTTGAATGCATAGCTTTAAAATTGAACGAAAAATCAGAAGGCAATATGCTTATATTTACTGAAAGCTTATCGTGGGTAGTACTTGCATTGAACTATACTTCATTTAATCTTTTCTTTTCTTTCCTTCTTTTTTTTTTTTTTTTTTTTTTTTATGGGCAGGCAAACTAGGAATCAAACCGGGGTCTCTGGCATGGCAAGCGATAACTGTGCCTGCTGTTCACTGCATCTTTCTTCTACTTATTAGGAAAATACTCTTATTTTCCCTTAATAGTACTTATGGGGTTGGTACCTTGATTGCCCTTATCTTTTTGAAATGTTCAGAAGCATATCCATCCATTAAATACTCTAACTATGTTCATGTTTCCAAGAACTATTTGGCACTTTTAAACTCAATACCGACAATATATGTTAAAGTTTACCATATGCAAGCATTTTAATAAAGAGATGAATAATTGATATTCTTTAGCCTGTAAAATTTCAGACATGTGATTATGATACAGATGGTGGGTGCATCTCCCATTTTGATGGTAACTAATACAACCAGTTAAAATGGATTGTGTTAAATACTAAAAATGATACATAAACGGAGCACAATGCTTGTACAGAGTCGAGTGCCTCAGTTTTAGGTTGGGGGTGGGAGTCAATTGCTGTGTATATTGCCACAGTTCATGAAGCAGCGCCAAGTTGTTCCAACAACTGGTAAGTGGGATTGAACAAGTAAGGTCATTTATATTTCAACATTACTAAAACATAGCACCAATAAAGATCAGTTGGGCACATCCATGGTTACAGGATAATCCATCATTAATCATTTATATGCTGTGGGCTTACAACTATAATATGGTTGGCTTGAGAGGCAAACATAATGTAATGAAGAAACGACTTGCTGAGACAGGATAAGTCAAACCTATGACAGTTGCAAGAGTAGATAAATACTCTAGCACTCATATGATTTGGAAGATGATTTCTAAATTTAGTAAAAAAAAAAGAGGTTGTTCTTATAAGCTCAAACAAAACTTCTTTTAAGGGAAAAAATTTGCTGCTGTTAAGTGCTAGGTGAAGACTTTCATGAGTTAGTGTCAGTTTCAATAGGACATAATACCCTCAACAACTCTTAAAGATATCTTTTTTAAAGTGAATGACTTGGTGTACAATCACGCCTGTCCTCTGTCTGAAACATTTAGAACAATGATTACACTTGTATGGCTTCTCCCCTGCATGAATTCTTAAAAGAGTCACAAGGCTTGGCTTCTGTGTAAAGGTTTTCCCACAGTAACTGCATTTAAAAGGCTTCTCTTTAGTGTGAGTTCTCTGGTGCATAGTAAGAGCTGTCAGTTGAACAAAACTTTTCCCACAACTCTCACATCTATGAGATTTTTCACCTGTATGAGTTGTCACATTTTTTTTAAGACTGCATCTATGACGAAAATTCTTGCCACACTCTAGGCATTTATAAGTTTCAACTTCAGAATGTCTTTTTTGATGCGCTCTAAGGTATGCCTTTCGAGCGAATTGCTTTTTACATACTGTGCACTCATAGGGTCTCTCCCCTGTGTGAAGTCCTTGGGGTCTAGAAAGGTCTGAAATACGAAGGAAACTTCCCCACATTCAGGGCACTTGTGAAGTTCTTTGCCTGAATGGGATTTCTGGTTCCCCAAAACTTGTGAATTCTGAGCAAAACAGTCTACACTCTGAGAATTAAGGGGTTTCACACCTCGACACTTTTGTACACGGAGACTAGATTTGAGAGCTTCTTCCAGATTAGAGACCTCAGGTTTTTCTCCTAGAAAGTAGCTCTGATCATCTACAAGCTTTGTGAAATCTGAGTGTAGATCGTCTGGGTGGATTTCATGTTGATATTTCAAGTGTTTGTAATATTTTTGTGAAATGGGGTCATGGATAGGGGTACCCTCTAAGGTAAAAATAAATGAATATTTATCCTCGAGCTTTATCTGTTTTGAAGTATTTTCTTCATTTTCTCACTCGAGATGAAAGCCTAAAAGAAAAACAGAAATTGCAGGTGCCATCAGGTAGAAAGTGAGCGAGTTACATGTATTGGGTTAACCTCTAGTGGAAAGATAGGAACTCCTAGAGAGTATCTCAAAGAGCTTGACCCTGAATAAGGCTGAACTTTTCTTTGCTTCTTTCTCTGGTGTTTAATGGACAATTTCTTACCTGTCTGAGAGTCAAGAAAGTGTGTCACTTCTCTGGAATTCTGTAAATCCTTCTCCAATGAGTATTCAACGTTGTACAATGGGAAGCTCAGGTTAGGATTTTGAATTGGATAGCCTGGTGAAAAGAAAAATGGATAGTCTTGAATGCATAGCTTTAAAATTGAACGAAAAATCAGAAGGCAATATGCTTATATTTACTGAAAGCTTATCGTGGGTAGTACTTGCATCTAAGTATACTTCATTTAAACTTTGCTTTCCTTTCCTTCTTTTTTTTTTTTTTTTTTTTTTTTATGGGCAGGCAAACTAGGAATCAAACCGGGGTCTCTGGCATGGCAAGCGAGAACTGTGCCTGCTGTTCATTGCATCTTTCTTGTACTTATTAGGAAAGTACTCTTATTTTCCCTTAATTGTACTTATGGGGTTGGTACCTTGTTTGCCCTTATCTTTTTGAAATGTTCAGAAGCATATCCATCCATTAAATACTCTAACTATGTTCATGTTTCCAAGAACTATTTGGCACTTTTAAACTCAATACCGACAATATATGTTAAAGTTTACCATATGCAAGCATTTTAATAAAGAGATGAATAATTGATGTTCTCTAGCCTGTAAAATTTCAGACATGTGATTATGATACAGATGGTGGGTGCATCTCCCATTTTGATGGTAACTAATACAACCAGTTAAAATGGATTGTGTTAAATACTGAAAATGACACATAAACAGAGCACGATGCTTGTACAGAGTCGAGTGCCTCAGTTTCAGGTTGGGGCTGGGCGTCAATTGCAGTGTGTGTTGCCACAGTTCATGAAGCAGCGCCAAGTTGTTCCAACAACTGGTAAGTGGGATTGAACAAGTAAGGTCATTTATATTTCAACATTACTAAAACATAGCACCAATAAAGATCAGTTGGGCACATCCATGGTTACAGGATAATCCATCATTACTCATTTATATGCTGTGGGCTTACAACTATAATATGGTTGGCTTGAGAGGCAAACATTATAATGTAATGAAGAAACGACTTGCTGAGACAGGATAAGTCAAACCTATGACAGTTGCAAGAGTAGATAAATACTCTGGCACTCATATGATTTGGAAACCGATTTCTAAAATTAGTAAAAAAAAAAAAAAGAGGTTGTTCTTATAAGCTCAAACAAAACTTCTTTTAAGGGAAAAAATTTGCTGCTGTTAAGTGGTAGGTGAAGACTTTCATGAGTTAGTGTCAGTTTCAATAGGACATATTACCCTCAACAACTCTTAAAGATATCTTTTTTAAAGTGAATGACTTGGTGTACAATCAC
Source organism: Tamandua tetradactyla (assembly GCF_023851605.1). NCBI lineage: Eukaryota > Metazoa > Chordata > Mammalia > Pilosa > Myrmecophagidae > Tamandua > Tamandua tetradactyla. Next base: position 24,654,666 of record NC_135353.1, on the reverse strand, counting down.
GCCTGTCCTCTGTCTGAAACATTTAGAACAATGATTACACTTGTATGGCTTCTCCCCTGTATGAATTCTTAAAAGAGTCACAAGGCTTGGCTTCTGTGTAAAGGTTTTCCCACAGTAACTGCATTTAAAAGGCTTCTCTTTAGTGTGAGTTCTCTGGTTCAAAGTAAGAGCTGTCAGTTGAACAAAACTTTTCCCACAACTCTCACATCTATGAGGTTTTTCACCTGTATGAGTTGTCACATGTCTTTTAAGACTGGATCTATGACGAAAATTCTTGCCACACTCTAGGCATTTATAAGTTTCAACTTCAGAATGTCTGTTTTGATGCACTGTAAGGTATGCCTGCTGAGCGAATTGCTTTTTACATACAGTGTACTCATAGGGTCTCTCCCCTGTGTGAATTCGTTGGTCTCTAGAAAGGACTGAAATACGAAGGAAACTTTCCCCACATTCAGGGCACTTGTGAAGTTCTTTGCCTAAATGGGATTTCTGGTTCCCCAAAACTTGTGAATTCTGAGCAAAACAGTCTACACTCTGAGAATTAAGGGGTTTCACACCTCGACACTTTTGTACACGGAGACTAGATTTGAGAGCTTCTTCCAGGTTAGAGACCTCAGGTTTTTCTCCTACAAAGTAGCTCTGATCATCTACAAGCTTTGTGAAATCTGAGTGTAGATCGTCTGGGTGGATTTCATGTTGATATTTCAAGTGTTTGTAATATTTTTCTGAAATGGGGTCATGGATAGGGGTACCCTCTAAGGTAAAAATAAATGAATATTTATCCTCGAGCTTTATCTGTTTTGAAGTATTTTCTTCATTTTCTCACTCGAGAAGAAAGCCTGAAAGAAAAACAGAAATTGCAGGTGCCATCAGGTAGAAAGTGAGCGAGTTACATGCATTGGGTTAACCTCTAGTGGAAAGATAGGAACTCCTAGAGAGTATCTCAAAGAGCTTGACCCTGAATAAGGCTGAACTTTAATTTCCTTCTTTCTCTGGTGTTTAATGGACAATTTCTTACCTGTCTCAGAGTGAAGAAAGTGTGTCACTTCTCTGGAATTCTGTAAATCCTTCTCCAATGAGTATTCACCGTTGTCCAATGGGAAGCTCATGTTAGGATTTTGAATTGGATAGCCTGGTGAAAATAAAAATGGATAGTCTTGAATGCATAGCTTTAAAATTGTACGAAAAATCAGAAGGCAATATGCTTATATTTACTGAAAGGTTATCATGGGTAGTACTTGCATCTAACTATACTTCATTTAAACTTTTCTTTCCTTGCCTTCTTTTTTTTTTTTTTTTTTTTTTTTTTTTTTATGGGCAGGCAAACTAGGAATCAAACCGGGGTCTCTGGCATGGCAAGCGATAACTGTGCCTGCTGTTCATTGCATCTTTCTTGTACTTATTAGGAAAATACTCTTATTTTCCCTTAATAGTACTTATGGGGTTGGTACCTTGATTGCCCTTATCTTTTTGAAATGTTCAGAAGCATATCCATCCATTAAATACTCTAACTATGTTCATGTTTCCAAGAACTATTTGGCACTTTTAAACTAAATACCGACAATATATGTTAAAGTTTACCATATGCAAGCATTTTAATAAAGAGATGAATAATTGATGTTCTCTAATTGTAAAATTTCAGACATGTGATTATGATACAGATGGTGGGTGCATCTCCCATTTTGATGGTAACTAATACAACCAGTTAAAATGGATTGTGTTAAATACTAAAAATGACACATAAACAGAGCACAATGCTTGTACAGAGTCGAGTGCCTCAGTTTCAGGTTGGGGCTGGGCGTCAATTGCAGTGTGTGTTGCCACAGTTCATGAAGCAGCGCCAAGTTGTTCCAACAACTGGTAAGTGGGATTGAACAAGTAAGGTCATTTATATTTCAACATTACTAAAACATAGCACCAATAAAGATCAGTTGGGCACATCCATGGTTACAGGATAATCCATCATTACTCCTTTATATGCTGTGGGCTTACAACTATAATATGGTTGGCTTGAGAGGCAAACATTATAATGTAATGAAGAAACGACTTGCTGAGACAGGATAAGTCAAACTTATGACAGTTGCAAGAGTAGATAAAAACACTAGCAGTCATATGATTTGGAAGATGATTTCTAAAATTAGTAAAAAAAAGAGGTTGTTCTTATAAGCTCAAACAAAACTTCTTTTAAGAGAAAAAAGTTGCTGTGGTTAAGTTCTAGGTGAAGACTTTCATGAGTTAGTGTCAGTTTCAATAGGACATATTACCCTCAACAACTCTTAAAGATATCTTTTTTAAAGTGACTGACTTGGGGACTTCCTGGAAGATGGCGGCTTAGTAAGACGCGCGGATCTTAGTTTCTTCTCCAGGACACCTACTAGGGGAGTAGAAACGATACAGAAAGCGCCCAAAGCCACAACAGAGATAAAAAAGACAGCGTACCCCATCCTGGAACGGCTGGCTGGCTGAGAGAAGCAGCTCGGGTGAGATCGCCGAGGCGCGGGCCTTACCGGGCGGGGTGGCAAGCGGCCGGAGTTACTCCCTTCCCCCTTTCCGGGCCGGCTGGGAGAATTGGAGAGGTGGTCCCCTGAAACCAAGGCGACTGGCGCCCACACCACGCGCAGCCCCCGGACCAACTGAGAGAATTGGATCGGAAACCCCCAGGCCTCGGAGAACGGTGACCCCGTGACTCCCGGGGAACGTGCACTCTCTCGGGCGGGCCGCTGCCGCTGGCACCCTCCCGCCACGCTTGTTGCCCAGGGCTGACTAGGAAATTCGGACGGGCTCTTTCCCTGGCTGCGGCGACCAGCAACCCTCCCTGCGTTCGGACACCCTCCCTGCATTCGGACCCCGGGCCGGCTCAAGCCGCTTCGGCTAGCGAACCCCCAGGACGGCGAGAGTTTTCCAAAGTTTAAGGTCCCACAGCACCTTTTACTGGTGGGACCCGCAGACAAACGTGTGCCACGAGCGCCACCTACTGGGCAGGATAAGAAAAACAGAACCCAGAGATTTCACAGAAAAATATTACAACCTTGCTGGGTCCAACACCAAGAGAAATCTGAATAAATGCCCAGACACCAGCAGCAGAAGATAACTGTCCACGCTCAAAAGATTGAGAATATGGCTCAGTCAAAGGAACAAACCAATAGCTCAAATGAGACACAAGAGCTGAGACAACTAATGCTGAATATACGAACAGAAATGGAAAACCTCTTCAAAAATGAAATCGATAAATTGAGGGAGGACATGAAGAGGACATGGGCTGAACATAAAGAAGAAATAGAAAAACTGAAAAAACAAATCACAGAACTTATGGAAGTGAAGGATAAAGTAGCAAACATAGAAAAAATAATGGATAGCTACAATGATAGATTTAAAGAGACAGAAGATAGAATTAGTGATTTGGAGGATGGAACATCTGAATTCCAAAAAGAAACAGAAACTATAGGGAAATGAATGGAAAAATTTGAACAGGGTATCAGGGAACTCAAGGACAATATGAACCGCACAAATATACGTGTTGTGGGTGTCCCAGAAGGAGAAGAGAAGGGAAAAGGAGGAGAAAAACTAATGGAAGAAATTATCACTGAAAATTTCCCAACTCTTATGAAAGACCTAAAATTACAGATCCAAGAAGTGCAGCACACCCTAAAGAGATTAGACCCAAATAGGCGTTCTCCAAGACACTTACTAGTTAGAATGTCAGAGGTCAAAGAGAAAGAGAAGATCTTGAAAGCAGCAAGAGAAAAACAATCCATTACATACAAGGGAAACCCAATAAGACTTTGTGTAGATTTCTCAGCAGAAACCATGGAAGCTAGAAGACAGTGGGATGATATATTTAAAATACTAAAAGAGAAAAACTGCCAACCAAGACTCCTATATCCAGCAAAATTATCCTTCAAAAATGAGGGAGAAATTAAAACATTCTCAGACAAAAAGTCACTGAAAGAATTTGTGACCAAGAGACCAGCTCTGCAAGAAATACTAAAGGGAGCACTAGAGTCAGATACAAAAAGACAGAAGAGAGAGATATGGAAAAGAGTGTAGAAAGAAGGAAAATCAGATATGATATATATAATACAAAAGGCAAAATGTTAGAGGAAAATATTATCCAAACAGTAATAACACTAAATGTCAATGGACTGAATTCCCCAATCAAAAGACATAGATTGGCAGAATGGATTAAAAAACAGGATCCTTCGATATGCTGTCTACAGGAAACACATCTTAGACCCAAAGATAAACATAGGTTGAAAGTGAAAGGTTGGGAAAAGATATTTCATGCAAATAACAACCAGAAAAGAGTAGGAGTGGCTATACTAATATCCAACAAATTAGACTTCAAATGTAAAACAGTTAAAAGAGACAAAGAAGGACACTATATACTAATAAAAGGAACAATTAAACAAGAAGACATAACAATCATAAATATTTACGCACTGAATCAGAATACCCCAAAATACGTGAGGAATATACTGCAAACACTGAAAAGGGAAATAGACTCATATACCATAATAGTTGGAGACTTCAACTCACCACTCTCATCAAGGGACAGAACATCTAGACAGAGGATCAACAAAGAAATAGAGAATCTGAATATTACTATAAATGAACTAGACTTAATAGACATTTATAGGACATTACATCCCACAACAGCAGGATACACCTTTTTCTCAAGTGCTCATGGATCATTCTCAAAGATAGACCATATGCTGGGTCACAAAGCAAGTCTCAACAAATTTAAAAAGATTGAAATCTTACACAACACTTTCTCGGACCATAAAGGAATGATGTTGGAAATCAATAATAGGCAGAGTGCCAGAAAATTCACAAATACGTGGAGGCTCAACAACACACTCCTAAACAACGACTGGGTCAAAGAAGAAATTGCAAGAGAAATTAGCAAATACCTCAAGGCGAATGAAAATGAAAACACAACATATCAAAATTTATGGGACGCAGCAAAGGCAGTGCTAAGAGGGAAATTTATTGCTCTAAATGCCTATATCAGAAAAGAAGAAAAGGCAAAAATTCAGGAATTAACTATCCATTTGGAAGAACTGGAGAAAGAACAGCAAGCTAACCCCAAAGCAAGCAAAAGGAAAGAAATAACAAAGATTAGAGCACAAATAAATGAAATTGAAAACATGAAAACAATAGAGAAAATCAATAAGGCCAGAAGTTGGTTCTATGAGAAAATCAATAAGATTGATGGGCCCTTAGCAAGATTGACAAAAAGAAGAAGAGAGAGGATGCAAATAAATAAGATCAGAAATGGAAGAGGAGACATAACTACTGACCTCACAGAAATAAAGGAGGTAATAACAGGATACTATGAACAACTTTACGCTAATAAATACAACAATTTAGAGGAAATGGACGGGTTCCTGGAAAGACATGAACAACCAACTTTGACTCAAGAAGACATAGATGACCTCAACAAACCAATCACAAGTAAAGAAATTGAATTAGTCATTCAAAAGCTTCCTAAAAAGAAAAGTCCAGGACCAGATGGCTTCACATGTGAATTCTACCAAACGTTCCAGAAAGAATTAGTACCAATTCTCTTCAAACTCTTCAAAAAAATCGAAGTGGAGGGAAAACTACCTAATTCATTCTATGAAGCCAACATCACCCTCATACCAAAACCAGGCAAAGATATTACAAAAAAAGAAAACTAAAGACCAATCTCTCTAATGAATACAGATGCAAAAATCCTCAATAAAATTCTAGCAAATCGTATCCAACAACAACAACACATTAAAAGAATTATACATCATGACCAAGTAGGATTCATCCCAGGTATGCAAGGATGGTTCAACATAAGAAAATCAATTAATGTAATACACCATATCAACAAATCAAAGCAGAAAAATCACATGATCATCTCAATTGATGCAGAGAAGGCATTCGACAAGATTCAACATCCTTTCCTGTTGAAAACACTTCAAAAGATAGGAATACAAGGGAACTTCCTTAAAATGATAGAGGGAATATATGAAAAACCCACAGCTAATATCATCCTCAATGGGGAAAAATTGAAAACTTTCCCCCTAAGATCAGGAACAAGACAAGGATGTCCACTATCACCACTATTATTCAACATTGTGTTGGAGGTTCTAGCCAGAGCAATTAGACAAGAAAAAGAAATACAAGGCATCAAAATTGGAAAGGAAGAAGTAAAACTATCACTGTTTGCAGACGATATGATACTATACGTCGAAAACCCGGAAAAATCCACAACAAAACTACTAGAGCTAATAAATGAGTACAGCAAAGTAGCAGGTTACAAGATCAACATTCAAAAATCTGTAGCATTTCTATACACTAGCAATGAACAAGCGGAGGGGGAAATCAAGAAACGAATCCCATTTACAATTGCAACTAAAAGAATAAAATACCTAGGAATAAATTTAACTAAAGAGACAAAAAACCTATATAAAGAAAACTACAAAAAACTGCTAAAAGAAATCACAGAAGACCTAAATAGATGGAAGGGCATACCGTGTTCATGGATTGGAAGACTAAATATAGTTAAGATGTCAATCCTACCTAAATTGATTTACAGATTCAATGCAATACCAATCAAAATCCCAACAACGTATTTTTCAGAAATAGAAAAACCAATAAGCAAATTTATCTGGAAGGGCAGGGTGCCCCGAATTGCTAAAAACATCTTGAGGAAAAAAAACGAAGCTGGAGGTCTCGCGCTGCCTGACTTTAAGGCATATTATGAAGCCACAGTGGTCAAAACAGCATGGTATTGGCATAAAGATAGATATATCGACCAATGGAATCGAATAGAGTGCTCAGATATAGACCCTCTCATCTATGGACATTTGATCTTTGATAAGGCAGTCAAGTCAACTCACCTGGGACAGAGCAGTCTCTTCAATAAATGGTGCCTAGAGAACTGGATATCCATATGCAAAAGAATGAAAGAAGACCCATCTCTCACACCCTATACAAAAGTTAACTCAAAATGGATCAAAGATCTAAACATTAGGTCTAAGACCATAAAACAGTTAGAGGAAAATGTTGGGAGATATCTTATGGATCTTACAACTGGAGGCGGTTTTATGGACCTTAAACCTAAAGCAAGAGCACTGAAGAAGGAAATAAATAAATGGGAACTCCTCAAAATTAAACACTTTTGTGCATCAAAGAACTTCATCAAGAAAGTAGAAAGACAGCCTACACAATGGGAGACAATATTTGGAAATGATATATCAGATAAAGGTCTAGTATCCAGAATTTATAAAGAGATTGTTCATCTCAACAACAAAAAGACAGCCAACCCAATTACAAAATGGGAAAAAGACTTGAACAGACACCTCTCAGAAGAGGAAATACGGATGGCCAAGAGGCACATGAAGAGATGCTCAATGTCCCTGGCCATTAGAGAAATGCAAATCAAAACCACAATGAGATATCATCTCACACCCACCAGAATGGCCATTATCAACAAAACAGAAAATGACAAGTGCTGGAGAGGATGCGGAGAAAGAGGCACACTTATCCACTGTTGGTGGGAATGTCAAAGGGTGCAACCACTGTGGAAGGCAGTTTGGCGGTTCCTCAAAAAGCTGAATATAGAATTGCCATACGACCCAGCCATACCATTGCTAGGTATCTACTCAAAGGACTTAAGGGCAAAGACACAAACGGACATTTGCACACCAATGTTTATAGCAGCATTATTTACAATTGCAAAGAGATGGAAACAGCCAAAATGTCCATCAACAGAAGAGTGGCTAAACAAACTGTGGTATATACATACGATGGAATATTATGCAGCTTTAAGACAAGATAAACTTATGAACCATGTAATAACATGGATGGACCTAGAGAATATTATGCTGAGTGAATCCAGCCAAAAACTAAAGGACAAATACTGTATGGTCCCACTGATGTGAACGGACATTCGAGAATAAACTTGAAATATGTCATTGGTAACAGAGTTCAGCAGGAGTTAGAAACAGGGTAAGACAATGGGTAATTGAAGCTGAAGGGATACAGACTGTGCAACAGGACTAGATACAAAAACTCAAAAATGGACAGCACAATAATACCTAATTGTAAAGTAATCATGTTAAAACACTGAATGAAGCTGCATCTGAGCTATAGGTTTTTGTTTTGTTTTGTTTTGTTTTGTTTTGATTTTACTATTATTACTTTTATTTTTTTCTCTATATTAACATTCTATATCTTTTTCGGTTATGTTGCTAGTTCTTCTAAACCAATGCAAATGTACTAAGAAATGATGATCATGCATCTATGTGATGATGTTAAGAATTAATGATTGCATGTGTAGAATGGTATGATCTCTAAATGTTGGGTTAATTTCTTTTTTTCCGTTAATTAAAAAAAAAAAAAGAGAAGGGATAATTGGAGATGAAGGGATACAGACTGTACAACGGGACTGGATATAAAAACTCAGAAATGGACAGCACAATACTACCCAATTGTAATGCCATTATGTTAAAACACTGAATGAAGCTGCATGTGAGGTATAGGTTTTTTGTTTTTGTTTTTTTGTTTTTTTTTCTTTCTATTATTGTTTTAATTCTTATTCTGTTGTCTTTTTATTTCTTTTTCTAAATTGATGCAAATGTACTAAGAAATGATGAATATGCAACTATGTAATGTTATTAAGAATTACTGATTGTACATGTAGATTGGAATGATTTCTAATTGTTTTGTTAATTCTTTTTTTAATTAATAAAAAAAAAAAGTGACTGACTTGGTGTACAATCAAGCCTGTCCTCTGTCTGAAACATTTAGAACAATAATTACACTTGTATGGCTTCTCCCCTCTATGAATTCTTAAAAGAGTCACAAGGTTTGGCTTCTGTGTAAAGGTTTTCCCACAGTAACTGCATTTAAAAGGCTTCTCTTTAGTGTGAGTTCTCTGGTGCAAAGTAAGAGCTGTCAGTTGAACAAAACTTTTCCCACAACTCTCACATCTATGAGGTTTTTCACCTGTATGAGTTGTCACATGTCTTTTAAGACTGGATCTATGACGAAAATTCTTGCCACACTCTAGGCATTTATAAGTTTCAACTTCAGAATGTCTTTTTTGATGCATTCTAAGGTATGCCTGTCGAGCGAATTGCTTTTTACATACAGTGCACTCATAGGGTCTCTCCCCTGTGTGAAGTCGTTGGTGTCTAGAAAGATCTGAAATACGAAGGGAACTATACCCACATTCAGGGCACTTATGAAGTACTTTGCCTGAATGGGATTTCGGGTTCCCCAAAACGTGTGACTTCTGAGCAAAACAGTCTACACTCTGAGAATTAAGGGGTTTCACACCTCGACACTTTTGTACACGGAGGCTAGATTTGAGAGCTTCTTCCAGGTTAGAGACCTCAGGTTTTTCTCCTAGAAAGTAGCTCTGATCATCTACAAGCTTTGTGAAATCTGAGTGTAGATCGTCTGGGTGGATTTCATGTTGATATTTCAAGTGTTTGTAATATTTTTGTGAAATGGGGTCATGGATAGGGGTACCCTCTAAGGTAAAAATAAATGAATATTTATCCTCGAGCTTTATCTGTTTTGAAGTATTTTCTTCATTTTCTCACTCGAGAAGAAAGCCTGAAAGAAAAACAGAAATTGCAGGTGCCATCAGGTAGAAAGTGAGCGAGTTACATGTATTGGGTTAACCTCTAGTGGAAAGATAGGAACTCCTAGAGAGTATCTCAAAGAGCTTGACCCTGAATAAAGCTGAACTTTTCTTTGCTTCTTTCTCTGGTGTTTAATGGACAATTTCTTACCTGTCTGAGAGTCAAGAAAGTGTGTCACTTCTCTGGAATTGTGTAAATCATTCTCCAATGAGTATTCAACGTTGTACAATGGGAAGCTCATGTTAGGATTTTGAATTGGATAGCCTGGTGAAAATAAAAATGGATAGTCTTGAATGCATAGCTTTAAAATTGAACGAAAAATCAGAAGGCAATATGCTTATATTTACTGAAAGCTTATCGTGGGTAGTACTTGCATTGAACTATACTTCATTTAATCTTTTCTTTTCTTTCCTTCTTTCGTTTTTTTTTTTTTTTTTTATGGGCAGGCAAACTAGGAATCAAACCGGGGTCTCTGGCATGGCAAGCGATAACTGTGCCTGCTGTTCACTGCATCTTTCTTCTACTTATTAGGAAAATACTTTTATTTTCCCTTAATAGTACTTATGGGGTTGGTACCTTGTTTGACCTTATCTTTTTGAAATGTTCTGAAGCATATCCATCCATTAAATATTCTAACTATGTTCATGTTTCCAAGAACTATTTGGCACTTTTAAACTAAATACCGACAATATATGTTAAAGTTTACCATATGCAAGCATTTTAATAAAGAGATGAATAATTGATGTTCTTTAATTGTAAAATTTCAGACATGTGATTATGATACAGATGGTGGGTGCATCTCCCATTTTGATGGTAACTAATACAACCAGTTAAAATGGATTGTGTTAAATACTAAAAATGACACATAAACAGAGCACAATGCTTGTACAGAGTCGAGTGCCTCAGTTTTAGGTTGGGGGTGGGAGTCAATTGCTGTGTATATTGCTACAGTTCATGAAGCAGCGCCAAGTTGTTCCAACAACTGGTAAGTGGGATTGAACAAGTAAGGTCATTTATATTTCAACATTACTAAAACATAGCAGCAATAAAGATCAGTTGGGCACATCCATGGTTACAGGATAATCCATCATTAATCATTTATATGCTGTGGGCTTACAACTATAATATGGTTGGCTTGAGAGGCAAACATAATGCAATGAAGAAACGACTTGCTGAGACAGGATAAGTCAAACCTATGACAGTTGCAAGAGTAGATAAATACTCTAGCACTCATATGATTTGGAAGATGATTTCTAAATTTAGTAAAAAAAAAAGAGGTTGTTCTTATAAGCTCAAACAAAACTTCTTTTAAGGGAAAAAATTTGCTGCTGTTAAGTGCTAGGTGAAGACTTTCATGAGTTAGTGTCAGTTTCAATAGGACATATTACCCTCAACAACTCTTAAAGATATCTTTTTTAAAGTGAATGACTTGGTGTACAATCACGCCTGTCCTCTGTCTGAAACATTTAGAACAATGATTACACTTGTATGGCTTCTCCCCTGTATGAATTCTTAAAAGAGTCACAAGGCTTGGCTTCTGTGTAAAGGTTTTCCCACAGTAACTGCATTTAAAAGGCTTCTCTTTAGTGTGAGTTCTCTGGTTCAAAGTAAGAGCTGTCAGTTGAACAAACTTTTCCCACAAGTCTCACATCTATGAGGTTTTTCACCTGTATGAGTTGTCACATGTCTTTTAAGACTGGATCTATGACGAAAATTCTTGCCACACTCTAGGCACTTATATGTTTCAACTTCAGAATGTCTTTTTTGATGCACTCTAAGGTATGCCTGTCGAGCGAATTGCTTTTTACATACAGTGCCCTCATAGGGTCTCTCCCTGTGTGAATTCGTTGGTGTCTAGAAAGGTCTGAAATACGAAGGATACTTTCCCACATTCAGGGCACTTGTGAAGTTCTTTGCCTGAATGGGATTTCTGGTTCCCCAAAACTTGTGAATTCTGAGCAAAACAGTCTACACTCTGAGAATTATGGGGTTTCACACCTCGACACTTTTGTACACGGAGACTAGATTTGAGAGCTTCTTCCAGGTTAGAGACCTCAGGTTTTTCTCCTACAAAGTAGCTCTGATCATCTACAAGCTTTGTGAAATCTGAGTGTAGATCGTCTGGGTGGATTTCATGTTGATATTTCAAGTGTTTGTAATATTTTTGTGAAATGGGGTCATGGATAGGGGTACCCTCTAAGGTAAAAATAAATGAATATTTATCCTCGAGCTTTATCTGTTTTGAAGTATTTTCTTCATTTTCTCACTCGAGAAGAAAGCCTGAAAGAAAAACAGAAATTGCAGGTGCCATCAGGTAGAAAGTGAGCGAGTTACATGTATTGGGTTAACCTCTAGTGGAAAGATAGGAACTCCTAGAGAGTATCTCAAAGAGCTTGACCCTGAATAAGGCTGAACTTTTCTTTGCTTCTTTCTCTGGTGTTTAATGGACAATTTCTTACCTGTCTGAGAGTCAAGAAAGTGTGTCACTTCTCTGGAATTGTGTAAATCATTCTCCAATGAGTATTCAACGTTGTCCAATGGGAAGCTCATGTTAGGATTTTCAATTGGATAGCCTGGTGAAAATAAAAATGGACAGTCTTGAATGCATAGCTTTTAAATTGAACGAAAAATCAGAAGGCAATATGCTTATATTTACTGAAAGCTTATCGTGGGTAGTACTTGCATCTAACTATACTTCATTTAATCTTTTCTTTTCTTTCCTTCTTTTTTTTTTTTTTTTTTTTATGGGCAGGCAAACCAGGAATCAAACCGGGGTCTCTGGCATGGCAAGCGAGAACTGTGCCTACTGTTCTTTGCATCTTTCTTGTACTTATTAGGAAAATACTCTTATTTTCCCTTAATAGTACTTATGGGGTTTGTACCTTGTTTGACCTTATCTTTTTGAAATGTTCTGAAGCATATCCATCCATTAAATATTCTAACTATGTTCATGTTTCCAAGAACTATTTGGCACTTTTAAACTAAATACCGACAATATATGTTAAAGTTTACCATATGCAAGCATTTTAATAAAGAGATGAATAATTGATGTTCTCTAGCCTGTAAAATTTCAGACATGTGATTATGATACAGATGGTGGGTGCATCTCCCATTTTGATGGTAACTAATACAACCAGTTAAATGGATTGTGTTAAATACCAAAAATGACACATAAACAGAGCACGATGCTTGTATAGAGTCGAGTGCCTCAGTTTTAGGTTGGAGGTGGGAGTCAATTGCAGTGTGTGTTGCCACAGTTCATGAAGCAGCGCCAAGTTGTTCCAACAACTGGTAAGTGGGATTGAACAAGTAAGGTCATTTATATTTCAACATTACTAAAACATAGCACCAATAAAGATCAGTTGGGCACATCCATGGTCACAGGATAATCCATCATTAATCATTTATATGCTGTGGGCTTACAACTATAATATGGTTGGCTTGAGAGGCAAACATAATGTAATGAAGAAACGACTTGCTGAGACAGGATAAGTCAAACCTATCACAGTTGCAAGAGTAGATAAATACTCTAGCACTCATATGATTTCGAAGATGATTTCTAAAATTAGTAGAAAAAAAGAGTTTGTTCTTATAAGCTCAAACAAAACTTCTTTTAAGGGAAAAAATTTGCTGCTGTTAAGTGCTAGGTGAAGACTTTCATGAGTTAGTGTCAGTTTCAATAGGACATATTACCCTCAACAACTCTTAAAGATATCTTTTTTAAAGTGAATGACTTGGTGTACAATCACGCCTGTCCTCTGTCTGAAACATTTAGAACAATGATTACACTTGTATGGCTTCTCCCCTGTATGAATTCTTAAAAGAGTCACAAGGCTTGGCTTCTGTGTAAAGGTTTTCCCACAGTAACTGCATTTAACAGGCTTCTCTTTAGTGTGAGTTCTCTGGTGCAAAGTATGAGCTGTCAGTTGAAAAAAACATTTCCCACAACTCTCACATCTATGAGGTTTTTCACCTATATGAGTTGTCACATATCTTTTAAGACTGAATCTATGACGAAAATTCTTGCCACGCTCTAGGCATTTATAAGTTTCAACTTCAGAATGTCTGTTTTGATGCACTGTAAGGTATGCCTGCTGAGCGAATTGCTTTTTACATACAGTGCACTCATAGTGTCTCTCCCCTGTGTGAATTCGTTGTTCTCTAGAAAGGTCTGAAATACGAAGGAAACTTTTCCCACATTCAGGGCACTTGTGAAGTTCTTTGCCTGAATGGGATTTCTGGTTCCCCAAAACTTGTGAATTCTAAGCAAAACAGTCTACACTCTGAGAATTAAGGGGTTTCACACCTCGAAACTTTTGTACACGGAGACTAGATTTGAGAGCTTCTTCCAGGTTAGAGACCTCAGGTTTTTCTCCTAGAAAGTAGCTCTGATCATCTACAATCTTTGTAAAATCTGAGTGTAGATCGTCTGGGTGGATTTCATGTTGATATTTCAAGTGTTTGTAATATTTTTGTGAAATGGGGTCATGGATAGGGGTACCCTCTAAGGTAAAAATAAATGAATATGTATCCTCTAGCTTTATCTGTTTTGAAGTATTTTCTTCATTTTCTCTCTCGAGATGAAAGCCTAAAAGAAAAACAGAAATTGCAGATGCCATCAGGTAGAAAGTGAGCGAGTTACATGTATTGGGTTAACCTCTAGTGGAAAGATAGGAACTTCTAGAGAGTATCTCAAAGAGCTTGACCCTGAATAAGGCTGAACTTTTCTTTGCTTCTTTCTCTGGTGTTAAATGGACAATTTCTTACCTGTGTGAGAGTCAAGAAAGTGTGTCACTTCTCTGGAATTCTGTAAATACTTCTCCAATGAGTATTCAACGTTGTACAATGGGAAGCTCATGTTAGGATTTTGAATTGGATAACCTGGTGAAAATAAAAATGGATAGTCTTGAATGCATAGCTTTAAAATTGAATGAAAAATCAAAAGGCAATATGCTTATATTTACTGGAAGCTTATCGTGGGTAGTATTTGCATCTAAGTATACTTCATTTAATCTTTTCTTTTCTTTCCTTCTTTTTTTTTTTTTTTTTGTATGGGTAGGCAAACTAGGAATCAAATCGGGGTCTCCGGCATGGCAAGCTAGAACTGTGCCTGCTGTTCATTGCATCTTTCTTGTACTTATTAGGAAAGTACTCTTATTTTCCCTCAATAGTACTTATGAGGTTGGTACTTGTTTGCCCTTATCTTTTTGAAATGTTTAGAAGCATATCCATCCATTAAATATTCTAAGTATGTTCATGTTTCCAAGAACTATTAGGCACTTTTAATCTAAATGCTGACAATATATGCTAAAGTTTACCATATGCAAGCATTTTAATAAAGAGATGAATAATTGATGTTCTCCAGCCTGTAAAATTTCAGACATTTGATTATGATACAGAGGGTGGGTGCATCTCCTCTTTTGATGGTAACTAATACAACCAGTTAAAATGGATTGCGTTAAATACTAAAAATGATACATAAACAGAGCACGATGGTTGTACAGAGTCGAGTGCCTCAGTTTTGGTTAGGGGTGGGAGTCAATTGCTGTGTATATTACCACAGTTCATGAAGCAGCGCCAAGTTTTTCCAACAAGTGGTAAGTGGGATTGAAGAAGTAAGGTCATTTATATTTCAACATTACTAAAACATAGCACCAATAAAGATCAGTTGGGCACATCCATGGTTGACAGGATAATCCATCATTAATCATTTATATGCTGTGGGCTTACAACTATAATATGGTTGGCTTGAGAGGCAAACATTTTAATGTAATGAAGAAACGACTTTCTGAGACAGGATAAGTCAATTCTATGACCGTTGCAAGAGTAGATAAATACTCTAGCACTCATATGATTTGGAAGATGATTTCTAAAATTATGGAAAAAAAGAGGTTGTTCATATAAGTTCATACAAAACTTCTTTCAAGACAAAAAGGTTGCTGTGGTTAAGTGCTATGTGAAGACTTTGATGAGTTAGTGTCAGTTTCAATAGGACATATTTCCCTCAAAAACTCTTAAAGATATCTGTTTTGAAGTGAATGACTTGGTGTACAATCACGCCTGTCCTCTGTCTGAAACATTTTGAACAATGATTACACTTGTATGTCATCTCCCTTGTATGAATCTCAAATGAGTCACAAGGCTTGGCTTCTGTGTAAAGGTTTTCCCACAATAACTGCATTTAAAAGGCTTCTCTTTAGTGAGAGTTCTCTGGTACAAAGTAAGAGCTGTCAGTTGAAAAATCTTTTCGCACAACTCTCACATCTATGAGGTTTTTCACCTGTATGAGTTGTCACATTTTTTTTAAGACTGCATCTATGACGAAAATTCTTGCCACACTCTAGGCATTTATAAGTTTCAACTTCAGAATGCCTTTTTTGATGCGCTCTAAGGTATGCCTGTCGAGCGAATTCTTTTTACATACAGTGCACTCATAGGGTCTCTCCCCTGTGTGAAGTCCTTGGGGTCTAGAAAGGTCTGAAATACGAAGGAAACTTCCCCACATTCAGGGCACTTGTGAAGTTCTTTGCCTGAATGGGATTTCTGGTTCCCCAAAACTTGTGAATTCTGAGCAAAACAGTCTACACTCTGAGAATTAAGGGGTTTACCACCTGGACACTTTTGTTCATGGGGACTGGAATTGAGAGCTTCTTCCAGGTTAGAGACCTCAGGTTTTTCTCCTAGAAAGTAGCTCTGATCATCCACAAGCTTTGTGAAATCTGAGTGTAGATCGTCTGGGTGGATTTCATGTTGATATTTCAAGTGTTTGTAATATTTTTGTGAAATGGGGTCATGGATAGGGGTCTCCTCTAATGTAAAAATAAGAAATATGTATCCTCTAGCTTTATCTGTTTTGAAGTATTTTCTTCATTTTCTCTCTCGAGATGAAAGCCTAAAAGAAAAACAGAAATTGCAGATGCCATCAGGTAGAAAGTGAGTGAGTTACATGTATTGGGTTAACCTCTAGTGGAAAGATAGGAACTCCTAGAGAGTATCTCAAAGAGCTTGACCCTGAATAAGGCTGAACTTTTCTTTGCTTCTTTCTCTGGTGTTTAATGGACAATTTCTTACCTGTCTGAGAGTCAAGAAAGTGTGTCACTTCTCTGGAATTCTGTAAATCCTTCTCCAATGAGTATTCACCGTTGTCTAATGGGAAGCTCAAGTTAGGATTCTCAATTCGATATCCTGGTGAAAATAAAGACGGGAAGTACGATAATGAGCCACCACGGGAGACTTCTGGTTGATTCCTTGGACTATTGCCCCTTCAACATCTAATAACTTCACAATTGCAATTACTTCACCTTATCTTCCCACATGCGTTTTATTTTTTGAAATACAGGAGCAAAACCAAAAATCAGGACTAGTTTCCTCTATTCTATGGAAGGAGTGTGAATCAATTCTACACTTAGATTAGTGTGCTGAATTATTTCTACATTTATTTAGAATATATAATTCCTGAGGTTAAGCCAAAACAAAGTTTGTCATGTTAAAACTGAAAAAACTTTACGTTAAAGAGCACCAAGGAAAGAAATGTAGAAGTGGGTGTAATGAAACTGCTTACTGGAATATTTTCATGTAAGAGAACCTCAAGTTAAAATGATAACTAAACAGGGTTGGCAACCAGCAAGACCTGTCTTTATATGTTTGTTTCACCTGAAGACTATGGTGATTTTTCTTAAATTAGCCTGCATAATTACCAACGAGTGCTCTGATTATCAATCTAGAAAAAACAAAGATATTTTCCCACCAGTCACTCTCCCCTCGTGTCTTACACCATCCCTCTCCTCATTGAGACCAGATGAGTCTTATACCCTCTTTTCCAAATCCCTTCTGCATCTCTGGAAAAGTTTACTGGTCTGAAATGAAATAGTGGTTGGAAAATGCTAATTTTAGGACCTACTTTTGTAGGAAAATATTTATACATTAATATTATTCACTAATATCAGCAAGTAAGTTTGGCTAATGTTATTCCAAGGGCAATTTTTGACTTCCACACACTTTATCAAAACATAGGAAGTGGAGTAAAATACATTATTTCATAGTTTCACGGACAAAAGGTAATATATTAGATTTCCAGGAAAATAAAATGAATTACAGAGAAAGTACTCTTACATTCACTGTTTTGTTAATGCTTGGATTTCAAAGCTAAGCATTGGATGGAAGAGGACCGTGCTTCAGGTAAAGTAAGACTAGAGGTCATAGATGAAAGAAAGCTGCCATCTAGTAAAAGTGTGAGAGAATTGAATCATGGGACAGTGGAAATTATCAAAGTATTAGGGTGGCAGAAACTGGGAGGCGTAGAATATCCCATTATGACAGACACAGCAAAACACAGTCCAGAGCTACAGGAACTGTCCATATGGCTATTCCCATCCCTCACAGTATGGATATGAAGCAAGTGATGCTGTAGATTTAATTGAACACCCACTGGAAAATCAGACCCACAGAACTGCGCCTTGGGTGAAAGATTAGGTATAAGACCGCGTCAATGATGAAAAGTAGCCCTAGAGTCAGAATCTATGAGAAATAAGACCAGGAGTATCCTTCCTGGGAAGCAGCGTCTCATGGATTTCTCATAAGCTTCTGCCCTCAGGTCCATGTGCTATACTCAGGACAGCACATGTCCTGTCAAAGAAGGACATCAGACAAACTCAAAGAAGCCTGAGAACTTTCTACCTTAGTTCTTCTGTCCCAGCTTCCATAGAGCCTGGCCACAAATTGGGTGCATCAGGGCAGTGCCATGCCCTAGATGCATAGAACATGTGCCCAAACTTGAGCTTCTAATGGATGTTAACCTAAGGTACTTTTCAGTTCTATGCTAATCTACTCAGTGTTGCCTGCGTGACATTCGGTTCCATGGGCATCAGGTATATCCCAGCCTCAACTCCCTGGACTATTAAAGCCCTACTCCTGAAACTACACTGATTTCCAATCCCCTACTTATACTCCCAGCACTTATCAACTAGGCTACTTTCTATTGCCCTTTGAACAATCTCACACTTTTCTGACCCCAGTATCTGTATGCTACTATTATACACTGAATAAAGTACCATCACTATACACTCTCAAACATTAGGGACTCCCAAATTAATAGGCTAAGCCCTTGATCTTGAGGCTTGCTCTTATGAAACTTATTTCTGTAATGGAGAAGCTAAGAATACCTATAATTATGTGTAAGAGTGACTCCCAGAGAACGCTGTTGTTGCTCAGATGTGGTCACTCACTCTCTAAGCACAACTCTCCAAGTAAAATCATTACCCTCCTCCCTACATGGGACATGATGTCCAGGGGTGTGAGTCTCTCTGGCAACGTGGGATTGACAATGCCTACATGACCAAAACAGGGAAAAGAAATGTAACAAAACAAGGTATCAGTGGCTAAGAGATTTCAAATCAAGTCGAGTGGCTATTCTGGACATTACTCCTGTGCAAGCTTCAGCTAGATATTGCTGACTGCCATGGTATGCCGAGCCCCAACCTGTAAACCTTAAGGAATATCCAGGGATATATCAGAGACTCGTCTTACAAATGTTTCACTCAATACGTTTATTTTTCTGAAACCTAAAGCCTCCAGATGGTTCCTAGGCCCGATAAACCAGGAGTTACCAGTCTCTAGAAGAACATCATCCAGTTGGATGCCCCTACCCCATAATGTCAACAGCCCTTTTCAACATGAAGAAGTTAGAATGGACATTGTCCCAATATTTCTAAAGCTTGTGAGAAGGATCAAAGGAGGAGTTGCAATAGAGATGACAGGATTTTTTAAATGAGTGTGACTGCTGAATCATTTAAATGATAATTCCTTTCAGTCTCCAGGGTCTTGGAGCAGTTAGAGGGAAATACCTGAATTTGTGGAACTGTAACCTATGCCAAATGCTGAGATTTGTTCTATAACTCCTTATTAAAATGTACTTTGAAATTTACCGCTTTTTTGTATATATGTTCTATTTTACAATTAAAAAAATGTTTGAAAATACCATCACTAAAGTATAATCAAGGAACACTCCTTAGATGGTGTTTACAGGGTGGTGCGACGGTGGCCCAGTGGTAGAATTCTCACTGCCATGCTGGAGGCCCCGGTTCGATTCCTGGTACCTGCCCATGCAACAAATAAAAGGTGTTTGCAGATGTTCGTCCAACTTCTGCCTGCCAATATGGTGAAAATAGCCATGGTTCTTCTCATAAGAGAAAGATGAAACGGTTTGATGATAATACGCAGTATCATCAAACAGACAAATCATCTGACAGACATCTAGACAGGGACACTCTCATACACTGTGGTGGGTGCGTATGCTGGTACAATACTTTTGGAGGACAATTTGACAATATCTACTTAATTCTCAATGCATTGGCCAACTAATCAATTGATCCCCCTTCTAGCATTTGACCCTATCGACACATGCACCTAGAAGGATACTCACTGCATGTTTTATAGCTTAGTTCCAGGATTTTAGGTTTAATATTGAATGACAGTCAGAAGCGAAATCTCCATGTGTACTTCTGCCGGCGAGGCTCTTCTCATTAGCCTCTATGTCAGCCAGTCTGTGTTGGCCCAATAACCACTGCAGTGACAAGTTATTTTTACAGCAGCAGAGGTAAGAGAATTTATTTGCTCGTCAGAAGATAAAAATGAGGGCCTCAAAGATGGAAGCCAAAGCCCCTTTCCTGACATTCAATAATATTTTCTGTCTTTCACTCAAAACATCCACTAGAATATTAGTTTTCCAGTGATGATAATGCGTTGCCCAGGGTATACACTGCTTGACTTAATAAATGGAAGGAAAGAAAGAAAACACTAGCAGAAACATGGAAGCATGGGGTGTGTGACTTTTAAAATATATTCACAAATTCTTTGCTGTTCCTCACTTCAGGAGGTGAACCTTAATTCTCCTTCCATTACATGTTTTTGGGACTCAGTAATTCTCTCCTAATGAACCGAATATGGAAGAAGTGATGTCGTATTGAGACTCGGCTATAAAAGGCACTGCTGCTACGTCATTTGTCTCCCTTGGATTGCTGGCTTTGGGAGAAGGTGTGCGCTATGTCGTTGAGGACACTAGAGCAATTTATGGAAGGGCCCTCACACCAAGGCACTGAGACCTCCTGCCAACATCAGAGTGGAGAGCCAACTTCTGAATGGCTGCCCCAACCTAGTTAATCTTTCAGATGACTGCAGAACCTACTGTTCTCATGACAGTAAACAAGTTGCCTCTACTTTATAAAAATGTAGAAGCCTTAAACTAACGTTTGAGTAATTTATTATGCAGCAATAGATATCTAATACCAGAAGGGAAGAAGCAATCTGAGTTGAACAGAGAAGGTGCTTTGACTATGAATATCCCCGCCCCCGCAACATGCTCAGGTAATATCTTTAACATAATTCCATTAACAGAGACTCTGTGCCATTAAGTTGCCAATGGGCCATGAAAAAAAACACACTGGGTATTTGGATAGCTTACCATACATCACTTACTCCAGCAGGATAATCTGAAGAAATTAAAGCTACAAGAGTCTTCTGATACTTTTCAGACAGCCTTGTTCTCTCTCTATTCTGCTTTAAAATATTTTTTAACTTTTTAATGGTATAGTGCAATATATATACAAAGCAAAGAAACAAAAAAAGCGATAGTTTTCAAAGCGCTATTCCACAAGTAGTTACAGGACATATCCCAGAATTTGTCATGGGCTACTGTATGATTCTCTTGCATTTTTCCTTTCAGCTGCTCCAGAATATAGGAGGCTAGAAGGCTCAGATTTTTTTTTTATCATCACAATCGATTTTTTTTCTTTTTTTGAGAAAAATAACCTATATATATACAAAAAAGGCAATAAGTTTCAAAGCACAGCACCACAATTGGTTGTACAACATATTTCAGAATTCGGTATGGGTTACAATACTGGAGACTAAAAGAATTATCAATACAATGATTCAGCAATCATATTCATTTGTCAAACCCTAACTTCTCTGCATAATTCCACTATCAACTTTGATCTTTCTACCACTTTTTAGGGGTATTTGGACTATGCTCATTCTACCTTTTTCATGTTAGAAGGGCTGTCAATAAGGGGTTGGGAGATGGAACTTGCTGGTGTGCTGGAAAGGCTGGCCCTTTTAGGTTTCAGGACTTATCTGGTCCAGGGACCCATCTGGAAGTGGTAGGTTTCTGGAATGTTACCCTAATGTATGGAACCTTTGTAGAATCTTATATATTGCCCTAGGTGTTCTTTAGGATTGGCTGGAATGGTCCTGGTTGGGGTTTGGCAAGTTATGATAGGTACCAACATCTAACTGAAGTTTGAGTAAGAGTGATCTCTAGAGTAGCCTCTAGACTCTACTTGAACTCTCGCAGCCACTGATACCTTATTTGTAATACTTCTTTTCCCCCTTTTGGTCAGGATGGCATTGTTGATCCCACAGTGCCATGGCCAGGCTCATCCCTGGGAGTCATCTTCCATGTCACCAGACAGACTTTCACCCTTGGATGTCATGTCTCACGTAGGGGAGGGGGCATCAATTTCACTTACAGAGTTGGGATTAGAGAGAGTGAAGCCACATCTGAGCACCAAAAGAGGTCCTCCAGAAGTAACTCTTAGGCATACCTATAGGTGGTCTAAGCTTCTCTGCTGCCTACATAAGCGTCACAAGAGGAAGCCTCAGGATCAAGGGCATGGCCTATTGATTTGGGTGTCCCTAAAGTCTGACACAGTATCAGGGGATTCCCTGTTGGTAAGGTTTAATAGTTCCATATTTATCTCCTATCGCTCAAGGGTCTTTGCCATTACTTTTTGATTATCTGCTTACTATAATCTAGGATGTATTCAGGCATTGCATTAACCTATACGGGATTAAAGGACCTCTTTCTTATTCTGGGCTTCCTGTGTTTCTATTGTTCAAATGAGCTATACAGATAGGTTGAGTTAGATTATGCACTACAGAAAATTTCAGTTCCAGACCAAATAAACCTTTCTTCCTATGGTCTTAAAGAGTATGTGTGGTTCTAAAATATAGACAATGTCTTCCTTACCCCTATGTTCTGAATTACGTTAACACCAACCTGATCGGCTTTCGTTCTTATCTCTGAATATCAGGTTATAACTATATAAAACAGCCTCTCAAAATCTAGAAACAATAATTACCACTCGGGACTTAATGTGTCTGCTCTAAAAGCTTACAATCCAGGCCCCTCTTTACTTACAAACATTTTCTAAAGGACACCATACCATTGTTGTTCTTTTGTTTCTGGCTCATTTTGCTTCACCAAATGTCCCACCACATGCTCATTCACACCGTTGCACGCCTCAAGACTTCATTCCCTTTTGTAGAAGCACAACTTTCATTCATAAGTACACACCATCGTTCACCAATCTACTTCTCCCGTCAGTGCATGCTTCAGCCACCTGCACTCATTAGGCATCATATATAGTGCCCGAGTCCACAGTCCATCAAAATTCTCAATTTTAGATAATTTCATTGTTCCCAAGCGAAAGAAAACCAATGAACACACGCTTACTAAATAGGAAAACTAAACCTCCTAACTCTTGTCCCTCATCCCATTATTTACCTCTGCTATTGCTGTGGTAGGGCTGATGGTTTCCTTCTGAAAACAGTCCATAGCATGCAATAGCAGTTTCCCCCCTGTACCTTGGACTTCAACTCTCTTTGTATACACGAATCATACTTTTGCAAGAAGTAATTCTTGCAAAAACAAATTTATATTTCTAGCATTAATCAGTGGGACAGGTAGATCTATACAATCGCTTTCAAACTTGTTCTTCTGCAATACGGTAACATTACTTATGGACGCACTAGAGAACCACCTTCACATCCATCTATTCCCTTACACTGGAGTTCAACCTCATTAGATAACCGTTCATCCATCTCTACCTTCTATGTATCTCTAAGTCCCCTATATTGTGTATTAAAAGCCTCTGATTCTATTTTTATGATGGTCATAAGAGTGGAATCATCCAGTTTCTATCCTTTAGTGTCTGCCTTATTTCATTCAGCATTATGTCCTCAAGGCTCATCCATCTTGTCAGGTGCTTCAAGAAGTCATTTCGTCTTACTGCTGCATAATTTTCCAACGTATGTATATACCACATTGTGTTGACCCCCTCGTCCGTTGATGGGCATTTGGTTTGCTTCCATCTTTTGACGATAGTGAACAATGCTGCTATGAATAATGCTGCAGCGCAGGTATAGGCACAGGTTGGGAATGTTAAGTTGGGGTTTGTGAACGTGGGCGCCCAGTGGCCATGGTGTGGTGGTAGTTGTGGGAGTGCACAGGTCTGGGGGGCATAGCCGTGGTGGATGCTGGTGTAGGGCATGGGGCCCTTTGTGCGCCCGTGTAGAGCTGTGACAGCAGGTCAGCATTATGCCTTCGTGGAGAGGGGCAGATGTGACCTGACTTCGCAGGTTATCTCTTTCTCAGAGCTGGAAAGTGTGACTGAAGACCGTGCGCATGCACAGGTCTAGGAGTGCTGGAAACTAATATTCCCAGAGCTGAAGGATGTGATTGGGGGTGCAGGCACATGCGCGGGTCTAGGAGTACCCTAAACTGACTCGCAGAGATCCAGGGGAGGCGGGGTGAGGCTCTGAGCCTCTATGGGTGGGGGATGGGTGTAACCTGAGTATGAAGGTATGTGCTGTCAGTTTTATGCACTGGCAACAGCCTGCAGGCTACGGCGGGAGGGGGGCGGTAGTGCTCAGGAGGGGTGCAGGAGAGGTGGATTGGGCTGCACTTGGGATGGGGGTGTGGGGCAGGCATGCGCGCTGGGGGTTGGTGGGGCAGGGGCACTTGGAGAGTAGGGAGTGGGGGCGGGTGACAGGGTTCACATCTGTGGGGTGTGAGGTGAGTCGTGGGTTGGAGGGCGGTGATGGCAAGGGTAGCCTGCTCAAGGAACACGGCCTGGCTTACTTGCTAGTCTCCCTGTCTGTGCACTTCCGCAGGCTCCGCGCCTCTGCGCCTTCACTCCAGCTTTCTGCTTCTCAGTTCCTCAGCCTCTGCAACCAGGGCTCCCACATATGGTGCAGAAAGCTCTCCCAGGTCAGCTGCACTCTTGAATTGCCCTCTCAGTCACCTTCCCATCCCTTCTCTAACTTTTTCTGTGGAGCAGGCCTGAACTCGAGTTACCCTTTTAGGCCATCTCCCTGGAACTCCTTCTGCTTTAAATTTTCATTGCGTATATTCTTCACCATCAGAAAGATAAAAATTTGACGTTTTGCATAGACCTTTATGGTGAAACCTTACCAACTGAGATGAAAAAGCAAATACTTCACACTGAAAACATGTCCCAGTTTCATTATAGTACTTTTGAACCCCACATTTTCAAAAGCATAATGTATTTTATATTTTTAGGATTAGCACTTCTGTTGATTTCTAATGACTACAGACATTTTGATATTACTGCATATCTGTAGCAAGCAGAAGTGTCCAGTTGAGTTCCCACGAGGTTTCCTTTCTTTGTTTTAAACTAATGTCTTTCATAGATTATTTTCTGTTGCACAAATGGAATTCTTCACAGGTTGCATTACATTCAGCTCAGTTCCTTTTCCTAGTCAGCTGTTTAGTTAGGCAAGGGTATTTCCTAGTATTCGTATTTTATAGGCTTCCTGCTAGTAATCCCTTCAAACTCTTGAACGTGTTTTCTCTTCCTTTTTGATGCTCCCATTACCTAATATCTTAAGTTTTCACCCTGCAGCATTTCAGCGATCTTGTTTCTAACTTACTAAGTGTTCCTGTATATAAGGAGGACAGCAATACTCTTAATTTAAAAGCATAACCTCCTATGGCTAGATCTCTGTATATTTATCCAATCTTTGAATGCTAATTCATTATTTTAACACACCATAGACCCTAATATTACAGATTTCTTGAATTACCTCTATTAACTCTTGTCTTTCCTATCTCTATTGGAACCTTTCACAGTGAGAGGAGTCTAACTATAGGAAATGTTTGTACAGATGATTGTTAATGTGCTTCACATGCTCTCATTTCTCAGGAATATATATTTCTTCATACAATGTCTTGCTCCCAACAAAGGGATAAAAGGATTTAGCTTAGGTTTTTTGTTCATCAGTATGCAAATCCTTTAGTTATTTACTAATGGAGGATGTTTCCAAGATATATTTTTACCATGGTCCTTTTTGCAGGCAGGTATACACCTATATACATACATACATACATACATACATACATGCATGCATACATCTGTCAATCTATGCACACACACACACACACACACACACACACACACACACACAGTCATTCCATATATAGCAAACAACCTAGCTTTCAGCTGACAGGAAACATAATCTAGTAATTTGTCCCATTATTTCAAAAAATTTTTTCCATTCTACCACTATTCTATGCTTTCCATTCACTCTATATCACAAGAGATTCATTTACCACATCAAAGAAATGGTCATTTAAAAACACAGTAGTAGTTGAAGTCATTATGTAATAATGGAACAGTAAGTCTTACAGCATTTTGCAAAGCATAAAAATCAGTTTAAACCACAATGACAAAGGGGCCATCCATTATCACTCTCCAAACAGTATTTTTTACGTGTTTAATTAAGTCCTTCTTACTCTCACTTGTGTATGAAATACATGAAATTCCCCCACGCTTTGTTGAGTGAAGTATAAAATCAAGATTCATGTTGGTGTCTGGCATCATGTGTGATCTTTATACGTGGCACTGTTGCTAATCAGTCAATGTGGAGAATTGTAACGCACATGCAGAAAAACTTATATTAAAGGTTACCACCTGAGTTCTTCCACTTGTTGCGGACAAAAATATGGGGTTTTAAAAACTCTTAAATACACTATGAAATGTAGGGTCTGTAAAGATTGGAATATCAATGACAACATTTTAGATAATTCCCCTTTGATTACAGTATCTGTACATAGGTACCTGTTGGATTTTCCTCTTTATTACCTCTATTTAAAACAAGAGAGACTTCCAGAGAAGATGGTGGCTTAGTAAGAAGCGCGGATCTTAGTTCCTCCTCCAGAACAGCTACTAGGGAAGTAGAAAAGATACAGAACAGTTCCTGGAGCCACGATAAAGATCAAAAAGACAGCGTACCCCATCCTGGAATGGCTGACTGGCTGGGAGAACCCGCCCCAGTGAGATCGTCGAGGGGCGCGGCCTTCCCCGGGCCGGGGCGGCAAGCAGCCGGAGTCCCTTCCTTCCTCCTTCCCGGGCCAGCTGGGAGAAGTGGACAGGCGGTCCCCTCAAGCCGCGGCGGCTGGCAACCCCCCCACATGCGGCCCCCAAACCAACTGGGAGAATTGGATCGGAGATCCCCAGACTGTGGAGAATGGTGAACGGGGTCCCTTCCAGACACGTGACTTCCCGGTCCGGCTTGGAACGGTGCACTCTCCCGGGCCGCGGCGGCTGGTGCCCTCCCGCCACGCTTGGCGCTCCGGGCAGACTAGGAGATTCAGAGGGGCGCTCTCCCGGGCTGCGGCGGCCGGCGACCCTCCCTGCGTTCGGATCCCCGGGCCGGCTGGCACTCTTCCAAGCCGCTTCGGCTGGCGAACCTCCCCCACTGCGAGAGTTTTCCAAAGTTAAAGGAGCCACAGCAGCTTTTACTGGTGGGACCCGCAGACAAACGTGTGCCACAAGCGCCACCTACTGGACAGGATGAGAAAAACAGAACCCAGAGATTTCACAGAAAGATCTTTCAACCTGCAGGGTCCAACACCCAGGGAAATATGACTAAATGCCCAGACGCCAGCAGAAGATAATGGATCACGTTCAGAAAATTGAAAATATGGCCCAGTCAAAGGAGCAAACCAATAGTTCAAAGGAGATACAGGAGCTGAGACAACTAATGCTGAATATATGAACAGAAATGGAAAACCTCTTCAAAAACGAAATCGATAAATTGAGGGAGGACATGACAAAGAAATGGGTTGAACAAAAAGAAGAAATAGAAAAACTGAAAAAACAAATCGCAGAACTTATGGAAGTGAAGGATAACGTAGAAAAGATGGAAAAAACAATGGATACCTACAATGATAGATTTAAAGAGACAGAAGATAGAATTAGTGATTTGGAGGATGGAACATCTGAAGTCCAAAAAGAAACAGAAACTATAGGGAAAAGAATGGAAAAATTTGAACATTTTTCAAAAGGGAACTGAAGGACAATATGAACCGCACAAATATATGTGTTGTGGGTGTCCCAGAAGGAGAAGAGAAGGGAAAAGGAGGAGAAAACCTAATGGAAGAAATTATCACTGAAAACTTCCCAACTCTTATGAAAGACCTAAAATTACAGATCCAAGAAGTATAGCGCACCCCAAAGAGAATAGACCCAAAAAGGCGTTCTCCAAGACACTTACTAGTTAGAATGTCAGAGGTCAAAGAGAAAGAGAGGATCTTGAAAGCA
Organism: Tamandua tetradactyla; assembly: GCF_023851605.1. NCBI lineage: Eukaryota > Metazoa > Chordata > Mammalia > Pilosa > Myrmecophagidae > Tamandua > Tamandua tetradactyla. The sequence goes on along the minus strand of NC_135353.1, from coordinate 24,626,639 downwards.
GCAAGAGAAAAACAATCCATCACATACAAGGGAAACCCAATAAGACTATGTGTAGATTTCTCAGCAGAAACCAGGGAAACTAGAAGACAGTGGGATGATATATTTAAATTACTTAAAGAGAAAAACTGCCAACCAAGACATCTATATCCAGCAAAATTGTCCTTCAAAAATGAGGGAGAAATTAAAACATTCTCAGACAAAAAGTCACTGAGAGAATTTGTGACCAAGAGTCCAGATCTCCAAGAAATACTAAAGGGAGGAATAGAGTCAGATACAAAAAGACAGAAGAGAGAGGTATGGAGAAGGGTGTAGAAAGAAGGAAAGTCAGATAGGATATATATAATACAAAAGGCAAAATGGTAGAGGAAAATATTATCCAAACAGTAATAACACTAAATGTTAATGGACTGAATTCCCCAATCAAAAGACATAGACTGATTATCTTACCCTGTTTCTAACTCCTGCTGGACTCTGTTACCAATGACATATTTCAAGTTTATTGGAGCGGAAGGGATACAGACTGTGCAACAGGACTAGATACAAAAACTCAAAAATGGACAGCACAATAATACCTAATTGTAAAGTAATCCTGTTAAAACACTGAATGAAGCTGCATCTGAGCTATAGGGTTTTTTGTTGTTGTTTTTTACTATCATTACTACTTTTATTTCTTTTCTCTATATTAACATTTTATATCTTTTTCTGTTGTGTTGCTAGTTTCTCTAAACTGATGCAAATGTACTAAGAAACGATGATCATGCATCTACGCGATGATGTTAAGAATTACTGAGAGCATAGGTAGAACGGTATGATTTCTAAATGTTGTGTTAATTTCTTTTTTTATTTTTATTTTTTTTCTTTTTTTCTTTCTTTCCGTTAATAAAAAAATAAAAAAATTAAAAATAAAATAAAAAAAAGACATAGACTGGCAGAATGGATTAAAAAACAGGATCCTTCTATGTGCTGTCTACAGGAAACACATCTTAGACCCAAAGATAAACATAGGTTGAAAGTGAAAGGTTGGGAAAAGATATTTCATGCAAATAACAACCAGAAAAGAGCAGGAGTAGTTAAACTAATATCCAACAAATTAGACTTCAAATGTAAAACAGTTAAAAGGGACAAAGAAGGACACTATCTACTAATAAAAGGAACAATTAAACAAGAAGACATAACAATCATAAATATTTATGCACCGAACCAGAATGCCCCAAGATATGTGAGGAATACACTGCAAACACTGAAAAGGGAAATAGACACATATACCATAATAGTTGGAGACTTCAATTCACCACTCTCATCAATGGACAGAACATCTAGACAGAGGATCAATAAAGAAATAGAGAATCTGAATATTACTATAAATGAGCTAGACTTAACAGACATTTATAGGACATTACATCCCACAACAGCAGGAGACACCTTTTTCTCAAGTGCTCATGGATCATTCTCAAAGATAGACCATATGCTGTGTCACAAAGCTCGCCATGTGTAAGTTTTCTGCAAAGTGGTAAAATATAAAGAACTGACTGTTTCAATCTTATGCTATGTGCTCATGTATAAAGAACTCACTATGTGTCAGTGGTGTGCTAAGTTTTAAAGTATAAAGGACTCACTATGTGTCAGTCTGGTGCTTGGTAATAAAGTACAAAACACTCACTGTATGTCAGTACTGTGCTAAGTGTTAAAGTATAAAGAAATCACTGTCAAAAGTCCTAAAGCGTAAAGAACTTACCATGGGTCAGGTTTGGGCCAAGCATGAAAGAAAGAATGCTGAACAAGAAGATAACTTATTTTCTCTTTTGTCAAGCATGGCCCTTGCCTCTTTCAAGGTTTCTCTTAATCATAGGGCCTTATCTTTGGTGTTGATGATTTTTTTATTCATTCATCATCTTAGGGTTAAACTCCACTTGGTGTCTTCTTTAGATTGGGGCCACTGGACAAGATTCCCTCCCCCTAGGGACTTTCTGTATCTCAGAAGGTTTGAGTGCTGCTAAACTTTATCCCACACATGCTACGATAAAAGGCTGCTTGCCTGAGCATATTCTCTGGTGTTTAAAAGGTGGACATTATGACCGAAACTTTTACCTCATTTCTGACTTTGATACGATGTCTCTGCTGGGTGAATTTCTATGATGAATTTATAGATTCATGAATTTATAGACGGTTTATGCTAAGAGTGGAACTTTTCCCACACCAAAAACATCTGTATTGTTTATCATATTAGTGATATGCGTGGGTTTTCTCTTCAGTGTGAATATGCTGGTGCTTAATGAGGGCAGACCTAATTCTGAAAATTTCCCTACATTCCTAGGTATTTAAAACATTTCTCTCCCATAAAACTGCTCTTGTGATGGCCATAAGATTCTGAAGCTCTCATTTATAAACTCATTCATTCCTTTGTCCCTTGGCACATCTTTATGGGGTTTTACAACACTCCGTGCATACTCCTTTGACTCTTCATTTTCCGGGAGCATTTACTCTGGCCTGCACAGATACTACTTTGTCACGTGGTGCTTGTAATTCTAATGCTGGCACATCATTCCCAGTGTCACTTCTGAGTTTTAACCTTGTTGGAATAAACAGAAGAATCAGTCATGCCTGTCCCAGTACAAGGAAACCACAGGGATTGTGAGAATAGCGAGACCAATGTCATAATTTATAGGAAAAACTGATATCTAATCCCATCCAGACAAGATGGCACAGACCCGATTCTCTCAGCACATCCCTGATAAGCACTACCGGAAACGCTATAAAGAAGTCAAACCACAACCAGAGGAGAAATCTTAAAACTGGTAAAGGAGGGTCAACTGGTTTGGAACCCCAGCACGGCAAGAGTAACGTGGCACCAACTAACATGAAGAAGACACTCCAGATCCAGTGTTTTCTGATACTTAGCAATGCCCGAGAACACCACCCCAGTATGATTTTGCTTGCGCGGTACAAAAGGGAATCATTGTGAAAACATCAACCAAGCCTGAAACCTTTGGACCAGCAGGCCAACCTGGAGGCCAGCCCACAGAAAAGGTCAGAAGATGTACTCTCCTTCTACACTGGGTCTGAGACACCCAATGTAGGAGATTGTCATGTAAACTCTCAGAACTAGTGAATGGATCCCAGAGACCTTGAGGCCTGAGATTCCCAACCCAGCACAGGGGACAAAGTCATGGCAAAGGATCTAACAAGAGGCCCAGCCACAAGCTGTGGCTCAACCCAGGAAGTCTTTTTTTCCCTTCAGGTGTGAGTCTCCCCTTATCCACTGAGAGGTATCCGGGTGCCGGGACGGGGGAAAAAATCTTCCACCCCCAACCTTACACAGAACGTACAAGGACCAGAGGGAACATCAGTAGAAATAGTGAAAACAAGAAGGCCAATATTAACACCACAGAGGCACTGAAACAATTAAACTGTCCTCTGCATCATGGCCCAAGGTCGTGGGAAGGAACTTGCATGCTCTGCTAAAACAGGGTGTCTGCAACTGTAAATTTACATCATACACGAATCCAAGAACGACATCACTTGGGTGAGCATAGTTATCCTGGCCAAATGGAATAAAACTGGAAATCAATAACAGAAAAGCGAGGGCAAACGTCGCTATAAATTCGAAAAGGGAGAAATACACTTCCAGGTAATCTGTAATTCAAACAGGACATCACAATGACATTAAAACATACAGAGAAGAGAAAGAAAACAATAGTATAATATACGAAAATATGGAGAAAGTACCTAGAGCCATGCTTAGAAAGAAACGTACTGCCTTAAATGTTCACATTAGAAAGGAGGGAGGCCCCACTGAACTACGTTCTTACAACAATAAACTAGAACAAGCAAGCAAAAAACCTAACGGTAACAGAAGTAAGGAGAGATCACAATATAAGTCAAAAACGAGAGGAAATGAATGAAACCAAAGACTTTCTTTTGGCAGAACAAAATCAATAAAATCAATAAACTTTGAACCAAAATAAAAAAAAAGAGAGGGTACAAATCAAAAGTAACATGAAAAAAATGGAAGATATCACTACAATTTCTATTAAGAAAAGAATAATAAGGGATTACTACAAACAGATTTATCCTCACATGTTTGATAAGTTAGACGAAATGGGCCAATTCCTCAGAAATTCCCAACTACGAGAATTTCACTAGTATGAAATAGATAACCTCAACATCAGCGTATATATTAAAGAAATTTAATTTACAATTGACAAGGTCCTGGAAAAGAAATCCCCATGCTCACATGGTGTCCTTGGCAAATTCTTCAAAGCCTTAAAGAATTAAATCCAATTTTATACAACTTTTATAAAACATAGAAGGGGAGACGATCTGATACATACAGGATTTCTATGCTGAACGTTACAATTCTAAGAAGTAAACAAAGATGACCTCAAAGGGAAAGGGGCATGGTTACCTAGAGAGGCGATGGTCTCACGGACTTCTCGCATGACACCAATGTAGAGAACCTTCTGAGCGTGGTTCAGTATCTTCCACTCTTCCCGGGTAAAATATATGGCCACATCTTCAAATGTCAACGATTTCTAAAGAAGAGAATGGACTTTAGTGCAGGACCTTCCTCTCCCATAACAGTCCCGTCACCTGTCTCTAGTATGTGAAAGGCCAGAAAACTGAAGGAAGTATGTCAAGGATTTCCAAGACAAAGAGAAAGCAGAAAAGAAGGATCCAAAGGGATGCGTAAGCAGCCTGGGAGATCTTCATTCTCGTGATGACAATCCTAGCTGTCCAGGAGAGACCATGTGGAAGTAACAACGAACTTGCCTGAGAGCACCTGCTGAGCACAGGCAATTTCAAATGCTGATAAGGGAATGAACTGGAAAGTATTGCTCACCTGGGATTCAGGCAAGGTGGAATGCCATTCCATCTTCAACTGGTTGGTGCTCCTCTGTTCAGAAAGGGCCAGGATCAGTTCAGAAAGCCCTGCAGGAGATACAAAAGAGCTTGAGGAAATTCCTCTCTTTTTTGTTCATGAACATCTTGAACTGATTTCTACAACAGAGAATATCCAGACTCTTTCAGTAAAGGTGTTACATATTCACACGTGCGTGTGTAGTGCCCAGAAGTGTCCATCTCATTGGACATAAGAACCAAATATCTATCAACCCATAGAAATGAATCCCCCGTTGGCTCTTTCCCTTTTTCTCCCGAAAGTAATTAATTAATGCAAATACAATATTTGTACCTATCATGACCTGAAACGTTCTGTGATTTGGGCAACATTTAGAGGTGTTTGAAAAGGAAGAACTGCTGCCTACAGTGGAAAGTAGGAAATGCGGGACACTTTTCCTTTTATTGCTTTGTTTCCAGGTGCACCCCGCTATTCCTATTCTATCTCTAGGGGTATTTCTGATCCCAATTCTTCATCTCCCTTTTAAGGACAGGGTGTCTGCAAAACTTCCTGATAGGGCTTATCTTCTCCAATATACTAAGGAGCAGGTTATATGGTGTTAAGTTGTGTGGCTTGGGTATTTTGGGATCCTCACCAATCTCCTGTTGCTGGACTCCTGTACTCCCACCTTGGAGATGTCATAATTGACAACATGGCTGAGCACACAGAAAACACCCACGACATTCAAGCTGAACCAAATACTACCACCGCGCCAAGGAGCTGATCATTCTAAGGAAGCTCCTCACCTCTTTCTCCTGCAGGTTCTGTTTCTTTGTGAGGATTTGGGTCCAGCTTTTCCCGCTCTAGTCTGTATATATTCCAAATTTCTTCGTCCTGTTGCACACCCACTGGTTGGAACTTTGCCTTATGCCTCTTGAACCCAGGGACCTCTGCTGCTACCCCCAAGGGCACTGCCTGCATCCCCAGCTCATGGACCGTATCCTAGAAACAATCCTCATCTTCATTACCACAAAGCCACATTTGGTTTTGGAATGGTGGTGGAGGGGAAACACATTACAGTCCACAGTTGGGAAATGTGAGGCACTAAAGGAAGTAACTAAAAAACAGAAGACACACCAAGCCACCTTTTCCCCACAAAGGTCTATACTCACAAACTGCGGAAATTGGCATAAAGTGAAGCAAACTGTGGAGAACGCCAGACCTGCCACCTGCTGCCCCACCTCTGGGCCCTCAGCCACAGCTCAGCCCCCTAGCAGGCAGAAAGCAATTATTTTTTCTATGGCCATGATCAACCCTGCCGGAAGTTTAGAAACATGTGAACTGACACTCATTGGGTATAAGAGGAGCATTGAGTTCATGCAACTATTTATTTCTGTACTTCTTAGAACAACTTCCAAATGTCAGCGGGCACAATGGGTTTAAAGGAATGTCTGGTTCCTTGATGCCCACAGCAGCTTTAGAGCTATACGGATACTTTCCATGGTTTTGTATAAGCGTAGGCTGATGTCTCTGAGTCTGAAGTGACGTGTTGTGTCATGATACCATAAGCCAGGGTCAAGGAAATGTTTCTTCAGCTGCAGCGATAGATATTATTGATGCTTACCCCTTCCCGCACTCACCTCACTCCCGCCAACCCACGGGGTTACTCTTCCTCTACATGGAAACTCGAGTATCGCCCATAGGCACGCTGCAGGCAGGCAGCCTCCGAGTGTGTATCAGCCACACCCCCGGGTTCTATCTGCTCATAGGGTAGACTGAGGTTGCCTCAGGAGGTTAGAAGTGAGGCAGGTGCCTGGGTACCTGCTTGGGAAGACAGATCCACTGGCACTCAGGCCGAACGCCGCCGTGCAATGACGGTGCCACCGTCCATGAATGATGATGCCACCCACTGAAAATAAATGATTGAGTCCCGCACAGCCCCCATCCCCGCCACACTGCTGCCCCAGAGGCTGCCAAGGACGAGGTCCACCCCCATCTTCAGTGTTCTCTGAGAGAACTCAAAGAGAAAGTTTCCTCAGACAGTCTGTCCCGGCTTCCGTGGGGACCACGTCCCCTTTCCTCAGTCTCCACTACAAAGTTCACCCCCTCCCCTCTTGTGTGGGGAGCGATGCTGTGCGCCCTGCCCCTCTCTGGGAGTCCGTATCCCAGACCCACCGGTTCTGGCGAGCCCAGTGCCCAGGGTGAGGCAGCACACGTGCCTTGGTGAATCCGGCCTCAGCCGACCCCTCCCTCCCTACCGGGGATCCTGCTTCGAATCACCTTTCTTGGGTCGAGATTAAAGGAACTGATTCGTTGTCGGGGCCTTGGTGGCAGCTGCTGCCTTCCGTCTGCTCGTGGAGTCTCAGTGCAGCAGATGAGGAACCACCCTGAGGCTCCTTCACCTCCTTCGGAAAGGGTCTCCAGGCCCTCCTACAGCTAGAGGAGGCCTGGACACTGCTCTTTCCGTAGAAGACTGCGAGAATAGCGACGCTAGGGTTGCAGGCTCCTAGCCCGGCCCTGAAACCTACAGTGCGTCCACACTGTCCTGGCCAGGCGAAGAGCAGCGACGGGAGGCGTGAAGTTCCAGCATCCTCCTGGGCCAGTGCCAGTCCCCGGATGTTGTGGGTCCCGCGAGAAAACATGGGCTGGTTGGGAGGGGCCTCCCCGCCACTGCGCGTGCGCACTGTGCCTTTCGGTGGTATTGGAGAGCAGGAGCTGCCCCCCACCTCCCACCCCCCACCCCGATCTCCATCTCCTCCTCGAGGCAGATTGGGGGACGTGAGACCCCTCCTGAGAGCATGACTGTCATCACCCCTCTCCAGGAAAAAAAATCATAAACACCGAAACCCTTGCCCTGCTAACTTGCAAAACTATCCATTGAAGGTGACACCTGCTAACCCATTTTCCAGGTTTTCTTCACCCCTCTGTGGTGATACACGTTTCCACGTCCCTTATCTTAAAACCCCCACCTCCTTATGTATATTCATAAGAAGCTCCTTGCAAGTCAAATTCCTGTTTTAAGAACCAGCTCTAAGTAGCCTTAGCCACGCAGGAGGACATAAATACTAATTACAACCCTGATCTGAAAGTTACCTTTGCTTCATTACAATCATTAAAATCATGCCGGTAGGAGGGATTTAACTGCCATATGTGTAACATGTGTCACATATAGAAGCAGGATTTAGCATGACTTAGCCCTGCTCATGCTCTCCTAGAAACTGTCCATGATATTTTCCTCTCCTCACCCTGTTCCTTTCCCTGCCCCCAAGCCAACTCTCAAATTAGGAGACAAAAACCCATATGCTTAGCAGCTGGGGGAGCCTGATCTGAGGGCCATCTCTAGGCTCCTTGCTTTGGCAACTTCGTAAAGAACCTTATTCTCTCCCCGAAATCGTGGCGTCACGTGTTAGTTATTGTGCACATCGGGCAGAAGGGCCGGTTACGGCGGCCACGATTTTGGCGACCGTGAAGGGGCTGGGCAGTTTAGAGACCCAAGTGCGAAGCTCTACGGCCCTGTGTGGCAGACCCTTCCAGCCTTGTGTGGTCCCCTAGACTACTTCATCTAGAGGCTCGCCCACTTCATCCCCACGACTTCGTTGTCCATTTGCGCAACTCTATTTCGCCAGCGAAATTGTGTCAGGAAAGGATGTCTTTGGGTGAGTTAATCTTTCATCTTGATCTGGTGTTCATAGAGTCCCCATCTCACTAGGAATTGGGAAGTCGCACCTCTCCTGACTTGTCGGGACATAACTAGGATTGTGGGTTCAAGTCCCACCTTAGTGCGGTCTGACTGTCTGCTTAACAGTATGGACTGCTCTATTACTTCAGTTGGCCATGGGATCTAGCCCTGCTGATCCTGAGTGTTGATTCCTGTGTGTTTCCAATCCCTTTTCCAAGAGGGTGTCCACGCTGTTAAGAAACTGCTACGTTAAACCGTTTGCCTAGACTGAGACCATCTGAAAGTGCACCAAAATCTTGTAACCAGTAACTATGAGAACTCTTAGCAGTGCTGAAAGTAAATGCCCACTAAAATATATTCTGGATAGCTGGTCAGTTTACAGATGAGTCTTTGAAAGAGAAAAGAAGGAATTTTTTTTCAGGTTTTTTTTCTGCAAACCTACATGGCCTCGATATACATTAGAGTCTGGGGGGAAATGTCCAATGGAAGGATCTCTAAATGATAACACCATTTTACGACTCGAATTATACTGCAAAAGAGAGGAAAATGGCATGAGATCTCCTATATCCAATCATTTGTGACATTATGTCAAAGTAAAAATTTTCAAAAAACTTCTCAAATTTTGGTACAAAAAGAAGATGAAGAACAGGGACTTAAAATAGGGAAAGGTCAGGGCAAAACTTCTTGGATGTGTCCACATAAAAGAAAGAGGGGTTTCTAGATTCTTTCCCTGGTGAAGGTTTCTCTCTCGGAGGCATTTAGACTGTTCCTCAGCTCCCCAACTCCTTTCCCCGGGGAACAGGAGGAAGGTGAGGCGCCCTCGCCCCAAAGTGAATCCTCATCAGGTTCTTCTCCCAGCAAAGAAGGAATGGGCTCCCTACCCCACATCCAACAGGGTACAGATTTCCACCTAGGCGCCCCCCAACCCCAGGCAAGGCAATTTCTGCTCAGGCAGGTCCCCACCAGACTAGATGAACAGGGGCATTCAAGAGGATTCATTTTCACGCATACCCCCTTTTTTTCTCTCTATACTGCAAAAATAGCATAACCTCACACTGTGATAACCTGAGTAAAATCGAAAATGTTTATTCCACAGTATTTGCAACCTATAAAACCACCTTGGCAGACATTGAAGCACTTTTTTAAATAAGTATGAAAATCTCCACATTTTCTCTAGCACTTGCATCTTTCTGCTTATTATTTATTTTGAATCTGTAGCGTTTGTTGAAATGTTTCCATATAGCATATATTGTATTCAAAGTAAACAATCCATGTTTCACAATATCCTCACTTAGCAATACAATCATCATCACCCTCAATTTTAGACAATTTCCATTGCTCCAAAGGGAAAAATAACAGATAGACATATCCACAGCAAACAGAAAATCCCCAACTCCCCTTAACTGTTGTCTCCAACCCCCCCCAATTATTTACCCAAGTATTGTCGTGGGCCTAGTGATGTATTCCTGTAAATATAGATCATACCATGCAGAAAGTAGGTTTCCCCACATACCGTTCTATTACTGACTTTCTGGTCAAGTGTTGTGCTTTTGGAGTAGTTCATTCAATAACTCACTTATATTTGTAGTGCTAATCAGTGAGGGTACATGGCTCCAACAACCCCTTCCAATCATATTCTCATTCACTAGGGCACGATTACTCATAAACCCACTAATGAACTACTGTCACCTCTATCCATTCCCATACTTTCAAATTCAAACTCATTTACTAGTCTGTACATTTTAGGTAACGGTTCCCCCTTATGTAGCTTCTGTCTATCTCTAGGTCCCCTATATTTTACATTTTAACACTCCGCGTTGACCTTTTCCAGAGGATTCATATTAGTGAGATCGTACAGTATCTATCCATTTCTGTCTGGCTTATTTCGCCTAGTACTACGTCTTCAAGGATCATCCATGTATTCATATGCTTCAGGACTTCATTTCTTCTTACTGCTGCACAATATTCCATCATATGTACGTACCACATTTGTTTCTCCATTCTGTCTTGATGGACACATGGGCTGTTTCCATCTCTTGACAACTGTGAATAATATCGAGGCATTTGTAAGCATTCTTCCTACCCCGGAAGAAAACGTGGCTGGTAAATGAGAAAGCCAAAGTAGAAAGCGGGACTTTTCCACGAATTACAACCCAACAGCGCGGTTCAGGCTCCAGGAGCAATACTACTCAGCTTCTGAGCTACATTGGAACCCCAGTGAATACAGTGACTGAGCCAAATTAGACCAATATAAAAGTTTCATAATGAGAGGGCTGCAGAGGCGGGCCCCAAACCAAAAAAAATGGTAAGAAAAATCCAAAACATACTGCAGGGGCCAAAAGAGAACCCCCTCGTTTTACTTCAGAGAATTGTTGAGGCTGTTCAGCCAGATACTGACACAGACCCAGAACATCCCGATAACATGAGACTACTAAGTGTGACTTTCATCAACCAGAGGGCCCCAGACATCAGAAACAAAAGTGCAGAAATCGGGGGCGGGCCACGGTGGCTCAGCAGGTAAGACTGCTTGCCTGCCATGCCCGAGGACCCGGGTTCGATTTCTGGTGCCTGCCCATGTAAAAAAAAAAAGAAAGAAAAGTGCAGAAATCGGAAGGAGAGCTAGGAATGCCAATCTCACAGCTAATTGAGACCGTCTTCAAGGTTCTCAATAATAGTGATCAATTCCAGGAAACACAACTGAAGCAGCGATGGACCTAGTAGGCTGGTTTCAATAATGGGAATTCATTAAGTTTCAAGTTCACGGTTCTAAGGCTGTAATAATGTCCAAACTGAGGCATGCAGGGAAAGATTCCTTGATTCAGGAGAGGCCGATTCATGCAGAACACCTCTGTCAGCTGGGAGGGCACGTGGCTGGGATCTGCTCATCCTTTGGCTTTTGGTTTCAAACAGCTTCCTCAGGGATGGTTTCGTTCTGCATCGCCAAATGTCTCTTTGTTGGCTCTGAACTCTTTCCAAAATGTTGTCCCTTTCAAAGGACTCCGGTAAACGAATCAAGACCCACTCTAAACGGGCAGACTTCCTATCTCTATCTAATCAACCGCTCAGACCCACTATTGGGTGTGTCAGTCTCCCTGGAAACAATCTAATGGAGTCCTATTCTATGATATTGAATCAGGATTAAGGAAAGATGTCCTTCTTGGGTACATAACAGTTTCAAACCAGCGCAGGTACTTTTCTCCTTTAGCCAAAACATCACCATTTCCCACCAGGTACCCCAGATATTTATCCTGGGTGAAAAAGACCTGTGGACTTTCTTATCGGGAAAGGAGCTGCTCACTTCGTCTTAATTTGAAAGCTAGGGGTGCTATCTCCAAAGCCTCCAGCAGTAGTAGGACTTTCTGGAGCCTCAAATAACAAACCATTCTTACAGACCCTTGAATGCCAGATGGGAAATACATCTCTAAAACGCAGTTTTGTCTACATGCCTGAATGTCCTGGGCCTCTGCTTGGTTGAGACCTCTAGTCAAAGTAAATGCACAGGTGTTATACATCTTTTGTCAAATTTGTTCCCATGATTTTCATATTTTTCATGCCATTGTAAATGATATTTTTATTTTATTTCAATGTCTTCCCATTTATTGCTAACATACAGAGATACAATTATTTTAATATAATGATCTTGTATCCTCCAACCTTGCTAAACTTATGTTGTTAGTTATAATTGTGGTTTTGAAGGTTCCTTAGGATTTTCTAGATAAACATTTCAACCAGGAGCATATAGGGTTTTCCTTCATCCTTTCCAGTTGGGAACTGTTTCTTTTTTTTCCCTCCTTGTAATGGAAAAGATTAACGTCTAAAAAATACAGAATCTTCCACTCATGGTACACATCTACGTCTACTTAATTTTTTATTTGCTTTTATCAGAATTTTGTAGATTTCTGCATTTAGTTCTTGCACATTTTCTTAGATTTACTATTGTGCTGTTTTAAATGATACTGCTTTTGAAATTTTCCAACTTCTTGTGCGTTGTTCATATATAATAAGATATATTTTAGTATATTTATCCTGTATCCTGTATAACTGCTAAACTTAGGTCCTGATTCTATTAGCTTTTTGTAACATCTTTTAGGATTTTCGGTGTAGACAGTGAAGTCATCTATGAATACAGTCCGCTTTATTTCCTTTCCTTTACAAACTGTATGCTTTTTCATTCTTTTTTCTTGTTGAACCACTGCCTGTGACATCCAGCATGATGGTGAATCACAGTGCTGAGAACAGAGATCTTTGCCTTATGCCTAATCTTATGGGGAAAAAGTCAATACTTCTATTCCAAGCTTGCTGAGAGTTTTTATTAGTAATTGTTGTTGAATTATATCAAATACTTTTTCTACATCTCTTGAGATGTTTTTTCTTCCTTAATCTGTTGATCTAATGATTTGCATTCATTGGTATCTGAATTAAAATTTTCATTTTGACTTAATTGTAGGTTCACATGCAGTAGTGTGAAATAATATGGATACTCTTTTACCATTCACCCAATACTAACATCTTACAGAAATACTGTGCAATATTTATTGAGGATGTTGGCACTGATACAGTCAAGATCCAGAAGAGTTCCTTTATCACAAAGATTCCTTGTGTTGCCCAAGATCCAGAACCACACTCATCTCTTTCCTCACAGCCCTGACCCTAACTACTGGAAACCACTAGTATGGTCTCCAATTCTGTAATTTTGTCATCACAAGTATGATATATAAATTAAGTCGTTCAGAATGTAACCTTAGGGGGTTGGCTTTTTTTTACTCATCATAATTCTCTGTATGTGCATTCACAGTGATGCATATATCAGTAGTTTATTCTTTTGTAATTGTTGAGTAGTGCTCCATGACAGCTAAATTAAGTGGTTAAAGTTAACGTAGAATGGAACCACTGAAGGATGTTTCAGAGAACAGAAGGAATAACGTGGATATTGGTGAGCCACCAGGAGCCCTGGCACCTGAGACTTGTTGCACAATAGCATGGGTGAGGGTACACTTTATACAATTTACAGCCCCACCTGGACTCAGGCCGAACGCTGCCCTGCAATGGTGACGCCACCATCCATCAATGATGATGCCACCTCCCAATCTAAATAAGTGGTTGTATCCTGCCTAGCCCCCAGCCCCGCCAAGCTGCGGCCCCAGAGGCTGCTAAGGACACAGGAGACCTCTCTATCTGAAGTGTCCTCTGACAGAACACAAAGGGAAAATTAAAGTCCCTATTTCCTCCAGACCGCCTTTCTCAGTTTCTGTGGGGGCCACTTCTCCCTTCCTCAGTCTCTACTGCAAAGTCACCCTCTCCTGCCACTGTGGGGAGTGAAGCTGTGCGCCCCTGCTCCTCTGAGGGAGGCAGTATTCCAGACACACTGTCTGGCAGGGGCCTTGGAGAATCAGGCCGGCACTCGGCCCCTCCCTCATTCCCTGGGATCTCTCCTCAAACCACCATTCTTGAGTCGCAGTTTACGGACCGGGCACCAAACGGTAAAGATCTGATTCAAGGTCGAGGGGCTTGTCTTCTTCAGTCTTTAACAAGGTGCACATTCTGACAGAAACTTTTCCCATATACCTGGCATTTAAAGGGAATCTTTCCTGCATGAGTTCTTTGATGTGCATGGAGGTTTATGGTATGACTGAAGCTTTTCCAACACCAGGAGCATCTATATGGTTTTATTCTTTGGTGTGTCATTAAGTGCTTATTTAGATATAAACTACAACTAAAACCTCTAAAACATTATTGACACTTATGGGGTTTCTCTTCCGTGTGAACTCCCTGGTGCTTAATAATTTCCACCTAACTTCCACCTAACTGTGGAGTCTAAGTACAGCAGAAGTGGGGCTGCCACAGGGCTTCTTCACTTCACTGAGAAGCCGGTCTCCCTCAGAAATCGTCTCCAGGCCCACCTCCAGGCTAGAATAGGCCCAGAACCAGCTCCCTCTGTGGATGCGATGGAAAATTCCAACTCCAGGGCCTTGGGCTTCTAGCTTAGCCCTTAGGGGCGCAGGGTGTCCTTACTGTATCTGCCCCATAAAAGGCAGCTACCAGAGGTGTGAGGTCCTAGCATCCTCCTGGGGAATGGCCATCCGTGGTTGTTGTGGGGCCCACGAGAATATGCACGTTGGTTGGGACCGCCTCCCCACTGTGCTTGCTCTCTGTGCTCCCTTCCTTCCTGGGGGCCCTCCAAGAGAACTGGCGCTGTCACTCAGGGGCTTATAGGATGCCTCCTCCTGAAGGAAGCCGATTGTTTCCCATCAGTCCCTGGCTAGATCAGAGCCACAACTTCAATTTTTCAAAGCTATTATGCTCTGCAGGAGCTTCACTCACAACTATGTTCCTGTTTGATTCCTCTCAGCTAGGCATGTTTTAATCTTGTGAAGTAGCCAACATCCACAACAATTCCCTTCAGAGAACCCACGAAAATCATGCCTTCCACCAGTGGATATGTCTGTGACTTTCCACAGGGTGTGGAGTTGCCATAAATGTCAGGAAAATGGGGAAAACTTCAGAATTAAATCAATATTATTAAGCACCAGGGAATGAACACTGAGCAGAAACTAGATACATGCCAACTATGTTTTAAGAGGTTTAGTTTATAACTTAATAAGCATCTAATGAGACGCCAAGGAACATAACCCTAGAATTGTTCCTGCTGTGGGAAAAGCTTCAGTCACACCACAAATCTTCATGTATATCAAAAAATTCACATAGGAGAGAAGTCCATCAAATGCCAGGAATGTGGGGAAAGCTTCAGAATTAGGACTGAAATTATTAAGCACCAAGGCGTTTACACGGAAGAGAAGCCCCATATGTGTCAATAATGTTTTAGAGGTGTTAGTTGTCGTTTATATCTTAATAAGCACTTCATGACACACCAAAGAATAAAATCATATAGATGCCCCTGGTGTTGGTAAAGCTTCAGTCATACCACAAACCTCCATGCACATCAAAGAACTCACGCAGGAAAGATTCCCTTTAAATGCCAGGTATATGGGAAAAGTTTCTGTCAGAATGTGCACCTTGTTAAAGACTGGAGAAGACATTTATTGAGCCACCTTATTTTTGTGACATATGCAGGAGAAAAATTTGCAGGCTTTTGAGCCTTCTGAGACTCCAGAAAGTCCACAGGGAATAGGAAGTTTGCCTAGTGCCTACAGTCTAAAAAAAAGTCACCAAGTGGAGGTTGACCCTAAAGATGATGAAAGAATAAAAAATCATCCAAGCACTTAAACATAAAGATCTGTTATTAACAGAGACCTAGAGAGATGCAAAGGTCATTCTTGAGAAAAAGTAAATAAGTTGCCTGTCTTGTTCAGCCTCGCAACTTCAGCACCTAACACAAACGCGACACATAGTTTGTCCTTTATAAATAAATACGTAAATAAAGACACTATATCTATCAAAGAGCAGAACCTGCTCTGGCCATCTGAAAATTAGCTCTCAGTTTCCTCAAGTTCAGTGATCTTCATTTCCAGGGCGTCAGATAGTCAACACATACACGACACCCATGAGTCCTTGTCTCATTCTCTAGCAAGAGGAATAGAAGAGAAGAGTATTCCGTTCCTTTACAGGGAGCTCAGAGAGAACTAGTAATTGGAGACAGCTGCTCTGGCTGTCATTCTAATTGTACAAACTTCCAAGGCCAGGGCTCTGGGGACTTTACTCTGGTATAGGAAGGGATTCATAAGGTGCTATGGGAGAAGCACCTCCACGCAGCTTGCCTCTCCACCCATCGCACAATACAGCAGTGTCTGCTATTCAGGACTTCCAAGTAGTAGTGGCCTGAATGTTAACAGAGACCACCTGGGGGCCTTGCAAGAATGGGACACTTCCCGTTAATTCTCTCAAAACTGAGATTTTTGACATTATAGAATGTCAAAACCTGCTCTCGAAGGAAGCTAGAAATCTTCCTCACTCAGGGCCCACCACACATACTCAGGCAATGCTGTTTGACAGCTACTAAGATGTGCGTCATGAAAAGAAAATACTCTTCAAGCAAATTAGGAGAATAGAAGTTATGTAACATTATTGTTCCCGTAATCTTGGACTGATGATAGCATTTGGGTGTAAATGTATACTGAGAATCTAAGGGATTAAGGGAGAGGGATATAAGTATGCGTTTTGCCATGGGTCTTTCTTTTTTTGCGTGTGTATGCTGTATGGCGGGGTCACATTTCATTATTCTTCCATGTGAGTATCCTGTTATTGCAGCACCATTTGTTGAGTTTTGTTTGTTGGTTGGTTTTGTGGGTTTCTTTGTTTTGTTTGTCACTGATGATGTGTTGTTGCCATGGTAATCCTGCTTGTCATGGGATGTACGTGGGCCAGGAATCGAACCCAGGTCTGCCGCATGGCAGGCAAGAATTCTACCACTGAGCTACCTTTGACCCCCCTTTCCTGTGTTTTTTAAGCACAGAAGAATTTGTGTGTGTGTGTGAGGGGGTTGGTTTGTTCATTCCTAACATCTCTCAGAGCACTGGTATGGGACACCGGCTAGAGGGACATTGATTTAGTTAAGCCTTCAGCATTATAGTTTAATACTCAATGTCTTAATGGTAAATTGAGTTGTTAGGACAAAAACCAGAACCTACGTCACCTGACTCACAATCAAATGTCTTTTCCTCCACACTAAACCAGCCTTGCTGGTAGCAGAGAAACGTAACCATTCCTCAAATTAGGAAGTCGAATCTTAGGATGTTATGCTAAGCATTGGTGTTAGAGCTCAGCCAGAATCTGCGCGTCCACTTCTTAGGAGATGTGGAAAATTCCCTGCACAAGCCCAAGGAGAGGCTTTCACTTCTCCAAGTTCAAATCACCCAGTACTGTTTGGCATCTTCTCTTGTATCCACTAGGGTATCCAAGTGCTTTAGCAATAACAGTCTCTTTAACTTCCAGCAGCTTCCACAAATGGAGAAAGGGCATTCTAATGTATTTCTAAAGTACAATAAAAATAATCATAAGAATGTGAAATAAAAAGTCAGATACATGTAAATCATAAGACTAATTTCTGATATTGTTATTAGATTCAGTAGATTTAAAGGTGCACTTTCAACTTACTCCAAGTTTCCAAATGCTTCAACTCAATGTCTGAATTCACATTTGGGGGGTCCAAAAAGAAGCAATTCCCACACCAACACGTGAGTGTTGAGTCACACTTTGAATAGCACTGCTCAGACTCTGGTGGAGTGATGTGACATAAAAAGGAAAGGGTGTGCAGTTTTAGTGTTGGCAGATTCAATAAATATTTGTCATCAGAATGACATGAAATTCTTCTATGACAGCATTCCGAATTGCTTTATAGAAACTGTAGCATGCATTCATGGGGAATCAAGAGATTTGCACTGTAGTTGATTCACGCCCTTGGCCTTCATTCAGTTGTCACTGTTGGGAGTGAGTGGGGGGCAGTCCGAGTAAATACTCACAGCGTAGACCCAGCTCTGACTGATAGAGGTGGTATTGGGGGAACTGATGGTCAAAAATGTGAGCCACTTGATGACCCGTGTCCCTGGGATACATTTATTGTGACTGGAAAATTTCTAACTGGGTAAATGTGTGAGAACAGTATCAGAATGTACAGCTTGTGGAATCATTCCATAAGCACCCTTATCAAAACCCAGTCTTAGTTGGAGTCCCATCCTCTGCATCCCTATTCTTTGTTTTCTGCATTGCAGCCTCATCCCCATGTTAAAAAGAAGAGGGAGGTGGGAGGGAGTTTGGGCCCTCTTCCAGGTATGCATTTCACTCCGGTATAAGCCAGTGAGTTGCCTTTTCGGGGGGTTCATGGATTTCTTGAAGTCCATCTGGGTGAAACTAATGGGATTGGCTCTAGGCCTAGACCTGTCCTTCAACCAGACAAGCACCACTTTTAAACCTTTTCTAATATTGAAACCGAAAGAAAGATGTTCTTAGATCCAAGTGTATTGTAATCCCTCCTCCTCATCCAAAACAAATTTGAAAATACCCAGTTAAGTGATCTACCTGTAGTTCCAGTTCCAGCATTCCATCTGTAAAGATCTTGCACATGAAGATGCTTTCCCTGCTTATAATTCAGATAAACATGACCAAACTGTGTCCACCTTCTCTTTTATCCAATAGTTTTATGTCAGTCTGAGGTGGACATTACCCTCCTCAAACATTCACCTGCCTTCTTCATTTGAAAACGGGTTACCCATTGGGAACCAACTTAAATGTATATTAATAGGGACTGGTTGAATAAATTGAGAATCCATTCCATGGACTATGCGGCAGCCACTGAAAACAACTTGGTGAATTTCTGCGGGCTAGTGTGCAAAGATGGCCAATATAGATAAAATGAAGAAAACCAGCCTGTAGTACAATGTATATAATATGGTCTTACTTTTGAAAAAAACTGGAAAATATCTTTTTATGCTTAACTATCTGGATGGATAAAAAGGAAACAAGAGGGCTGTCTCTAGAGAGTAGAACCGGAGAAGGGGGCCTCTTGGGCTTTTCTCTCTATGTCCTCTATACATTTTTATTTTTCCCAATGACCGTTTACACATTTTCTATGTGTAAAATAGAATAACATATTCTATGCCACAACAACACATTCTATGAATGTATTTTCAGTATTAAATAGTAAAGTAAAACAGAAAATTTAGCAAGCCAAATGCTAGAGGGTGGCTTTCGTGTTTTTGCTCCATAATTTTGAAAGCCCAAAATTGTGAAAATCTTACTAACTTAGAAATTGTTTCACTAGATTACAGAGGGTTAGCAAAGTGACTTTTAAGAGCAGACTGTATCCAGAGAGAAACAATTATGTGAGGTTTCCAAACTAAGATGAGTACAAGTTCATAAGTCAAATAAGGAACCCTGAGACAATATTGAAGCAAACACAGCGCAGATCGACCTCCAAAATAATCACACACACGTACAGAGATGAAATCAAATTAAAGCAGACATAGATTATTTAATTGGGGCACAAATTGTTTCCTTTGACTCATCGTGGAAAAGATGGATACTGCACGTCTTTTAAGACCTAGCAGAATTTGCACCGCATCTCTCCTGCTGTACTCAAGTGCTACCAATTCAGCCTGCTACAATTAGTAGCAGCCTGAAACCTGCCCAGATCTAAGTGTAGGGAACACAGATCACACCTCTTGATGGGAAGCGTATTCGATCCAGTTGCTGCTGTAACAGATATCACAAACTCAGTTGTTCAAAACAACAAATTTATTTATAATCTTAAAGTTCTGAAAGTCGGAAGTCCCATAAAGTTCTGCAAGTCGGAAGTCCAAAATGGGTCTCGCTGGGCTAAAATCAAGATGCCAACAGAGCTGCATTCCTTCTGGAGGCTCTAGAGGAGAACCTGTTCTTTGAGTTTACAAAAGTTTTAGAGGCTTCGTGCAATTCATGTCTCCTGGCCTTTTCCAGCAATGGCAGAATTCCAAACTTTGTTCCTGTCACCACCTCTCCTTCCCTGACTCTCCTGCTTCCGTCTTTCTCTGATAAGAAAACTTGGGATAGTAAAGTTGAACAGTGGGCATAATCTGATTTCAAGATCCTGAACTTAATCACATTTGCATAACCCCTATTGTTTCGAACGGAAACACATTCATGGTTCCAGGTTTTAGGACACGGAAATCCTTAGGGGGCACCATTCTGCCAACCACAGGGAGATGAGCAAAAGATCTGAGGCCATGTTTTAAAATTGCTATAAATGACAAAGAAACCATGATTTGCATATTCGTCAAGGACATTTTTCTAACAAACATTTGGAAGAGATTTCCAGTGCAAATTATACTTTCTTGCAGCTTAAAACTGGAAGAATTGGGATAAGAATAATGAATTTCCTTATTTCATTCTTGTTCCCTTGGGGTATGTAGGGGATACCTTACCATTAGGGGGAACACCTTGAGAGAAATATCATAGGAGTAGGGACTCCTCCCTGCCCAAGGACAACTCTACTATCTCAGGAGATAAGACAGAGAATGTGTTTTCCCCCCAACCCAGACCAAGATGAGAGGGCTTTAACTCTTTCTTGCTCACTCTCTAATTTCTCTCATTCTTAAGAAAGGGACCTAGTTGGTAAGACATGGCTAGAGAATTACTACAGAATGAAATTCAAAGTAGGGTTAAACTGGCCTCTATCAGGGCCAACAGTTAATAGCATGACTTTCATAAAAGGACTCAAATTTTAGATTTTTGAAATAAACTACAGTAATTCGTACATTCCTGTGTTGGGTCTTAAACATGTTAGTTAAATGTAAATATTTAAAATATATCAATATTTGTCTAATATTTTAATATACCGTGCCCTTAAAAGTATAGGTCCAGGCTTTGCTAACCTCTGAGAAGTCGTTATTGGACAATGAAAACTGAAGGAGGTCCAAAACTATATTCTAGATATGTGCCCTATAAATAAAACACTTATTTTCTATGTTCTTCAGGATACTTATTAACTTTTACCAGATATAGGTGGTCAAGAAAACTTAAATGAACTATAAATATAAGGAACTTCGTTTCTTAATCAACATGCAGTACAAACCAAAAATTAGGAGGACAAGGTCAGCACTGTCCAACTCTTGGGTCAAAGAATAACATGAAAACTGCAAAAGGACAAAACTTAAAAATCATCATTAAGAACATTTTATATACATATATATATATATATACACACATATATATATACTTCTAGATTACAACAATTAGACTCTGAGAAAAATTGATAGTCTTGAAGGCATAGCTTTAAAATTCAACGAAAAATCAAAAGGCAATATGCTTATATTTACTGAAAGCTTATCGTGGGTAGTACTTGCATCTAAGTATACTTCATTTAATCTTTTATTTTCTTTCTTTCTTTTTTTTTTTTTGTATGGGCAGGCAAACTAGGAATCAAACCGGGGTCTCCGGCATGGCAAGCGAGAACTCTGCCTGCTGTTCATTGCATCTTTCTTGTACTTATCAGGAACGTACTCTTATTTTCCCTTAATAGTACTTATGAGGTTGGTACCTTGTTTGCCCTGATCTTTTTGAATGTTCAGCAGCATAACCATCCATTAAATGTTCTAAGTATGCATGTTTCCAAGAACTATTTGGCACTTTTAAACTAAATACCGAGAATACATGCTAAAGTTTACCATATGCAAGCATTTTAATAAAGAGATGAATAATTGATGTTCGCTAGCCTGTAAAATTTCAGACATGTGATTATGATACAGATGGTGGGTGCATCTCCTATTTTGATGGTAACTAATAAAACCAGTTAAAATGGATTGTATTAAATACCAAATATGACACATAAACAGAGCACGATACTTATACAGAGTCGAGCGCCTCAGTTTTACGTTGGAGGTGGGAGTCAACTGCAGTGTGTGTTGCCACAGTTCACGAAGCAGCGCCAAGTTGTTCCAACAACTGGTAAGTGGGATTGAACAAGTAAGGGCATTTATATTTCAACATTACTAAAACATAGCACCAATAAAGATCAGTTGGGCACATCCATGGTTGACAGGAAAATCCATCATTAATCATTTGTATGCTGTGGGCTTACAAGTATAATATGGTTGGATTGAGAGGCAAATATTTTAATGTAATGAAGAAACGACTTGCTGAGACAGGATAAGTGAAACCTATGACAGTTGCAAGAGTAGATACATACTCTAGCACTCCAATGATTTGGAAGATGATTTCTAAAATTAGTAAAAAAAAAAAAAAGAGGTTGTTCTTATGAGCTCAAACAAACTTCTTTAAAGACAAAAAGGTGGCTGCAGTTAAGTGCTAGGTGAAGACTTTCATGAGTTAGTGTCAGTTTCAATAGGACATATTACCCTCAACAACTCTTAAAGATATCTTTTTTAAAGTGAATGACTTGGTGTACAATCACGCCTGTCCTCTGTCTGAAACATTTAGAACAATGATTACACTTGTATGGCTTCTCCCCTGTATGAATTCTTAAAAGAGTCACAAGGCTTGGCTTCTGTGTAAAGGTTTTCCCACAGTAACTGCATTTAAAAGGCTTCTCTTTAGTGTGAGTTCTCTGGTTCAAAGTAAGAGCTGTCAGTTGAACAAAACTTTTCCCACAACTCTCACATCTATGAGGTTTTTCACCTGTATGAGTTGTCACATGTCTTTTAAGACTGGATCTATGACGAAAATTCTTGCCACACTCTAGGCATTTATAAGTTTCAACTTCAGAATGTCTTTTTTGATGCATTCTAAGGTATGCCTGTCGAGCGAATTGTTTTTTACATACAATGCACTCATAGGGTCTCTCCCCTGTGTGAAGTCGTTGGAGTCTAGAAAGATCTGAAATACGAAGGGAACTATACCCACATTCAGGGCACTTATGAAGTACTTTGCCTGAATGGGATTTCGGGTTCCCCAAAACGTGTGACTTCTGAGCAAAACAGTCTACACTCTGAGAATTAAGGGGTTTCACACCTCGACACTTTTGTACACGGAGACTAGATTTGAGAGCTTCTTCCAGGTTAGAGACCTCAGGTTTTTCTCCTACAAAGTAGCTCTGATCATCTACAAGCTTTGTGAAATCTGAGTGTAGATCGTCTGGGTGGATTTCATGTTGATATTTCAAGTGTTTGTAATATTTTTGTGAAATGGGGTCATGGATAGGGGTACCCTCTAAGGTAAAAATAAATGAATATTTATCCTCGAGCTTTATCTGTTTTGAAGTATTTTCTTCATTTTCTCACTCGAGAAGAAAGCCTGAAAGAAAAACAGAAATTGCAGGTGCCATCAGGTAGAAAGTGAGCGAGTTACATGTATTGGGTTAACCTCTAGTGGAAAGATAGGAACTCCTAGAGAGTATCTCAAAGAGCTTGACCCTGAATAAGGCTGAACTTTTCTTTGCTTCTTTCTCTGGTGTTTAATGGGCAATTTCTTACCTGTCTGAGAGTCAAGAAAGTGTGTCACTTCTCTGGAATTCTGTAAATCCTTCTCCAATGAGTATTCAACGTTGTACAATGGGAAGCTCATGTTAGGATTTTGAATTGGATAGCCTGGTGAAAATAAAAATGGATAGTCTTGAATGCATAGCTTTAAAATTCAACGAAAAATCAGAAGGCAATATGCTTATATTTACTGGAAGCTTATCGTGGGTAGTACTTGCATCTAACTATACTTCATTTAATCTTTTCTTTTCTTTCCTTCTTTTTTTTTTTTTTTTTTATGGGCAGGCAAACTAGGAATCAAACCGGGGTGTCTGGCATGGCAAGCGAGAACTGTGCCTGCTGTTCATTGCATCTTTCTTGTACTCATTAGGAAAATACTCTTATTTTCCCTTAATAGTACTTATTGGGTTGGTACCTTGTTTGCCCTTATCTTTTTGAAATGTTCAGAAGCATATCCATCCATTAAATACTCTATGTTCATGTTTCCAAGATCTATTTGGCACTTTTAAACTAAATACCGACAATATATGTTAAAGTTTACCATATGCAAGCATTTTAAAAAAGAGATGAATAATTGATGTTCTCTAGCCTGTAAAATTTCAGACATGTGATTATGATACAGATGGTGGGTGCATCTCCCATTTTGATGGTAACTAATACAACCAGTTAAATGGATTGTGTTAAATACCAAAAATGACACATAAACAGAGCACGATGCTTGTACAGAGTCGAGTGCCTCTGTTTTAGGTTGGAGGTGGGAGTCAATTGCAGTGTGTGTTGCCACAGTTCCTGAAGCAGCGCCAAGTTGTTCCAACAACTGGTAAGTGGGATTGAATAAGTAAGGTCATTTATATTTCAACATTACTAAAACATAGCACCAATAAAGATCAGTTGGGCACATCCATGGTTACAGGATAATCCATCATTAATCATTTATATGCTGTGGGCTTACAACTATAATATGGTTGGCTTGAGAGGCAAACATAATGTAATGAAGAAACGACTTGCTGAGACAGGATAAGTCAAACCTATGACAGTTGCAAGAGTAGATAAATACTCTAGCACTCATATGATTTAGAAGATGATTTCTAAATTTAGTAAAAAAAGAAAGAGGTTGTTCTTATAAGCTCAAACAAAACTTCTTTTAAGGGAAAAAATTTGCTGCTGTTAAGTGCTAGGTGAAGAGTTTCATGAGTTAGTGTCAGTTTCAATAGGACATAATACCCTCAACAACTCTTAAAGATATCTTTTTTAAAGTGAATGACTTGGTGTACAATCACGCCAGTCCTCTGTCTGAAACATTTAGAACAATGATTACACTTGTATGGCTTCTCCCCTCTATGAATTCTTAAAAGAGTCACAAGGTTTGGCTTCTGTGTAAAGGTTTTCCCACAGTAACTGCATTTAAAAGGCTTCTCTTTAGTGTGAGTTCTCTGGTGCAAAGTAAGAGCTGTCAGTTGAACAAAACTTTTCCCACAACTCTCACATCTATGAGGTTTTTCACCTGTATGAGTTGACACAGGTCTTTTAAGACTGGATCTATGACGAAAATTCTTGCCACACTCTAGGCATTTATAAGTTTCAACTTCAGAATGTCCTTTTTGATGCACTCTAAGGTATGCCTGTCCAGCGAATTGCTTTTTACATACAGTGCACTCATAGGGTCTCTCCCCTGTGTGAATTTGTTGGTGTCTAGAAAGGTCTGAAATACGAAGGAAACTTCCCCACATTCAGGGCAGTTGTGAAGTTCTTTGCCTGAATGGGATTTCTGGTTCCCCAAAACTTGTGAATTCTGAGCAAAACAGTCTACACTCTGAGAATTAAGGGGTTTCACACCTCGACACTTTTGTACACGGAGAATAGATTTGAGAGCTTCTTCCAGGTTAGAGACCTCAGGTTTTTCTCCTACAAAGTAGCTCTGATCATCTACAAGCTTTGTGAAATCTGAGTGTAGATCATCTGGGTGGATTTCATGTTGATATTTCAAGTGTTTGTAATATTTTTGTGAAATGGGGTCATGGATAGGGGTACCCTCTAAGGTAAAAATAAATGAATATTTATCCTCGAGCTTTATCTGTTTTGAAGTATTTTCTTCATTTTCTCACTCGAGAAGAAAGCCTGAAAGAAAAACAGAAATTGCAGGTGCCATCAGGTAGAAAGTGAGCGAGTTACATGTATTGGGTTAACCTCTAGTGGAAAGATAGGAACTCCTAGAGAGTATCTCAAAGAGCTTGACCCTGAATAAGGCTGAACTTTTCTTTGCTTCTTTCTCTGGTGTTTAATGGGCAATTTCTTACCTGTCTGAGAGTCAAGAAAGTGTGTCACTTCTCTGGAATTCTGTAAATCCTTCTCCAATGAGTATTCAACGTTGTACAATGGGAAGCTCATGTTAGGATTTTGAATTGGATAGCCTGGTGAAAATAAAAATGGATAGTCTTGAATGCATAGCTTTAAAATTCAACGAAAAATCAGAAGGCAATATGCTTATATTTACTGGAAGCTTATCGTGGGTAGTACTTGCATCTAACTTACTTCATTTAAACTTTTCTTTTCTTTCCTTCTTTTTTTTTTTTTTATGGGCAGGCAAACTAGGAATCAAACCGGGGTGTCTGGCATGGCAAGCGAGAACTGTGCCTGCTGTTCATTGCATCTTTCTTGTACTTATTAGGAAAATACTCTTATTTTCCCTTAATAGTACTTATTGGGTTGGTACCTTGTTTGCCCTTATCTTTTTGAAATGTTCAGAAGCATATCCATCCATTAAATACTCTATGTTCATGTTTCCAAGAACTATTTGGCACTTTTAAACTAAATACCGACAATATATGTTAAAGTTTACCATATGCAAGCATTTTAAAAAAGAGATGAATAATTGATGTTCTCTAGCCTGTAAAATTTCAGACATGTGATTATGATACAGATGGTGGCTGCATCTCCCATTTTGATGGTAACTAATACAACCAGTTAAATGGATTGTGTTAAATACCAAAAATGACACATAAACAGAGCACGATGCTTGTACAGAGTCGAGTGCCTCAGTTTTAGGTTGGAGGTGGGAGTCAATTGCAGTGTGTGTTGCCACAGTTCGTGAAGCAGCGCCAAGTTGTTCCAACAACTGGTAAGTGGGATTGAACAAGTAAGGTCATTTATATTTCAACATTACTAAAACATAGCACCAATAAAGATCAGTTGGGCACATCCATGGTTACAGGATAATCCATCATTAATCATTTATATGCTGTGGGCTTACAACTATAATATGGTTGGCTTGAGAGGCAAACATTATAATGTAATGAAGAAACGACTTGCTGAGACAGGATAAGTCAAACCTATGACAGTTGCAAGAGTAGACAAATACACCAGCACTCATATGATTTGTAAGATGATTTCTAAAATTAGTAAAAAAAAGAGGTTGTTCTTATAAGCTCAAACAAAACTTCTTTTAAGGGAAAAAATTTGCTGCTGTTAAGTGCTAGGTGAAGACTTTCATGAGTTAGTGTCAGTTTCAATAGGACATATTACCCTCAACAACTCTTAAAGATATCTTTTTTAAAGTGAATGACTTGGTGTACAATCACGCCTGTCCTCTGTCTGAAACATTTAGAACAGTGATTACACTTGTATGGCTTCTCCCCTGTATGGATTCTTAAAAGAGTCACAAGGCTTGGCTTCTGTGTAAAGGCTTTCCCACAGTAACTGCATTTTAAAGGCTTCTCTTTAGTGTGAGTTCTCTGGTGCAAAGTAAGAGCTGTCAGTTGAAAAAAACATTTCTCACAACTCTCACTTCTATGAGCTTTTTCACCTATATGAGTTGTGACATGTCTTTTAAGACTGGATCTATGACGAAAATTCTTGCCACACTCTAGGCATTTATAAGGTTCAACTTCAGAATGTCCTTTTTGATGCACTCTAAGGTATGCCTGTCCAGCGAATTGCTTTTTACATACAGTGCACTCATAGGGTCTCTCCCCTGTGTGAAGTCGTTGGTGTCTAGAAAGGTCTGAAATATGAAGGAAACTTTCCCCACATTCAGGGCACTTGTGAAGTTCTTTGCCTGAATGGGATTTCTGGTTCCCCAAACTTGTGAATTCTGAGCAAAACAGTCTACACTCTGAGAATTAAGGGGTTTCACACCTCGAAACTTTTGTACACGGAGACTAGATTTGAGAGCTTCTTCCAGGTTAGAGACCTCAGGTTTTTCTCCTAGAAAGTAGCTCTGATCATCTACAAGCTTTGTGAAATCTGAGTGTAGATCGTCTGGGTGGATTTCATGTTGATATTTCAAGTGTTTGTAATATTTTTGTGAAATGGGGTCATGGATAGGGGTACCCTCTAAGGTAAAAATAAATGAATATTTATCCTCGAGCTTTATCTGTTTTGAAGTATTTTCTTCATTTTCTCACTCGAGAAGAAAGCCTAAAAGAAAAACAGAAATTGCAGGTGCCATCAGGTAGAAAGTGAGCGAGTTACATGTATTGGGTTAACCTCTAGTGTAAAGATAGGAACTCCTAGAGAGTATCTCAAAGAGCTTGACCCTGAATAAGGCTGAACTTTTCTTTGCTTCTTTCTCTGGTGTTTAATGGACAATTTCTTACCTGTCTGAGAGTCAATAAAGTGTGTCACTTCTCTGGAATTCTGTAAATCCTTCTCCAATGAGTATTCAACGCTGTACAATGGGAGGCTCATGTTAGGATTTTGAATTGGATAGCCTGGTGAAAATAAAAATGGATAGTCTTGAATGCATAGCTTTAAAATTCAACGAAAAAACAAAAGGCAATATGCTTATCTTTACTGCAAGCTTATCGTGGGTAGTATTTGCATCTAAGTATACTTCATTTAATCTTTTCTTTTCTTTCCTTCTTTTTTTTTTTTTTTTGTATGGGTAGGCAAACTAGGAATCAAACCGGGGTCTCCGGCATGGCAAGCTAGAACTGTGCCTGCTGTTCATTGCATCTTTCTTGTACTTATTAGGAAAGTACTCTTATTTTCCCTCAATAGTACTTATGAGGTTGGTACTTGTTTGCCCTTATCTTTTTGAAATATTCAGAAGCATAACCATCCATTACATATTCTAAGCATGTTAATGTTTCCCAGAACTATTTGGCACTTTTAATCTAAATACTGACAATATATGCTAAAGTTTACCATATGCAAGCATTTTAATAAAGAGATGAATAATTGATGTTCTCTAATTGTAAAATTTCAGACATTTGATTATGATACAGAGGGTGGGTGCATCTCCTATTTTGATGGTAACTAATACAACCAGTTAAAATGGATTGCGTTAAATACTAAAAATGACACATAAACAGAGCACGATGCTTGTACAGAGTCGATTGCCTCAGTTTTAGGTTGGGGGTGGGAGTCAATTGCAGTGTGTGTTGCCACAGTTCATGAAGCAGCGCCAGGTTGTTCCAACAACTGGTAAGTGGGATTGAACAAGTAAGGTCATTTATATTTCAACATTACTAAAACATAGCACCAATAAAGATCAGTTGGGCACATCCATGGTTGGCAGGATAATCCATCAGTAATCATTTATATGCTGTGGGCTTACAACTATAATATGGTTGGCTTCAGAGGCAAACATTATAATGTAATGAAGAAACGACTTGCTGAGACAGGATAAGTCAAACCTATGACAGTTGCAAGAGTAGATAAATACTCTAGCACTCATATGATTTGGAAGTTGATTTCTAAATTTAGGAAAAAAAAGAGGTTGTTCATATAAGTTCATACAAAACTTCTTTCAAGACAAAAAGGTTGATGTGGTGAAGTGCTATGTGAAGACTTTCATGAGTTAGTGTCAGTTTCAATTGGACATATTTCCCTCAACAACTCTTAAAGATATCTTTTTTGAAATGAATGACTTGGTGTACAATCATGCCTGTCCTCTGTCTGAAACATTCTGAACAATGATTACACTTGTATGTCATCTCCCCTGTATGAATTCTCAAATGAGTCACAAGGCTTGGCTTCTGTGTAAAGGTTTTCCCACAGTAACTGCATTTAAAAGGCTTCTCTTTAGTGAGAGTTCTCTGGTACAACGTAAGAGCTGTCAGTTGAAAAATCTTTTTGCACAACTCTCAGATCTGTTAGGTTTTTCACCTGTATGAGTTGTCACATGTCTTTTAAGACTGGATCTATGACGAAAATTCTTGCCACACTCTAGGAATTTGTAAGTTTCAACTTCAGAATGCCTTTTTTGATGCGCTCTAAGGTATGCCTGTCGAGCGAATTGTTTTTACACACAGTGCACTCATAGGGTCTCTCCCCTGTGTGAATTCGTTGGTGTCTAGAAAGGTCTGAAATACGAAGGAAACTTACCCCACATTCAGGGCACTTGTGAAGTTCTTTGCCTGAATGGGATTTCTGGTTCCCCAAAACTTGTGAATTCTGAGCAAAACAGTCTACACTCTGAGAATTATGGGGTTTACCACCTGGACACTTTTGTTCATGGGGACTGGGATTGAGAGCTTCTTCCAGGTTAGAGACCTCAGGTTTTTCTCCTAGAAAGTAGCTCTGATCATCCACAAGCCTTGTGAAATCTGAGTGTAGATCGTCTGGGTGGATTTCATGTTGATATTTCAAGTGTTTTTAATATGTTTGTGAAATGAGGTCATGGATAGGGGTTCCCTCTAATGTAAAAATAAGGAATATGTATCCTCTAGCTTTATCTGTTTTGAAGTATTTTCTTCATTTTCTCTCTCGAGATGAAAGCCTAAAAGAAAAACAGAAATTGCAGGTGCCATCAGGTAGAAAGTGAGCGAGTTACATGTATTGGGTTAACCTCTAGTGGAAAGATAGGAACTCCTAGAGAGTATCTCAAAGAGCTTGACCCTGAAAAAGGCTGAACTTTTCCTTGCTTCTTTCTCTGGTGTTTAATGGACAATTTTTTACCTGTCTGAGAGTCAAGAAATTGTGTCACTTCTCTGGAATTCTGTAAATCCTTCTCCAATGAGTATTCACCGTTGTCTAATGGGAAGCTCAAGTTAGGATTCTCAATTCGATATCCTGGTGAAAATAAAGACGGAAAGTACGATAATGGGCCACCACGGGAGACTTCTGGTTGATTCCTTGGACTATTGGCCCCTCAACATCTTATAACTTCACAATTACAATTACTTCACCTAAACTTCCCACATGCGTTTTATTTTTTGAAATATGGGAGCAAAACCAAAAATCAGGACTAGTTTCCTCTATTCTATTGAAGGAGTGTGAATCAATTCTACACTTAGATTAGTGTGCTGAATTATTTCTACATTTATTTAGAATATATAATTCCTGAGGTTAAGCCAAAACAAAGTTTGTCATGTTAAAACTGAAAAAACTTACGTTAAAGAGCACCAAGGAAAGAAATGCAGAAGTGGGAGTAATGAAACTGCTTACTGGAATATTTTCATGTAAGAGAACCTCAAGTTAAAATGATAACTGAACAGGGTTGTCAACCAGCAAGACCTGTCTTTATATGTTTGTTTCACCTGAAGACTATGGTGATTTTTCTTAAATTAGCCTGCATAATTACCAACGAGTGCTCTGATTATCAATCTAGAAAAAACAAAGATATTTTCCCACCAGTCACTCTCCCCTCGTGTCTTACACCATCCCTCTCCTCATTGAGACCAGATGAGTCTTATACCCTCTTTTCCAAATCCCTTCTGCATCTCTGGAAAAGTTTACTGGTCTGAAATGAAATAGTGGTTGGAAAATGCTAATTTTAGGACCTACTTTTGTAGGGAAATATTTATACATTAATATTATTCACTAATATCAGCAAGTAAGTTTGGCTAATGTTATTCCAAGGGCAATTTTTGACTTCCACACACTTTATCAAAACATAGGAAGTGGAGTAAAATACATTATTTCATAGTTTCACGGACAAAAGGTAATATATTAGATTTCCAGGAAAATAAAATGAATTACAGAGAAAGTACTCTTACATTCACTGTTTTGTTAATGCTTGGATTTCAAAGCTAAGCATTGGATGGAAGAGGACCGTGCTTCAGGTAAAGTAAGACTAGAGGTCATAGATGAAAGAAAGCTGCCATCTAGTAAAAGTGTGAGAGAATTGAATCATGGGACAGTGGAAATTATCAAAGTATTAGGGTGGCAGAAACTGGGAGGCGTAGAATATCCCATTATGACAGACACAGCAAAACACAGTCCAGAGCTACAGGAACTGTCCATATGGCTATTCCCATCCCTCACAGTATGGATATGAAGCAAGTGATGCTGTAGATTTAATTGAACACCCACTGGAAAATCAGACCCACAGAACTGCGCCTTGGGTGAAAGATTAGGTATAAGACCGCGTCAATGATGAAAAGTAGCCCTAGAGTCAGAATCTATGAGAAATAAGACCAGGAGTATCCTTCCTGGGAAGCAGCGTCTCATGGATTTCTCATAAGCTTCTGCCCTCAGGTCCATGTGCTATACTCAGGACAGCACATGTCCTGTCAAAGAAGGACATCAGACAAACTCAAAGAAGCCTGAGAACTTTCTACCTTAGTTCTTCTGTCCCAGCTTCCATAGAGCCTGGCCACAAATTGGGTGCATCAGGGCAGTGCCATGCCCTAGATGCATAGAACATGTGCCCAAACTTGAGCTTCTAATGGATGTTAACCTAAGGTACTTTTCAGTTCTATGCTAATCTACTCAGTGTTGCCTGCGTGACATTCGGTTCCATGGGCATCAGGTATATCCCAGCCTCAACTCCCTGGACTATTAAAGCCCTACTCCTGAAACTACACTGATTTCCAATCCCCTACTTATACTCCCAGCACTTATCAACTAGGCTACTTTCTATTGCCCTTTGAACAATCTCACACTTTTCTGACCCCAGTATCTGTATGCTACTATTATACACTGAATAAAGTACCATCACTATACACTCTCAAACATTAGGGACTCCCAAATTAATAGGCTAAGCCCTTGATCTTGAGGCTTGCTCTTATGAAACTTATTTCTGTAATGGAGAAGCTAAGAATACCTATAATTATGTGTAAGAGTGACTCCCAGAGAACGCTGTTGTTGCTCAGATGTGGTCACTCACTCTCTAAGCACAACTCTCCAAGTAAAATCATTACCCTCCTCCCTACATGGGACATGATGTCCAGGGGTGTGAGTCTCTCTGGCAACGTGGGATTGACAATGCCTACATGACCAAAACAGGGAAAAGAAATGTAACAAAACAAGGTATCAGTGGCTAAGAGATTTCAAATCAAGTCGAGTGGCTATTCTGGACATTACTCCTGTGCAAGCTTCAGCTAGATATTGCTGACTGCCATGGTATGCCGAGCCCCAACCTGTAAACCTTAAGGAATATCCAGGGATATATCAGAGACTCGTCTTACAAATGTTTCACTCAATACGTTTATTTTTCTGAAACCTAAAGCCTCCAGATGGTTCCTAGGCCCGATAAACCAGGAGTTACCAGTCTCTAGAAGAACATCATCCAGTTGGATGCCCCTACCCCATAATGTCAACAGCCCTTTTCAACATGAAGAAGTTAGAATGGACATTGTCCCAATATTTCTAAAGCTTGTGAGAAGGATCAAAGGAGGAGTTGCAATAGAGATGACAGGATTTTTTAAATGAGTGTGGCTGCTGAATCATTTAAATGATAATTCCTTTCAGTCTCCAGGGTCTTGGAGCAGTTAGAGGGAAATACCTGAATTTGTGGAACTGTAACCTATGCCAAATGCTGAGATTTGTTCTATAACTCCTTATTAAAATGTACTTTGAAATTTACCGCTTTTTTGTATATATGTTCTATTTTACAATTAAAAAAATGTTTGAAAATACCATCACTAAAGTATAATCAAGGAACACTCCTTAGATGGTGTTTACAGGGTGGTGCGACGGTGGCCCAGTGGTAGAATTCTCACTGCCATGCTGGAGGCCCCGGTTCGATTCCTGGTACCTGCCCATGCAACAAATAAAAGGTGTTTGCAGATGTTCGTCCAACTTCTGCCTGCCAATATGGTGAAAATAGCCATGGTTCTTCTCATAAGAGAAAGATGAAACGGTTTGATGATAATACGCAGTATCATCAAACAGACAAATCATCTGACAGACATCTAGACAGGGACACTCTCATACACTGTGGTGGGTGCGTATGCTGGTACAATACTTTTGGAGGACAATTTGACAATATCTACTTAATTCTCAATGCATTGGCCAACTAATCAATTGATCCCCCTTCTAGCATTTGACCCTATCAACACATGCACCTAGAAGGATACTCACTGCATGTTTTATAGCTTAGTTCCAGGATTTTAGGTTTAATATTGAATGACAGTCAGAAGCGAAATCTCCATGTGTACTTCTGCCGGCGAGGCTCTTCTCATTAGCCTCTATGTCAGCCAGTCTGTGTTGGCCCAATAACCACTGCAGTGACAAGTTATTTTTACAGCAGCAGAGGTAAGAGAATTTATTTGCTCGTCAGAAGATAAAAATGAGGGCCTCAAAGATGGAAGCCAAAGCCCCTTTCCTGACATTCAATAATATTTTCTGTCTTTCACTCAAAACATCCACTAGAATATTAGTTTTCCAGTGATGATAATGCGTTGCCCAGGGTATACACTGCTTGACTTAATAAATGGAAGGAAAGAAAGAAAACACTAGCAGAAACATGGAAGCATGGGGTGTGTGACTTTTAAAATATATTCACAAATTCTTTGCTGCTCCTCACTTCAGGAGGTGAACCTTAATTCTCCTTCCATTACATGTTTTTGGGACTCAGTAATTCTCTCCTAATGAACCGAATATGGAAGAAGTGATGTCGTATTGGGACTCGTCTATAAAAGGCACTGCTGCTACGTCATTTGTCTCCCTTGGATTGCTGGCTTTGGGAGAAGGTGTGCGCTATGTCGTTGAGGACACTAGAGCAATTTATGGAAGGGCCCTCACACCAAGGCACTGAGACCTCCTGCCAACATCAGAGTGGAGAGCCAACTTCTGAATGGCTGCCCCAACCTAGTTAATCTTTCAGATGACTGCAGAACCTACTGTTCTCATGACAGTAAACAAGTTGCCTCTACTTTATAAAAATGTAGAAGCCTTAAACTAACGTTTGAGTAATTTATTATGCAGCAATAGATATCTAATACCAGAAGGGAAGAAGCAATCTGAGTTGAACAGAGAAGGTGCTTTGACTATGAATATCCCCGCCCCCGCAACATGCTCAGGTAATATCTTTAACATAATTCCATTAACAGAGACTCTGTGCCATTAAGTTGCCAATGGGCCATGAAAAAAAACACACTGGGTATTTGGATAGCTTACCATACATCACTTACTCCAGCAGGATAATCTGAAGAAATTAAAGCTACAAGAGTCTTCTGATACTTTTCAGACAGCCTTGTTCTCTCTCTATTCTGCTTTAAAATATTTTTTAACTTTTTAATGGTATAGTGCAATATATATACAAAGCAAAGAAACAAAAAAAGCGATAGTTTTCAAAGCGCTATTCCACAAGTAGTTACAGGACATATCCCAGAATTTGTCATGGGCTACTGTATGATTCTCTTGCATTTTTCCCTTCACCTGCTCCAGAATATAGGAGGCTAGAAGGCTCAGATTTTTTTTTTATCATCACAATCGATTTTTTTTCTTTTTTTGAGAAAAATAACCTATATATATACAAAAAAGGCAATAAGTTTCAAAGCACAGCACCACAATTGGTTGTACAACATACTTCAGAATTCGGTATGGGTTACAATACTGGAGACTAAAAGAAATATCAATACAATGATTCAGCAATCATATTCATTTGTCAAACCCTAACTTCTCTGCATAATTCCACTATCAACTTTGATCTTTCTACCACTTTTTAGGGGTATTTGGACTATGCTCATACTACCTTTTTCATGTGAGAAGGGCTGTCAATAAGGGGTTGGGAGATGGAACTTGCTGGTGTGCTGGAAAGGCTGGCCCTTTTAGGTTTCAGGACTTATCTGGTCCAGGGACCCATCTGGAAGTGGTAGGTTTCTGGAATGTTACCCTAATGTATGGAACCTTTGTAGAATCTTATATATTGCCCTAGGTGTTCTTTAGGATTGGCTGGAATGGTCCTGGTTGGGGTTTGGCAAGTTATGATAGGTACCAACGTCTAACTGAAGTTTGAGTAAGAGTGATCTCTAGAGTAGCCTCTAGACTCTACTTGAACTCTCGCAGCCACTGATACCTTATTTGTAATACTTCTTTTCCCCCTTTTGGTCAGGATGGCATTGTTGATCCCACAGTGCCATGGCCAGGCTCATCCCTGGGAGTCATCTTCCATGTCACCAGACAGACTTTCACCCTTGGATGTCATGTCTCACGTAGGGGAGGGGGCATCAATTTCACTTACAGAGTTGGGATTAGAGAGAGTGAAGCCACATCTGAGCACCAAAAGAGGTCCTCCAGAAGTAACTCTTAGGCATACCTATAGGTGGTCTAAGCTTCTCTGCTGCCTACCTAAGCGTCACAAGAGGAAGCCTCAGGATCAAGGGCATGGCCTATTGATTTGGGTGTCCCTAAAGTCTGACACAGTATCAGGGGATTCCCTGTTGGTAAGGTTTAATAGTCCCATATTTATCTCCTATCGCTCAAGGGTCTTTGCCATTACTTTTTGATTATCTGCTTACTATAATCTAGGATGTATTCAGGCATTGCATTAACCTATACGGGATTAAAGGACCTCTTTCTTATTCTGGGCTTCCTGTGTTTCTATTGTTCAAATGAGCTATACAGATAGGTTGAGTTAGATTATGCACTACAGAAAATTTCACTTCCAGACCAAATAAACCTTTCTTCCTATGGTCTTAAAGAGTATGTGTGGTTCTAAAATATAGACAATGTCTTCCTTACCCCTATGTTCTGAATTACGTTAACACCAACCTGATCGGCTTTCGTTCTTATCTCTGAATATCAGGTTATAACTATATAAAACAGCCTCTCAAAATCTAGAAACAATAATTACCACTCGGGACTTAATGTGTCTGCTCTTAAAGCTTACAATCCAGGCCCCTCTTTACTTACAAACATTTTCTAAAGGACACCATACCATTGTTGTTCTTTTGTTTCTGGCTCATTTTGCTTCACCAAATGTCCCACCACATGCTCATTCACACCGTTGCACGCCTCAAGACTTCATTCCCTTTTGTAGAAGCACAACTTTCATTCATAAGTACACACCATCGTTCACCAATCTACTTCTCCCGTCAGTGCATGCTTCAGCCACCTGCACTCATTAGGCATCATATATAGTCCTCAAGTCCACAGTCCATCAAAATTCTCAATTTTAGATAATTTCATTGTTCCCAAGCGAAAGAAAACCAATGAACACACGCTTACTAAATAGGAAAACTAAACCTCCTAACTCTTGTCCCTCATCCCATTATTTACCTCTGCTATTGCTGTGGTAGCGCTGATGGTTTCCTTCTGAAAACAGTCCATAGCATGCAATAGCAGTTTCCCCCCTGTACCTTGGACTTCAACTCTCTTTGTATACACGAATCATACTTTTGCAAGAAGTAATTCTTGCAAAAACAAATTTATATTTCTAGCATTAATCAGTGGGACAGGTAGATCTATACAATCGCTTTCAAACTTGTTCTTCTGCAATACGGTAACATTACTTATGGACGCACTAGAGAACCACCTTCACATCCATCTATTCCCTTACACTGGAGTTCAACCTCATTAGATAACCGTTCATCCATCTCTACCTTCTATGTATCTCTAAGTCCCCTATATTCTGTATTAAAAGCCTCTGATTCTGTTTTTATGATGGTCATAAAAGTGGAATCATCCAGTTTCTATCCTTTAGTGTCTGCTTATTTCATTCAGCATTATGTCCTCAAGGCTCATCCATCTTGTCATGTGCTTCAAGAAGTCATTTCGTCTTACTGCTGCATAATTTTCCAACGTATGTATATACCACATTGTGTTGACCCACTCGTCCGTTGATGGGCATTTGGTTTGCTTCCATCTTTTGACGATAGTGAACAATGCTGCTATGAATAATGCTGCAGCGCAGGTATAGGCACAGGTTGGGAATGTTAAGTTGGGGTTTGTGAACGTGGGCGCCCAGTGGCCATGGTGTGGTGGTAGTTGTGGGAGTGCACAGGTCTGGGGGGCATAGCCGTGGTGGATGCTGGTGTAGGGCATGGGGCCCTTTGCGCGCCCGTGTAGAGCTGTGACAGCAGGTCAGCATTATGCCTTCGTGGAGAGGGGCAGATGTGACCTGACTTCGCAGGTTATCTCTTTCTCAGAGCTGGAAAGTGTGACTGAAGACCGTGCGCATGCACAGGTCTAGGAGTGCTGGAAACTAATATTCCCAGAGCTGAAGGATGTGATTGGGGGTGCAGGCGCATGCGTGGGTCTAGGAGTACCCTAAACTGACTCGCAGAGATCCAGGGGAGGCGGGGTGAGGCTCTGAGCCTCTATGGGTGGGGGATGGGTGTAAAGTGGGTATGAAGGTATGTGCTGTCAGTTTTATGCACTGGCAACAGCCTGCAGGCTACGGCGGGAGGGGGGCGGTAGTGCTCAGGAGGGGTGCAGGAGAGGTGGATTGGCCTGCACTTGGGATGGGGGTGTGAGGCAGGCATGTGCGCTGGGGGTTGGTGGGGCAGGGGCACTTGGAGAGTAGGGAGTGGGGGCGGGTGACAGGGTTCACATCTGTGGGGTGTGAGGTGAGTCGTGGGTTGGAGGGCGGTGATGGCAAGGGTAGCCTGCTCAAGGAACACGGCCTGGCTTACTTGCTAGTCTCCCTGTCTGTGCACTTCCGCAGGCTCCGCGCCTCTGCGCCTTCACTCCAGCTTTCTGCTTCTCAGTTCCTCAGCCTCTGCAACCAGGGCTCCCACATATGGTGCAGAAAGCTCTCCCAGGTCAGCTGCACTCTTGAATTGCCCTCTCAGTCACCCTCCCATCCCTTCTCTAACTTTTTCTGTGGAGCAGGCCTGAACTCGAGTTACCCTTTTAGGCCATCTCCCTGGAACTCCTTCTGCTTTAAATTTTCATTGCGTATATTCTTCACCATCAGAAAGATAAAAATTTGACGTTTTGCATAGACGTTTATGGTGAAACCTTACCAACTGAGATGAAAAAGCAAATACTTCACACTGAAAACATGTCCCAGTTTCATTATAGTACTTTTGAACCCCACATTTTCAAAAACATAATGTATTTTATATTTTTAGGATTAGCACTTCTGTTGATTTCAAATGACTACAGACATTTTGATATTACTGCATATCTCTAGCAAGCAGAAGTGTCCAGTTGAGTTCCCACGAGGTTTCCTTTGTTTGTTTTAAACTAATGTCTTTCATAGATTATTTTCTGTTGCACAAATGAAATTCTTCACAGGTTGCATTACATTCAGCTCGGTTCCTTTTCCTAGTCAGCTGTTTAGTTAGGCAAGGGTATTTCCTAGTATTCGTATTTTATAGGCTTCCTGCTAGTAATTCCTTCAAACTCTTGAACGTGTTTTCTCTTCCTTTTTGATGCTCCCATTACCTAATATCTTAAGTTTTCATCCTGCAGCATTTCAGCGATCTTGTTTCTAACTTACTAAGTGTTCCTGTATATAAGGAGGACAGCAATACTCTTAATTTAAAAGCATAACCTCCTATGGCTAGATCTCTGTATATTTATCCAATCTTTGAATGCTAATTCATTATTTTAACACACCATAGACCCTAATATTACAGATTTCTTGAATTACCTCTATTAACTCTTGTCTTTCCTATCTCTATTGGAACCTTTCACAGTGAGAGGAGCCTAACTATAGGAAAGGTTTGTACAGATGATTGTTAATGTGCTTCACATGCTTTCATTTCTCAGGAATATATATTTCTTCATACAATGTCTTGCTCCCAACAAAGGGATAAAAGGATTTAGCTTAGGTTTTTTGTTCATCAGTATGCAAATCCTTTAGTTATTTACTAATGGAGGATGTTTCCAAGATATATTTTTACCATGGTCCTTTTTGCAGGCAGGTATACACCTATATACATACATACATACATACATACATACATACATGCATACATCTGTCTATCTATGCACACACACACACACACACACACACACACACACACACAGTCATTCCATATATAGCAAACAACCTAGCTTTCAGCTGACAGGAAACATAATCTAGTAATTTGTCCCATTATTTCAAAAAATTTTTTCCATTCTACCACTATTCTATGCTTTCCATTCACTCTATATCACAAGAGATTCATTTACCACATCAAAGAAATGGTCATTTAAAAACACAGTAGTAGTTGAAGTCATTATGTAATAATGGAACAGTAAGTCTTACAGCATTTTGCAAAGCATAAAAATCAGTTTAAACCACAATGACAAAGGGGCCATCCATTATCACTCTCCAAACAGTATTTTTTACGTGTTTAATTAAGTCCTTCTTACTCTCACTTG
The DNA here is from genome assembly GCF_023851605.1 of Tamandua tetradactyla. NCBI lineage: Eukaryota > Metazoa > Chordata > Mammalia > Pilosa > Myrmecophagidae > Tamandua > Tamandua tetradactyla. Next base: position 24,586,834 of record NC_135353.1, on the reverse strand, counting down.
TGTATGAAATACATGAAATTCCCCCATGCTTTGTTGAGTGAAGTATAAAATCAAGATTCATGTTGGTGTCTGGCATCATGTGTGATCTTTATACGTGGCACTGTTGCTAATCAGTCAATGTGGAGAATTGTAACGCACATGCAGAAAAACTTATATTAAAGGTTACCACCTGAGTTCTTCCACTTGTTGCGGACAAAAATATGGAGTTTTAAAAACTCTTAAATACACTATGAAATGTAGGGTCTGTAAAGATTGGAATATCAATGACAACATTTTAGACAATTCCCCTTTGATTACAGTATCTGTACATAGGTACCTGTTGGATTTTCCTCTTTATTACCTCTATTTAAAACAAGAGAGACTTCCAGAGAAGATGGTGGCTTAGTAAGAAGCGCGGATCTTAGTTCCTCCTCCAGAACAGCTACTAGGGAAGTAGAAAAGATACAGAACAGCTCCTGGAGCCACGACAAAGATCAAAAAGACAGCGTACCCCATCCTGGAATGGCTGACTGGCTGGGAGAACCCGCTCCAGTGAGATCGTCGAGGGGCGCGGGCTTCCCTGGGCCGGGGCGGCAAGCAGCCGGAGTCCCTCCTTTCGTCCTTCCCGGGCCAGCTGGGAGAAGTGGACAGGCGGTCCCCTCAAGCCGCGGCGGCTGGCGACCCCCCCACATGCGGCCCCCAAACCAACTGGGAGAATTGGATCGGAGATCCCCAGACCGTGGAGAATGGTGAACGGGGTCCCTTCCAGACACGTGACTTCCCGGTCCGGCTTGGAACGGTGCACTCTCCCGGGCCCTCCCACCACGCTTGGCGCGCCGGGCAGACTAGGAGATTCAGAGGGGCGCTCTCCCGGGCTGCGGCGGCCGGCGATCCTCCCTGCGTTCGGATCCCCGGGCCGGCTGGCACTCTTCCAAGCCGCTTCGGCTGGTGAACCTCCCCCACTGCGAGAGTTTTCCAAAGTTAAAGGAGCCACAGCAGCTTTTACTGGTGGGACCCGCAGACAAACGTGTGCCACAAGCGCCACCTACTGGACAGGATGAGAAAAACAGAACCCAGAGATTTCACAGAAAGATCTTTCAACCTGCAGGGTCCAACACCCAGGGAAATATGACTAAATGCCCAGACGCCAGCAGAAGATAATGGATCACGTTCAGAAAATTGAAAATATGGCCCAGTCAAAGGAGCAAACCAATAGTTCAAAGGAGATACAGGAGCTGAGACAACTAATGCTGAATATATGAACAGAAATGGAAAACCTCTTCAAAAACGAAATCGATAAATTGAGGGAGGACATGACAAAGAAATGGGTTGAACAAAAAGAAGAAATAGAAAAACTGAAAAAACAAATCGCAGAACTTATGGAAGTGAAGGATAACGTAGAAAAGATGGAAAAAACAATGGATACCTACAATGATAGATTTAAAGAGACAGAAGATAGAATTAGTGATTTGGAGGATGGAACATCTGAAGTCCAAAAAGAAACAGAAACTATAGGGAAAAGAATGGAAAAATTTGAACATTTTTCAAAAGGGAACTGAAGGACAATATGAACCGCACAAATATATGTGTTGTGGGTGTCCCAGAAGGAGAAGAGAAGGGAAAAGGAGGAGAAAACCTAATGGAAGAAATTATCACTGAAAACTTCCCAACTCTTATGAAAGACCTAAAATTACAGATCCAAGAAGTATAGCGCACCCCAAAGAGAATAGACCCAAAAAGGCGTTCTCCAAGACACTTACTAGTTAGAATGTCAGAGGTCAAAGAGAAAGAGAGGATCTTGAAAGCAGCAAGAGAAAAACAATCCATCACATACAAGGGAAACCCAATAAGACTATGTGTAGATTTCTCAGCAGAAACCAGGGAAACTAGAAGACAGTGGGATGATATATTTAAATTACTTAAAGAGAAAAACTGCCAACCAAGACATCTATATCCAGCAAAATTGTCCTTCAAAAATGAGGGAGAAATTAAAACATTCTCAGACAAAAAGTCACTGAGAGAATTTGTGACCAAGAGTCCAGATCTCCAAGAAATACTAAAGGGAGGAATAGAGTCAGATACAAAAAGACAGAAGAGAGAGGTATGGAGAAGGGTGTAGAAAGAAGGAAAGTCAGATAGGATATATATAATACAAAAGGCAAAATGGTAGAGGAAAATATTATCCAAACAGTAATAACACTAAATGTTAATGGACTGAATTCCCCAATCAAAAGACATAGACTGATTATCTTACCCTGTTTCTAACTCCTGCTGGACTCTGTTACCAATGACATATTTCAAGTTTATTGGAGCGGAAGGGATACAGACTGTGCAACAGGACTAGATACAAAAACTCAAAAATGGACAGCACAATAATACCTAATTGTAAAGTAATCCTGTTAAAACACTGAATGAAGCTGCATCTGAGCTATAGGGTTTTTTGTTGTTGTTTTTTACTATCATTACTACTTTTATTTCTTTTCTCTATATTAACATTTTATATCTTTTTCTGTTGTGTTGCTAGTTTCTCTAAACTGATGCAAATGTACTAAGAAACGATGATCATGCATCTACGCGATGATGTTAAGAATTACTGAGAGCATAGGTAGAACGGTATGATTTCTAAATGTTGTGTTAATTTCTTTTTTTATTTTTATTTTTTTTCTTTTTTTCTTTCTTTCCGTTAATAAAAAAATAAAAAAATTAAAAATAAAATAAAAAAAAGACATAGACTGGCAGAATGGATTAAAAAACAGGATCCTTCTATGTGCTGTCTACAGGAAACACATCTTAGACCCAAAGATAAACATAGGTTGAAAGTGAAAGGTTGGGAAAAGATATTTCATGCAAATAACAACCAGAAAAGAGCAGGAGTAGTTAAACTAATATCCAACAAATTAGACTTCAAATGTAAAACAGTTAAAAGGGACAAAGAAGGACACTATCTACTAATAAAAGGAACAATTAAACAAGAAGACATAACAATCATAAATATTTATGCACCGAACCAGAATGCCCCAAGATATGTGAGGAATACACTGCAAACACTGAAAAGGGAAATAGACACATATACCATAATAGTTGGAGACTTCAATTCACCACTCTCATCAATGGACAGAACATCTAGACAGAGGATCAATAAAGAAATAGAGAATCTGAATATTACTATAAATGAGCTAGACTTAACAGACATTTATAGGACATTACATCCCACAACAGCAGGAGACACCTTTTTCTCAAGTGCTCATGGATCATTCTCAAAGATAGACCATATGCTGTGTCACAAAGCTCGCCATGTGTAAGTTTTCTGCAAAGTGGTAAAATATAAAGAACTGACTGTTTCAATCTTATGCTATGTGCTCATGTATAAAGAACTCACTATGTGTCAGTGGTGTGCTAAGTTTTAAAGTATAAAGGACTCACTATGTGTCAGTCTGGTGCTTGGTAATAAAGTACAAAACACTCACTGTATGTCAGTACTGTGCTAAGTGTTAAAGTATAAAGAAATCACTGTCAAAAGTCCTAAAGCGTAAAGAACTTACCATGGGTCAGGTTTGGGCCAAGCATGAAAGAAAGAATGCTGAACAAGAAGATAACTTATTTTCTCTTTTGTCAAGCATGGCCCTTGCCTCTTTCAAGGTTTCTCTTAATCATAGGGCCTTATCTTTGGTGTTGATGATTTTTTTATTCATTCATCATCTTAGGGTTAAACTCCACTTGGTGTCTTCTTTAGATTGGGGCCACTGGACAAGATTCCCTCCCCCTAGGGACTTTCTGTATCTCAGAAGGTTTGAGTGCTGCTAAACTTTATCCCACACATGCTACGATAAAAGGCTGCTTGCCTGAGCATATTCTCTGGTGTTTAAAAGGTGGACATTATGACCGAAACTTTTACCTCATTTCTGACTTTGATACGATGTCTCTGCTGGGTGAATTTCTATGATGAATTTATAGATTCATGAATTTATAGACGGTTTATGCTAAGAGTGAAACTTTTCCCACACCAAAAAGATCTGTATTGTTTATCATATTAGTGATATGCGTGGGTTTTCTCTTCAGTGTGAATATGCTGGTGCTTAATGAGGGCAGACCTAATTCTGAAAATTTCCCTACATTCCTAGGTATTTAAAACATTTCTCTCCCATAAAACTGCTCTTGTGATGGCCATAAGATTCTGAAGCTCTCATTTATAAACTCATTCATTCCTTTGTCCCTTGGCACATCTTTATGGGGTTTTACAACACTCCGTGCATACTCCTTTGACTCTTCATTTTCCGGGAGCATTTACTCTGGCCTGCACAGATACTACTTTGTCACGTGGTGCTTGTAATTCTAATGCTGGCACATCATTCCCAGTGTCACTTCTGAGTTTTAACCTTGTTGGAATAAACAGAAGAATCAGTCATGCCTGTCCCAGTACAAGGAAACCACAGGGATTGTGAGAATAGCGAGACCAATGTCATAATTTATAGGAAAAACTGATATCTAATCCCATCCAGACAAGATGGCACAGACCCGATTCTCTCAGCACATCCCTGATAAGCACTACCGGAAACGCTATAAAGAAGTCAAACCACAACCAGAGGAGAAATCTTAAAACTGGTAAAGGAGGGTCAACTGGTTTGGAACCCCAGCACGGCAAGAGTAACGTGGCACCAACTAACATGAAGAAGACACTCCAGATCCAGTGTTTTCTGATACTTAGCAATGCCCGAGAACACCACCCCAGTATGATTTTGCTTGCGCGGTACAAAAGGGAATCATTGTGAAAACATCAACCAAGCCTGAAACCTTTGGACCAGCAGGCCAACCTGGAGGCCAGCCCACAGAAAAGGTCAGAAGATGTACTCTCCTTCTACACTGGGTCTGAGACACCCAATGTAGGAGATTGTCATGTAAACTCTCAGAACTAGTGAATGGATCCCAGAGACCTTGAGGCCTGAGATTCCCAACCCAGCACAGGGGACAAAGTCATGGCAAAGGATCTAACAAGAGGCCCAGCCACAAGCTGTGGCTCAACCCAGGAAGTCTTTTTTTCCCTTCAGGTGTGAGTCTCCCCTTATCCACTGAGAGGTATCCGGGTGCCGGGACGGGGGAAAAAATCTTCCACCCCCAACCTTACACAGAACGTACAAGGACCAGAGGGAACATCAGTAGAAATAGTGAAAACAAGAAGGCCAATATTAACACCACAGAGGCACTGAAACAATTAAACTGTCCTCTGCATCATGGCCCAAGGTCGTGGGAAGGAACTTGCATGCTCTGCTAAAACAGGGTGTCTGCAACTGTAAATTTACATCATACACGAATCCAAGAACGACATCACTTGGGTGAGCATAGTTATCCTGGCCAAATGGAATAAAACTGGAAATCAATAACAGAAAAGCGAGGGCAAACGTCGCTATAAATTCGAAAAGGGAGAAATACACTTCCAGGTAATCTGTAATTCAAACAGGACATCACAATGACATTAAAACATACAGAGAAGAGAAAGAAAACAATAGTATAATATACGAAAATATGGAGAAAGTACCTAGAGCCATGCTTAGAAAGAAACGTACTGCCTTAAATGTTCACATTAGAAAGGAGGGAGGCCCCACTGAACTACGTTCTTACAACAATAAACTAGAACAAGCAAGCAAAAAACCTAACGGTAACAGAAGTAAGGAGAGATCACAATATAAGTCAAAAACGAGAGGAAATGAATGAAACCAAAGACTTTCTTTTGGCAGAACAAAATCAATAAAATCAATAAACTTTGAACCAAAATAAAAAAAAAGAGAGGGTACAAATCAAAAGTAACATGAAAAAAATGGAAGATATCACTACAATTTCTATTAAGAAAAGAATAATAAGGGATTACTACAAACAGATTTATCCTCACATGTTTGATAAGTTAGACGAAATGGGCCAATTCCTCAGAAATTCCCAACTACGAGAATTTCACTAGTATGAAATAGATAACCTCAACATCAGCGTATATATTAAAGAAATTTAATTTACAATTGACAAGGTCCTGGAAAAGAAATCCCCATGCTCACATGGTGTCCTTGGCAAATTCTTCAAAGCCTTAAAGAATTAAATCCAATTTTATACAACTTTTATAAAACATAGAAGGGGAGACGATCTGATACATACAGGATTTCTATGCTGAACGTTACAATTCTAAGAAGTAAACAAAGATGACCTCAAAGGGAAAGGGGCATGGTTACCTAGAGAGGCGATGGTCTCACGGACTTCTCGCATGACACCAATGTAGAGAACCTTCTGAGCGTGGTTCAGTATCTTCCACTCTTCCCGGGTAAAATATATGGCCACATCTTCAAATGTCAACGATTTCTAAAGAAGAGAATGGACTTTAGTGCAGGACCTTCCTCTCCCATAACAGTCCCGTCACCTGTCTCTAGTATGTGAAAGGCCAGAAAACTGAAGGAAGTATGTCAAGGATTTCCAAGACAAAGAGAAAGCAGAAAAGAAGGATCCAAAGGGATGCGTAAGCAGCCTGGGAGATCTTCATTCTCGTGATGACAATCCTAGCTGTCCAGGAGAGACCATGTGGAAGTAACAACGAACTTGCCTGAGAGCACCTGCTGAGCACAGGCAATTTCAAATGCTGATAAGGGAATGAACTGGAAAGTATTGCTCACCTGGGATTCAGGCAAGGTGGAATGCCATTCCATCTTCAACTGGTTGGTGCTCCTCTGTTCAGAAAGGGCCAGGATCAGTTCAGAAAGCCCTGCAGGAGATACAAAAGAGCTTGAGGAAATTCCTCTCTTTTTTGTTCATGAACATCTTGAACTGATTTCTACAACAGAGAATATCCAGACTCTTTCAGTAAAGGTGTTACATATTCACACGTGCGTGTGTAGTGCCCAGAAGTGTCCATCTCATTGGACATAAGAACCAAATATCTATCAACCCATAGAAATGAATCCCCCGTTGGCTCTTTCCCTTTTTCTCCCGAAAGTAATTAATTAATGCAAATACAATATTTGTACCTATCATGACCTGAAACGTTCTGTGATTTGGGCAACATTTAGAGGTGTTTGAAAAGGAAGAACTGCTGCCTACAGTGGAAAGTAGGAAATGCGGGACACTTTTCCTTTTATTGCTTTGTTTCCAGGTGCACCCCGCTATTCCTATTCTATCTCTAGGGGTATTTCTGATCCCAATTCTTCATCTCCCTTTTAAGGACAGGGTGTCTGCAAAACTTCCTGATAGGGCTTATCTTCTCCAATATACTAAGGAGCAGGTTATATGGTGTTAAGTTGTGTGGCTTGGGTATTTTGGGATCCTCACCAATCTCCTGTTGCTGGACTCCTGTACTCCCACCTTGGAGATGTCATAATTGACAACATGGCTGAGCACACAGAAAACACCCACGACATTCAAGCTGAACCAAATACTACCACCGCGCCAAGGAGCTGATCATTCTAAGGAAGCTCCTCACCTCTTTCTCCTGCAGGTTCTGTTTCTTTGTGAGGATTTGGGTCCAGCTTTTCCCGCTCTAGTCTGTATATATTCCAAATTTCTTCGTCCTGTTGCACACCCACTGGTTGGAACTTTGCCTTATGCCTCTTGAACCCAGGGACCTCTGCTGCTACCCCCAAGGGCACTGCCTGCATCCCCAGCTCATGGACCGTATCCTAGAAACAATCCTCATCTTCATTACCACAAAGCCACATTTGGTTTTGGAATGGTGGTGGAGGGGAAACACATTACAGTCCACAGTTGGGAAATGTGAGGCACTAAAGGAAGTAACTAAAAAACAGAAGACACACCAAGCCACCTTTTCCCCACAAAGGTCTATACTCACAAACTGCGGAAATTGGCATAAAGTGAAGCAAACTGTGGAGAACGCCAGACCTGCCACCTGCTGCCCCACCTCTGGGCCCTCAGCCACAGCTCAGCCCCCTAGCAGGCAGAAAGCAATTATTTTTTCTATGGCCATGATCAACCCTGCCGGAAGTTTAGAAACATGTGAACTGACACTCATTGGGTATAAGAGGAGCATTGAGTTCATGCAACTATTTATTTCTGTACTTCTTAGAACAACTTCCAAATGTCAGCGGGCACAATGGGTTTAAAGGAATGTCTGGTTCCTTGATGCCCACAGCAGCTTTAGAGCTATACGGATACTTTCCATGGTTTTGTATAAGCGTAGGCTGATGTCTCTGAGTCTGAAGTGACGTGTTGTGTCATGATACCATAAGCCAGGGTCAAGGAAATGTTTCTTCAGCTGCAGCGATAGATATTATTGATGCTTACCCCTTCCCGCACTCACCTCACTCCCGCCAACCCACGGGGTTACTCTTCCTCTACATGGAAACTCGAGTATCGCCCATAGGCACGCTGCAGGCAGGCAGCCTCCGAGTGTGTATCAGCCACACCCCCGGGTTCTATCTGCTCATAGGGTAGACTGAGGTTGCCTCAGGAGGTTAGAAGTGAGGCAGGTGCCTGGGTACCTGCTTGGGAAGACAGATCCACTGGCACTCAGGCCGAACGCCGCCGTGCAATGACGGTGCCACCGTCCATGAATGATGATGCCACCCACTGAAAATAAATGATTGAGTCCCGCACAGCCCCCATCCCCGCCACACTGCTGCCCCAGAGGCTGCCAAGGACGAGGTCCACCCCCATCTTCAGTGTTCTCTGAGAGAACTCAAAGAGAAAGTTTCCTCAGACAGTCTGTCCCGGCTTCCGTGGGGACCACGTCCCCTTTCCTCAGTCTCCACTACAAAGTTCACCCCCTCCCCTCTTGTGTGGGGAGCGATGCTGTGCGCCCTGCCCCTCTCTGGGAGTCCGTATCCCAGACCCACCGGTTCTGGCGAGCCCAGTGCCCAGGGTGAGGCAGCACACGTGCCTTGGTGAATCCGGCCTCAGCCGACCCCTCCCTCCCTACCGGGGATCCTGCTTCGAATCACCTTTCTTGGGTCGAGATTAAAGGAACTGATTCGTTGTCGGGGCCTTGGTGGCAGCTGCTGCCTTCCGTCTGCTCGTGGAGTCTCAGTGCAGCAGATGAGGAACCACCCTGAGGCTCCTTCACCTCCTTCGGAAAGGGTCTCCAGGCCCTCCTACAGCTAGAGGAGGCCTGGACACTGCTCTTTCCGTAGAAGACTGCGAGAATAGCGACGCTAGGGTTGCAGGCTCCTAGCCCGGCCCTGAAACCTACAGTGCGTCCACACTGTCCTGGCCAGGCGAAGAGCAGCGACGGGAGGCGTGAAGTTCCAGCATCCTCCTGGGCCAGTGCCAGTCCCCGGATGTTGTGGGTCCCGCGAGAAAACATGGGCTGGTTGGGAGGGGCCTCCCCGCCACTGCGCGTGCGCACTGTGCCTTTCGGTGGTATTGGAGAGCAGGAGCTGCCCCCCACCTCCCACCCCCCACCCCGATCTCCATCTCCTCCTCGAGGCAGATTGGGGGACGTGAGACCCCTCCTGAGAGCATGACTGTCATCACCCCTCTCCAGGAAAAAAAATCATAAACACCGAAACCCTTGCCCTGCTAACTTGCAAAACTATCCATTGAAGGTGACACCTGCTAACCCATTTTCCAGGTTTTCTTCACCCCTCTGTGGTGATACACGTTTCCACGTCCCTTATCTTAAAACCCCCACCTCCTTATGTATATTCATAAGAAGCTCCTTGCAAGTCAAATTCCTGTTTTAAGAACCAGCTCTAAGTAGCCTTAGCCACGCAGGAGGACATAAATACTAATTACAACCCTGATCTGAAAGTTACCTTTGCTTCATTACAATCATTAAAATCATGCCGGTAGGAGGGATTTAACTGCCATATGTGTAACATGTGTCACATATAGAAGCAGGATTTAGCATGACTTAGCCCTGCTCATGCTCTCCTAGAAACTGTCCATGATATTTTCCTCTCCTCACCCTGTTCCTTTCCCTGCCCCCAAGCCAACTCTCAAATTAGGAGACAAAAACCCATATGCTTAGCAGCTGGGGGAGCCTGATCTGAGGGCCATCTCTAGGCTCCTTGCTTTGGCAACTTCGTAAAGAACCTTATTCTCTCCCCGAAATCGTGGCGTCACGTGTTAGTTATTGTGCACATCGGGCAGAAGGGCCGGTTACGGCGGCCACGATTTTGGCGACCGTGAAGGGGCTGGGCAGTTTAGAGACCCAAGTGCGAAGCTCTACGGCCCTGTGTGGCAGACCCTTCCAGCCTTGTGTGGTCCCCTAGACTACTTCATCTAGAGGCTCGCCCACTTCATCCCCACGACTTCGTTGTCCATTTGCGCAACTCTATTTCGCCAGCGAAATTGTGTCAGGAAAGGATGTCTTTGGGTGAGTTAATCTTTCATCTTGATCTGGTGTTCATAGAGTCCCCATCTCACTAGGAATTGGGAAGTCGCACCTCTCCTGACTTGTCGGGACATAACTAGGATTGTGGGTTCAAGTCCCACCTTAGTGCGGTCTGACTGTCTGCTTAACAGTATGGACTGCTCTATTACTTCAGTTGGCCATGGGATCTAGCCCTGCTGATCCTGAGTGTTGATTCCTGTGTGTTTCCAATCCCTTTTCCAAGAGGGTGTCCACGCTGTTAAGAAACTGCTACGTTAAACCGTTTGCCTAGACTGAGACCATCTGAAAGTGCACCAAAATCTTGTAACCAGTAACTATGAGAACTCTTAGCAGTGCTGAAAGTAAATGCCCACTAAAATATATTCTGGATAGCTGGTCAGTTTACAGATGAGTCTTTGAAAGAGAAAAGAAGGAATTTTTTTTCAGGTTTTTTTTCTGCAAACCTACATGGCCTCGATATACATTAGAGTCTGGGGGGAAATGTCCAATGGAAGGATCTCTAAATGATAACACCATTTTACGACTCGAATTATACTGCAAAAGAGAGGAAAATGGCATGAGATCTCCTATATCCAATCATTTGTGACATTATGTCAAAGTAAAAATTTTCAAAAAACTTCTCAAATTTTGGTACAAAAAGAAGATGAAGAACAGGGACTTAAAATAGGGAAAGGTCAGGGCAAAACTTCTTGGATGTGTCCACATAAAAGAAAGAGGGGTTTCTAGATTCTTTCCCTGGTGAAGGTTTCTCTCTCGGAGGCATTTAGACTGTTCCTCAGCTCCCCAACTCCTTTCCCCGGGGAACAGGAGGAAGGTGAGGCGCCCTCGCCCCAAAGTGAATCCTCATCAGGTTCTTCTCCCAGCAAAGAAGGAATGGGCTCCCTACCCCACATCCAACAGGGTACAGATTTCCACCTAGGCGCCCCCCAACCCCAGGCAAGGCAATTTCTGCTCAGGCAGGTCCCCACCAGACTAGATGAACAGGGGCATTCAAGAGGATTCATTTTCACGCATACCCCCTTTTTTTCTCTCTATACTGCAAAAATAGCATAACCTCACACTGTGATAACCTGAGTAAAATCGAAAATGTTTATTCCACAGTATTTGCAACCTATAAAACCACCTTGGCAGACATTGAAGCACTTTTTTAAATAAGTATGAAAATCTCCACATTTTCTCTAGCACTTGCATCTTTCTGCTTATTATTTATTTTGAATCTGTAGCGTTTGTTGAAATGTTTCCATATAGCATATATTGTATTCAAAGTAAACAATCCATGTTTCACAATATCCTCACTTAGCAATACAATCATCATCACCCTCAATTTTAGACAATTTCCATTGCTCCAAAGGGAAAAATAACAGATAGACATATCCACAGCAAACAGAAAATCCCCAACTCCCCTTAACTGTTGTCTCCAACCCCCCCCAATTATTTACCCAAGTATTGTCGTGGGCCTAGTGATGTATTCCTGTAAATATAGATCATACCATGCAGAAAGTAGGTTTCCCCACATACCGTTCTATTACTGACTTTCTGGTCAAGTGTTGTGCTTTTGGAGTAGTTCATTCAATAACTCACTTATATTTGTAGTGCTAATCAGTGAGGGTACATGGCTCCAACAACCCCTTCCAATCATATTCTCATTCACTAGGGCACGATTACTCATAAACCCACTAATGAACTACTGTCACCTCTATCCATTCCCATACTTTCAAATTCAAACTCATTTACTAGTCTGTACATTTTAGGTAACGGTTCCCCCTTATGTAGCTTCTGTCTATCTCTAGGTCCCCTATATTTTACATTTTAACACTCCGCGTTGACCTTTTCCAGAGGATTCATATTAGTGAGATCGTACAGTATCTATCCATTTCTGTCTGGCTTATTTCGCCTAGTACTACGTCTTCAAGGATCATCCATGTATTCATATGCTTCAGGACTTCATTTCTTCTTACTGCTGCACAATATTCCATCATATGTACGTACCACATTTGTTTCTCCATTCTGTCTTGATGGACACATGGGCTGTTTCCATCTCTTGACAACTGTGAATAATATCGAGGCATTTGTAAGCATTCTTCCTACCCCGGAAGAAAACGTGGCTGGTAAATGAGAAAGCCAAAGTAGAAAGCGGGACTTTTCCACGAATTACAACCCAACAGCGCGGTTCAGGCTCCAGGAGCAATACTACTCAGCTTCTGAGCTACATTGGAACCCCAGTGAATACAGTGACTGAGCCAAATTAGACCAATATAAAAGTTTCATAATGAGAGGGCTGCAGAGGCGGGCCCCAAACCAAAAAAAATGGTAAGAAAAATCCAAAACATACTGCAGGGGCCAAAAGAGAACCCCCTCGTTTTACTTCAGAGAATTGTTGAGGCTGTTCAGCCAGATACTGACACAGACCCAGAACATCCCGATAACATGAGACTACTAAGTGTGACTTTCATCAACCAGAGGGCCCCAGACATCAGAAACAAAAGTGCAGAAATCGGGGGCGGGCCACGGTGGCTCAGCAGGTAAGACTGCTTGCCTGCCATGCCCGAGGACCCGGGTTCGATTTCTGGTGCCTGCCCATGTAAAAAAAAAAAGAAAGAAAAGTGCAGAAATCGGAAGGAGAGCTAGGAATGCCAATCTCACAGCTAATTGAGACCGTCTTCAAGGTTCTCAATAATAGTGATCAATTCCAGGAAACACAACTGAAGCAGCGATGGACCTAGTAGGCTGGTTTCAATAATGGGAATTCATTAAGTTTCAAGTTCACGGTTCTAAGGCTGTAATAATGTCCAAACTGAGGCATGCAGGGAAAGATTCCTTGATTCAGGAGAGGCCGATTCATGCAGAACACCTCTGTCAGCTGGGAGGGCACGTGGCTGGGATCTGCTCATCCTTTGGCTTTTGGTTTCAAACAGCTTCCTCAGGGATGGTTTCGTTCTGCATCGCCAAATGTCTCTTTGTTGGCTCTGAACTCTTTCCAAAATGTTGTCCCTTTCAAAGGACTCCGGTAAACGAATCAAGACCCACTCTAAACGGGCAGACTTCCTATCTCTATCTAATCAACCGCTCAGACCCACTATTGGGTGTGTCAGTCTCCCTGGAAACAATCTAATGGAGTCCTATTCTATGATATTGAATCAGGATTAAGGAAAGATGTCCTTCTTGGGTACATAACAGTTTCAAACCAGCGCAGGTACTTTTCTCCTTTAGCCAAAACATCACCATTTCCCACCAGGTACCCCAGATATTTATCCTGGGTGAAAAAGACCTGTGGACTTTCTTATCGGGAAAGGAGCTGCTCACTTCGTCTTAATTTGAAAGCTAGGGGTGCTATCTCCAAAGCCTCCAGCAGTAGTAGGACTTTCTGGAGCCTCAAATAACAAACCATTCTTACAGACCCTTGAATGCCAGATGGGAAATACATCTCTAAAACGCAGTTTTGTCTACATGCCTGAATGTCCTGGGCCTCTGCTTGGTTGAGACCTCTAGTCAAAGTAAATGCACAGGTGTTATACATCTTTTGTCAAATTTGTTCCCATGATTTTCATATTTTTCATGCCATTGTAAATGATATTTTTATTTTATTTCAATGTCTTCCCATTTATTGCTAACATACAGAGATACAATTATTTTAATATAATGATCTTGTATCCTCCAACCTTGCTAAACTTATGTTGTTAGTTATAATTGTGGTTTTGAAGGTTCCTTAGGATTTTCTAGATAAACATTTCAACCAGGAGCATATAGGGTTTTCCTTCATCCTTTCCAGTTGGGAACTGTTTCTTTTTTTTCCCTCCTTGTAATGGAAAAGATTAACGTCTAAAAAATACAGAATCTTCCACTCATGGTACACATCTACGTCTACTTAATTTTTTATTTGCTTTTATCAGAATTTTGTAGATTTCTGCATTTAGTTCTTGCACATTTTCTTAGATTTACTATTGTGCTGTTTTAAATGATACTGCTTTTGAAATTTTCCAACTTCTTGTGCGTTGTTCATATATAATAAGATATATTTTAGTATATTTATCCTGTATCCTGTATAACTGCTAAACTTAGGTCCTGATTCTATTAGCTTTTTGTAACATCTTTTAGGATTTTCGGTGTAGACAGTGAAGTCATCTATGAATACAGTCCGCTTTATTTCCTTTCCTTTACAAACTGTATGCTTTTTCATTCTTTTTTCTTGTTGAACCACTGCCTGTGACATCCAGCATGATGGTGAATCACAGTGCTGAGAACAGAGATCTTTGCCTTATGCCTAATCTTATGGGGAAAAAGTCAATACTTCTATTCCAAGCTTGCTGAGAGTTTTTATTAGTAATTGTTGTTGAATTATATCAAATACTTTTTCTACATCTCTTGAGATGTTTTTTCTTCCTTAATCTGTTGATCTAATGATTTGCATTCATTGGTATCTGAATTAAAATTTTCATTTTGACTTAATTGTAGGTTCACATGCAGTAGTGTGAAATAATATGGATACTCTTTTACCATTCACCCAATACTAACATCTTACAGAAATACTGTGCAATATTTATTGAGGATGTTGGCACTGATACAGTCAAGATCCAGAAGAGTTCCTTTATCACAAAGATTCCTTGTGTTGCCCAAGATCCAGAACCACACTCATCTCTTTCCTCACAGCCCTGACCCTAACTACTGGAAACCACTAGTATGGTCTCCAATTCTGTAATTTTGTCATCACAAGTATGATATATAAATTAAGTCGTTCAGAATGTAACCTTAGGGGGTTGGCTTTTTTTTACTCATCATAATTCTCTGTATGTGCATTCACAGTGATGCATATATCAGTAGTTTATTCTTTTGTAATTGTTGAGTAGTGCTCCATGACAGCTAACTTAAGTGGTTAAAGTTAACGTAGAATGGAACCACTGAAGGATGTTTCAGAGAACAGAAGGAATAACGTGGATATTGGTGAGCCACCAGGAGCCCTGGCACCTGAGACTTGTTGCACAATAGCATGGGTGAGGGTACACTTTATACAATTTACAGCCCCACCTGGACTCAGGCCGAACGCTGCCCTGCAATGGTGACGCCACCATCCATCAATGATGATGCCACCTCCCAATCTAAATAAGTGGTTGTATCCTGCCTAGCCCCCAGCCCCGCCAAGCTGCTGCCCCAGAGGCTGCTAAGGACACAGGAGACCTCTCTATCTGAAGTGTCCTCTGACAGAACACAAAGGGAAAATTAAAGTCCCTATTTCCTCCAGACCGCCTTTCTCAGCTTCTGTGGGGGCCACTTCCCCCTTCCTCAGTCTCTACTGCAAAGTCACCCTCTCCTGCCACTGTGGGGAGTGAAGCTGTGCGCCCCTGCTCCTCTGAGGGAGGCAGTATTCCAGACACACTGTCTGGCAGGGGCCTTGGAGAATCAGGCCGGCACTCGGCCCCTCCCTCATTCCCTGGGATCTCTCCTCAAACCACCATTCTTGAGTCGCAGTTTACGGACCGGGCACCAAACGGTAAAGATCTGATTCAAGGTCGAGGGGCTTGTCTTCTTCAGTCTTTAACAAGGTGCACATTCTGACAGAAACTTTTCCCATATACCTGGCATTTAAAGGGAATCTTTCCTGCATGAGTTCTTTGATGTGCATGGAGGTTTATGGTATGACTGAAGCTTTTCCAACACCAGGAGCATCTATATGGTTTTATTCTTTGGTGTGTCATTAAGTGCTTATTTAGATATAAACTACAACTAAAACCTCTAAAACATTATTGACACTTATGGGGTTTCTCTTCCGTGTGAACTCCCTGGTGCTTAATAATTTCCACCTAACTTCCACCTAACTGTGGAGTCTAAGTACAGCAGAAGTGGGGCTGCCACAGGGCTTCTTCACTTCACTGAGAAGCCGGTCTCCCTCAGAAATCGTCTCCAGGCCCACCTCCAGGCTAGAATAGGCCCAGAACCAGCTCCCTCTGTGGATGCGATGGAAAATTCCAACTCCAGGGCCTTGGGCTTCTAGCTTAGCCCTTAGGGGCGCAGGGTGTCCTTACTGTATCTGCCCCATAAAAGGCAGCTACCAGAGGTGTGAGGTCCTAGCATCCTCCTGGGGAATGGCCATCCGTGGTTGTTGTGGGGCCCACGAGAATATGCACGTTGGTTGGGACCGCCTCCCCACTGTGCTTGCTCTCTGTGCTCCCTTCCTTCCTGGGGGCCCTCCAAGAGAACTGGCGCTGTCACTCAGGGGCTTATAGGATGCCTCCTCCTGAAGGAAGCCGATTGTTTCCCATCAGTCCCTGGCTAGATCAGAGCCACAACTTCAATTTTTCAAAGCTATTATGCTCTGCAGGAGCTTCACTCACAACTATGTTCCTGTTTGATTCCTCTCAGCTAGGCATGTTTTAATCTTGTGAAGTAGCCAACATCCACAACAATTCCCTTCAGAGAACCCACGAAAATCATGCCTTCCACCAGTGGATATGTCTGTGACTTTCCACAGGGTGTGGAGTTGCCATAAATGTCAGGAAAATGGGGAAAACTTCAGAATTAAATCAATATTATTAAGCACCAGGGAATGAACACTGAGCAGAAACTAGATACATGCCAACTATGTTTTAAGAGGTTTAGTTTATAACTTAATAAGCATCTAATGAGACGCCAAGGAACATAACCCTAGAATTGTTCCTGCTGTGGGAAAAGCTTCAGTCACACCACAAATCTTCATGTATATCAAAAAATTCACATAGGAGAGAAGTCCATCAAATGCCAGGAATGTGGGGAAAGCTTCAGAATTAGGACTGAAATTATTAAGCACCAAGGCGTTTACACGGAAGAGAAGCCCCATATGTGTCAATAATGTTTTAGAGGTGTTAGTTGTCGTTTATATCTTAATAAGCACTTCATGACACACCAAAGAATAAAATCATATAGATGCCCCTGGTGTTGGTAAAGCTTCAGTCATACCACAAACCTCCATGCACATCAAAGAACTCACGCAGGAAAGATTCCCTTTAAATGCCAGGTATATGGGAAAAGTTTCTGTCAGAATGTGCACCTTGTTAAAGACTGGAGAAGACATTTATTGAGCCACCTTATTTTTGTGACATATGCAGGAGAAAAATTTGCAGGCTTTTGAGCCTTCTGAGACTCCAGAAAGTCCACAGGGAATAGGAAGTTTGCCTAGTGCCTACAGTCTAAAAAAAAGTCACCAAGTGGAGGTTGACCCTAAAGATGATGAAAGAATAAAAAAT
The DNA here is from genome assembly GCF_023851605.1 of Tamandua tetradactyla. Classification (NCBI taxonomy): domain Eukaryota; kingdom Metazoa; phylum Chordata; class Mammalia; order Pilosa; family Myrmecophagidae; genus Tamandua; species Tamandua tetradactyla. The sequence continues at coordinate 24,569,323 of NC_135353.1, read as the reverse complement.
CATCCAAGCACTTAAACATAAAGATCTGTTATTAACAGAGACCTAGAGAGATGCAAAGGTCATTCTTGAGAAAAAGTAAATAAGTTGCCTGTCTTGTTCAGCCTCGCAACTTCAGCACCTAACACAAACGCGACACATAGTTTGTCCTTTATAAATAAATACGTAAATAAAGACACTATATCTATCAAAGAGCAGAACCTGCTCTGGCCATCTGAAAATTAGCTCTCAGTTTCCTCAAGTTCAGTGATCTTCATTTCCAGGGCGTCAGATAGTCAACACATACACGACACCCATGAGTCCTTGTCTCATTCTCTAGCAAGAGGAATAGAAGAGAAGAGTATTCCGTTCCTTTACAGGGAGCTCAGAGAGAACTAGTAATTGGAGACAGCTGCTCTGGCTGTCATTCTAATTGTACAAACTTCCAAGGCCAGGGCTCTGGGGACTTTACTCTGGTATAGGAAGGGATTCATAAGGTGCTATGGGAGAAGCACCTCCACGCAGCTTGCCTCTCCACCCATCGCACAATACAGCAGTGTCTGCTATTCAGGACTTCCAAGTAGTAGTGGCCTGAATGTTAACAGAGACCACCTGGGGGCCTTGCAAGAATGGGACACTTCCCGTTAATTCTCTCAAAACTGAGATTTTTGACATTATAGAATGTCAAAACCTGCTCTCGAAGGAAGCTAGAAATCTTCCTCACTCAGGGCCCACCACACATACTCAGGCAATGCTGTTTGACAGCTACTAAGATGTGCGTCATGAAAAGAAAATACTCTTCAAGCAAATTAGGAGAATAGAAGTTATGTAACGTTATTGTTCCCGTAATCTTGGACTGATGATAGCATTTGGGTGTAAATGTATACTGAGAATCTAAGGGATTAAGGGAGAGGGATATAAGTATGCGTTTTGCCATGGGTCTTTCTTTTTTTGCGTGTGTATGCTGTATGGCGGGGTCACATTTCATTATTCTTCCATGTGAGTATCCTGTTATTGCAGCACCATTTGTTGAGTTTTGTTTGTTGGTTGGTTTTGTGGGTTTCTTTGTTTTGTTTGTCACTGATGATGTGTTGTTGCCATGGTAATCCTGCTTGTCATGGGATGTACGTGGGCCAGGAATCGAACCCAGGTCTGCCGCATGGCAGGCAAGAATTCTACCACTGAGCTACCTTTGCCCCCCCCTTTCCTGTGTTTTTTAAGCACAGAAGAATTTGTGTGTGTGTGTGAGGGGGTTGGTTTGTTCATTCCTAACATCTCTCAGAGCACTGGTATGGGACACCGGCTAGAGGGACATTGATTTAGTTAAGCCTTCAGCATTATAGTTTAATACTCAATGTCTTAATGGTAAATTGAGTTGTTAGGACAAAAACCAGAACCTACGTCACCTGACTCACAATCAAATGTCTTTTCCTCCACACTAAACCAGCCTTGCTGGTAGCAGAGAAACGTAACCATTCCTCAAATTAGGAAGTCGAATCTTAGGATGTTATGCTAAGCATTGGTGTTAGAGCTCAGCCAGAATCTGCGCGTCCACTTCTTAGGAGATGTGGAAAATTCCCTGCACAAGCCCAAGGAGAGGCTTTCACTTCTCCAAGTTCAAATCACCCAGTACTGTTTGGCATCTTCTCTTGTATCCACTAGGGTATCCAAGTGCTTTAGCAATAACAGTCTCTTTAACTTCCAGCAGCTTCCACAAATGGAGAAAGGGCATTCTAATGTATTTGTAAAGTACAATAAAAATAATCATAAGAATGTGAAATAAAAAGTCAGATACATGTAAATCATAAGACTAATTTCTGATATTGTTATTAGATTCAGTAGATTTAAAGGTGCACTTTCAACTTACTCCAAGTTTCCAAATGCTTCAACTCAATGTCTGAATTCACATTTGGGGGGTCCAAAAAGAAGCAATTCCCACACCAACAAAGTGTGAGTGTTGAGTCACACTTTGAATAGCACTGCTCAGACTCTGGTGGAGTGATGTGACATAAAAAGGAAAGGGTGTGCAGTTTTAGTGTTGGCAGATTCAATAAATATTTGTCATCAGAATGACATGAAATTCTTCTATGACAGCATTCCGAATTGCTTTATAGAAACTGTAGCATGCATTCATGGGGAATCAAGAGATTTGCACTGTAGTTGATTCACGCCCTTGGCCTTCATTCAGTTGTCACTGTTGGGAGTGAGTGGGGGGCAGTCCGAGTAAATACTCACAGCGTAGACCCAGCTCTGACTGATAGAGGTGGTATTGGGGGAACTGATGGTCAAAAATGTGAGCCACTTGATGACCCGTGTCCCTGGGATACATTTATTGTGACTGGAAAATTTCTAACTGGGTAAATGTGTGAGAACAGTATCAGAATGTACAGCTTGTGGAATCATTCCATAAGCACCCTTATCAAAACCCAGTCTTAGTTGGAGTCCCATCCTCTGCATCCCTATTCTTTGTTTTCTGCATTGCAGCCTCATCCCCATGTTAAAAAGAAGAGGGAGGTGGGAGGGAGTTTGGGCCCTCTTCCAGGTATGCATTTCACTCCGGTATAAGCCAGTGAGTTGCCTTTTGGGGGGGTTCATGGATTTCTTGAAGTCCATCTGGGTGAAACTAATGGGATTGGCTCTAGGCCTAGACCTGTCCTTCAACCAGACAAGCACCACTTTTAAACCTTTTCTAATATTGAAACCGAAAGAAAGATGTTCTTAGATCCAAGTGTATTGTAATCCCTCCTCCTCATCCAAAACAAATTTGAAAATACCCAGTTAAGTGATCTACCTGTAGTTCCAGTTCCAGCATTCCATCTGTAAAGATCTTGCACATGAAGATGCTTTCCCTGCTTATAATTCAGATAAACATGACCAAACTGTGTCCACCTTCTCTTTTATCCAATACTTTTATGTCAGTCTGAGGTGGACATTACCCTCCTCAAACATTCACCTGCCTTCTTCATTTGAAAACGGGTTACCCATTGGGAACCAACTTAAATGTATATCAATAGGGACTGGTTGAATAAATTGAGAATCCATTCCATGGACTATGCGGCAGCCACTGAAAACAACTTGGTGAATTTCTGCGGGCTAGTGTGCAAAGATGGCCAATATAGATAAAATGAAGAAAACCAGCCTGTAGTACAATGTATGTAATATGGTCTTACTTTTGAAAAAAACTGGAAAATATCTTTTTATGCTTAACTATCTGGATGGATAAAAAGGAAACAAGAGGGCTGTCTCTAGAGAGTAGAACCGGAGAAGGGGGCCTCTTGGGCTTTTCTCTCTATGTCCTCTATACATTTTTATTTTTCCCAATGACCGTTTACACATTTTCTATGTGTAAAATAGAATAACATATTCTATGCCACAACAACACATTCTATGAATGTATTTTCAGTATTAAATAGTAAAGTAAAACAGAAAATTTAGCAAGCCAAATGCTAGAGGGTGGCTTTCGTGTTTTTGCTCCATAATTTTGAAAGCCCAAAATTGTGAAAATCTTACTAACTTAGAAATTGTTTCACTAGATTACAGAGGGTTAGCAAAGTGACTTTTAAGAGCAGACTGTATCCACAGAGAAACAATTATGTGAGGTTTCCAAACTAAGATGAGTACAAGTTCATAAGTCAAATAAGGAACCCTGAGACAATATTGAAGCAAACACAGCGCAGATCGACCTCCAAAATAATCACACACACGTACAGAGATGAAATCAAATTAAAGCAGACATAGATTATTTAATTGGGGCACAAATTGTTTCCTTTGACTCATCGTGGAAAAGATGGATACTGCACGTCTTTTAAGACCTAGCAGAATTTGCACCGCATCTCTCCTGCTGTACTCAAGTGCTACCAATTCAGCCTGCTACAATTAGTAGCAGCCTGAAACCTGCCCAGATCTAAGGGTAGGGAACACAGATCACACCTCTTGATGGGAAGCGTATTCGATCCAGTTGCTGCTGTAACAGATATCACAAACTCAGTTGTTCAAAACAACAAATTTATTTATAATCTTAAAGTTCTGAAAGTCGGAAGTCCCATAAAGTTCTGCAAGTCGGAAGTCCAAACTGGGTCTCGCTGGGCTAAAATCAAGATGCCAACAGAGCTGCATTCCTTCTGGAGGCTCTAGAGGAGAATCTGTTCTTTGAGTTTACAAAAGTTTTAGAGGCTTCGTGCAATTCATGTCTCCTGGCCTTTTCCAGCAATGGCAGAATTCCAAACTTTGTTCCTGTCACCACCTCTCCTTCCCTGACTCTCCTGCTTCCGTCTTTCTCTGATAAGAAAACTTGGGATAGTAAAGTTGAACAGTGGGCATAATCTGATTTCAAGATCCTGAACTTAATCACATTTGCATAACCCCTATTGTTTCGAACGGAAACACATTCATGGTTCCAGGTTTTAGGACACGGAAATCCTTAGGGGGCACCATTCTGCCAACCACAGGGAGATTAGCAAAAGATCTGAGGCCATGTTTTAAAATTGCTATAAATGACAAAGAAACCATGATTTGCAGATTCGTCAAGGACATTTTTCTAACAAACATTTGGAAGAGATTTCCAGTGCAAATTATACTTTCTCGCAGCTTAAAACTGGAAGAATTGGGATAAGAATAATGAATTTCCTTATTTCATTCTTGTTCCCTTGGGGTATGTAGGGGATACCTTACCATTAGGGGGAACACCTTGAGAGAAATATCTTAGGAGTAGGGACTCCTCCCTGCCCAAGGACAACTCTACTATCTCAGGAGATAAGACAGAGAATGTGTTTTCCCCCCAACCCAGACCAAGATGAGAGGGCTTTAACTCTTTCTTGCTCACTCTCTAATTTCTCTCATTCTTAAGAAAGGGACCTAGTTGGTAAGACATGGCTAGAGAATTACTACAGAATGAACTTCAAAGTAGGGTTAAACTGGCCTCTATCAGGGCCAACAGTTAATAGCATGACTTTCATAAAAGGACTCAAATTTTAGATTTTTGAAATAAACTACAGTAATTCGTACATTCCTGTGTTGGGTCTTAAACATGTTAGTTAAATGTAAATATTTAAAATATATCAATATTTGTCTAATATTTTAATATACCGTGCCCTTAAAAGTATGGGTCCAGGCTTTGCTAACCTCTGAGAAGGCGTTATTGGACAATGAAAACTGAAGGAGGTCCAAAACTATATTCTAGATATGTGCCCTATAAATAAAACACTTATTTTCTATGTTCTTCAGGATACTTATTAACTTTTACCAGATATAGGTGGTCAAGAAAACTTAAATGAACTATAAATATAAGGAACTTCGTTTCTTAATCAACATGCAGTACAAACCAAAAATTAGGAGGACAAGGTCAGCACTGTCCAACTCTTGGGTCAAAGAATAACATGAAAACTGCAAAAGGACAAAACTTAAAAATCATCATTAAGAACATTTTATATACATATATATATATATATACACACATATATATATACTTCTAGATTACAACAATTAGACTCTGAGAAAAATTGATAGTCTTGAAGGCATAGCTTTAAAATTCAACGAAAAATCAAAAGGCAATATGCTTATATTTACTGAAAGCTTACCGTGGGTAGTACTTGCATCTAAGTATACTTCATTTAATCTTTTTTTTTCTTTCTTTCTTTTTTTTTTTGTATGGGCAGGCAAACTAGGAATCAAACCGGGGTCTTCGCCATGGCAAGCTAGAACTGTGCCTGCTGTTCATTGCATCTTTCTTGTACTTATTAGGAACGTACTCTTATTTTCCCTTAATAGTATTTATGTGGTTGGTACCTTGTTTGCCCTTATCTTTTTGAAATATTCAGAAGCATAACCATCCATTAAATGTTCTAACTATGTCATGTTTCCAAGAACTATTTGGCACTTTTAAACTAAATACCGACAATATATGCTAAAGTTTACCATATGCAAGCATTTTAATAAAGAGATGAATAATTGATGTTCTCTAGCCTGTAAAATTTCAGACATTTGATTATGATACAGAGGGTGGGTGCATCTCCTATTTTGATGGTAACTAATACAACCAGTTAAAATGGATTGCGTTAAATACTAAAAATGACACATAAACAGAGCACGATACTTATACAGAGTCGAGCGCCTCAGTTTTAGGTTGGGGGTGGGAGTCAACTGCAGTGTGTGTTGCCACAGTTCATGAAGCAGCGCCAAGTTGTTCCAACAACTGGTAAGTGGGATTGAACAAGTAAGGGCATTTATATTTCAACATTACAAAATCATAGCACCAATAAAGATCAGTTGGGCACATCCATGGTTGACAGGAAAATCCATCATTAATCATTTATATGCTGTGGGCTTACAAGTATAATATGGTTGGATTGAGAGGCAAATATTTTAATGTAATGAAGAAACGACTTGCTGAGACAGGATAAGTGAAACCTATCACAGTTGCAAGAGTAGATAAATACTCTTGAACTGCTATGATTTGGAAGATGATTTCTAAAATTAGTAAAAAAAAGAGGTTGTTCTTATGAGCTCATACAAAACTTCTTTAAAGACAAAAAGGTTGCTGCGGTAAGTGCTAGGTGAAGACTTTCATGAGTTAGGGTCAGTTTCAATAGGACATATTTCCCTCAACAACCCTTAAAGTTATCTTTTTTAAAGTGACTGGCTTGGTGTACAATCAAGCTTGTCCTCTGTCTGAAACATTTAGAACAATGATTACACTTGTATGGCTTCTCCCCTGTATGAATTCTTAAATGTGTCACAAGGGTTGACTTCTGTGTAAAGGTTTTCCCACAGTAACTGCATTTAAAAGGCTTCTCTTTAGTGTGAGTTCTCTGGTGCAAAGTAAGAGTTGTTAGTTGAAAAAAACTTTTCCCACAACTCTCACATCTATGAGGTTTTTCACCTGTATGAGTTGTCACATGTCTTTTAAGACTGCATCTATGACGAAAATTCTTGCCACACTCTAGGCATTTATAAGTTTCAACTTCAGAATGTCTTTTTTGATGTGCTCTAAGGGATGCCTGTCCAGCCAATTGCTTTTTACATACAGTGCACTGATAGGGTCTCTCCCCTGTGTGAAGTCGTTGGTGTCTAGAAAGATCTGAAATACGAAGGAAACTATCCCCACATTCAGGGCACTTATGAAGTACTTTGCCTGAATGGGATTTCTGGTTCCTCAAAACGTGTGAATTCTGAGCAAAACATTCTACACTCTGAGAATTAAGGGGTTTCCGAAGTCGATACTTTTGTACTCGGGGACTAGGATTGAGAGTTTCTTCCAGGTTAGAGACCTCAGGTTTTTCTCCTAGAAAGTAGCTCTGATCATCTACAAGCTTTGTGACATCTGAGTGTAGATCATCTGGGTGGATTTCATGTTGATATTTCAAGTGTTTGTAATATTTTTGTGAAATGGGGTCATGGATAGGGGTACCCTCTAAGGTAAAAATAGATGAATATGTATCCTCTAGCTTTATCTGTTTTGAAGTATTTTCTTCATTTTCTCTGTCGAGATGAAAGCCTAAAAGAAAAACAGAAATTGAAGATGACATCAGGTAGAAAGTGAGGGAGTAACATGTATTGCGTTAACCTCTAGTGGAAAGATAGGAACTCCTAGAGAGTATCTCAAAGAGCTTGACCCTGAAAAAGGCTGAACTTTTCTTTGCTTCTTTCTCTGGTGTTTAATGGACAATTTCTTACCTGTCTGAGAGTCAAGAAAGTGTGTCACTTCTCTGGAATTGTGTAAATCCTTCTCCAATGAGTATTCACCGTTGTCCAATGGGAAGCTCATGTTAGGATTCTGAATTGGATAGCCTGGTGAAAATAAAAATGGATAGTCTTGAATGCATAGCTTTAAAATTCAACGAAAAATCAAAAGGCAATAAGCTTATATATACTGAAAGCTTATCGTGAGTAGTACTTTATCTAAGTATGCTTCATTTAATCTTTTCTTTTCTTTCTTTCTTTTTTTTTTTGTATGGGCAGGCAAACTAGGAATCAAACCGGGGTCTCCGGCATGGCAAGTGAGAACTCTGCCTGCTGTTCATTGCATCTTTATTGTACTTATTAGGAAAGTACTCTTATTTTCCCTTAATAGTAGTTATGAGGTTGGTACCTTGTTTGCCCTTATCTTTTTGAAATGTTCAGAAGCATAACCATCCATTAAATGCTCTAAATATGTTCATGTTTCCAAGAACTATTTGGCACTTTTAAACTAAATACCGACAATACATGCTAAAGTTTACCATCTGCAAGCATTTTAATAAAGAGATGAATAATTGATGTTCAATAGACTGTAAAATTTCAGACATGTGATTATGATACAGATGGTGGGTGCATCTCCTATTTTGATGGTAACTAATACAACCAGTTAAAATGGATTGCGTTAAGTAATAAAAATGACACATAAACAGAGCACGATGCTTGTACAGATTCGAGTGCCTCAGTTTTAGGTTCTGGGTGGGCGTCAATTGCAGTGTGTGTTGCCACAGTTCATGAAGCAGCGCTAACTTGTTCCAAGAACTGGTAAGTGGGATTGAACAAGTAAGGGCATTTATATTTCAACATTACTAAAACATAGCACCAATAAAGATCAGTTGGGCACATCTATGGTTGACAGGATAATCTATCATTAATCATTTATATGCTGTGGGCTTACAACTATAATATGGTTGGCTTGAGAGGCAAACGTTTTAATGTAATGAAGAAACGACTTGCTGAGACAGGATAAGTCAAACCTATGACCATTGCAAGAGTAGATAAATACTCTAGCACTCATATGATTTGGAAGATGATTTCTAAAATTAGTAAAAAAAAAAAAAAAAAGGAAGTAGTTCTTATAAGCTGAAACTAAACTTCTTTTAAGACAAAAAGGTTGCTGCTCTTAAGTCCCAGGTGAAGACTTTCATGAGTTAGGGTCAGTTTCAATAGGACATATTTCCCTCAACAACTCTTAAAGATATCTTTTTTAAAGTGACTGACTTGGTGTACAATCAAGCTTGTCCTCTGTCTGAAACATTTAGAGCAATGATTACACTTGTATGGCTTCTCCCCTGCATGAATTCTTAAAAGAGTCACAAGGTTTGGCTTCTGTGTAAAGGTTTTCCCACAGTAACTGCATTTAAAAGGCTTCTCTTTAGTGTGAGTTCTCAGGTGCAAAGTAAGAGCTGTCAGTTGAAAAAAACGCTTTCCCACAACTCTCACATCTATGAGGTTTTTCACCTGTATGAGTTGTCACATGTCTTTTAAGACTGCATCTATGACGAAAATTCTTGCCACACTCTAGGCATTTATAAGTTTCAACTTCAGAATGTCTTTTTTGATGCGCTCTAAGGTATGCCTGTCGAGGGAATTGCTTTTTACATACAGTGCCCTCATAGGGTCTCTCCCCTGTGTGAAGTCCTTGGGGTCTAGAAAGGTCTGAAATACGAAGGAAACTTTCCCCACATTCAGGGCACTTGTGAAATTCTTTGCCTGAATGGGATTTCTCGTTCCCCAAAACTTGTGAATTCTGAGCTAAAGAGTCTACACTCTGAGAATTATGGGGTTTCCTCCTGGACACTTTTGTTCATAGGGACTAGGATTGAGAGCTTCTTCCAGGTTAGAGACCTCAGGTTTTTCTCGAGAAAGTAGCTCTCGTCATCTATAAGCTTTGTGAAATCTGAGTGTACATCATCTGGGTGGATTTCATGTTGATATTTCAAGTGTTTGTAATATTTTTGTGAAATGGGGTCATGGATAGGGGTACCCTCTACGGTAAAAATAAATGAAAATGTATCCTCTAGTTTTATCTGTTTTGAAGGATTTTCTTCATTTTCTCTCTCGAGATGATAGCCTAAAAGAAAAACAGAAATTGCAGATGCCATCAGGTAGAAAGTGAGGGAGTAACATGTATTGCGTTAACCTCTAGTGGAAAGATAGGAACTCCTAGAGAGTATCTCAAAGAGCTTGACCATGAAAAAGGCTGAACTTTTCTTTGCTTCTTTCTCTGGTGTTTAATGGGCAATTTCTTACCTGTCTGAGAGTCAAGAAAGTGTGTCACTTCTCTGGAATTGTGTAAATCCTTCTCCAATGAGTATTCACCGTTGTCCAATGGGAATCTCATGTTAGGATTTTGAATTGGATAGCCTGGTGAAAATAAAAATGGACAGTCTTGAATGCATAGCTTTAAAATTCAACGAAAAATCAAAAGGCAATATGTTTATGTTTACTGAAAGCTTATCGTGGGTAGTACTTGCATCTAAGAATACTTCATTTAATCTTTTCTTTACTTTCTTTCTTTTTTTGAATGGGCAGGCAAACTAGGAATGAAACTGGGGTCTCCGGCATGGCAAGTGAGAACTCTGCCTGCTGTTCATTGCATCTTTATTGTACTTATGACGAAAGTACTCTTATTTTTCCTTAATAGTACTTATGAGGTTGGTACCTTGTTTGCCGTGATCTTTTTGAAATGTTCAGAAGCATAACCATCCATAAATGCTCTAACTATGTTCATGTTTCCAAGATCTATTTGGCCCTTTTAAACTAAATACCGACAATATATGCTAAAGTTTATCATATGCAAGCATTTTAATGAAAAGATGAATAATTGATGTTCTCCAGCCTGTAAAATTTCAGACATGTGATTATGATACAGATGGTGGGTGCATCTCCTATTTTGATGGTAACTAATACAACCAGTTAAAATGGATTGCGTTAAATACTAAAAATGACACATAAACAGAGCACGATGCTTGTACAGAGTCGAGTGCCCCAGTTTTAGGTTGGAGGTGGGAGTCAATTGCAGTGTGTGTTGCCACAGTTCATGAAGCAGCGCCAAGTTGTTCTAACAACTGGTAAGTGGGATTGAACAAGTAAGGGCATTTATATTTCAACATTACTAAAACATAGCAGCAATAAAGATCAGTTAGGCCCATCCATGGCTCACAGGATAACCCATCATTAATCATTTATATGCTGTGGGCTTACATCTATAATATGGTTGGCTTGAGTGGCACATATTTTAATGTAATGAAGAAACGACTTGCTGAGACAAGATAAGTGAAACCTATGACAGTTGCAAGAGTAGATAAATACTCTAGCACTCACATGATTTGGAAGATGATTTCTAAAATTAGTAAAAAAAAAAGAGGTTCTTATGAGCTCAAACAAAACTTCTTTCAAGGCAAAAAGGTTGCTGCGGTTAAGTGCTAGGTGAAGATTTTCATGATTTAGTGTCAGTTTCAATAGGACATATTTCCCTCAACAACTCTTAAAGATATCTTTTTTAAAGTGACTGACTTGGTGTACAATCAAGCTTGTCCTCTGTCTGAAACATTTAGAGCAATGATTACACTTGTATGGCTTCTCTCCTGTATGAATTCTTAAATGAGTCACAAGGCTTGGCTTCTGTGTAAAGGTTTTCCCACAGTAACTGCATTTAAAAGGCTTCTCTTTAGTGTGAGTTCTCTGGTGCAATGTAAGAGCTGTCAGTTGAAAAAACTTTTCCCACAACTCTCACATCTATGAGGTTTTTCACTTGTATGAGTTGTCACATGGCTTTTAAGACTGGATCTATGATGAAAATTCTTGCCATACTCTAGGCATTTATAAGTTTCAACTTCAGAATGTCTTTTTTGATGCGCTCTAAGGTATGCCTGTCGAGCGAATTCTTTTTACATACAGGGCACTCATAGGGTCTCTCCCCTGTGTGAAGTCCTTGGGGTCTAGAAAGGTCTGAAATACGAAGGAAACTTTCCCCACATTCAGGGCACTTGTAAAGTTCTTTGCCTGAATGGGATTTCTGGTTCCCCAATACTTGTGAATTCTGAGCAAAACAGTCTATACTCTGAGAATTATGGGGTTTCCCTTATGGACACTTTTGTTCATGGGGACTGGGATTGAGAGCTTCTTCCAGGTTAGAGACCTCAGGTTTTTCTCCTAGAAAGTAGCTCTGATCATCCACAAGCTTTGTGAAATCTGAGTGTAGATCGTCTGGGTGGATTTCATGTTGATATTTCAAGTGTTTGTAATATTTTTGTGAAATGGGGTAATGGATACGGGTACGCTCTAAGGTAAAAATAATGAATATGTATCCTCTAGTTTTATCCGTTTTGAAGTATTTCCTTCATTTTCTCTCTCGACATGAAAGCCTAAAAGAAAAACAGAAATTGCAGATGCCATCAGGTAGAAAGTGAGCGAGTTACATGTATTGGGTTAACCTCTAGTGGAAAGATAGGAACTCCTAGAGAGTATCTCAAAGAGCTTGACCCTGAAAAAGGCTGAACTTTTCTTTGCTTCTTTCTCTGGTGTTTAATGGACAATTTCTTACCTGTCTGAAAGTCAAGAAAGTGTGTCACTTCTCTGGAGTTCTGTAAATCCTTCTCCAATGAGTATTCACCATTGTCCAATGGGAAGCTCATGTTACGATTTTGAATTGGATAGCCTGGTGAAAATAAAAATGGATAGTCTTGAATGCATAGCTTTAAAATTCAACGAAAAATCAAAAGGCAATATGCTTATATTTACTGAAAGCTTATCGTGCGTAGTACTTGCATCTAAGTATCTAAGTATACTTCATTTAAACTTATCTTTCTTTCTTTGTTTTTTTTTTTTTTTTTCGTATGGGCAGTCAAACGTGGAATCAAACCGGGGTCTCCGGCATGGCATGCGAGAACTCTGCCTGCTGTTCATTGCATCTTTATTGTACTTATTAGGAAAGTACTCTTATTTTCCCTTAATAGTACTTATGAGGTTGGTACCTTGTTTACCCTTATCTTTTTGAAATGTTCAGAAGCATAACCATCCATTAAATATTCTAAGCATGTTCATGTTTCCAAGAACTATTTGGCACTTTTAATCTAAATACTGACAATATATGCTAAAGTTTACCATATGCAAGCATTTTAATAAAGAGATGAATAATTGATGTTCTCCAGCCTGTAAAATTTCAGTCATTTGATTATGATACAGATGGTGGGTACATCTCCTATTTTGATGGTAACTAATACAACCAGTTAAAATGGATTGCGTTAAATACTAAACATGACACATAAACAGAGCACGATGCTTGTACAGAGTCGAGTGCCTCAGTTTTAGGTTGGGGGTGGGAGTCAATTGGAGTGTGTGTTGCCACAGTTCATGAAGCAGCGCCAAGTTGTTCTAACAACTGGTATGTGGGATTGAACAAGTAAGGGCATTTATATTTCAACATTACTAAAACATAGCAGCAATAAAGATCAGTTAGGCCCATCCATGGCTCACAGGATAACCCATCATTAATCATTTATATGCTGTGGGCTTACAACTATAATATGGTTGGCTTGAGAGGCAAACATTAATATGTAATTAAGAAACGATTTGCTGAGACAGGATAAGTCAAACCTATGACAGTTGCAAGAGTAGATAAATACACTAGCACTCATATGATTTGGAAGATGATTTCTAAAATTAGTAAAAAAAAAGAGATTGTTCTTATAAGTTCATACAAAACTTCTTTCAAGACAAAAAGTTTGCTGTGGTTAAGTGCTATGTGAAGACTTTCATGAGTTAATGTCAGTTTCAATAGGACATATTTCCCTCAAAAACTCTTAAAGATATCTTTTTTAAAGTGACTGACTTGGTGTACAATCACGCCTGTCCTCTGTCTGAAACATTTAGAACAATGATTACACTTGTATGTCTTCTCCCCTGTATGAATTCTAAAATGAGTCACAAGGCTTGGCTTCTGTGTAAAGGTTTTCCCACAGTAACCGCATTTAAAAGGCTTCTCTTTAGTGTGGGTTCTCTGGTGCAAAGTAAGAGCTGTCAGTTGAAAAAACTTTTCCCACAACTCTCATATCTATGAGGTTTTTCACCTGTATGAGTTGTCACATGTCTTTTAAGACTGCATCTATGATGAAAATTCTTGCCACACTCTAGGCATGTATAAGTTTCAACTTCAGAATGTCTTTTTTGATGCGCTCTAAGGTATGCCTGTCGAGCGAATTCTTTTTACATACAGGGCACTCATAGGGTCTCTCCCCTGTGTGAAGTCGTTGGTGTCTAGAAAGGTCTGAAATACGAAGGAAACTTTCCCCACATTCAGGGCACTTGTGAAGTTCTTTGCCTGAATGGGATTTCTGGTTCCCCAAAACTTGTGAATTCTGAGCAAAACAGTCTACACTCTGAGAATTATGGGGTTTACCACCTGGACACTTTTGTTCATGGGGACTGGGATTGAGAGCTTCTTCCAGGTTAGAGACCTCAGGTTTTTCTCCTAGAAAGTAGCTCTGATCATCCACAAGCTTTGTGAAATCTGAGTGTAGATCGTCTGGGTGGATTTCATGTTGATATTTCAAGTGTTTGTAATATGTTTGTGAAATGAGGTCATGGATAGGGGTCCCCTCTAAAGTAAAAATTAGAAATATGTATCCTCTAGCTTTATCTGTTTTGAAGTATTTTCTTCATTTTCTCTCTCGAGATGAAAGCCTAAAAGAAAAACAGAAATTGCAGATGCCATCAGGTAGAAAGTGAGTGAGTTACATGTATTGGGTTTACCTCTAGTGGAAAGATAGGAACTCCTAGAGAGTATCTCAAAGAGCTTGACCCTGAAAAAGGCTGAACTTTTCCTTGCTTCTTTCTCTGGTGTTTAATGGACAATTTGTTACCTGTCTGAGAGTCAAGAAATTGTGTCACTTCTCTGGAATTCTGTAAATCCTTCTCCAATGAGTATTCACCGTTGTCTAATGGGAAGCTCAAGTTAGGATTCTCAATTCGATATCCTGGTGAAAATAAAGACGGGAAGTACGATAATGAGCCACCACGGGAGACTTCTGGTTGATTCCTTGGACTATTGGCCCCTCAACATCTTATAACTTCACAATTGCAATTACTTCACCTAAACTTCCCACATGCGTTTTATTTTTTGAAATATGGGAGCAAAACCAAAAATCAGGACTAGTTTCCTCTATTCTATGGAAGGAGTGTGAATCAATTCTACACTTAGATTAGTGTGCTGAATTATTTCTACATTTATTTAGAATATATAATTCCTGAGGTTAAGCCAAAACAAAGTTTGTCATGTTAAAACTGAAAAAACTTACGTTAAAAAGCACCAAGGAAAGAAATGTAGAAGTGGGAGTAATGAAACTGCTTACTGGAATATTTTCATGTAAGAGAACCTCAAGTTAAAATGATAACTGAACAGGGTTGTCAACCAGCAAGACCTGTCTTTATATGTTTGTTTCACCTGAAGACTATGGTGATTTTTCTTAAATTATCCTGCATAATTACCAGCGAGTGCTCTGATTATCAATCTAGAGAAAACAAGGACAATTTCCCACCAGTCACTCTCCCCTCATGTCTTACACCATCCCTCTCCTCATTGAGACCAGATGAGTCTTATACCCTCTTTTCCAAATCCCTTCTGCATCTCTGGAAAAGTTTACTGGTCTGAAATGAAATAGTGGTTGGAAAATGCTAATTTTAGGACCTACTTTTGTAGGAAAATATTTATACATTAATATTATTCACTAATATCAGCAAGTAAGTTTGGCTAATGTTATTCCAAGGGCAATTTTTGACTTCCACACACTTTATCAAAACATAGGAAGTGGAGTAAAATACATTATTTCATAGTTTCACGGACAAAAGGTAATATATTAGATTTCCAGGAAAATAAAATGAATTACAGAGAAAGTACTCTTACATTCACTGTTTTGTTAATGCTTGGATTTCAAAGCTAAGCATTGGATGGAAGAGGACCGTGCTTCAGGTAAAGTAAGACTAGAGGTCATAGATGAAAGAAAGCTGCCATCTAGTAAAAGTGTGAGAGAATTGAATCATGGGACAGTGGAAATTATCAAAGTATTAGGGTGGCAGAAACTGGGAGGCGTAGAATATCCCATTATGACAGACACAGCAAAACACAGTCCAGAGCTACAGGAACTGTCCATATGGCTATTCCCATCCCTCACAGTATGGATATGAAGCAAGTGATGCTGTAGATTTAATTGAACACCCACTGGAAAATCAGACCCACAGAACTGCGCCTTGGGTGAAAGATTAGGTATAAGACCGCGTCAATGATGAAAAGTAGCCCTAGAGTCAGAATCTATGAGAAATAAGACCAGGAGTATCCTTCCTGGGAAGCAGCGTCTCATGGATTTCTCATAAGCTTCTGCCCTCAGGTCCATGTGCTATACTCAGGACAGCACATGTCCTGTCAAAGAAGGACATCAGACAAACTCAAAGAAGCCTGAGAACTTTCTACCTTAGTTCTTCTGTCCCAGCTTCCATAGAGCCTGGCCACAAATTGGGTGCATCAGGGCAGTGCCATGCCCTAGATGCATAGAACATGTGCCCAAACTTGAGCTTCTAATGGATGTTAACCTAAGGTACTTTTCAGTTCTATGCTAATCTACTCAGTGTTGCCTGCGTGACATTCGGTTCCATGGGCATCAGGTATATCCCAGCCTCAACTCCCTGGACTATTAAAGCCCTACTCCTGAAACTACACTGATTTCCAATCCCCTACTTATACTCCCAGCACTTATCAACTAGGCTACTTTCTATTGCCCTTTGAACAATCTCACACTTTTCTGACCCCAGTATCTGTATGCTACTATTATACACTGAATAAAGTACCATCACTATACACTCTCAAACATTAGGGACTCCCAAATTAATAGGCTAAGCCCTTGATCTTGAGGCTTGCTCTTATGAAACTTATTTCTGTAATGGAGAAGCTAAGAATACCTATAATTATGTGTAAGAGTGACTCCCAGAGAACGCTGTTGTTGCTCAGATGTGGTCACTCACTCTCTAAGCACAACTCTCCAAGTAAAATCATTACCCTCCTCCCTACATGGGACATGATGTCCAGGGGTGTGAGTCTCTCTGGCAACGTGGGATTGACAATGCCTACATGACCAAAACAGGGAAAAGAAATGTAACAAAACAAGGTATCAGTGGCTAAGAGATTTCAAATCAAGTCGAGTGGCTATTCTGGACATTACTCCTGTGCAAGCTTCAGCTAGATATTGCTGACTGCCATGGTATGCCGAGCCCCAACCTGTAAACCTTAAGGAATATCCAGGGATATATCAGAGACTCGTCTTACAAATGTTTCACTCAATACGTTTATTTTTCTGAAACCTAAAGCCTCCAGATGGTTCCTAGGCCCGATAAACCAGGAGTTACCAGTCTCTAGAAGAACATCATCCAGTTGGATGCCCCTACCCCATAATGTCAACAGCCCTTTTCAACATGAAGAAGTTAGAATGGACATTGTCCCAATATTTCTAAAGCTTGTGAGAAGGATCAAAGGAGGAGTTGCAATAGAGATGACAGGATTTTTTAAATGAGTGTGGCTGCTGAATCATTTAAATGATAATTCCTTTCAGTCTCCAGGGTCTTGGAGCAGTTAGAGGGAAATACCTGAATTTGTGGAACTGTAACCTATGCCAAATGCTGAGATTTGTTCTATAACTCCTTATTAAAATGTACTTTGAAATTTACCGCTTTTTTGTATATATGTTCTATTTTACAATTAAAAAAATGTTTGAAAATACCATCACTAAAGTATAATCAAGGAACACTCCTTAGATGGTGTTTACAGGGTGGTGCGACGGTGGCCCAGTGGTAGAATTCTCACTGCCATGCTGGAGGCCCCGGTTCGATTCCTGGTACCTGCCCATGCAACAAATAAAAGGTGTTTGCAGATGTTCGTCCAACTTCTGCCTGCCAATATGGTGAAAATAGCCATGGTTCTTCTCATAAGAGAAAGATGAAACGGTTTGATGATAATACGCAGTATCATCAAACAGACAAATCATCTGACAGACATCTAGACAGGGACACTCTCATACACTGTGGTGGGTGCGTATGCTGGTACAATACTTTTGGAGGACAATTTGACAATATCTACTTAATTCTCAATGCATTGGCCAACTAATCAATTGATCCCCCTTCTAGCATTTGACCCTATCAACACATGCACCTAGAAGGATACTCACTGCATGTTTTATAGCTTAGTTCCAGGATTTTAGGTTTAATATTGAATGACAGTCAGAAGCGAAATCTCCATGTGTACTTCTGCCGGCGAGGCTCTTCTCATTAGCCTCTATGTCAGCCAGTCTGTGTTGGCCCAATAACCACTGCAGTGACAAGTTATTTTTACAGCAGCAGAGGTAAGAGAATTTATTTGCTCGTCAGAAGATAAAAATGAGGGCCTCAAAGATGGAAGCCAAAGCCCCTTTCCTGACATTCAATAATATTTTCTGTCTTTCACTCAAAACATCCACTAGAATATTAGTTTTCCAGTGATGATAATGCGTTGCCCAGGGTATACACTGCTTGACTTAATAAATGGAAGGAAAGAAAGAAAACACTAGCAGAAACATGGAAGCATGGGGTGTGTGACTTTTAAAATATATTCACAAATTCTTTGCTGTTCCTCACTTCAGGAGGTGAACCTTAATTCTCCTTCCATTACATGTGTTTGGGACTCAGTAATTCTCTCCTAATGAACCGAATATGGAAGAAGTGATGTCGTATTGGGACTCGGCTATAAAAGGCACTGCTGCTACGTCATTTGTCTCCCTTGGATTGCTGGCTTTGGGAGAAGGTGTGCGCTATGTCGTTGAGGACACTAGAGCAATTTATGGAAGGGCCCTCACACCAAGGCACTGAGACCTCCTGCCAACATCAGAGTGGAGAGCCAACTTCTGAATGGCTGCCCCAACCTAGTTAATCTTTCAGATGACTGCAGAACCTACTGTTCTCATGACAGTAAACAAGTTGCCTCTACTTTATAAAAATGTAGAAGCCTTAAACTAACGTTTGAGTAATTTATTATGCAGCAATAGATATCTAATACCAGAAGGGAAGAAGCAATCTGAGTTGAACAGAGAAGGTGCTTTGACTATGAATATCCCCGCCCCCGCAACATGCTCAGGTAATATCTTTAACATAATTCCATTAACAGAGACTCTGTGCCATTAAGTTGCCAATGGGCCATGAAAAAAAAACACACTGGGTATTTGGATAGCTTACCATACATCACTTACTCCAGCAGGATAATCTGAAGAAATTAAAGCTACAAGAGTCTTCTGATACTTTTCAGACAGCACTTGTTCTCTCTCTATTCTGCTTTAAAATATTTTTTAACTTTTTAATCGTATAGTACAATATATATACAAAGCAAAGAAACAAAAAAAGCGATAGTTTTCAAAGCGCTATTCCACAAGTAGTTACAGGACATATCCCAGAATTTGTCATGGGCTACTATATGATTCTCTTGCATTTTTCCCTTCACCTGCTCCAGAATATAGGAGGCTAGAAGGCTCAGATTTTTTTTTATCATCACAATCGATTTTTTTTCTTTTTCTGAAAAAATAACCTATATATATACAAAAAAGGCAATAAGTTTCAAAGCACAGCACCACAATTGGTTGTACAACATACTTCAGAATTCGGTATGGGTTACAATACTGGAGACTAAAAGAAATATCAGTACAATGATTCAGCAATCATATTCATTTGTCAAACCCTAACTTCTCTGCATAATTCCACTATCAACTTTGATCTTTCTACCACTTTTTAGGGGTATTTGGACTATGCTCATTCTACCTTTTTCATGTGAGAAGGGCTGTCAATAAGAGGTTGGAGATGGAACTTGCTGGTGTTCTGGAAAGGCTGGCCCTTTTAGGTTTCAGGACTTATCTGGTCCAGGGACCCATCTGGAAGTGGTAGGATTCTGGAATGTTACCCTAATGTATGGAACCTTTGTAAATCTTATATATTGCCCTAGGTGTTCTTTAGGATTGGCTGGAATGGTCCTGGTTGGGGTTTGGCAAGTTATGATAGGTACCAACGTCTAACTGAAGTTTGAGTAAGAGTGATCTCTAGAGTAGCCTCTAGACTCTACTTGAACTCTCGCAGCCACTGATACCTTATTTGTAATACTTCTTTTCCCCCTTTTGGTCAGGATGGCATTGTTGATCCCACAGTGCCATGGCCAGGCTCATCCCTGGGAGTCATCTTCCATGTCACCAGACAGACTTTCACCCTTGGATGTCATGTCTCACGTAGGGGAGGGGGCATCAATTTCACTTACAGAGTTGGGATTAGAGAGAGTGAAGCCACATCTGAGCACCAAAAGAGGTCCTCCAGAAGTAACTCTTAGGCATACCTATAGGTGGTCTAAGCTTCTCTGCTGCCTACATAAGCGTCACAAGAGGAAGCCTCAGGATCAAGGGCATGGCCTATTGATTTGGGTGTCCCTAAAGTCTGACACAGTATCAGGGGATTCCCTGTTGGTAAGGTTTAATAGTTCCATATTTATCTCCTATCGCTCAAGGGACTTTGCCATTACTTTTTGATTATCTGCTTACTATAATCTAGGATGTATTCAGGCATTGCATTAACCTATACGGGATTAAAGGACCTCTTTCTTATTCTGGGCTTCCTGTGTTTCTATTGTTCAAATGAGCTATACAGATAGGTTGAGTTAGATTATGCGCTACAGAAAATTTCAGTTCCAGACCAAATAAACCTTTCTTCCTATGGTCTTAAAGAGTATGTGTGGGTCTAAAATATAGACAATGTCTTCCTTACCCCTATGTTCTGAATTACGTTAACACCAACCTGATCGGCTTTCGTTCTTATCTCTGAATATCAGGTTATAACTATATAAAACAGCCTCTCAAAATCTAGAAACAATAATTACCACTCGGGACTTAATGTGTCTGCTCTAAAAGCTTACAATCCAGGCCCCTCTTTACTTACAAACATTTTCTAAAGGACACCATACCATTGTTGTTCTTTTGTTTCTGGCTCATTTTGCTTCACCAAATGTCCCACCACATGCTCATTCACACTGTTGCATGCCTCACGACTTCATTCCCTTTTGTAGAAGCACAACCTTCATTCATAAGTACACACCATCGTTCACCAATGTACTTCTCCCGTCAGTGCATGCTTCAGCCACCTGCACTCATTAGGCATCATATATAGTGCCCGAGTCCACAGTCCATCAAAATTCTCAATTTTAGATAATTTCATTGTTCCCAAGCGAAAGAAAACCAATGAACACACGCTTACTAAATAGGAAAACTAAACCTCCTAACTCTTGTCCCTCATCCCATTATTTACCTCTGCTATTGCTGTGGTAGCGCTGATGGTTTCCTTCTGAAAACAGTCCATAGCATGCAATAGCAGTTTCCCCCCTGTACCTTGGACTTCAACTCTCTTTGTATACACGAATCATACTTTTGCAAGAAGTAATTCTTGCAAAAACAAATTTATATTTCTAGCATTAATCAGTGGGACAGGTAGATCTATACAATCGCTTTCAAACTTGTTCTTCTGCAATACGGTAACATTACTTATGGACGCACTAGAGAACCACCTTCACATCCATCTATTCCCTTACACTGGAGTTCAACCTCATTAGATAACCGTTCATCCATCTCTACCTTCTATGTATCTCTAAGTCCCCTATATTCTGTATTAAAAGCCTCTGATTCTGTTTTTATGATGGTCATAAAAGTGGAATCATCCAGTTTCTATCCTTTAGTGTCTGCCTTATTTCATTCAGCATTATGTCCTCAAGGCTCATCCATCTTGTCATGTGCTTCAAGAAGTCATTTCGTCTTACTGCTGCATAATATTCCAACGTATGTATATACCACATTGTGTTGACCCACTCGTCCGTTGATGGGCATTTGGTTTGCTTCCATCTTTTGGCGATAGTGAACAATGCTGCTATGAATAATGCTGCAGCACAGGTATAGGCACAGGTTGGTGATATTAAGTTAGGGCTTGTGAACGTGGGCGCCCAGTGTCTAGGGTGGTGGTAGTTGTGCGAGTGCACAGGTCTGGGGGGCGTAGCCGTGGTGGATGCTGGTGTAGGGCATGGGGCCCTTTGTGCACCCGTGTAGAGCTGTGACAGCAGGTCAGCATTATGCCTTCGTGGAGAGGGGCAGATGTGACCTGGCTTCGCAGGTTATCTCTTTCTCAGAGCTGGAAAGTGTGACTGAAGACCGTGTGCATGCACAGGTCTAGGAGTGCTGGAACTAATATTCCCAGAGCTGAAGGATGTGATTGGGGGTGCAGGTGCATGCACGGGTCTAGGAGTACCCTAAACTGACTCGCAGAGATCCAGGGGAGGCGGGGTGAGGCTCTGAGCCTCTATGGGTGGGGGATGGGTGTAACCTGGGTATGAAGGTATGTGCTGTCAGTTTTATGCACTGGCAACAGCCTGCAGGCTACGGCGGGAGGGGGTTTTAGTGCTCAGGAGGGGTGCAGGAGAGGTGGATTGGCCTGCACTTGGGATGGGGGTGTGGGGCAGGCATGCGCGCTGGGGGTTGGTGGGGCAGGGGCACTTGGAGAGTAGGGAGTGGGGGCGGGTGACAGGGTTCACATCTGTGGGGTGTGAGGTGAGTCGTGGGTTGGAGGGCGGTGATGGCAAGGGTAGCCTGCTCAAGGAACACGGCCTGGCTTACTTGCTAGTCCCCATCTCCCTGTCTGTGCACTTCCGCAGGCTCCGCGCCTCTGCGCCTCCACTCCAGCTTTCTGCTTCTCAGTTCCTCAGCCTCTGCAACCAGGGCTCCCACATATGGTGCAGAAAGCTCTCCCAGGTCAGCTGCACTCTTGAATTGCCCTCTCAGTCACCCTCCCATCCCTTCTCTAACTTTTTCTGTGGAGCAGGCCTGAACTCGAGTTACCCTTTTAGGCCATCTCCCTGGAACTCCTTCTGCTTTAAATTTTCATTGCGTATATTCTTCACCACCAGAAAGATAAAAATTTGACGTTTTGCATAGACGTTTATGGTGAAACCTTACCAACTGAGATGAAAAAGCAAATACTTCACACTGAAAACATGTCCCAGTTTCATTATAGTACTTTTGAACCCCACATTTTCAAAAGCATAATGTATTTTATATTTTTAGGATTAGCACTTCTGTTGATTTCTAATGACTACAGACATTTTGATATTACTGCATATCTGTAGCAAGCAGAAGTGTCCGTTGAGTTCCCACGAGGTTTCCTTTGTTTGTTTTAAACTAATGTCTTTCATAGATTATTTTCTGTTGCACAAATGAAATTCTTCACAGGTTGCATTACATTCAGCTCGGTTCCTTTTCCTAGTCAGCTGTTTAGTTAGGCAAGGTATTTCCTATATTCGTATTTTATAGGCTTCCTGCTAGTAATCCCTTCAAACTCTTGAACGTGTTTTCTCTTCCTTTTTGATGCTCCCATTACCTAATATCTTAAGTTTTCATCCTGCAGCATTTCAGCGATCTTGTTTCTAACTTACTAAGTGTTCCTGTATATAAGGAGGACAGCAATACTCTTAATTTAAAAGCATAACCTCCTATGGCTAGATCTCTGTATATTTATCCAATCTTTGAATGCTAATTCATTATTTTAACACACCATAGACCCTAATATTACAGATTTCTTGAATTACCTCTATTAACTCTTGTCTTTCCTATCTCTATTGGAACCTTTCACAGTGAGAGGAGTCTAACTATAGGAAATGTTTGTACAGATGATTGTTAATGTGCTTCACATGCTCTCATTTCTCAGGAATATATATTTCTTCATACAATGTCTTGCTCCCAACAAAGGGATAAAAGGATTTAGCTTAGGTTTTTTGTTCATCAGTATGCAAATCCTTTAGTTATTTACTAATGGAGGATGTTTCCAAGATATATTTTTACCATGGTCCTTTTTGCAGGCAGGTATACACCTATATACATACATACATACATACATACATACATACATGCATACATCTGTCTATCTATGCACACACACACACACACACACACACACACACACACAGTCATTCCATATATAGCAAACAACCTAGCTTTCAGCTGACAGGAAACATAATCTAGTAATTTGTCCCATTATTTCAAAAAATTTTTTCCATTCTACCACTATTCTATGCTTTCCATTCACTCTATATCACAAGAGATTCATTTACCACATCAAAGAATGGTCATTTAAAAACACAGTAGTAGTTGAAGTCATTATGTAATAATGGAACAGTAAGTCTTACAGCATTTTGCAAAGCATAAAAATCAGTTTAAACCACAATGACAAAGGGGCCATCCATTATCACTCTCCAAACAGTATTTTTTACGTGTTTAATTAAGTCCTTCTTACTCTCACTTGTGTATGAAATACATGAAATTCCCCCATGCTTTGTTGAGTGAAGTATAAAATCAAGATTCATGTTGGTGTCTGGCATCATGTGTGATCTTTATACGTGGCACTGTTGCTAATCAGTCAATGTGGAGAATTGTAACGCACATGCAGAAAAACTTATATTAAAGGTTACCACCTGAGTTCTTCCACTTGTTGCGGACAAAAATATGGGGTTTTAAAAACTCTTAAATACACTATGAAATGTAGGGTCTGTAAAGATTGGAATATCAATGACAACATTTTAGACAATTCCCCTTTGATTACAGTATCTGTACATAGGTACCTGTTGGATTTTCCTCTTTATTACCTCTATTTAAAACAAGAGAGACTTCCAGAGAAGATGGTGGCTTAGTAAGAAGCGCGGATCTTAGTTCCTCCTCCAGAACAGCTACTAGGGAAGTAGAAAAGATACAGAACAGCTCCTGGAGCCACGACAAAGATCAAAAAGACAGCGTACCCCATCCTGGAATGGCTGACTGGCTGGGAGAACCCGCTCCAGTGAGATCGTCGAGGGGCGCGGGCTTCCCTGGGCCGGGGCGGCAAGCAGCCGGAGTCCCTCCTTTCGTCCTTCCCGGGCCAGCTGGGAGAAGTGGACAGCGGTCCCCTCAAGCCGCGGCGGCTGGCGACCCCCCCACATGCGGCCCCCAAACCAACTGGGAGAAATTGGATCGGAGATCCCCAGACCGTGGAGAATGGTGAACGGGGTCCCTTCCAGACACGTGACTTCCCGTCCGGCTTGGAACGGTGCACTTCCCGGGCCCTCCCCACGCTTGGCGCGCCGGGCAGACTAGGAGATTCAGAGGGGCGCTCTCCGGGCTGCGGCGGCCGGCGCCCTCCCTGCGTTCGGATCCCCGGGCCGGCTGGCACTCTTCCAAGCCGCTTCGGCTGGTGAACCTCCCCCACTGCGAGAGTTTTCCAAAGTTAAAGGAGCCACAGCAGCTTTTACTGGTGGGACCCACAGACAAACGTGTGCCACAAGCACCACCTACTGGACAGGATGAGAAAAACAGAACCCAGAGATTTCACAGAAAGATCTTTCAACCTGCAGGGTCCAACACCCAGGGAAATATGACTAAATGCCCAGACGCCAGCAGAAGATAATGGATCACGTTCAGAAAATTGAAAATATGGCCCAGTCAAAGGAGCAAACCAATAGTTCAAAGGAGATACAGGAGCTGAGACAACTAATGCTGAATATATGAACAGAAATGGAAAACCTCTTCAAAAACGAAATCGATAAATTGAGGGAGGACATGACAAAGAAATGGGTTGAACAAAAAGAAGAAATAGAAAAACTGAAAAAACAAATCGCAGAACTTATGGAAGTGAAGGATAACGTAGAAAAGATGGAAAAAACAATGGATACCTACAATGATAGATTTAAAGAGACAGAAGATAGAATTAGTGATTTGGAGGATGGAACATCTGAAGTCCAAAAAGAAACAGAAACTATAGGGAAAAGAATGGAAAAATTTGAACATTTTTCAAAAGGGAACTGAAGGACAATATGAACCGCACAAATATAGTGTTGTGGGTGTCCCAGAAGGAGAAGAGAAGGGAAAAGGAGGAGAAAACCTAATGGAAGAAATTATCACTGAAAACTTCCCAACTCTTATGAAAGACCTAAAATTACAGATCCAAGAAGTGCGCACACCCCAAAGAGAATAGACCCAAAAAGGCGTTCTCCAAGACACTTACTAGTTAGAATGTCAGAGGTCAAAGAGAAAGAGAGGATCTTGAAAGCAGCAAGAGAAAAACAATCCATCACATACAAGGGAAACCCAATAAGACTATGTGTAGATTTCTCAGCAGAAACCAGGGAAGCTAGAAGACAGTGGGATGATATATTTAAATTACTTAAAGAAAAAACTGCCAACCAAGACATCTATATCCAGCAAAATTGTCCTTCAAAAATGAGGGAGAAATTAAAACATTCTCAGACAAAAAGTCACTGAGAGAATTTGTGACCAAGAGTCCAGATCTCCAAGAAATACTAAAGGGAGGAATAGAGTCAGATACAAAAAGACAGAAGAGAGAGGTATGGAGAAGGGTGTAGAAAGAAGGAAAGTCAGATAGGATATATATATACAAAAGGCAAAATGGTAGAGGAAAATATTATCCAAACAGTAATAACACTAAGTGTTAATGGACTGAATTCCCCAATCAAAAGACTAGACTGATTATCTTACCCTGTTTCTAACTCCTGCTGGACTCTGTTACCAATGACATATTTCAAGTTTATTGGAGCGGAAGGGATACAGACTGTGCAACAGGACTAGATACAAAAACTCAAAAATGGACAGCACAATAATACCTAATTGTAAAGTAATCCTGTTAAAACACTGAATGAAGCTGCATCTGAGCTATAGGGTTTTTTGTTGTTGTTTTTTACTATCATTACTACTTTTATTTCTTTTCTCTATATTAACATTTTATATCTTTTTCTGTTGTGTTGCTAGTTTCTCTAAACTGATGCAAATGTACTAAGAAACGATGATCATGCATCTACGCGATGATGTTAAGAATTACTGAGAGCATAGGTAGAACGGTATGATTTCTAAATGTTGTGTTAATTTCTTTTTTTATTTTTATTTTTTTTCTTTTTTTCTTTCTTTCCGTTAATAAAAAATAAAAAAATTAAAAATAAAATAAAAAAAAGACATAGACTGGCAGAATGGATTAAAAAACAGGATCCTTCTATGTGCTGTCTACAGGAAACACATCTTAGACCCAAAGATAAACATAGGTTGAAAGTGAAAGGTTGGGAAAAGATATTTCATGCAAATAACAACCAGAAAAGAGCAGGAGTATCTAACTAATATCAACAAATTAGACTTCAAATGTAAAACAGTTAAAAGGGACAAAGAAGGACACTATCTACTAATAAAAGGAACAATTAAACAAGAAGACATAACAATCATAAATATTTATGCACCGAACCAGAATGCCCCAAATATGTGAGGAATACACTGCAAACACTGAAAAGGGAAATAGACACATACCATAATAGTTGGAGACTTCAATTCACCACTCTCATCAATGGACAGAACATCTAGACAGAGGATCAATAAAGAAATAGAGAATCTGAATATTACTATAATGAGCTAGACTTAACAGACATTTATAGGACATTACATCCCACAACAGCAGGAGACACCTTTTTCTCAAGTGCTCATGGATCATTCTCAAAGATAGACCATATGCTGTGTCACAAAGCTCGCCATGTGTAAGTTTTCTGCAAAGTGGTAAAATATAAAGAACTGACTGTTTCAATCTTATGCTATGTGCTCATGTATAAAGAACTCACTATGTGTCAGTGGTGTGCTAAGTTTTAAAGTATAAAGGACTCACTATGTGTCAGTCTGGTGCTTGGTAATAAAGTACAAAACACTCACTGTATGTCAGTACTGTGCTAAGTGTTAAAGTATAAAGAAATCACTGTCAAAAGTCCTAAAGCGTAAAGAACTTACCATGGGTCAGGTTTGTGCCAAGCATGAAAGAAAGAATGCTGAACAAGAAGATAACTTATTTTCTCTTTTGTCAAGCATGGCCCTTGCCTCTTTCAAGGTTTCTCTTAATCATAGGGCCTTATCTTTGGTGTTGATGATTTTTTTATTCATTCATCATCTTAGGGTTAAACTCCACTTGGTGTCTTCTTTAGATTGGGGCCACTGGACAAGATTCCCTCCCCCTAGGGACTTTCTGTATCTCAGAAGGTTTGAGTGCTGCTAAACTTTATCCACACATGCTACGATAAAAGGCTGCTTGCCTGAGCATATTCTCTGGTGTTTAAAAGGTGGACATTATGACCGAAACTTTTACCTCATTTCTGACTTTGATACGATGTCTCTGCTGGGTGAATTTCTATGATGAATTTATAGATTCATGAATTTATAGACGGTTTATGCTAAGAGTGGAACTTTTCCCACACCAAAAACATCTGTATTGTTTATCATATTAGTGATATGCGTGGGTTTTCTCTTCAGTGTGAATATGCTGGTGCTTAATGAGGGCAGACCTAATTCTGAAAATTTCCCTACATTCCTAGGTATTTAAAACATTTCTCCCATAAAACTGCTCTTGTGATGGCCATAAGATTCTGAAGCTCTCATTTATAAACTCATTCATTCCTTTGTCCCTTGGCACATCTTTATGGGGTTTTACAACACTCCGTGCATACTCCTTTGACTCTTCATTTTCCGGGAGCATTTACTCTGGCCTGCACAGATATACTTTGTCACGTGGTGCTTGTAATTCTAATGCTGGCACATCATTCCCAGTGTCACTTCTGAGTTTTAACCTTGTTGGAATAAACAGAAGAATCAGTCATGCCTGTCCCAGTACAAGGAAACCACAGGGATTGTGAGAATAGCGAGACCAATGTCATAATTTATAGGAAAAACTGATATCTAATCCCATCCAGACAAGATGGCACAGACCCGATTCTCTCAGCACATCCCGGATAAGCACTACCGGAAACGCTGTAAAGAAGTCAAACCACAACCAGAGGAGAAATCTTAAAACTGGTAAAGGAGGGTCAACTGGTTTGGAACCCCAGCACGGCAAGAGTAACGTGGCACCAACTAACATGAAGAAGACACTCCAGATCCAGTGTTTTCTGATACTTAGCAATGCCCGAGAACACCACCCAGTATGATTTTGCTTGCGGTACAAAAGGGAATCATTGTGAAAACATCAACCAAGCCTGAAACCTTTGGACCAGCAGGCCAACCTGGAGGCCAGCCCACAGAAAAGGTCAGAAGATGTACTCTCCTTCTACACTGGGTCTGAGACACCCAATGTAGGAGATTGTCCTGTAAACTCTCAGAACTAGTGAATGGATCCCAGAGACCTTGAGGCCTGAGATTCCCAACCCAGCACAGGGGACAAAGTCATGGCAAAGGATCTAACAAGAGGCCCAGCCACAAGCTGTGGCTCAACCCAGGAAGTTTTTTTTCCCTTCAGGTGTGAGTCTCCCCTTATCCACTGAGAGGTATCCGGGTGCCGGGACGGGGGAAAAAATCTTCCACCCCCAACCTTACACAGAACGTACAAGGACCAGAGGGAACATCAGTAGAAATAGTGAAAACAAGAAGGCCAATATTAACACCACAGAGGCACTGAAACAATTAAACTGTCCTCTGCATCATGGCCCAAGGTCGTGGGAAGGAACTTGCATGCTCTGCTAAAACAGGGTGTCTGCAACTGTAAATTTACATCATACACGAATCCAAGAACGACATCACTTGGGTGAGCATAGTTATCCTGGCCAAATGGAATAAAACTGGAAATCAATAACAGAAAAGCGAGGGCAAACGTCACTATAAATTCGAAAAGGGAGAAATACACTTCCAGGTAATCTGTAATTCAAACAGGACATCACAATGACATTAAAACATACAGAGAAGAGAAAGAAAACAATAGTATAATATACGAAAATATGGAGAAAGTACCTAGAGCCATGCTTAGAAAGAAACGTACTGCCTTAAATGTCACATTAGAAAGGAGGGAGGCCCCACTGAACTACGTTCTTACAACAATAAACTAGAACAAGCAAGCAAAAAACCTAACGGTAACAGAAGTAAGGAGAGATCACAATATAAGTCAAAAACGAGAGGAAATGAATGAAACCAAAGACTTTCTTTTGGCAGAACAAAATCAATAAAATCAATAAACTTTGAACCAAAATAAAAAAAAGAGAGGGTACAAATCAAAAGTAACATGAAAAAAATGGAAGATATCACTACAATTTCTATTAAGAAAAGAATAATAAGGGATTACTACAAACAGATTTATCCTCACATGTTTGATAAGTTAGACGAAATGGGCCAATTCCTCAGAAATTCCCAACTACGAGAATTTCACTAGTATGAAATAGATAACCTCAACATCAGCGTATATATTAAAGAAATTTAATTTACAATTGACAAGGTCCTGGAAAAGAAATCCCCATGCTCACATGGTGTCCTTGGCAAATTCTTCAAAGCCTTAAAGAATTAAATCCAATTTTATACAACTTTTATAAAACATAGAAGGGGAGACGATCTGATACATACAGGATTTCTATGCTGAACGTTACAATTCTAAGAAGTAAACAAAGATGACCTCAAAGGGAAAGGGGCATGGTTACCTAGAGAGGCGATGGTCTCACGGACTTCTCGCATGACACCAATGTAGAGAACCTTCTGAGCGTGGTTCAGTATCTTCCACTCTTCCCGGGTAAAATATATGGCCACATCTTCAAATGTCAACGATTTCTAAAGAAGAGAATGGACTTTAGTGCAGGACCTTCCTCTCCCATAACAGTCCCGTCACCTGTCTCTAGTATGTGAAAGGCCAGAAAACTGAAGGAAGTATGTCAAGGATTTCCAAGACAAAGAGAAAGCAGAAAAGAAGGATCCAAAGGGATGCGTAAGCAGTGGGAGATCTTCATTCTCGTGATGACAATCCTAGCTGTCCAGGAGAGACCATGTGGAAGTAACAACGAACTTGCCTGAGAGCACCTGCTGAGCACAGGCAATTTCAAATGCTGATAAGGGAATGAACTGGAAAGTATTGCTCACCTGGGATTCAGGCAAGGTGGAATGCCATTCCATCTTCAACTGGTTGGTGCTCCTCTGTTCAGAAAGGGCCAGGATCAGTTCAGAAAGCCCTGCAGGAGATACAAAAGAGCTTGAGGAAATTCCTCTCTTTTTTGTTCATGAACATCTTGAACTGATTTCTACAACAGAGAATATCCAGACTCTTTCAGTAAAGGTGTTACATATTCACACGTGCGTGTGTAGTGCCCAGAAGTGTCCATCTCATTGGACATAAGAACCAAATATCTATCAACCCATAGAAATGAATCCCCCGTTGGCTCTTTCCCTTTTTCTCCCGAAAGTAATTAATTAATGCAAATACAATATTTGTACCTATCATGACCTGAAACGTTCTGTGATTTGGGCAACATTTAGAGGTGTTTGAAAAGGAAGAATGCTGCCTACAGTGGAAAGTAGGAAATGCGGGACACTTTTCCTTTTATTGCTTTGTTTCCAGGTGCACCCCGCTATTCCTATTCTATCTCTAGGGGTATTTCTGATCCCAATTCTTCATCTCCCTTTTAAGGACAGGGTGTCTGCAAAACTTCCTGATAGGGCTTATCTTCTCCAATATACTAAGGAGCAGGTTATATGGTGTTAAGTTGTGTGGCTTGGGTATTTTGGGATCCTCACCAATCTCCTGTTGCTGGACTCCTGTACTCCCACCTTGGAGATGTCATAATTGACAACATGGCTGAGCACACAGAAAACACCCACGACATTCAAGCTGAACCAAATACTACCACCGCGCCAAGGAGCTGATCATTCTAAGGAAGCTCCTCACTCTTTCTCCTGCAGGTTCTGTTTCTTTGTGAGGATTTGGGTCCAGCTTTTCCCGCTCTAGTCTGTATATATTCCAAATTTCTTCGTCCTGTTGCACACCCACTGGTTGGAACTTTGCCTTATGCCTCTTGAACCCAGGGACCTCTGCTGCTACCCCCAAGGGCACTGCCTGCATCCCAGCTCATGGACCGTATCCTAGAAACAATCCTCATCTTCATTACCACAAAGCCACATTTGGTTTTGGAATGGTGGTGGAGGGGAAACACATTACAGTCCACAGTTGGGAAATGTGAGGCACTAAAGGAAGTAACTAAAAAACAGAAGACACACCAAGCCACCTTTTCCCCACAAAGGTCTATACTCACAAACTGCGGAAATTGGCATAAAGTGAAGCAAACTGTGGAGAACGCCAGACCTGCCACCTGCTGCCCCACCTCTGGGCCCTCAGCCACAGCTCAGCCCCCTAGCAGGCAGAAAGCAATTATTTTTTCTATGGCCATGATCAACCCTGCCGGAAGTTTAGAAACATGTGAACTGACACTCATTGGGTATAAGAGGAGCATTGAGTTCATGCAACTATTTATTTCTGTACTTCTTAGAACAACTTCCAAATGTCAGCGGGCACAATGGGTTTAAAGGAATGTCTGGTTCCTTGATGCCCACAGCAGCTTTAGAGCTATACGGATACTTTCCATGGTTTTGTATAAGCGTAGGCTGATGTCTCTGAGTCTGAAGTGACGTGTTGTGTCATGATACCATAAGCCAGGGTAAGGAAATGTTTCTTCAGCTGCAGCGATAGATATTATTGATGCTTACCCCTTCCCGCACTCACCTCACTCCCGCCAACCCACGGGGTTACTCTTCCTCTACATGGAAACTCGAGTATCGCCCATAGGCACGCTGCAGGCAGGCAGCCTCCGAGTGTGTATCAGCCACACCCCCGGGTTCTATCTGCTCATAGGGTAGACTGAGGTTGCCTCAGGAGGTTAGAAGTGAGGCAGGTGCCTGGGTACCTGCTTGGGAAGACAGATCCACTGGCACTCAGGCCGAACGCCGTGCAATGACGGTGCCACCGTCCATGAATGATGATGCCACCCACTGAAAATAAATGATTGAGTCCCGCACAGCCCCCATCCCCGCCACACTGCTGCCCCAGAGGCTGCCAAGGACGAGGTCCACCCCATCTTCAGTGTTCTCTGAGAGAACTCAAAGAGAAAGTTTCCTCAGACAGTCTGTCCCGGCTTCCGTGGGGACCACGTCCCTTTCCTCAGTCTCCACTACAAAGTTCACCCCCTCCCCTCTTGTGTGGGGAGCGATGCTGTGCGCCCTGCCCCTCTCTGGGAGTCCGTATCCCAGACCCACCGGTTCTGGCGAGCCCAGTGCCCAGGGTGAGGCAGCACGTGCCTTGGTGAATCCGGCCTCAGCCGACCCCTCCCTCCCTACCGGGGATCCTGCTTCGAATCACCTTTCTTGGGTCGAGATTAAAGGAACTGATTCGTTGTCGGGGCCTTGGTGGCAGCTGCTGCCTTCCGTCTGCTCGTGGAGTCTCAGTGCAGCAGATGAGGAACCACCCTGAGGCTCCTTCACCTCCTTCGGAAAGGGTCTCCAGGCCCTCCTACAGCTAGAGGAGGCCTGGACACTGCTCTTTCCGTAGAAGACTGCGAGAATAGCGACGCTAGGGTTGCAGGCTCCTAGCCCGGCCCTGAAACCTACAGTGCGTCCACACTGTCCTGGCCAGGCGAAGAGCAGCGACGGGAGGCGTGAAGTTCCAGCATCCTCCTGGGCCAGTGCCAGTCCCCGGATGTTGTGGGTCCCGCGAGAAAACATGGGCTGGTTGGGAGGGGCCTCCCCGCCAGCTGCACGTGCGCACTGGCCTTTCGGTGGTATTGGAGAGCAGGAGCTGCCCCCCACCTCCCACCCCCCACCCCGATCTCCATCTCCTCTCGAGGCAGATTGGGGGACGTGAGACCCCTCCTGAGAGCATGACTGTCATCACCCCTCTCCAGGAAAAAAAATCATAAACACCGAAACCCTTGCCCTGCTAACTTGCAAAACTATCCATTGAAGGTGACACCTGCTAACCCATTTTCCAGGTTTTCTTCACCCCTCTGTGGTGATACACGTTTCCACGTCCCTTATCTTAAAACCCCCACCTCCTTATGTATATTCATAAGAAGCTCCTTGCAAGTCAAATTCCTGTTTTAAGAACCAGCTCTAAGTAGCCTTAGCCACGCAGGAGGACATAAATACTAATTACAACCCTGATCTGAAAGTTACCTTTGCTTCATTACAATCATTAAAATCATGCCGGTAGGAGGGATTTAACTGCCATATGTGTAACATGTGTCACATATAGAAGCAGGATTTAGCATGACTTAGCCCTGCTCATGCTCTCCTAGAAACTGTCATGATATTTTCTCTTCACCCTGTTCCTTTCCCTGCCCCAAGCCAACTCTCAAATTAGGAGACAAAAACCCATATGCTTAGCAGCTGGGGGAGCCTGATCTGAGGGCCATCTCTAGGCTCCTTGCTTTGGCAACTTCGTAAAGAACCTTATTCTCTCCCCGAAATCGTGGCGTCACGTGTTAGTTATTGTGCACATCGGGCAGAAGGGCCGGTTACGGCGGCCACGATTTTGGCGACCGTGAAGGGGCTGGGCAGTTTAGAGACCCAAGTGCGAAGCTCTACGGCCCTGTGTGGCAGACCCTTCCAGCCTTGTGTGGTCCCTAGACTACTTCATCTAGAGGCTCGCCCACTTCATCCCACGACTTCGTTGTCCATTTGCGCAACTCTATTTCGCCAGCGAAATTGTGTCAGGAAAGGATGTCTTTGGGTGAGTTAATCTTTCATCTTGATCTGGTGTTCATAGAGTCCCCATCTCACTAGGAATTGGGAAGTCGCACCTCTCCTGACTTGTCGGGACATAACTAGGATTGTGGGTTCAAGTCCCACCTTAGTGCGGGTCTGACTGTCTGCTTAACAGTATGGACTGCTCTATTACTTCAGTTGGCCATGGGATCTAGCCCTGCTGATCCTGAGTGTTGATTCCTGTGTGTTTCCAATCCCTTTTCCAAGAGGGTGTCCACGCTGTTAAGAAACTGCTACGTTAAACCGTTTGCCTAGACTGAGACCATCTGAAAGTGCACCAAAATCTTGTAACCAGTAACTATGAGAACTCTTAGCAGTGCTGAAAGTAAATGCCCACTAAAATATATTCTGGATAGCTGGTCAGTTTACAGATGAGTCTTTGAAAGAGAAAAGAAGGAATTTTTTTTCAGGTTTTTTTTCTGCAAACCTACATGGCCTCGATATACATTAGAGTCTGGGGGGAAATGTCCAATGGAAGGATCTCTAAATGATAACACCATTTTACGACTCGAATTATACTGCAAAAGAGAGGAAAATGGCATGAGATCTCCTATATCCAATCATTTGTGACATTATGTCAAAGTAAAAATTTTCAAAAAACTTCTCAAATTTTGGTACAAAAAGAAGATGAAGAACAGGGACTTAAAATAGGGAAAGGTCAGGGCAAAACTTCTTGGATGTGTCCACATAAAAGAAAGAGGGGTTTCTAGATTCTTTCCCTGGTGAAGGTTTCTCTCTCGGAGGCATTTAGACTGTTCCTCAGCTCCCCAACTCCTTTCCCCGGGGAACAGGAGGAAGGTGAGGCGCCCTCGCCCCAAAGTGAATCCTCATCAGGTTCTTCTCCCAGCAAAGAAGGAATGGGCTCCCTACCCACATCCAACAGGGTACAGATTTCCACCTAGGCGCCCCCCAACCCCAGGCAAGGCAATTTCTGCTCAGGCAGGTCCCCACCAGACTAGATGAACAGGGCATTCAAGAGGATTCATTTTCACGCATACCCCCTTTTTTTCTCTCTATACTGCAAAAATAGCATAACCTCACACTGTGATAACCTGAGTAAAATCGAAAATGTTTATTCCACAGTATTTGCAACCTATAAAACCACCTTGGCAGACATTGAAGCACTTTTTTAAATAAGTATGAAAATCTCCACATTTTCTCTAGCACTTGCATCTTTCTGCTTATTATTTTTTTGAATCTGTAGCGTTTGTTGAAATGTTTCCATATAGCATATATGTATTCAAAGTAAACAATCCATGTTTCACAATATCCTCACTTAGCAATACAATCATCATCACCTCAATTTTAGACAATTTCCATTGCTCCAAAGGGAAAAATAACAGATAGACATATCCACAGCAAACAGAAAATCCCCAACTCCCCTTAATGTTGTCTCCAACCCCCCCCAATTATTTACCCAGTATTGTCGTGGGCCTAGTGATGTATTCCTGTAAATATAGATCATACCATGCAGAAAGTAGTTTCCCCACATACCGTTCTATTACTGACTTTCTGGTCAAGTGTTGTGCTTTTGGAGTAGTTCATTCAATAACTCACTTATATTTGTAGTGCTAATCAGTGAGGGTACATGGCTCCAACAACCCCTTCCAATCATATTCTCATTCACTAGGGCACGATTACTCATAAACCCACTAATGAACTACTGTCACCTCTATCCATTCCCATACTTTCAAATTCAAACTCATTTACTAGTCTGTACATTTTAGGTAACGGTTCCCCCTTATGTAGCTTCTGTCTATCTCTAGGTCCCCTATATTTTACATTTTAACACTCCGCGTTGACCTTTTCCAGAGGATTCATATTAGTGAGATCGTACAGTATCTATCCATTTCTGTCTGGCTTATTTCGCCTAGTACTACGTCTTCAAGGATCATCCATGTATTCATATGCTTCAGGACTTCATTTCTTCTTACTGCTGCACAATATTCCATCATATGTACGTACCACATTTGTTTCTCCATTCTGTCTTGATGGACACATGGGCTGCTTCCATCTCTTGACAACTGTGAATAATATCGAGGCATTTGTAAGCATTCTTCCTACCCCGGAAGAAAACGTGGCTGGTAAATGAGAAAGCCAAAGTAGAAAGCGGGACTTTTCCACGAATTACAACCCAACAGCGCGGTTCAGGCTCCAGTAGCAATACTACTCAGCTTCTGAGCTACATTGGAACCCCAGTGAATACAGTGACTGAGCCAAATTAGACCAATATAAGAGTTTCATAATGAGAGGGCTGCAGAGGCGGGCCCCGAACCAAAAAATATGGTAAGAAAAATTGAAAACATACTGCAGGGGCCAAAAGAGAACCCCCTTGTTTTACTTCAGAGAATTGTTGAGGCTGTTCAGCCAGATACTGACACAGACCCAGAACATCCCGATAACATGAGACTACTAAGTGTGACTTTCATCAACCAGAGGGCCCCAGACATCAGAAACAAAAGTGCAGAAATCGGGGGCGGGCCACGGTGGCTCAGCAGGTAAGACTGCTTGCCTGCCATGCCCGAGGACCCGGGTTCGATTTCTGGTGCCTGCCCATGTAAAAAAAAAAAGAAAGAAAAGTGCAGAAATCGGAAGGAGAGCTAGGAATGCCAATCTCACAGCTAATTGAGACCGTCTTCAAGGTTCTCAATAATAGTGATCAATTCCAGGAAACACAACTGAAGCAGCGATGGACCTAGTAGGCTGGTTTCAATAATGGGAATTCATTAAGTTTCAAGTTCACGGTTCTAAGGCTGTAATAATGTCCAAACTGAGGCATGCAGGGAAAGATTCCTTGATTCAGGAGAGGCCGATTCATGCAGAACACCTCTGTCAGCTGGGAGGGCACGTGGCTGGGATCTGCTCATCCTTTGGCTTTTGGTTTCAAACAGCTTCCTCAGGGATGGTTTCGTTCTGCATCGCCAAATGTCTCTTTGTTGGCTCTGAACTCTTTCCAAAATGTTGTCCCTTTCAAAGGACTCCGGTAAACGAATCAAGACCCACTCTAAACGGGCAGACTTCCTATCTCTATCTAATCAACCGCTCAGACCCACTATTGGGTGTGTCAGTCTCCCTGGAAACAATCTAATGGAGTCCTATTCTATGATATTGAATCAGGATTAAGGAAAGATGTCCTTCTTGGGTACATAACAGTTTCAAACCAGCGCAGGTACTTTTCTCCTTTAGCCAAAACATCACCATTTCCCACCAGGTACCCCAGATATTTATCCTGGGTGAAAAAGACCTGTGGACTTTCTTATCGG
The DNA here is from genome assembly GCF_023851605.1 of Tamandua tetradactyla. Classification (NCBI taxonomy): domain Eukaryota; kingdom Metazoa; phylum Chordata; class Mammalia; order Pilosa; family Myrmecophagidae; genus Tamandua; species Tamandua tetradactyla. The sequence continues at coordinate 24,531,702 of NC_135353.1, read as the reverse complement.
GAAAGGAGCTGCTCACTTCGTCTTAATTTGAAAGCTAGGGGTGCTATCTCCAAAGCCTCCAGCAGTAGTAGGACTTTCTGGAGCCTCAAATAACAAACCATTCTTACAGACCCTTGAATGCCAGATGGGAAATACATCTCTAAAACGCAGTTTTGTCTACATGCCTGAATGTCCTGGGCCTCTGCTTGGTTGAGACCTCTAGTCAAAGAAAATGCACAGGTGTTATACATCTTTTGTCAAATTTGTTCCCATGATTTTCATATTTTTCATGCCATTGTAAATGATATTTTTATTTTATTTCAATGTCTTCCCATTTATTGCTAACATACAGAGATACAATTATTTTAATATAATGATCTTGTATCCTCCAACCTTGCTAAACTTATGTTGTTAGTTATAATTGTGGTTTTGAAGGTTCCTTAGGATTTTCTAGATAAACATTTCAACCAGGAGCATATAGGGTTTTCCTTCATCCTTTCCAGTTGGGAACTGTTTCTTTTTTTTCCCTCCTTGTAATGGAAAAGATTAACGTCTAAAAAATACAGAATCTTCCACTCATGGTACACATCTACGTCTACTTAATTTTTTATTTGCTTTTATCAGAATTTTGTAGATTTCTGCATTTAGTTCTTGCACATTTTCTTAGATTTACTATTGTGCTGTTTTAAATGATACTGCTTTTGAAATTTTCCAACTTCTTGTGCGTTGTTCATATATAATAAGATATATTTTAGTATATTTATCCTGTATCCTGTATAACTGCTAAACTTAGGTCCTGATTCTATTAGCTTTTTGTAACATCTTTTAGGATTTTCGGTGTAGACAGTGAAGTCATCTATGAATACAGTCCGCTTTATTTCCTTTCCTTTACAAACTGTATGCTTTTTCATTCTTTTTTCTTGTTGAACCACTGCCTGTGACATCCAGCATGATGGTGAATCACAGTGCTGAGAACAGAGATCCTTGCCTTATGCCTAATCTTATGGGGAAAAAGTCAATACTTCTATTCCAAGCTTGCTGAGAGTTTTTATTAGTAATTGTTGTTGAATTATATCAAATACTTTTTCTACATCTCTTGAGATGTTTTTTCTTCCTTAATCTGTTGATCTAATGATTTGCATTCATTGGTATCTGAATTAAAATTTTCATTTTGACTTAATTGTAGGTTCACATGCAGTAGTGTGAAATAATATGGATACTCTTTTACCATTCACCCAATACTAACATCTTACAGAAATACTGTGCAATATTTATTGAGGATGTTGGCACTGATACAGTCAAGATCCAGAAGAGTTCCTTTATCACAAAGATTCCTTGTGTTGCCCAAGATCCAGAACCACACTCATCTCTTTCCTCACAGCCCTGACCCTAACTACTGGAAACCACTAGTATGGTCTCCAATTCTGTAATTTTGTCATCACAAGTATGATATATAAATTAAGTCGTTCAGAATGTAACCTTAGGGGGTTGGCTTTTTTTTACTCATCATAATTCTCTGTATGTGCATTCACAGTGATGCATATATCAGTAGTTTATTCTTTTGTAATTGTTGAGTAGTGCTCCATGACAGCTAAATTAAGTGGTTAAAGTTAACGTAGAATGGAACCACTGAAGGATGTTTCAGAGAACAGAAGGAATAACGTGGATATTGGTGAGCCACCAGGAGCCCTGGCACCTGAGACTTGTTGCACAATAGCATGGGTGAGGGTACACTTTATACAATTTACAGCCCCACCTGGACTCAGGCCGAACGCTGCCCTGCAATGGTGACGCCACCATCCATCAATGATGATGCCACCTCCCAATCTAAATAAGTGGTTGTATCCTGCCTAGCCCCCAGCCCCGCCAAGCTGCGGCCCCAGAGGCTGCTAAGGACACAGGAGACCTCTCTATCTGAAGTGTCCTCTGACAGAACACAAAGGGAAAATTAAAGTCCCTATTTCCTCCAGACCGCCTTTCTCAGTTTCTGTGGGGGCCACTTCTCCCTTCCTCAGTCTCTACTGCAAAGTCACCCTCTCCTGCCACTGTGGGGAGTGAAGCTGTGCGCCCCTGCTCCTCTGAGGGAGGCAGTATTCCAGACACACTGTCTGGCAGGGGCCTTGGAGAATCAGGCCGGCACTCGGCCCCTCCCTCATTCCCTGGGATCTCTCCTCAAACCACCATTCTTGAGTCGCAGTTTACGGACCGGGCACCAAACGGTAAAGATCTGATTCAAGGTCGAGGGGCTTGTCTTCTTCAGTCTTTAACAAGGTGCACATTCTGACAGAAACTTTTCCCATATACCTGGCATTTAAAGGGAATCTTTCCTGCATGAGTTCTTTGATGTGCATGGAGGTTTATGGTATGACTGAAGCTTTTCCAACACCAGGAGCATCTATATGGTTTTATTCTTTGGTGTGTCATTAAGTGCTTATTTAGATATAAACTACAACTAAAACCTCTAAAACATTATTGACACTTATGGGGTTTCTCTTCCGTGTGAACTCCCTGGTGCTTAATAATTTCCACCTAACTTCCACCTAACTGTGGAGTCTAAGTACAGCAGAAGTGGGGCTGCCACAGGGCTTCTTCACTTCACTGAGAAGCCGGTCTCCCTCAGAAATCGTCTCCAGGCCCACCTCCAGGCTAGAATAGGCCCAGAACCAGCTCCCTCTGTGGATGCGATGGAAAATTCCAACTCCAGGGCCTTGGGCTTCTAGCTTAGCCCTTAGGGGCGCAGGGTGTCCTTACTGTATCTGCCCATAAAAGGCAGCTACCAGAGGTGTGAGGTCCTAGCATCCTCCTGGGGAATGGCCATCCGTGGTTGTTGTGGGGCCCACGAGAATATGCACGTTGGTTGGGACCGCCTCCCCACTGTGCTTGCTCTCTGTGCTCCCTTCCTTCCTGGGGGCCCTCCAAGAGAACTGGCGCTGTCACTCAGGGGCTTATAGGATGCCTCCTCCTGAAGGAAGCCGATTGTTTCCCATCAGTCCCTGGCTAGATCAGAGCCACAACTTCAATTTTTCAAAGCTATTATGCTCTGCAGGAGCTTCACTCACAACTATGTTCCTGTTTGATTCCTCTCAGCTAGGCATGTTTTAATCTTGTGAAGTAGCCAACATCCACAACAATTCCCTTCAGAGAACCCACGAAAATCATGCCTTCCACCAGTGGATATGTCTGTGACTTTCCACAGGGTGTGGAGTTGCCATAAATGTCAGGAAAATGGGGAAAACTTCAGAATTAAATCAATATTATTAAGCACCAGGGAATGAACACTGAGCAGAAACTAGATACATGCCAACTATGTTTTAAGAGGTTTAGTTTATAACTTAATAAGCATCTAATGAGACGCCAAGGAACATAACCCTAGAATTGTTCCTGCTGTGGGAAAAGCTTCAGTCACACCACAAATCTTCATGTATATCAAAAAATTCACATAGGAGAGAAGTCCATCAAATGCCAGGAATGTGGGGAAAGCTTCAGAATTAGGACTGAAATTATTAAGCACCAAGGCGTTTACACGGAAGAGAAGCCCCATATGTGTCAATAATGTTTTAGAGGTGTTAGTTGTCGTTTATATCTTAATAAGCACTTCATGACACACCAAAGAATAAAATCATATAGATGCCCCTGGTGTTGGTAAAGCTTCAGTCATACCACAAACCTCCATGCACATCAAAGAACTCACGCAGGAAAGATTCCCTTTAAATGCCAGGTATATGGGAAAAGTTTCTGTCAGAATGTGCACCTTGTTAAAGACTGGAGAAGACATTTATTGAGCCACCTTATTTTTGTGACATATGCAGGAGAAAAATTTGCAGGCTTTTGAGCCTTCTGAGACTCCAGAAAGTCCACAGGGAATAGGAAGTTTGCCTAGTGCCTACAGTCTAAAAAAAAGTCACCAAGTGGAGGTTGACCCTAAAGATGATGAAAGAATAAAAAATCATCCAAGCACTTAAACATAAAGATCTGTTATTAACAGAGACCTAGAGAGATGCAAAGGTCATTCTTGAGAAAAAGTAAATAAGTTGCCTGTCTTGTTCAGCCTCGCAACTTCAGCACCTAACACAAACGCGACACATAGTTTGTCCTTTATAAATAAATACGTAAATAAAGACACTATATCTATCAAAGAGCAGAACCTGCTCTGGCCATCTGAAAATTAGCTCTCAGTTTCCTCAAGTTCAGTGATCTTCATTTCCAGGGCGTCAGATAGTCAACACATACACGACACCCATGAGTCCTTGTCTCATTCTCTAGCAAGAGGAATAGAAGAGAAGAGTATTCCGTTCCTTTACAGGGAGCTCAGAGAGAACTAGTAATTGGAGACAGCTGCTCTGGCTGTCATTCTAATTGTACAAACTTCCAAGGCCAGGGCTCTGGGGACTTTACTCTGGTATAGGAAGGGATTCATAAGGTGCTATGGGAGAAGCACCTCCACGCAGCTTGCCTCTCCACCCATCGCACAATACAGCAGTGTCTGCTATTCAGGACTTCCAAGTAGTAGTGGCCTGAATGTTAACAGAGACCACCTGGGGGCCTTGCAAGAATGGGACACTTCCCGTTAATTCTCTCAAAACTGAGATTTTTGACATTATAGAATGTCAAAACCTGCTCTCGAAGGAAGCTAGAAATCTTCCTCACTCAGGGCCCACCACACATACTCAGGCAATGCTGTTTGACAGCTACTAAGATGTGCGTCATGAAAAGAAAATACTCTTCAAGCAAATTAGGAGAATAGAAGTTATGTAACGTTATTGTTCCCGTAATCTTGGACTGATGATAGCATTTGGGTGTAAATGTATACTGAGAATCTAAGGGATTAAGGGAGAGGGATATAAGTATGCGTTTTGCCATGGGTCTTTCTTTTTTTGCGTGTGTATGCTGTATGGCGGGGTCACATTTCATTATTCTTCCATGTGAGTATCCTGTTATTGCAGCACCATTTGTTGAGTTTTGTTTGTTGGTTGGTTTTGTGGGTTTCTTTGTTTTGTTTGTCACTGATGATGTGTTGTTGCCATGGTAATCCTGCTTGTCATGGGATGTACGTGGGCCAGGAATCGAACCCAGGTCTGCCGCATGGCAGGCAAGAATTCTACCACTGAGCTACCTTTGCCCCCCCTTTCCTGTGTTTTTTAAGCACAGAAGAATTTGTGTGTGTGTGTGAGGGGGTTGGTTTGTTCATTCCTAACATCTCTCAGAGCACTGGTATGGGACACCGGCTAGAGGGACATTGATTTAGTTAAGCCTTCAGCATTATAGTTTAATACTCAATGTCTTAATGGTAAATTGAGTTGTTAGGACAAAAACCAGAACCTACGTCACCTGACTCACAATCAAATGTCTTTTCCTCCACACTAAACCAGCCTTGCTGGTAGCAGAGAAACGTAACCATTCCTCAAATTAGGAAGTCGAATCTTAGGATGTTATGCTAAGCATTGGTGTTAGAGCTCAGCCAGAATCTGCGCGTCCACTTCTTAGGAGATGTGGAAAATTCCCTGCACAAGCCCAAGGAGAGGCTTTCACTTCTCCAAGTTCAAATCACCCAGTACTGTTTGGCATCTTCTCTTGTATCCACTAGGGTATCCAAGTGCTTTAGCAATAACAGTCTCTTTAACTTCCAGCAGCTTCCACAAATGGAGAAAGGGCATTCTAATGTATTTGTAAAGTACAATAAAAATAATCATAAGAATGTGAAATAAAAAGTCAGATACATGTAAATCATAAGACTAATTTCTGATATTGTTATTAGATTCAGTAGATTTAAAGGTGCACTTTCAACTTACTCCAAGTTTCCAAATGCTTCAACTCAATGTCTGAATTCACATTTGGGGGTCCAAAAAGAAGCAATTCCCACACCAACAAAGTGTGAGTGTTGAGTCACACTTTGAATAGCACTGCTCAGACTCTGGTGGAGTGATGTGACATAAAAAGGAAAGGGTGTGCAGTTTTAGTGTTGGCAGATTCAATAAATATTTGTCATCAGAATGACATGAAATTCTTCTATGACAGCATTCCGAATTGCTTTATAGAAACTGTAGCATGCATTCATGGGGAATCAAGAGATTTGCACTGTAGTTGATTCACGCCCTTGGCCTTCATTCAGTTGTCACTGTTGGGAGTGAGTGGGGGGCAGTCCGAGTAAATACTCACAGCGTAGACCCAGCTCTGACTGATAGAGGTGGTATTGGGGGAACTGATGGTCAAAAATGTGAGCCACTTGATGACCCGTGTCCCTGGGATACATTTATTGTGACTGGAAAATTTCTAACTGGGTAAATGTGTGAGAACAGTATCAGAATGTACAGCTTGTGGAATCATTCCATAAGCACCCTTATCAAAACCCAGTCTTAGTTGGAGTCCCATCCTCTGCATCCCTATTCTTTGTTTTCTGCATTGCAGCCTCATCCCCATGTTAAAAAGAAGAGGGAGGTGGGAGGGAGTTTGGGCCCTCTTCCAGGTATGCATTTCACTCCGGTATAAGCCAGTGAGTTGCCTTTTCGGGGGGTTCATGGATTTCTTGAAGTCCATCTGGGTGAAACTAATGGGATTGGCTCTAGGCCTAGACCTGTCCTTCAACCAGACAAGCACCACTTTTAAACCTTTTCTAATATTGAAACCGAAAGAAAGATGTTCTTAGATCCAAGTGTATTGTAATCCCTCCTCCTCATCCAAAACAAATTTGAAAATACCCAGTTAAGTGATCTACCTGTAGTTCCAGTTCCAGCATTCCATCTGTAAAGATCTTGCACATGAAGATGCTTTCCCTGCTTATAATTCAGATAAACATGACCAAACTGTGTCCACCTTCTCTTTTATCCAATAGTTTTATGTCAGTCTGAGGTGGACATTACCCTCCTCAAACATTCACCTGCCTTCTTCATTTGAAAACGGGTTACCCATTGGGAACCAACTTAAATGTATATCAATAGGGACTGGTTGAATAAATTGAGAATCCATTCCATGGACTATGCGGCAGCCACTGAAAACAACTTGGTGAATTTCTGCGGGCTAGTGTGCAAAGATGGCCAATATAGATAAAATGAAGAAAACCAGCCTGTAGTACAATGTATGTAATATGGTCTTACTTTTGAAAAAAACTGGAAAATATCTTTTTATGCTTAACTATCTGGATGGATAAAAAGGAAACAAGAGGGCTGTCTCTAGAGAGTAGAACCGGAGAAGGGGGCCTCTTGGGCTTTTCTCTCTATGTCCTCTATACATTTTTATTTTTCCCAATGACCGTTTACACATTTTCTATGTGTAAAATAGAATAACATATTCTATGCCACAACAACACATTCTATGAATGTATTTTCAGTATTAAATAGTAAAGTAAAACAGAAAATTTAGCAAGCCAAATGCTAGAGGGTGGCTTTCGTGTTTTTGCTCCATAATTTTGAAAGCCCAAAATTGTGAAAATCTTACTAACTTAGAAATTGTTTCACTAGATTACAGAGGGTTAGCAAAGTGACTTTTAAGAGCAGACTGTATCCACAGAGAAACAATTATGTGAGGTTTCCAAACTAAGATGAGTACAAGTTCATAAGTCAAATAAGGAACCCTGAGACAATATTGAAGCAAACACAGCGCAGATCGACCTCCAAAATAATCACACACACGTACAGAGATGAAATCAAATTAAAGCAGACATAGATTATTTAATTGGGGCACAAATTGTTTCCTTTGACTCATCGTGGAAAAGATGGATACTGCACGTCTTTTAAGACCTAGCAGAATTTGCACCGCATCTCTCCTGCTGTACTCAAGTGCTACCAATTCAGCCTGCTACAATTAGTAGCAGCCTGAAACCTGCCCAGATCTAAGGGTAGGGAACACAGATCACACCTCTTGATGGGAAGCGTATTCGATCCAGTTGCTGCTGTAACAGATATCACAAACTCAGTTGTTCAAAACAACAAATTTATTTATAATCTTAAAGTTCTGAAAGTCGGAAGTCCCATAAAGTTCTGCAAGTCGGAAGTCCAAACTGGGTCTCGCTGGGCTAAAATCAAGATGCCAACAGAGCTGCATTCCTTCTGGAGGCTCTAGAGGAGAATCTGTTCTTTGAGTTTACAAAAGTTTAGAGGCTTCGTGCAATTCATGTCTCCTGGCCTTTTCCAGCAATGGCAGAATTCCAAACTTTGTTCCTGTCACCACCTCTCCTTCCCTGACTCTCCTGCTTCCGTCTTTCTCTGATAAGAAAACTTGGGATAGTAAAGTTGAACAGTGGGCATAATCTGATTTCAAGATCCTGAACTTAATCACATTTGCATAACCCCTATTGTTTCGAACGGAAACACATTCATGGTTCCAGGTTTTAGGACACGGAAATCCTTAGGGGGCACCATTCTGCCAACCACAGGGAGATTAGCAAAAGATCTGAGGCCATGTTTTAAAATTGCTATAAATGACAAAGAAACCATGATTTGCAGATTCGTCAAGGACATTTTTCTAACAAACATTTGGAAGAGATTTCCAGTGCAAATTATACTTTCTCGCAGCTTAAAACTGGAAGAATTGGGATAAGAATAATGAATTTCCTTATTTCATTCTTGTTCCCTTGGGGTATGTAGGGGATACCTTACCATTAGGGGGAACACCTTGAGAGAAATATCTTAGGAGTAGGGACTCCTCCCTGCCCAAGGACAACTCTACTATCTCAGGAGATAAGACAGAGAATGTGTTTTCCCCCCAACCCAGACCAAGATGAGAGGGCTTTAACTCTTTCTTGCTCACTCTCTAATTTCTCTCATTCTTAAGAAAGGGACCTAGTTGGTAAGACATGGCTAGAGAATTACTACAGAATGAACTTCAAAGTAGGGTTAAACTGGCCTCTATCAGGGCCAACAGTTAATAGCATGACTTTCATAAAAGGACTCAAATTTTAGATTTTTGAAATAAACTACAGTAATTCGTACATTCCTGTGTTGGGTCTTAAACATGTTAGTTAAATGTAAATATTTAAAATATATCAATATTTGTCTAATATTTTAATATACCGTGCCCTTAAAAGTATGGGTCCAGGCTTTGCTAACCTCTGAGAAGGCGTTATTGGACAATGAAAACTGAAGGAGGTCCAAAACTATATTCTAGATATGTGCCCTATAAATAAAACACTTATTTTCTATGTTCTTCAGGATACTTATTAACTTTTACCAGATATAGGTGGTCAAGAAAACTTAAATGAACTATAAATATAAGGAACTTCGTTTCTTAATCAACATGCAGTACAAACCAAAAATTAGGAGGACAAGGTCAGCACTGTCCAACTCTTGGGTCAAAGAATAACATGAAAACTGCAAAAGGACAAAACTTAAAATCATCATTAAGAACATTTTATATACATATATATATATATATACACACATATATATATACTTCTAGATTACAACAATTAGACTCTGAGAAAAATTGATAGTCTTGAAGGCATAGCTTTAAAATTCAACGAAAAATCAAAAGGCAATATGCTTATATTTACTGAAAGCTTACCGTGGGTAGTACTTGCATCTAAGTATACTTCATTTAATCTTTTTTTTTCTTTCTTTCTTTTTTTTTTTGTATGGGCAGGCAAACTAGGAATCAAACCGGGGTCTTCGCCATGGCAAGCTAGAACTGTGCCTGCTGTTCATTGCATCTTTCTTGTACTTATTAGGAACGTACTCTTATTTTCCCTTAATAGTATTTATGTGGTTGGTACCTTGTTTGCCCTTATCTTTTTGAAATATTCAGAAGCATAACCATCCATTAAATGTTCTAACTATGTCATGTTTCCAAGAACTATTTGGCACTTTTAAACTAAATACCGACAATATATGCTAAAGTTTACCATATGCAAGCATTTTAATAAAGAGATGAATAATTGATGTTCTCTAGCCTGTAAAATTTCAGACATTTGATTATGATACAGAGGGTGGGTGCATCTCCTATTTTGATGGTAACTAATACAACCAGTTAAAATGGATTGCGTTAAATACTAAAAATGACACATAAACAGAGCACGATACTTATACAGAGTCGAGCGCCTCAGTTTTAGGTTGGGGGTGGGAGTCAACTGCAGTGTGTGTTGCCACAGTTCATGAAGCAGCGCCAAGTTGTTCCAACAACTGGTAAGTGGGATTGAACAAGTAAGGGCATTTATATTTCAACATTACAAAATCATAGCACCAATAAAGATCAGTTGGGCACATCCATGGTTGACAGGAAAATCCATCATTAATCATTTATATGCTGTGGGCTTACAAGTATAATATGGTTGGATTGAGAGGCAAATATTTTAATGTAATGAAGAAACGACTTGCTGAGACAGGATAAGTGAAACCTATCACAGTTGCAAGAGTAGATAAATACTCTTGAACTGCTATGATTTGGAAGATGATTTCTAAAATTAGTAAAAAAAAGAGGTTGTTCTTATGAGCTCATACAAAACTTCTTTAAAGACAAAAAGGTTGCTGCGGTAAGTGCTAGGTGAAGACTTTCATGAGTTAGGGTCAGTTTCAATAGGACATATTTCCCTCAACAACCCTTAAAGTTATCTTTTTTAAAGTGACTGGCTTGGTGTACAATCAAGCTTGTCCTCTGTCTGAAACATTTAGAACAATGATTACACTTGTATGGCTTCTCCCCTGTATGAATTCTTAAATGTGTCACAAGGGTTGACTTCTGTGTAAAGGTTTTCCCACAGTAACTGCATTTAAAAGGCTTCTCTTTAGTGTGAGTTCTCTGGTGCAAAGTAAGAGTTGTTAGTTGAAAAAAACTTTTCCCACAACTCTCACATCTATGAGGTTTTTCACCTGTATGAGTTGTCACATGTCTTTTAAGACTGCATCTATGACGAAAATTCTTGCCACACTCTAGGCATTTATAAGTTTCAACTTCAGAATGTCTTTTTTGATGTGCTCTAAGGGATGCCTGTCCAGCCAATTGCTTTTTACATACAGTGCACTGATAGGGTCTCTCCCCTGTGTGAAGTCGTTGGTGTCTAGAAAGATCTGAAATACGAAGGAAACTATCCCCACATTCAGGGCACTTATGAAGTACTTTGCCTGAATGGATTTCTGGTTCCTCAAAACGTGTGAATTCTGAGCAAAACATTCTACACTCTGAGAATTAAGGGGTTTCCGAAGTCGATACTTTTGTACTCGGGGACTAGGATTGAGAGTTTCTTCCAGGTTAGAGACCTCAGGTTTTTCTCCTAGAAAGTAGCTCTGATCATCTACAAGCTTTGTGACATCTGAGTGTAGATCATCTGGGTGGATTTCATGTTGATATTTCAAGTGTTTGTAATATTTTTGTGAAATGGGGTCATGGATAGGGGTACCCTCTAAGGTAAAAATAGATGAATATGTATCCTCTAGCTTTATCTGTTTTGAAGTATTTTCTTCATTTTCTCTGTCGAGATGAAAGCCTAAAAGAAAAACAGAAATTGAAGATGACATCAGGTAGAAAGTGAGGGAGTAACATGTATTGCGTTAACCTCTAGTGGAAAGATAGGAACTCCTAGAGAGTATCTCAAAGAGCTTGACCCTGAAAAAGGCTGAACTTTTCTTTGCTTCTTTCTCTGGTGTTTAATGGACAATTTCTTACCTGTCTGAGAGTCAAGAAAGTGTGTCACTTCTCTGGAATTGTGTAAATCCTTCTCCAATGAGTATTCACCGTTGTCCAATGGGAAGCTCATGTTAGGATTCTGAATTGGATAGCCTGGTGAAAATAAAAATGGATAGTCTTGAATGCATAGCTTTAAAATTCAACGAAAAATCAAAAGGCAATAAGCTTATATATACTGAAAGCTTATCGTGAGTAGTACTTTATCTAAGTATGCTTCATTTAATCTTTTCTTTTCTTTCTTTCTTTTTTTTTTTGTATGGGCAGGCAAACTAGGAATCAAACCGGGGTCTCCGGCATGGCAAGTGAGAACTCTGCCTGCTGTTCATTGCATCTTTATTGTACTTATTAGGAAAGTACTCTTATTTTCCCTTAATAGTAGTTATGAGGTTGGTACCTTGTTTGCCCTTATCTTTTTGAAATGTTCAGAAGCATAACCATCCATTAAATGCTCTAAATATGTTCATGTTTCCAAGAACTATTTGGCACTTTTAAACTAAATACCGACAATACATGCTAAAGTTTACCATCTGCAAGCATTTTAATAAAGAGATGAATAATTGATGTTCAATAGACTGTAAAATTTCAGACATGTGATTATGATACAGATGGTGGGTGCATCTCCTATTTTGATGGTAACTAATACAACCAGTTAAAATGGATTGCGTTAAGTAATAAAAATGACACATAAACAGAGCACGATGCTTGTACAGATTCGAGTGCCTCAGTTTTAGGTTCTGGGTGGGCGTCAATTGCAGTGTGTGTTGCCACAGTTCATGAAGCAGCGCTAACTTGTTCCAAGAACTGGTAAGTGGGATTGAACAAGTAAGGGCATTTATATTTCAACATTACTAAAACATAGCACCAATAAAGATCAGTTGGGCACATCTATGGTTGACAGGATAATCCATCATTAATCATTTATATGCTGTGGGCTTACAACTATAATATGGTTGGCTTGAGAGGCAAACGTTTTAATGTAATGAAGAAACGACTTGCTGAGACAGGATAAGTCAAACCTATGACCATTGCAAGAGTAGATAAATACTCTAGCACTCATATGATTTGGAAGATGATTTCTAAAATTAGTAAAAAAAAAAAAAAAAAGGAAGTAGTTCTTATAAGCTGAAACTAAACTTCTTTTAAGACAAAAAGGTTGCTGCTCTTAAGTCCCAGGTGAAGACTTTCATGAGTTAGGGTCAGTTTCAATAGGACATATTTCCCTCAACAACTCTTAAAGATATCTTTTTTAAAGTGACTGACTTGGTGTACAATCAAGCTTGTCCTCTGTCTGAAACATTTAGAGCAATGATTACACTTGTATGGCTTCTCCCCTGCATGAATTCTTAAAAGAGTCACAAGGTTTGGCTTCTGTGTAAAGGTTTTCCCACAGTAACTGCATTTAAAAGGCTTCTCTTTAGTGTGAGTTCTCAGGTGCAAAGTAAGAGCTGTCAGTTGAAAAAAACGCTTTCCCACAACTCTCACATCTATGAGGTTTTTCACCTGTATGAGTTGTCACATGTCTTTTAAGACTGCATCTATGACGAAAATTCTTGCCACACTCTAGGCATTTATAAGTTTCAACTTCAGAATGTCTTTTTTGATGCGCTCTAAGGTATGCCTGTCGAGGGAATTGCTTTTTACATACAGTGCCCTCATAGGGTCTCTCCCCTGTGTGAAGTCCTTGGGGTCTAGAAAGGTCTGAAATACGAAGGAAACTTTCCCCACATTCAGGGCACTTGTGAAATTCTTTGCCTGAATGGGATTTCTCGTTCCCCAAAACTTGTGAATTCTGAGCTAAAGAGTCTACACTCTGAGAATTATGGGGTTTCCTCCTGGACACTTTTGTTCATAGGGACTAGGATTGAGAGCTTCTTCCAGGTTAGAGACCTCAGGTTTTTCTCGAGAAAGTAGCTCTCGTCATCTATAAGCTTTGTGAAATCTGAGTGTACATCATCTGGGTGGATTTCATGTTGATATTTCAAGTGTTTGTAATATTTTTGTGAAATGGGGTCATGGATAGGGGTACCCTCTACGGTAAAAATAAATGAAAATGTATCCTCTAGTTTTATCTGTTTTGAAGGATTTTCTTCATTTTCTCTCTCGAGATGATAGCCTAAAAGAAAAACAGAAATTGCAGATGCCATCAGGTAGAAAGTGAGGGAGTAACATGTATTGCGTTAACCTCTAGTGGAAAGATAGGAACTCCTAGAGAGTATCTCAAAGAGCTTGACCATGAAAAAGGCTGAACTTTTCTTTGCTTCTTTCTCTGGTGTTTAATGGGCAATTTCTTACCTGTCTGAGAGTCAAGAAAGTGTGTCACTTCTCTGGAATTGTGTAAATCCTTCTCCAATGAGTATTCACCGTTGTCCAATGGGAATCTCATGTTAGGATTTTGAATTGGATAGCCTGGTGAAAATAAAAATGGACAGTCTTGAATGCATAGCTTTAAAATTCAACGAAAAATCAAAAGGCAATATGTTTATGTTTACTGAAAGCTTATCGTGGGTAGTACTTGCATCTAAGAATACTTCATTTAATCTTTTCTTTACTTTCTTTCTTTTTTTGAATGGGCAGGCAAACTAGGAATGAAACTGGGGTCTCCGGCATGGCAAGTGAGAACTCTGCCTGCTGTTCATTGCATCTTTATTGTACTTATGACGAAAGTACTCTTATTTTTCCTTAATAGTACTTATGAGGTTGGTACCTTGTTTGCCGTGATCTTTTTGAAATGTTCAGAAGCATAACCATCCATAAATGCTCTAACTATGTTCATGTTTCCAAGATCTATTTGGCCCTTTTAAACTAAATACCGACAATATATGCTAAAGTTTATCATATGCAAGCATTTTAATGAAAAGATGAATAATTGATGTTCTCCAGCCTGTAAAATTTCAGACATGTGATTATGATACAGATGGTGGGTGCATCTCCTATTTTGATGGTAACTAATACAACCAGTTAAAATGGATTGCGTTAAATACTAAAAATGACACATAAACAGAGCACGATGCTTGTACAGAGTCGAGTGCCCCAGTTTTAGGTTGGAGGTGGGAGTCAATTGCAGTGTGTGTTGCCACAGTTCATGAAGCAGCGCCAAGTTGTTCTAACAACTGGTAAGTGGGATTGAACAAGTAAGGGCATTTATATTTCAACATTACTAAAACATAGCAGCAATAAAGATCAGTTAGGCCCATCCATGGCTCACAGGATAACCCATCATTAATCATTTATATGCTGTGGGCTTACATCTATAATATGGTTGGCTTGAGTGGCACATATTTTAATGTAATGAAGAAACGACTTGCTGAGACAAGATAAGTGAAACCTATGACAGTTGCAAGAGTAGATAAATACTCTAGCACTCACATGATTTGGAAGATGATTTCTAAAATTAGTAAAAAAAAAAAGAGGTTCTTATGAGCTCAAACAAAACTTCTTTCAAGGCAAAAAGGTTGCTGCGGTTAAGTGCTAGGTGAAGATTTTCATGATTTAGTGTCAGTTTCAATAGGACATATTTCCCTCAACAACTCTTAAAGATATCTTTTTTAAAGTGACTGACTTGGTGTACAATCAAGCTTGTCCTCTGTCTGAAACATTTAGAGCAATGATTACACTTGTATGGCTTCTCTCCTGTATGAATTCTTAAATGAGTCACAAGGCTTGGCTTCTGTGTAAAGGTTTTCCCACAGTAACTGCATTTAAAAGGCTTCTCTTTAGTGTGAGTTCTCTGGTGCAATGTAAGAGCTGTCAGTTGAAAAAACTTTTCCCACAACTCTCACATCTATGAGGTTTTTCACTTGTATGAGTTGTCACATGGCTTTTAAGACTGGATCTATGATGAAAATTCTTGCCATACTCTAGGCATTTATAAGTTTCAACTTCAGAATGTCTTTTTTGATGCGCTCTAAGGTATGCCTGTCGAGCGAATTCTTTTTACATACAGGGCACTCATAGGGTCTCTCCCCTGTGTGAAGTCCTTGGGGTCTAGAAAGGTCTGAAATACGAAGGAAACTTTCCCCACATTCAGGGCACTTGTAAAGTTCTTTGCCTGAATGGGATTTCTGGTTCCCCAATACTTGTGAATTCTGAGCAAAACAGTCTATACTCTGAGAATTATGGGGTTTCCCTTATGGACACTTTTGTTCATGGGGACTGGGATTGAGAGCTTCTTCCAGGTTAGAGACCTCAGGTTTTTCTCCTAGAAAGTAGCTCTGATCATCCACAAGCTTTGTGAAATCTGAGTGTAGATCGTCTGGGTGGATTTCATGTTGATATTTCAAGTGTTTGTAATATTTTTGTGAAATGGGGTAATGGATACGGGTACGCTCTAAGGTAAAAATAATGAATATGTATCCTCTAGTTTTATCCGTTTTGAAGTATTTCCTTCATTTTCTCTCTCGACATGAAAGCCTAAAAGAAAAACAGAAATTGCAGATGCCATCAGGTAGAAAGTGAGCGAGTTACATGTATTGGGTTAACCTCTAGTGGAAAGATAGGAACTCCTAGAGAGTATCTCAAAGAGCTTGACCCTGAAAAAGGCTGAACTTTTCTTTGCTTCTTTCTCTGGTGTTTAATGGACAATTTCTTACCTGTCTGAAAGTCAAGAAAGTGTGTCACTTCTCTGGAGTTCTGTAAATCCTTCTCCAATGAGTATTCACCATTGTCCAATGGGAAGCTCATGTTACGATTTTGAATTGGATAGCCTGGTGAAAATAAAAATGGATAGTCTTGAATGCATAGCTTTAAAATTCAACGAAAAATCAAAAGGCAATATGCTTATATTTACTGAAAGCTTATCGTGCGTAGTACTTGCATCTAAGTATCTAAGTATACTTCATTTAAACTTATCTTTCTTTCTTTGTTTTTTTTTTTTTTTTTCGTATGGGCAGTCAAACGTGGAATCAAACCGGGGTCTCCGGCATGGCATGCGAGAACTCTGCCTGCTGTTCATTGCATCTTTATTGTACTTATTAGGAAAGTACTCTTATTTTCCCTTAATAGTACTTATGAGGTTGGTACCTTGTTTACCCTTATCTTTTTGAAATGTTCAGAAGCATAACCATCCATTAAATATTCTAAGCATGTTCATGTTTCCAAGAACTATTTGGCACTTTTAATCTAAATACTGACAATATATGCTAAAGTTTACCATATGCAAGCATTTTAATAAAGAGATGAATAATTGATGTTCTCCAGCCTGTAAAATTTCAGTCATTTGATTATGATACAGATGGTGGGTACATCTCCTATTTTGATGGTAACTAATACAACCAGTTAAAATGGATTGCGTTAAATACTAAACATGACACATAAACAGAGCACGATGCTTGTACAGAGTCGAGTGCCTCAGTTTTAGGTTGGGGGTGGGAGTCAATTGGAGTGTGTGTTGCCACAGTTCATGAAGCAGCGCCAAGTTGTTCTAACAACTGGTATGTGGGATTGAACAAGTAAGGGCATTTATATTTCAACATTACTAAAACATAGCAGCAATAAAGATCAGTTAGGCCCATCCATGGCTCACAGGATAACCCATCATTAATCATTTATATGCTGTGGGCTTACAACTATAATATGGTTGGCTTGAGAGGCAAACATTAATATGTAATTAAGAAACGATTTGCTGAGACAGGATAAGTCAAACCTATGACAGTTGCAAGAGTAGATAAATACACTAGCACTCATATGATTTGGAAGATGATTTCTAAAATTAGTAAAAAAAAAGAGATTGTTCTTATAAGTTCATACAAAACTTCTTTCAAGACAAAAAGTTTGCTGTGGTTAAGTGCTATGTGAAGACTTTCATGAGTTAATGTCAGTTTCAATAGGACATATTTCCCTCAAAAACTCTTAAAGATATCTTTTTTAAAGTGACTGACTTGGTGTACAATCACGCCTGTCCTCTGTCTGAAACATTTAGAACAATGATTACACTTGTATGTCTTCTCCCCTGTATGAATTCTAAAATGAGTCACAAGGCTTGGCTTCTGTGTAAAGGTTTTCCCACAGTAACCGCATTTAAAAGGCTTCTCTTTAGTGTGGGTTCTCTGGTGCAAAGTAAGAGCTGTCAGTTGAAAAAACTTTTCCCACAACTCTCATATCTATGAGGTTTTTCACCTGTATGAGTTGTCACATGTCTTTTAAGACTGCATCTATGATGAAAATTCTTGCCACACTCTAGGCATGTATAAGTTTCAACTTCAGAATGTCTTTTTTGATGCGCTCTAAGGTATGCCTGTCGAGCGAATTCTTTTTACATACAGGGCACTCATAGGGTCTCTCCCCTGTGTGAAGTCGTTGGTGTCTAGAAAGGTCTGAAATACGAAGGAAACTTTCCCCACATTCAGGGCACTTGTGAAGTTCTTTGCCTGAATGGGATTTCTGGTTCCCCAAAACTTGTGAATTCTGAGCAAAACAGTCTACACTCTGAGAATTATGGGGTTTACCACCTGGACACTTTTGTTCATGGGGACTGGGATTGAGAGCTTCTTCCAGGTTAGAGACCTCAGGTTTTTCTCCTAGAAAGTAGCTCTGATCATCCACAAGCTTTGTGAAATCTGAGTGTAGATCGTCTGGGTGGATTTCATGTTGATATTTCAAGTGTTTGTAATATGTTTGTGAAATGAGGTCATGGATAGGGGTCCCCTCTAAAGTAAAAATTAGAAATATGTATCCTCTAGCTTTATCTGTTTTGAAGTATTTTCTTCATTTTCTCTCTCGAGATGAAAGCCTAAAAGAAAAACAGAAATTGCAGATGCCATCAGGTAGAAAGTGAGTGAGTTACATGTATTGGGTTTACCTCTAGTGGAAAGATAGGAACTCCTAGAGAGTATCTCAAAGAGCTTGACCCTGAAAAAGGCTGAACTTTTCCTTGCTTCTTTCTCTGGTGTTTAATGGACAATTTGTTACCTGTCTGAGAGTCAAGAAATTGTGTCACTTCTCTGGAATTCTGTAAATCCTTCTCCAATGAGTATTCACCGTTGTCTAATGGGAAGCTCAAGTTAGGATTCTCAATTCGATATCCTGGTGAAAATAAAGACGGGAAGTACGATAATGAGCCACCACGGGAGACTTCTGGTTGATTCCTTGGACTATTGGCCCCTCAACATCTTATAACTTCACAATTGCAATTACTTCACCTAAACTTCCCACATGCGTTTTATTTTTTGAAATATGGGAGCAAAACCAAAAATCAGGACTAGTTTCCTCTATTCTATGGAAGGAGTGTGAATCAATTCTACACTTAGATTAGTGTGCTGAATTATTTCTACATTTATTTAGAATATATAATTCCTGAGGTTAAGCCAAAACAAAGTTTGTCATGTTAAAACTGAAAAAACTTACGTTAAAAAGCACCAAGGAAAGAAATGTAGAAGTGGGAGTAATGAAACTGCTTACTGGAATATTTTCATGTAAGAGAACCTCAAGTTAAAATGATAACTGAACAGGGTTGTCAACCAGCAAGACCTGTCTTTATATGTTTGTTTCACCTGAAGACTATGGTGATTTTTCTTAAATTATCCTGCATAATTACCAGCGAGTGCTCTGATTATCAATCTAGAGAAAACAAGGACAATTTCCCACCAGTCACTCTCCCCTCATGTCTTACACCATCCCTCTCCTCATTGAGACCAGATGAGTCTTATACCCTCTTTTCCAAATCCCTTCTGCATCTCTGGAAAAGTTTACTGGTCTGAAATGAAATAGTGGTTGGAAAATGCTAATTTTAGGACCTACTTTTGTAGGAAAATATTTATACATTAATATTATTCACTAATATCAGCAAGTAAGTTTGGCTAATGTTATTCCAAGGGCAATTTTTGACTTCCACACACTTTATCAAAACATAGGAAGTGGAGTAAAATACATTATTTCATAGTTTCACGGACAAAAGGTAATATATTAGATTTCCAGGAAAATAAAATGAATTACAGAGAAAGTACTCTTACATTCACTGTTTTGTTAATGCTTGGATTTCAAAGCTAAGCATTGGATGGAAGAGGACCGTGCTTCAGGTAAAGTAAGACTAGAGGTCATAGATGAAAGAAAGCTGCCATCTAGTAAAAGTGTGAGAGAATTGAATCATGGGACAGTGGAAATTATCAAAGTATTAGGGTGGCAGAAACTGGGAGGCGTAGAATATCCCATTATGACAGACACAGCAAAACACAGTCCAGAGCTACAGGAACTGTCCATATGGCTATTCCCATCCCTCACAGTATGGATATGAAGCAAGTGATGCTGTAGATTTAATTGAACACCCACTGGAAAATCAGACCCACAGAACTGCGCCTTGGGTGAAAGATTAGGTATAAGACCGCGTCAATGATGAAAAGTAGCCCTAGAGTCAGAATCTATGAGAAATAAGACCAGGAGTATCCTTCCTGGGAAGCAGCGTCTCATGGATTTCTCATAAGCTTCTGCCCTCAGGTCCATGTGCTATACTCAGGACAGCACATGTCCTGTCAAAGAAGGACATCAGACAAACTCAAAGAAGCCTGAGAACTTTCTACCTTAGTTCTTCTGTCCCAGCTTCCATAGAGCCTGGCCACAAATTGGGTGCATCAGGGCAGTGCCATGCCCTAGATGCATAGAACATGTGCCCAAACTTGAGCTTCTAATGGATGTTAACCTAAGGTACTTTTCAGTTCTATGCTAATCTACTCAGTGTTGCCTGCGTGACATTCGGTTCCATGGGCATCAGGTATATCCCAGCCTCAACTCCCTGGACTATTAAAGCCCTACTCCTGAAACTACACTGATTTCCAATCCCCTACTTATACTCCCAGCACTTATCAACTAGGCTACTTTCTATTGCCCTTTGAACAATCTCACACTTTTCTGACCCCAGTATCTGTATGCTACTATTATACACTGAATAAAGTACCATCACTATACACTCTCAAACATTAGGGACTCCCAAATTAATAGGCTAAGCCCTTGATCTTGAGGCTTGCTCTTATGAAACTTATTTCTGTAATGGAGAAGCTAAGAATACCTATAATTATGTGTAAGAGTGACTCCCAGAGAACGCTGTTGTTGCTCAGATGTGGTCACTCACTCTCTAAGCACAACTCTCCAAGTAAAATCATTACCCTCCTCCCTACATGGGACATGATGTCCAGGGGTGTGAGTCTCTCTGGCAACGTGGGATTGACAATGCCTACATGACCAAAACAGGGAAAAGAAATGTAACAAAACAAGGTATCAGTGGCTAAGAGATTTCAAATCAAGTCGAGTGGCTATTCTGGACATTACTCCTGTGCAAGCTTCAGCTAGATATTGCTGACTGCCATGGTATGCCGAGCCCCAACCTGTAAACCTTAAGGAATATCCAGGGATATATCAGAGACTCGTCTTACAAATGTTTCACTCAATACGTTTATTTTTCTGAAACCTAAAGCCTCCAGATGGTTCCTAGGCCCGATAAACCAGGAGTTACCAGTCTCTAGAAGAACATCATCCAGTTGGATGCCCCTACCCCATAATGTCAACAGCCCTTTTCAACATGAAGAAGTTAGAATGGACATTGTCCCAATATTTCTAAAGCTTGTGAGAAGGATCAAAGGAGGAGTTGCAATAGAGATGACAGGATTTTTTAAATGAGTGTGGCTGCTGAATCATTTAAATGATAATTCCTTTCAGTCTCCA
Source organism: Tamandua tetradactyla (assembly GCF_023851605.1). Classification (NCBI taxonomy): domain Eukaryota; kingdom Metazoa; phylum Chordata; class Mammalia; order Pilosa; family Myrmecophagidae; genus Tamandua; species Tamandua tetradactyla. The sequence continues at coordinate 24,510,465 of NC_135353.1, read as the reverse complement.
GGGTCTTGGAGCAGTTAGAGGGAAATACCTGAATTTGTGGAACTGTAACCTATGCCAAATGCTGAGATTTGTTCTATAACTCCTTATTAAAATGTACTTTGAAATTTACCGCTTTTTTGTATATATGTTCTATTTTACAATTAAAAAAATGTTTGAAAATACCATCACTAAAGTATAATCAAGGAACACTCCTTAGATGGTGTTTACAGGGTGGTGCGACGGTGGCCCAGTGGTAGAATTCTCACTGCCATGCTGGAGGCCCCGGTTCGATTCCTGGTACCTGCCCATGCAACAAATAAAAGGTGTTTGCAGATGTTCGTCCAACTTCTGCCTGCCAATATGGTGAAAATAGCCATGGTTCTTCTCATAAGAGAAAGATGAAACGGTTTGATGATAATACGCAGTATCATCAAACAGACAAATCATCTGACAGACATCTAGACAGGGACACTCTCATACACTGTGGTGGGTGCGTATGCTGGTACAATACTTTTGGAGGACAATTTGACAATATCTACTTAATTCTCAATGCATTGGCCAACTAATCAATTGATCCCCCTTCTAGCATTTGACCCTATCAACACATGCACCTAGAAGGATACTCACTGCATGTTTTATAGCTTAGTTCCAGGATTTTAGGTTTAATATTGAATGACAGTCAGAAGCGAAATCTCCATGTGTACTTCTGCCGGCGAGGCTCTTCTCATTAGCCTCTATGTCAGCCAGTCTGTGTTGGCCCAATAACCACTGCAGTGACAAGTTATTTTTACAGCAGCAGAGGTAAGAGAATTTATTTGCTCGTCAGAAGATAAAAATGAGGGCCTCAAAGATGGAAGCCAAAGCCCCTTTCCTGACATTCAATAATATTTTCTGTCTTTCACTCAAAACATCCACTAGAATATTAGTTTTCCAGTGATGATAATGCGTTGCCCAGGGTATACACTGCTTGACTTAATAAATGGAAGGAAAGAAAGAAAACACTAGCAGAAACATGGAAGCATGGGGTGTGTGACTTTTAAAATATATTCACAAATTCTTTGCTGTTCCTCACTTCAGGAGGTGAACCTTAATTCTCCTTCCATTACATGTGTTTGGGACTCAGTAATTCTCTCCTAATGAACCGAATATGGAAGAAGTGATGTCGTATTGGGACTCGGCTATAAAAGGCACTGCTGCTACGTCATTTGTCTCCCTTGGATTGCTGGCTTTGGGAGAAGGTGTGCGCTATGTCGTTGAGGACACTAGAGCAATTTATGGAAGGGCCCTCACACCAAGGCACTGAGACCTCCTGCCAACATCAGAGTGGAGAGCCAACTTCTGAATGGCTGCCCCAACCTAGTTAATCTTTCAGATGACTGCAGAACCTACTGTTCTCATGACAGTAAACAAGTTGCCTCTACTTTATAAAAATGTAGAAGCCTTAAACTAACGTTTGAGTAATTTATTATGCAGCAATAGATATCTAATACCAGAAGGGAAGAAGCAATCTGAGTTGAACAGAGAAGGTGCTTTGACTATGAATATCCCCGCCCCCGCAACATGCTCAGGTAATATCTTTAACATAATTCCATTAACAGAGACTCTGTGCCATTAAGTTGCCAATGGGCCATGAAAAAAAAACACACTGGGTATTTGGATAGCTTACCATACATCACTTACTCCAGCAGGATAATCTGAAGAAATTAAAGCTACAAGAGTCTTCTGATACTTTTCAGACAGCACTTGTTCTCTCTCTATTCTGCTTTAAAATATTTTTTAACTTTTTAATCGTATAGTACAATATATATACAAAGCAAAGAAACAAAAAAAGCGATAGTTTTCAAAGCGCTATTCCACAAGTAGTTACAGGACATATCCCAGAATTTGTCATGGGCTACTATATGATTCTCTTGCATTTTTCCCTTCACCTGCTCCAGAATATAGGAGGCTAGAAGGCTCAGATTTTTTTTTATCATCACAATCGATTTTTTTTCTTTTTCTGAGAAAAATAACCTATATATATACAAAAAAGGCAATAAGTTTCAAAGCACAGCACCACAATTGGTTGTACAACATACTTCAGAATTCGGTATGGGTTACAATACTGGAGACTAAAAGAAATATCAGTACAATGATTCAGCAATCATATTCATTTGTCAAACCCTAACTTCTCTGCATAATTCCACTATCAACTTTGATCTTTCTACCACTTTTTAGGGGTATTTGGACTATGCTCATTCTACCTTTTTCATGTGAGAAGGGCTGTCAATAAGAGGTTGGGAGATGGAACTTGCTGGTGTTCTGGAAAGGCTGGCCCTTTTAGGTTTCAGGACTTATCTGGTCCAGGGACCCATCTGGAAGTGGTAGGATTCTGGAATGTTACCCTAATGTATGGAACCTTTGTAAATCTTATATATTGCCCTAGGTGTTCTTTAGGATTGGCTGGAATGGTCCTGGTTGGGGTTTGGCAAGTTATGATAGGTACCAACGTCTAACTGAAGTTTGAGTAAGAGTGATCTCTAGAGTAGCCTCTAGACTCTACTTGAACTCTCGCAGCCACTGATACCTTATTTGTAATACTTCTTTTCCCCCTTTTGGTCAGGATGGCATTGTTGATCCCACAGTGCCATGGCCAGGCTCATCCCTGGGAGTCATCTTCCATGTCACCAGACAGACTTTCACCCTTGGATGTCATGTCTCACGTAGGGGAGGGGGCATCAATTTCACTTACAGAGTTGGGATTAGAGAGAGTGAAGCCACATCTGAGCACCAAAAGAGGTCCTCCAGAAGTAACTCTTAGGCATACCTATAGGTGGTCTAAGCTTCTCTGCTGCCTACATAAGCGTCACAAGAGGAAGCCTCAGGATCAAGGGCATGGCCTATTGATTTGGGTGTCCCTAAAGTCTGACACAGTATCAGGGGATTCCCTGTTGGTAAGGTTTAATAGTTCCATATTTATCTCCTATCGCTCAAGGGACTTTGCCATTACTTTTTGATTATCTGCTTACTATAATCTAGGATGTATTCAGGCATTGCATTAACCTATACGGGATTAAAGGACCTCTTTCTTATTCTGGGCTTCCTGTGTTTCTATTGTTCAAATGAGCTATACAGATAGGTTGAGTTAGATTATGCGCTACAGAAAATTTCAGTTCCAGACCAAATAAACCTTTCTTCCTATGGTCTTAAAGAGTATGTGTGGGTCTAAAATATAGACAATGTCTTCCTTACCCCTATGTTCTGAATTACGTTAACACCAACCTGATCGGCTTTCGTTCTTATCTCTGAATATCAGGTTATAACTATATAAAACAGCCTCTCAAAATCTAGAAACAATAATTACCACTCGGGACTTAATGTGTCTGCTCTAAAAGCTTACAATCCAGGCCCCTCTTTACTTACAAACATTTTCTAAAGGACACCATACCATTGTTGTTCTTTTGTTTCTGGCTCATTTTGCTTCACCAAATGTCCCACCACATGCTCATTCACACTGTTGCATGCCTCACGACTTCATTCCCTTTTGTAGAAGCACAACCTTCATTCATAAGTACACACCATCGTTCACCAATGTACTTCTCCCGTCAGTGCATGCTTCAGCCACCTGCACTCATTAGGCATCATATATAGTGCCCGAGTCCACAGTCCATCAAAATTCTCAATTTTAGATAATTTCATTGTTCCCAAGCGAAAGAAAACCAATGAACACATGCTTACTAAATAGGAAAACTAAACCTCCTAACTCTTGTCCCTCATCCCATTATTTACCTCTGCTATTGCTGTGGTAGCGCTGATGGTTTCCTTCTGAAAACAGTCCATAGCATGCAATAGCAGTTTCCCCCCTGTACCTTGGACTTCAACTCTCTTTGTATACACGAATCATACTTTTGCAAGAAGTAATTCTTGCAAAAACAAATTTATATTTCTAGCATTAATCAGTGGGACAGGTAGATCTATACAATCGCTTTCAAACTTGTTCTTCTGCAATACGGTAACATTACTTATGGACGCACTAGAGAACCACCTTCACATCCATCTATTCCCTTACACTGGAGTTCAACCTCATTAGATAACCGTTCATCCATCTCTACCTTCTATGTATCTCTAAGTCCCCTATATTCTGTATTAAAAGCCTCTGATTCTGTTTTTATGATGGTCATAAAAGTGGAATCATCCAGTTTCTATCCTTTAGTGTCTGCCTTATTTCATTCAGCATTATGTCCTCAAGGCTCATCCATCTTGTCATGTGCTTCAAGAAGTCATTTCGTCTTACTGCTGCATAATATTCCAACGTATGTATATACCACATTGTGTTGACCCACTCGTCCGTTGATGGGCATTTGGTTTGCTTCCATCTTTTGGCGATAGTGAACAATGCTGCTATGAATAATGCTGCAGCACAGGTATAGGCACAGGTTGGTGATATTAAGTTAGGGCTTGTGAACGTGGGCGCCCAGTGTCTAGGGTGGTGGTAGTTGTGCGAGTGCACAGGTCTGGGGGGCGTAGCCGTGGTGGATGCTGGTGTAGGGCATGGGGCCCTTTGTGCACCCGTGTAGAGCTGTGACAGCAGGTCAGCATTATGCCTTCGTGGAGAGGGGCAGATGTGACCTGGCTTCGCAGGTTATCTCTTTCTCAGAGCTGGAAAGTGTGACTGAAGACCGTGTGCATGCACAGGTCTAGGAGTGCTGGAAACTAATATTCCCAGAGCTGAAGGATGTGATTGGGGGTGCAGGTGCATGCACGGGTCTAGGAGTACCCTAAACTGACTCGCAGAGATCCAGGGGAGGCGGGGTGAGGCTCTGAGCCTCTATGGGTGGGGGATGGGTGTAACCTGGGTATGAAGGTATGTGCTGTCAGTTTTATGCACTGGCAACAGCCTGCAGGCTACGGCGGGAGGGGGTTTTAGTGCTCAGGAGGGGTGCAGGAGAGGTGGATTGGGCTGCACTTGGGATGGGGGTGTGGGGCAGGCATGCGCGCTGGGGGTTGGTGGGGCAGGGGCACTTGGAGAGTAGGGAGTGGGGGCGGGTGACAGGGTTCACATCTGTGGGGTGTGAGGTGAGTCGTGGGTTGGAGGGCGGTGATGGCAAGGGTAGCCTGCTCAAGGAACACGGCCTGGCTTACTTGCTAGTCCCCATCTCCCTGTCTGTGCACTTCCGCAGGCTCCGCGCCTCTGCGCCTCCACTCCAGCTTTCTGCTTCTCAGTTCCTCAGCCTCTGCAACCAGGGCTCCCACATATGGTGCAGAAAGCTCTCCCAGGTCAGCTGCACTCTTGAATTGCCCTCTCAGTCACCCTCCCATCCCTTCTCTAACTTTTTCTGTGGAGCAGGCCTGAACTCGAGTTACCCTTTTAGGCCATCTCCCTGGAACTCCTTCTGCTTTAAATTTTCATTGCGTATATTCTTCACCACCAGAAAGATAAAAATTTGACGTTTTGCATAGACGTTTATGGTGAAACCTTACCAACTGAGATGAAAAAGCAAATACTTCACACTGAAAACATGTCCCAGTTTCATTATAGTACTTTTGAACCCCACATTTTCAAAAGCATAATGTATTTTATATTTTTAGGATTAGCACTTCTGTTGATTTCTAATGACTACAGACATTTTGATATTACTGCATATCTGTAGCAAGCAGAAGTGTCCGGTTGAGTTCCCACGAGGTTTCCTTTGTTTGTTTTAAACTAATGTCTTTCATAGATTATTTTCTGTTGCACAAATGAAATTCTTCACAGGTTGCATTACATTCAGCTCGGTTCCTTTTCCTAGTCAGCTGTTTAGTTAGGCAAGGGTATTTCCTAGTATTCGTATTTTATAGGCTTCCTGCTAGTAATCCCTTCAAACTCTTGAACGTGTTTTCTCTTCCTTTTTGATGCTCCCATTACCTAATATCTTAAGTTTTCATCCTGCAGCATTTCAGCGATCTTGTTTCTAACTTACTAAGTGTTCCTGTATATAAGGAGGACAGCAATACTCTTAATTTAAAAGCATAACCTCCTATGGCTAGATCTCTGTATATTTATCCAATCTTTGAATGCTAATTCATTATTTTAACACACCATAGACCCTAATATTACAGTAGATTTCTTGAATTACCTCTATTAACTCTTGTCTTTCCTATCTCTATTGGAACCTTTCACAGTGAGAGGAGTCTAACTATAGGAAATGTTTGTACAGATGATTGTTAATGTGCTTCACATGCTCTCATTTCTCAGGAATATATATTTCTTCATACAATGTCTTGCTCCCAACAAAGGGATAAAAGGATTTACCTTAGGTTTTTTGTTCATCAGTATGCAAATCCTTTAGTTATTTACTAATGGAGGATGTTTCCAAGATATATTTTTACCATGGTCCTTTTAGCAGGCAGGTATACACCTACATACATACATACATATATACATGCATACATACATACATACATGCATACATCTGTCTACCTATGCACACACACACACACACACACACACACACACAGTCATTCCATATATAGCAAACAACTTAGCTTTCAGCTGACAGGAAACATAATCTAGTAATTTGTCCCATTATTTCAAAAAATTTTTTCCATTCTACCACTATTCTATGCTTTCCATTCACTCTATATCACAAGAGATTCATTTACCACATCAAAGAAATGGTCATTTAAAAACACAGTAGTAGTTGAAGTCATTATGTAATAATGGAACAGTAAGTCTTACAGCATTTTGCAAAGCATAAAAATCAGTTTAAACCACAATGACAAAGGGGCCATCCATTATCACTCTCCAAACAGTATTTTTTACGTGTTTAATTAAGTCCTTCTTACTCTCACTTGTGTATGAAATACATGAAATTCCCCCATGCTTTGTTGAGTGAAGTATAAAATCAAGATTCATGTTGGTGTCTGGCATCATGTGTGATCTTTATACGTGGCACTGTTGCTAATCAGTCAATGTGGAGAATTGTAACGCACATGCAGAAAAATTTATATTAAAAGTTACCACCTGAGGTCTTCCACTTGTTGCGGACAAAAATATGGGGTTTTAAAAACTCTTAAATACACTATGAAATGTAGGGTCTGTAAAGATTGGAATATCAATGACAACATTTTAGACAATTCCCCTTTGATTATAGTATCTGTAAATAGGTACCTGTTGGATTTTCCTCTTTATTACCTCTATTTAAAAACAAGAGAGACTTCTGGAGAAGATGGTAGCTTAGTAAGACGCACGGATCTTAGTTTCTCCTCCAGAACAGCTACTAGGGGAGTAGAAACAATACAGAACAGCTCCCGGAGCCACGACAGAGATCAAAAAGACAGCGTACCCCATCCTGGAATGGCTGACTGGCTGGGAGAACCCGCTCTGGTGAGATCGTCGAGGGGCGCAGGCTTCCCCAGGCGGGGCGGCAAGCAGCCGGCGTCCCTCCCTTCCTCCTTCCCGGGCCAGTTGGGAGAAGTGGACAGGCAGTCCCCTCAAGCCGCGGTGTCTGGCGACCCCCCCACGTGCAGCCCCCCGTACCAACTGGGAGAATTGGATAGGAGATCCCCAGGCCACGGAGAACGGTGACCGGGGTCCCTTCCAGACATGTGACTTTCCGGTCCGGCTGGGAACGGTGCACTTTCCCAGGCCGCAGCGGCTGGCACACTCCCGCGACGCTTGGCACCCCGGGCTGACTAGGAGATTCAGACGGGCGCTCTCCGGGGCTGTGGCGGCCGGCGACCCTCCCTGCGTTCGGATCCCCGGGCCGGCTGGCACTCTTCCAAGCCGCTTCGGCTGGCGAACCTCGCCCACTGCGAGAGTTTTCCAAAGTTAAAGGAGCCACAGCAGCTTTTACTGGTGGGACCCACAGACAAACGTGTGCCATGAGCGCCACCTACTGGGCAGGATGAGAAAAACAGAACCCACAGATTTCACAGAAAAATCTTTCACCTGCAGGGTCCAACACCCAGGGAAATATGACTAAATGCCCAGACGCCAGCAGAAGATAATGGATCACATTCAGAAAATTGAAAATATGGCCCAGTCAAAGGAGCAAACCAATAGTTCAAAGGAGATACAGGAGCTGAGACGACTAATGCTGAATATATGAACAGAAATGGAAAACCTCTTCAAAAACGAAATCGATAAATTGAGGGAGGACTGAAGAAGACATGGGCTGAACAAAAAGAAAAAATAGCAAAACTGAAAAAACAAATCACAGAACTTGTGGGAGTGAAGGACAAAGTAGGAAAGATGGAAAAAACAATGGATACCTACAATGGTAGATTTAAAGAGACAGAAGCTAGAATTAGTGAATTGGAGAATGGAACATCTGAATTCCAAAAAAAAACAGAAACTGTAGGGATAAGAATGGAAAAATTTGAACAGGGGATCAGGGAACTGAAGGACAATATGAACCGCACAAATATACATGTTGTGGGTGTCCCAGAAGGAGAAGAGAAGGGAAAAGGAGAAGAAACACTAATGGAAGAAATTATCACGGAAAATTTCCCAACTCTTATGAAAGACCTAACATTACAGATCCAAGAAGTGCAGCACATCCCAAAGAGAATAGACCCAAATAGGCGTTCTCCAAGACACTTACTAGTTAGAATGTCAGAGGTCAAAGAGAAAGAGAGGATCTTGAAAGCAGCGAGAGGGAAGCAATCCATCACATACAAGGGAAACCCAATAAGATTATGTGTAGATTTCTCAGCAGAAACCATGGAAGCTAGAAGACAGTGGGATGATATATTTAAATTACTAAAAGAGGAAAACTGCCAACCAAGACTCCTATATCCAGCAAACTTGTCCTTCAAAAATGAGGGAGAAATTAAAACATTCTCAGACAAAAAGTCACTGAGAGAATTTGTGACCAAGAGACCAGCTCTGCAAGAAATACTAAAGGGAGCACTAGAGTCAGATACGAAAAGACAGAAGAGAGAGGTATGGAGAAGAGTGTAGAAAGAAGGAAAATCAGATATGATATATATAATACAAAAAGCAAAATGGTAGAGGAAAATATTATCCAAACAGTAATAACACTAAATGTTAATGGACTGAATTCCCCAATCAAAAGACATAGACTGGCAGAATGGATTAAAAAACAGGATCCTTCTATATGCTGTCTACAAGAAACACATCTTAGACCCAAAGATAAACATAGGCTGAAAGTGAAAGGTTGGGAAAAGATATTTCATGCAAATAACAACCAGAAAAGAGCAGGAGTGGCTATACTAATATCCAACAAATTACACTTCAAATGTAAAACTGTTAAAAGAGACAAAGAAGGACACTATATACTATTAAAAGGAACAATTAAGCAAGAAGACATAACAATCATAAATATTTATGCACCGAACCAGAATACCCCAAAATATGTTAGGAATACACTGCAAACACTGAAAAGGGAAATAGACACATATACCATAATAGTTGGAGACTTCAATTCACCACTCTCATCAATGGACAGAACATCTAGACAGAGGATCAATAAAGAAATAGAGAATCTGAATATTACTATAAAAGAGCTAGACTTAACAGACATTTATAGGACATTACATCCCACAACAGCAGGATACACCTTTTTCTCAAGTGCCCATGGATCACTCTGAAAGATAGACCATATGCTGGGTCACAAAGCAAGTCTTAACAAATTTAAAAAGATTGAAATCATACACAACACTTTCTCGAATCATAAAGGAATGAAGTTGGAAATCAATAATAGGCGGAGTGCCAGAAAATTCACAAATACATGGAGGCTCAACAACACACTCTTAAGCAACGAGTGGGTCAAAAAAGAAATTGCAAGAGAAATTAGTAAATACCTCGAGGCAAATGAAAACGAAAACACAACATATCAAAACTTATGGGACACAGCAAAGGCAGTGCTAAGAGGGAAATTTATTGCCCTAAATGCCTATATCAGAAAAGAAGAAAAGGCAAAATTGCAGGAATTAACTGTCCACTTGGAAGAACTGGAGAAAGAACAGCAAATGAATCCCAAAACAAGCAAAAAGAAAGAAATAACAAAGATTAGAGCAGAAATAAATGAAATTGAAAACATGAAAACAATAGAGAAAATCAATAAGACCAGAAGTTGGTTCTATGAGAAAATCAATAAGATTGATGGGCCCCTAGCAAGACTGACAAAAAGAAGAAGACAGAGGATGCAAACAAATAAGCTCAGAAATGGGAGAGGAGACATAAGTACTGACCCCACAGAAATAAACGAGGTAATAACAGGATACTCTGAACAACTTTACGCTAATAAATACAACAATTTAGATGAAATGGACGGGTTCCTGGAAAGACATGAACAACCAACTTTGCCTCAGGAAAAAATAGATGACCTCAACAAACTAATCACAAGTAAAGAAATTGAATCAGTCATTCAAAAGCTTCCTAAAAAGAAAAGTCTATGACCAGACGGCTTCACATGTGAATTCTATCAAACATTCCAGAAAGAATTAGTACCAACTCTCCTCAAACTCTTCAAAAAAATCGAAGTGGAGGGAAAACTACCTAATTCATTCTATGAAGCCAACATCACCCTCATACCAAAACCAGGCAAAGATATTACAAAAAAAGAAAACTACAGACCAATCTCTCTAATGAATATAGATGTAAAAATCCTCAGTAAAATTCTAGCAAATCGCATCCAACAACACATTAAAAGAATTATACATCATGACCAAGTAGGATTCATCCCAGGTATGCAAGGATGGTTCAACATAAGAAAATCAATTAATGTAATACACCATATCAACAAATCAAGGCAGAAAATTCACATGATCATCTCAATTGATGCAGAGAAGGCATTTGACAAGGTTCAACATCCTTTCCTGTTGAAAACACTTCAAAAGATAGGAATACAAGGGAACTTCCTTAAAATGATAGAGGGAATATATGAAAAACCCACAGCTAATATCATCCTCAATGGGGAAAAATTGAAAACTTTCCCCCTAAGATCAGGAACAAGACAAGGATGTCCATTATCACCACTATTATTCAACATTGTGTTGGAGGTTCTAGCCAGAGCAATTAGACAAGAAAAAGAAATACAAGGTATCAAAATTGGAAAGGAAGAAGTAAAACTATCACTGTTTGCAGATGATATGGTACTATACGTCGAAAACCCGGGAAAAGCCACAACAAAACTACGAGAGCTAATAAATGAGTACAGCAAAGTAGCAGGTTACAAGATCAACACTCAAAAATCTGTAGCATTTCTATACACTAGTAATGAACAAGCTGAGGGGGAAATCAAGAAACGAATCCCATTTACAATTGCAACTAAAAGAATAAAATACCTGGGAATAAACTTAACTAAAGAGACAAAAAACCTATATAAAGAAAACTACAATAAACTGCTAAAAGCAATCACAGAAGACCTAAATAGATGGAAGGGCATACCGTGTTCATGGATTGGAAGACTAAATAAAGTTAAGATGTCAATCCTACCTAAATTGATCTACAGATTCAATGCAATACCAATCAAAATCCCAACAACTTATTTTTCAGAAATAGAAAAACCAATAAGCAAATTTATCTGGAAGGGCAGGGTGCCCCGAATTGCTAAAAACATCTTGAGGAAAAAAAACGAAACAGGAAGTCTCGCGCTGCCTGACTTTAAGGCATATTATGAAGCCACAGTGGTCAAAACAGCATGGTATTGGCATAAAGATAGATATATCGACCAATGGAATCGAATAGAGTGCTCAGATATAGACCCTCTCATCTATGGACATTTGATCTTTGATAAGGCAGTCAAGCCAACTCACCTGGGACAGAACAGTCTCTTCAATAAATGGTGCCTAGAGAACTGGATATCCATACGCAATAGAATGAAAGAAGACCCGTATCTCACACCCTACACAAAAGTTAACTCAAAAAGGATCAAAGATCTAAACATTAGGTCTAGGACCATAAAACAGTTAGAGGAAAATGTAGGGAGATATGTTATGAAACTTACAATTGGAAGCGGTTTTATGGACCTTAAACCTAAAGCAGGAGCACTGAAGAAGGAAATAAATAAATGGGAGCTCCTCAAAATTAAACACTTTTGTGCATCAAAGAACTTCATCAAGAAAGTAGAAAGACAGCCTACACAATGGGAGACAATATTTGGAAATGACATATCAGATAAAGGTCTAGTATCCAGAATTTATGAAGAGATTGTCCAACTCAACAACAAAAAGACAGCCAACCCAATTACAAAATGGGAAAAAGACTTGAACAGACACCTCTCAGAAGAGGAAATACAAATGGCCAAAAGGCACATGAAGAGATGCTCAATGTCCCTGGCCATTCGAGAAATGCAAATCAAAACCACAATGAGATATCATCTCACACCCACCAGAATGGCCATTATCAACAAAACAGAAAATGACAAGTGCTGGAGAGAATGCGGAGAAAGAGGCACACTTATCCACTGTTGGTGGGAATGTCAAAGGGTGCAACCACTGTGGAAGGCAGTTTGGCGGTTCCTCAAAAAGCTGAATATAGAATTGCCATAAGACCCAGCAATACCATTGCTGGGTATCTACTCAAAGGACTTAAGGGCAAAGACACAAACGGACATTTGCACA